>NC_133935.1:45755400-46396829 GCF_031877795.1 Strix aluco | reverse complement strand
TGTGAATTTGTGTGGGCTGCTTGAACTTTTGCATGCCCTGACTTTTGAAGTGTGGAAGCTCCATGACTTTCCTCTGCAATCACACACAGCAGCAAGTCTGAGCATCCCCCTAGGCTTTGTGCATCCCTTTGAAGCATTTGTGCATGGTGCTATTAATCTATGCTATTATCTCTGAAAGATCTTACAAATCTCAGTGCATCTCCAACACTGAAAATTGAAAATAAGTTATCTACTGCTATGCATAGGGTTTTTTACAACAACCTGTTAAGCTCCAACAAATTTCGTCTCACAGATCAAGATGATGACAAGAACTCACCCCTTCACTAGTCTGAGTTTGTTAAGAGTTGCCAGTCAGGTATGTGGTCAGCCTTGTCTCCAGCTCAGTACCCGTACAGGGGAAGCTGTTCTTATAAAGCATCTATGAAAATATTCTTGCAAGAAGGGATTAAAGCTGAAGCAGAACGTAGATCAGTCAGGAAAGTGTTTCTTATAGTTGATATCTTTAGCTGTGTAGTATTTTGTCATAGTTGTTTTGGTATTTTTCCTGCAGCTAACAAAAATATATTTGAAAAAAAAAAGTTTGCACAGGAAAAAAAGGTTGTTTCCCCATTTTGCCTATACTACTTGACAATATACCACGAAATTTCACGGTCAAAAACTCATAGTCAAACTCTCTGTATGGATTTAGGAGATAGGGCAGAAAGTCACCCTTCTCCTCACCTGAAAGAATTTTAGTTCAGCCTACATGGCTTGTGCCAAAGGTTTTCGAACTTAGTATGAGATATCAGGTATCAGCTTAGGCAGCTTTCACAAGCTGCTTTGAGGAAGGTTTCATACTGCTAGTTATATGCTTTCCATAGGTGGGAACCCTGACCCTACACCAACAAAGGACACTGAAAATAGCATTCGTTACTTTTCCTGTCTAAAAATAACCACCTCTTACTTACCATCACAAAATTCACACTTCTTAAAAAAAGATAGATTCTTCAAAGATTTATTTGTATTTGCATCTTTGCAACTACTGTATATCTTTTGTAGGTATACATTAAATTTGTTCTATTTCATGCATATAACTTGCTTCTCCTTTAAGCATAAACCTTCTAAAATACAGTCCCCTTTTCCTAGGGAAAGGGATCTGCCTGATAAACTTCCCCTTCTGTACACTGTAAATTACTGTAGTACATATGGTTATGGAGTGATTTTGACATAAATATAATCCACCAAAAAAAGGGATTTGTAATGAAAAATAACAGGTGATACAACCACAGGTTACAGCTATGGGTTTCTTTGATTGTCACTGTGTTCAGAAAAACTGAACTGATTCTCTATGTTCAGAGAAACCATCACCTTTGCTGGTAAATGAAAAGAAGGCATTAAAAAAGGCTGCAATAAAAAAAGACTGAAAAAAATGAGGCGTTGTTGACCAGAACAAAGGGAAGAGCTAATTATGGAACATGTCTGGGTCAGTCTTCAGATCTTCTATTCTGTATTTTGTCTGTGTATTCTATATTTTTTTTCTTATTGAAAAATATATCTTGCTGGTTTTAAGAGAGGGATGGACAAGCTGTGAGAATGAGAATTGACATGTAATTGACTTCCTGGAACTGAACGGCAAAGCAAAGAAAGAAGACAGCAGCTTTTCTTTCCAAGTATTCCCATGCTGGCAAAATAAACAAAAGCATCTGATCCCATGACTTCTCCAGCTCAATGGTACATATCATGGCTAAGATAGGAGGAAATGAGAGCAAGTATGCTCATATTTACCTATATTCTTTTTCTTTCTTTCTTTTCCCTTCCAAATTCCCAAATCTGGAAGGTCTCCAGATGGTAGAGTCATAGGTGCAATGCAAGAACTTGAAACCTAGTCAATTGTATATGTATTTTTTTCTTTCTCTTTGCTCCCTTTCCACTTCTACTCATGCAAAAATACATCATTAATCATTACAGAACATCATATGTATTCATGCCAAAATCCAAATTCCAATTTTCTGGCTCTTGAGAGGAAGAGACAGAATTCCGCCGCACAGGAACATCTATGGATGACAACAAAATATGGATTGACACAAAATAGATGTTTAAAGCCACTTTTCCAAGTTACTTTGTGCAAAAGTTCACAGAAGGCTGAATATATGAGGCAGAAATTAAGTATAAATTCTCTACACAAACTGTCCATTAAAGAGTTTAAATATGATAAATTATCACAACATTATTTTCAATATGCTATGCACAGCTGAAGAGAAGGGATTTGAATAAAATGTCTGTCTCAGCTTTAATTAGTGTCATTTCCTCAAAGCTGTAATAAGGTTCATTTCCGCAAAGCAGTTTTCCATTTTTCCCCTTGCTTATTTTATCTCAGCAGCAAATGCATGATTAAAAATTTCTTAGAATCAGACCAAATGTGTCATGTTACAGAAAGATTTAACAAATCCTACGAATCAGTTTACAGGTGAAAATTAAAAGGCAAAAGAATAAGAAAACAAACTCAACACAAAAGCAGCTGCTGTGCCACTGTAAGTGTTGGAACAGAATAGACAATATTGGAAAAGTATTGGAAATTTCATTTTTTCCTAAGTGCAACAAAATCAGCTGGAGTGAAGGTACTTGCATATTTGGCACACAAGAACAGCTAACTACATTAGCAGATCACAAATGGGTCACATGTCTATTTCAGCTGTTTCTTCCACCTCTTTATTCTAAATCCCTTGTGAACGGCAAGTGAAAAAGTCTTTTAACAGGCTAGAAATACTCTGGACACTTTATGAAGATCTTACAAATTCTGAATCATCATGCTCATGCTTTGGTTGAAGGTTCTCCATGAAGCAGACACACACACTGCCAACCAGAGAAAACCACTAGGAGTTTAGCTCTTTACTCATGTCAAGATAAGAGGACCGCATCCCTTGAAACAAAACAAACAAGCAAAGACAATACAGAATTTAAGGCTGAGCATGAACTCAAGCCCTAAGCTAGCAGGACTAAAGAGACTGCAAATGATAGGCATTACAGTATAATCACAATAGCCATAGACTATTTAAAAATGCATCACACCCAATATGATGGTGTAGATCAGCTAGTGTCAAAAGTAAGTCACCAACAGACAAATATATAGGTGGCCTTTATTCCTGAAGCTGATTTCTTGAGTTTGGAAAGGAGTAAAGAGGTTTGCAGAAAGTATAGCAAAAGAAAACATAGCTGACTTCTAGTCTTCTACCTCCTAGTGAAGGCAAAAGATGGAAAAAGTAGATTTTCTAGGTGGATTAAGAAGAACCAGAAGAAATGCTTGGCAGTAAAACATAAATCATGCAGGAATGAACAAGGAAGACTGTGTCACTGTTAAAAACAGAGAGAAGGCTAAGGAGGAGGCCAGGCTTGAGGAAAAAAACCTGTAGCTGTTTGCTGGTGTGGGGTACAGAACCGACTACAGTGTACAGACTGGAAGTGCTGTGTGCCGATACTTGGAATTACCTGGTTGTGTGCACCATAACAAAACATTCATTAGTTCTGCTCCAGAGCGCCAACTCTATGGACCCCACTTGCTGTCCTTGTACTTCCAAACTCCTATAATGCAAAATCTGCAGTCTCAGGTAACTGAGACCAAGCATAAACTGCAATGAAAAACATTTTTCATTCTGATATGTTGAGTATTTGATGAAGTAAGGCTAAGAAGACATTAGAAATGACAATTACTGTTTCCTGCACCCGTCACCTGAGACATCTGGCCACAAACTGTTCAAATAAAGTTCTTCTACTGCTTCATAAAATCAAAGAGAGTTAATTTTCTTCTAAAGTACAGTGTGGCACAGTAGTTAATAAACATCACAAAACTGCATGGAACCTCTTACTGGCTAATTATTACTCCGGGGAAAAATCACACACAACAAATATTTTTATATGGGTGGTCTTTTCTATTTATATTTTAGTTTTGACTAAATGCACTAATCAAATTTTAAATGGCCTGTGATCAAGAGCAGGATGTATCATATTGCGTCACTGTCAACATGGAGAGGTAAACCTCAAGAGTACACAAAATTTAGCCCTCACTTGTCTCCTGCCCTGTTGATGCGCTGTGCTGCAGCACCATTGAGGCAGGCACCATCATTCTGCAATGACTCTCTGGTTTACAGGACATGAGAAAATTAAAAAAAAAAAAGGAAGTTTCAAGAATTTTTTTTTAATCAAGACTCACAGGCTATCAGTAATTCTCAGTTAAAATTTTGAACATTACAGCAACATAAAGCCTGTGAACAAAATAAATCCCTTTTGCAGTAAGAGCTGCCTCAACTGGAGATCGCTACAGTATTAGTGTATACTGGCCAATGTGCAATATTACCCTGGTGGGTTTAGACTAGTGCTAACTTAGGTGTAACATAAAAATAAGGAGAGAAACTTGCAAAAAAGCACCTGAACAGCAAGAGACTGTACAACAATTTATAACTATCATTAGGGTTTTTTAATATATTTAACTGGAATTTTCTCAAATATAATCCCTTACTAACTGGACAAAAATACTGTATCTTCAGATAAATGTTTCCAAACTACTCTGTATTGCAAAGCAGAAAACAGTTCTGTTGTCCTGTTTCAGATTACTCATTACTCTTTTCCTTCTATTCTGGCCACAGTAGTCTTTCATTACTTATTTCTGAGCCTGTTGGTTGCAGAATTTTAGAGCTGTATTGTTGGAAAAGCAATAACCAGGTAGTCCAACTCTTCTCTCAAATATACCACTGCCTTGCACAGTGAACACGATATAAAAGTCTCCACATTCAGTGGCAACATTTGAAACAATTTGCATCATTAGCTTAGTTCTTCAATGCTGAATGTTCATTTGGGAGCACAGTACCAGAGGCAAGGCATGCATGTTGCTCAGCCAAAGCACACTGATTTCATCTGAAAGCCAATCACTGCAACAAATGCAAAAGGAAGAAGTTGAGTCTATGATGAGACAATCTTTGCAGCTCCGTCATAGCTCAGCCCAGCCTAACAGTTGATATTCATCAGAGCTCTTCTGCTTTTTATTCGGATGGTGCCCATTTCTGACAGACGGCAGTTTACATAATGATGACAAATGTGAGTGAGCAGCTGTCACCAGTGCTCATCATTTATGCATTATGCAGTATCAGCAGTCAAACACTCCTCTTTTAAAGGGGGGAAGAAATAAAGGTTTTCAAACCACCAAAATCAACATCTAAAATCATGCTTCCTGTCATAAAAATAGCAAGAGGAAACAGTAATCACCACAAAGTAGTGACTGAAAAGTTAGTAAAGAGATATCCTTGACTATTTTGGAAGCTACCAGAGTGGCTCAATGTTAACACTCTTCCCCAAACTGCTTGCTACTTGTCCCCTCCTACAGCTTACCAGTCCCACAGGAAACAAAAAAAAAGCGTAAGCGTCCTTATTTCATTTCAAAGACAAGTTTTTCATCTTAGCTCTAAATACCTTCCTAAAGCATTTTGGAGAACCTGAATGACAAACAGATAAATAATTCTTCCTTGCAGCTAGTATCCTTCTGTCACAATAACCTCTATCCTGGTGATAACACACGGGTAGCTGTAACATCGCCTTTGATGTCTGCAGGAAAGGGAATCTGCCTTTGCCCTTAGCAGAGGAGGAAACTGTCATTCAGGCTACCTCTTAACACCATGTTTCAACATTTGTTACAGCTCTGCAATCACGCTGCGGTCAATGCACTGGCTCTAGTGTATATAAAGGCATACTATGGCTCATCTTTTTAGTTTTTGACTGTACCACACCAAGAAGAAGACAAACTATAAAATTAATTAACCACTAAACATTAATTTCCTAATACGTACTATTCCTATTTCTCTTTACATATTAGTTTTTATGTAAGTCACCTACATGACTGCAAGCTCTTTATGTTTATAAGAAAACTCAAAGTAATTTAAAAAATTAATTCTCCCACCTTAATTATTGCCTTTTTCTAAACTACCAGATACCCCGCAATACATTTTCTTGTGCTTTTGTGCTAGTATTATGAAACTGGCGCAGTGTCTTTCAAAACCAAATGGAAGTTGATTTTTTAAAGAATCTTCCACCAAACTTTATCCAGCTATAAAAAAAGTAAGATGAGAAGTCCATTTTCTGGCTGTGAATAATGGAAATAAAGTTAGGCAATAGCCAAATAACACACCTGTCATCTGCTGCTTCCTATCTTTTCCAGTTCATTCCCTTTAAATTAAAAGAGACATTGAAGATTTATATTCTGTCTCTCAGAACATAAAAAATGGAATTTCAACAAAGCTGTTTCAAGCCAAATCAGGTTCTGATCAGATGCAATCTGCAAAATTTAAAGTGGTGCCAATACACTTCACATACTTCCCTCATTTTCAGCTTTCATCATCCATTAGCATGCAATATGAAACTCTTTACTAATTATCGTTATATTTCTCAACAAATAGTTATTTCTGCTATCAAGTTCTGTGAAAAAGTGCATTCTTTTATGCAAAAAGTGTTTTGACCTAAGTTGATAGCCATTCATTTTTTTTTCAAAACCTGATCTGATTCCAGATGGCAGATTTTCCAGCTGAAAACCACAATGGAGAACAGGTGTACTTGAAAGCATAGTTAGTGAACTGAAGCAACTGTAGTCCATCTACACAGCTACACACTCTGTAGTACCCAGCTCACCCACATAGCCATTAGCTCACTTGTCCATTAAAATGCAGGAACTTAATAAACTATCATTTTGCATAATTCATAAGCAAACAAATTCCATCTGTTTTACCTTCAGTCAGTGCTGATTAGGGGGCATGAATGTAATGAAGTACTCAGTGGTACTCTACTGGTATAAACATATACTGAGAGAAAAGCCTAAAGACTTTGAAGATTTGCAATAGTTTCAGGCTTAAGTGAAAAAAGAAATGCAATCGGGACTTGAAAAACTAAAGGAGGACTCAGGGAGTTCCAGCACATCTTACGATGCCATGCCACAGCATTAAATCCTCACGACCACCCTTGCAAGAAAAAACAAAAAGGAAGAGTGCAAATGGTAATATGCAGTAACTTTACATCTTTGTAAGTAAGTGCAATGCTCTTTTTCATAGGTAGATCTGCAAAGCAAAAGTCGTTTCAAGGGAGGCAAGCCCAGACCCCATTATACAGCCTTCTTTTTAGACCACATGAATTGAAGCACACTCAATGAGCTTCCTGCTTCAAATAAAGTTCAACAATACATTCTCTCTTTTACAGGCTGTGACAAAACCTTCTCTCTTAAACTGCTGCATGTGTAAACATACACATTTTATTACACATAAGTCACAAACTATCCTGAACATTTCTTAAGTATACAATAAATAGTGTTTTATTGTACATGTTTTCTGTGGTTTGGCTTCTCCTTCTGATTTACAGGGATAGCACACTTAGAATACTATTGTACATTATAGGATTCACAGAACTAAAACACAGATTTATGATAAATCTTCAGCTGGTGTAAACTGTCTCTTTTCCATTGGTTTCTGCCCCCTTCCACCAGCCATTAATTGCTCAGGTGCTCTTGGCTCTCCTACTGCATCTGTGTTCTACTCCAAGGG
This sequence comes from Strix aluco, assembly GCF_031877795.1. Taxonomy (NCBI): domain Eukaryota; kingdom Metazoa; phylum Chordata; class Aves; order Strigiformes; family Strigidae; genus Strix; species Strix aluco. The sequence goes on along the minus strand of NC_133935.1, from coordinate 46,389,279 downwards.
ACCACTTTGAAATTTGATTACCAGTTACTAGCATTTCCATTTTTTAAAAAAAAGACAGTTATTCAGTTGCCGGTCCTTTACAGAAGATCTGCTGGCCACCTCAAGAACTACAGCTGCAGAATGACTACATGGTCTCAGCATCTGTACTAAATAAATGTTGGCAGCTGCTGAAGGCTTTCCTTTCCACTGCTTCCAACTACAATGCATACAGATCATTTCTTTACTTCTGTTCTAGATACCATGCATGTGATATGACATCTGGGGAACTTCTACTGGGATGTTCCATTAACTTTCCTGACATCGTGCCACAGAAGAAAGAACTCTCCAATTAACATGAAAAATGAGAGTGAGATGTAAGCTAAGAAGATTTATGAAGGAGGGAGAGAAGAAGGAAAAAAAACCTTTAAAAAAAAATTAGGGCAGAGGGCAACAGAAGCTCTCGAGAGTCCTTGGGGGAAAAAAGCCATAAAATGGTATTTTAAAACTGCATTATAATAATTTGAACAGATGCCTGTCAACAAGCAGTATAAGAAAATCCAGCATGGTGACAAAATAATTGCCCAGACAAAAATGATCATGCACTCCCCCTAACACACCTGTAGACTTGAAGGAAAATCTGTATGTCAGCAATTTTTATCAGCTTAAGGCTTGACTCCTCCAGATCAAACAGCACGCTCTGCATCACAGGTAGGAAGAATCTTTTTCTCTGAGCTGTCTACATGATCTACATAATCTGTTTTTTCTGTTTCTCATATGAACGAGGGCTTACACAGCCAAAGCCTTGCCTATTTCTTCCATCTATGTCTTCTGATCTAAGAAAAGGTATTATTTATACCTTTCTATCATTCTATATTTCTATCACATTTTTCTTCCCTCTTTACTCTAGCAGAACTACATCAGTCCAGAACTAGGACAAACATATAGGATGGCTGATTTCTCTTCAGCTAGTTGCTCTGTCAAAAAGCCTATTTGCCAGCATCCCAGGTTTCCACTTCTGTCCTCAGTTCAGAATGTTACAGAACATTGCAGTTCCCAGCAGCAGAAAAGGTTCAAACTATATTTTAATTTTGACATTCAGTATTATCATTTAAAGAACTCCCTTTTTATTTTTTTCTTCATAAACTGCCCCAAGACTAAAGAAACAGTCATGATCTGCTGCTTAGCTCAGTTCTTCACTAAGGGAAGCTCCAGCTGATGAGGTCTGCCCTCAGCAATGAGTACTACTAAGTTGATAGGAATAATTTTAGAAGGTTTGCGGGAGATTAAAGGCTGATTCACCTATATGAAAACGAAAAACAACAACAACAAAAAAGGAATAAACAAAATAAAAAATGTAGGTCTTGTATGTTTGCTACATGGTTACTTTTCATCTCACCGAATAAAATATTAATGAACTTTCCAACACTAGATGCCTACTGCTCAGGAAAAACTGTTAAATATGTAGCAGGACGATATGCTGTGTGAGCTTTATACATTTAGACATTCAATTTTTTATATGCTTTTAGGATTTTCACGTATTTCACAGCTTTCTGCACCTCAGTTCCTTGCCAATATCTCTCACAAAAGGCATTATATCACATGGAAAACAGGCAAATAAGGTTGAAGAATTTTCTCTTTTCTTCCAATTCAGGCAGAAACACTGCTAAAAAAGGCAGAATTCACGTCAGACAGCAGAGCAAAATGCAACTAAAGAAAGCATCTCTTTAAAAGAAAATAAATCTTGTAAAGTAAAAAATAAAAACCATGAGAGAAAATTTAAGCTAAGAAGTTTAGCAACCCTTTAGTTTGCAAAATTAAAGAATCTTCATCTTACTTCTGATGAGAATTTCAATTGTATAAGGAATACAGGAGAAAATTGTACTTCTCACTTTACTATCTATATCTATCCATACCTAAAATCCCACAATAAGTACTTTCAATAAACTGGTCATCCTATCAATGTCCAGACTGATCTCTGCCCCAAGGAAGGAACAGCCTCGAGACCCTTCCCAAGACATGTGCATGTACAACCCATGCAAATGCAGGTCACATTCTTTTTCAGCCCAAGAGCTACTGTGATGCTGCCTCCTATACCTCTGACAGTGTGAAAGATATTGGTTTCCAGGAGTTTTATAGTTGCAAGTCAGACAGTATGGTAGGTAATTAGATAATATTCCAAACTTTCTGAAGGCAGAAGCTTTATTTCCAAACACAGCCTGGACCAGTGCTCCATTCAGAAGATTTTGAAGCAGTTTTTCATGTCTTTTGAAAAGAGAAAATGTGTTTATATGATAAACACTCCCACAGCTCACAGACAATTGATAAATACCATTTGGATAAACAATTCCTTTGCTGATGTACATGAAAGAACAATCATTATTCAGCTCTTCATGACAGCTGCAGCCTATGCAGTGGCAACAGAAGTTCATAGAAATCTGCTAATATGTTTGAATAAAAGACCTATTGAGTGAGAAGGTGCAATATTTGTGCACTACCTCAGCACAAAGTACATCTGAAATGTTTAAAAAGGACTGAATATTAAATCAATTTAATTTATAGAGATTTACTTTTTTTGAAAGAGATCCACGTCAGGATTAAAAACATTTTTTCAGGGATATATTTCATGAGTGACTGGAATGTAGCTAATACAACAACTGTGGTGTCGGAGTCACCATTAGCCGGGGTCCTTATTTCTCCGTGCGGGAACAGAAATGACGCAACACCGATGTGATGATCAGGTCGTCCATCTTTTTTATTATATATTATTATTATATCTTCTATTCCTTTTCTGGTTACATTTATACTCTACTAAGTTCCGTACACGCACTCATCTATCTTCTAATAGGCTACAGGTCATCTACACGCGCTGTTCACGCGCCTCTACAAGCATTTGCATTGGTTAATTGCAATTAGCACGTAAAACCCAAAACTTGCCAAAACTCCCTTATCTCATACCCTGTTTTGCTCAGACTTGTGTGCTTTTGCTGACCACAGGTGTTTCTCACTTATCTGCTATCTTGTGTGTTTTTGCCAGCCTTATTTTGCTGGCCTTGTCTTCATCCTTGCATTCTTCTGTCTGCACTTTCTCCCAGCGCGGCCCAGACTCCTACACTGTGGAAGCACATGCCTGTTGCTTTTATATTTTGTTTTCTTTAAGTGTAAGACCTAAGGTAAATGCTTCATCTTTCAATGTTATTACTACCTGATAAATACATTGATATAAAAAGGTAAAATACAAAAGGAAAAATACAAATATTCCACACTGATGGAAAAAGTACATTTTGTATTATCTTTGTAGATATTTCCTACATATGAAAGTTGCTTTTTTTATAACTGTAAAGAATAAGATATTTTTCTAGTCAGTATTTTTCAAAAAACAATTTGCATTCAGCAATATTCTGTATTACATATCCCACCCATAAGGAAATATATTAAAATTATGTCATAAAAATCAAACACTCAGAAGCTGAAGATGCCAGGCTCACTTATTCAGCCTCTATTCACAGGAACACAGAAACAGAATACGTTACCAGCATCATCATTTCTAATCCCTCACGGGCCAAGTAGGCAAGTATTACTATTGCAGGCAAGTAGACAATAGATTTTTATTTTATTTTTTAAAGCAACCACACATTTCTGCTAACAAGCACTTTACAACACGCTATTTAAAACAAAACAAACCCCTTCCCAAACAAAAACACCTTATATTTCTGTCACAGAAGAGACCTAAACCTCCAAGGAAGTGGCCCAGGTCCCATTCTGCAATGGAATTAAAATTATAACAAACCAACTCATCAACCCACTCTTGACTTCCAAACCTGGGTGAGAATTCTCCCCTAGCTGTAAAACTGGTGACAGGTCTGAGCATGTGAACATGACAAACCATCCAGGGATCGATGACACATCAGTACTTCTCACAGCATCAGCAGATCCCACCAGTTTCTCCTACCTACCTACTTGCAGCCACTCTTGTATGCTTCAAAAAGAAAAAAAGAGAGTAAAAAAGAAAAAAAAAAAAAAAAAACAAAAAAACCACGACCCTGAGAAGACAGGATATATAATGGAAGGTCAGGAGACAATCCCAGTAAGATGTGAGGTGTTTCATACAAAAAGGGTACAAATGAACTCTGTCAACGCCAACCACATCTCCTTTGGGGATATCACAAAGCTGGACACACATGGACACATACTAGTTGGTTCAATTTCTCTTGTCATCCAATTCCACCCATAATTTACCAAGATCTACCTTAAATGAGTTTTTCATCTTTATTATTGGACAGCATGAGTTCTCCTCGTTCCAGCAAAGCCTAAACTAGCCTACATCAACACCAATTTTACCCTTAGAATCCATGAAAAAGTTGAAATGAATAAAAACAGTGGTCAAACAAAGGAAGACAAGGATATAGTTTCTCCTTGCACCCACCCTTCCTGAGCATTACTCCTTAAGCACTCCCACCCATGGCTGTCCTCTTCATGAAAGATCCCCAACTACTCCCAGATGAGCAGGTACTCAAGGAATGCCTTGAAAATTTTCATTCTCCCCTCAGCACATACACGCATGCATATACAGTGCTGACCTGACACAGGGAGTATACACAGGAAGTGTAAGGGCAGTTTTCAATCTGCTTCTGGTACTTCTGTCTTTAGGAGTCATTTCCTGTAATCCCAAATCCTGACAGAGAGGCATAATCAAACAGCAGGCAGTTAAAAGGACCAGATTTTCAGGCCCAGCAATCAGACTGGTTATAATCCAAGGCAATGCCATGATACCTAATCATATATTCTGCAGCTGCTGAAGAGAGGGGATTTTTACGTCCCAGAAGAACCGTAATTATCCACCACAGGCAAAGTCTGCAGACTTCTTGCAGGACAAATGCAGAAGCTGATGTCCTGTTGCCTTAACTCTTGGACAGTCTGAGTGTACATGTTCTTCTCAAGGAGTAGTCACCTCAAAGCACGTATGTCCCATTAGGGCAGCAAAAAATTATACAAAGGCTCATGCCCATACACAAATCTGCAGGCTTAAGCTGACCATGATACTGGAAACTAATCTTCTACCTAATTCCCCTTTTTCTCTTTAAGTAATAATCAAGCTATGATTTCTATTTATCTGAAAAAGAAGTACGTGAATTTTATTCATATTGCTGTTGGAGATATAGAAGAGCCATTTCATGAATAAATATTTTTCTTTTAGCAGAGAACATGAACTGTCCAAATCAGCAGTCGTTGTGTTTAAACGTCTTAATGACAGAACTGTTTATTTTCCACAAAGCTGGATTCAAATTTGACATTTAGTATGGATGAAGCTAAGGCTGTTGCTCTTAACCTAAGCACTCAGAGGAGAAAATCCCTCAGTAGCAGCCTTTTTTCCTTTCACCATAACGCAAAGCCTTCCAGAGGAGAGATGATGCTGGGAAGGCTGGGGCCATTGGCTGGGGTGAGGCAACACAGCAATCCGTGGGAAGAGCGCAGGCTTTGAATCCAAGCCAAAGCCAATCTCTCTCACTCTCAAGAGCCTTCCATTAAAACAAATTAATTAAAATCAAATCTTGTTGCTAGCATACCTTGTTGATCATTTTTCAAAGTAGAAAGAATGTATTTAGCATGGTTATAACCTGAAAACCATGACTTGCAATGGACATGCTGACACATCCTGAATTATTGAGGCCACAAGTAGCACTGCGATAACTAAATGAGCACTGGTTTAGTAGTTCAGGAACAATGGTGGAGAGTAGTGGTAGAGTTAATAATGCCACACAAAAAAAGCTGTCGAAATATGATTTTCTGAAGGTCACAAAGGATGCCAAACACAAGTCATCAAGAGACATGAGCTTTGGCAACAGCCACTTGCAGTCTCTGAGGCCAGTCTGCTTCAAATCGTTAAAAGTTTCTACATAACAGGGAAATGTCTCAGCACTGAAGAAACTATAAACACAAACACTTTTTATTAATCCAAGCTGGGTTTCTATCGCTAGTGTGCTCTGCTCATAGTTCACAGAGATTTATTGAAACATTTGCCACTGCAAAACAGGAGATCTCACATGCATTGCTCAGAGAGTAAGCAATTACGAACCCATGAAAGCTACACAAGTTTTAATGGAGAAAAATGGTCTCACCCTTTGGCATGGCAGGCAAGATAAATAAGATTCTTCCCTATGTTGTGAAGCAAACGTCTGGACTTTTTCTTTTCTGTGCTGTATTTCTTCCTTGCCGAAAAGTAAAATACACCCCTCTCCCCCTGACTGAAAACTAAAACCAGCTGCTTGTCTTGTACATTTTTAGCAGTAAATTCACCTGTACACGACAATACAATCATTTAGACCCTCACTAAGGGCCCATTCTGTGCTATCAATTTTTTCTGCCAACAAAAGTGACACTGCAGAGGTACATTGTTTTATAAATGCATATTAATTTTATTCACCAAGCTAAAGACTTCTTCTAACAGACAGCAGAAGATAGTATGTGCAATAAGAATGTGCTGTTTCCTCTGAAAGAGAAATTTACCTTTCTTCCAGTATAGTCAATGTTGCTTTTTTTAATCAAATGAGCAATAATTTAAGTACTGAAAACTCATCAAAATGCAACACTAATAAACCACACCAAATGGAATACTAAGAATACAGTTTTCCCATATGGTCTTTGAAAAATCTAGGAGATCTGTACCTTAATGCTTTAAGCCTCTCCATAAAAACAATTTGATGCAGGGTTATCATGATGATTCAAGCAAAGTTTAGAGCTGACCCAGCTCAGCTATGCACCAGAGAAAATGAAAGAAGACATAAGCCAGACTCTTATCAGATGTACCCAGAGACAGGATAAGAGGAACTGGCATAAAATCAGAATAAAGGAAATAACATTTAAAGGCAAGAAAAAATGTGTTTTACTGCAAGGATGGTCAAACACTGGTTGCCCAGAGAGGTTGTGGAGTCTCTATCCTTGGAGATATTCAAAATCCAACTGGACACAGTAGTGAGCAACCAGCTCTAGGTGGCCCTGCTTAAGCAGGTGTTGGACTAGACTATCTCCAGAAGCCCCCTCCTACCTCAACCATTCTGTGATTCTACTGGAATTTCTTGGGGTCAGTGATGATCTAATATTTATTATCTTTTGTGTGTGTGTCACCAACTCAGCTCTTCTTCTACCCTAAATAATGAAGCCAGTAAACAAGCCTTTTGGCTTGACTCAGAAGTATCTTCATGCTCTTGACTGGGCTGGAAGTGTAAATAGGGCTGTTCTATGCGAGGGAAATGAAAAGAAATGTGGCTTAGACTTTTAACTATAAGAAGAAAAAAAAAATAGTATGGGAAAAGACTTATTGTATCATCAAACTATACAAGGAACTATTAAGATAAGAGCATGAAATCAAAATCCTAATCAGGTCTAGGAAATACTTCCATCAGTTGTGACAGGACATTTAACAGGAAGTTGATACTAAACCTAGAATTGTTCACAGTCACATGAACAGGACTACATTTTGGCTTCCATCCCACATTAGATTCATTGTTAAAGCTTTCCAGATATGCCCAGCAGAACCTCACGCCAAACTCTTAGACTACTGCCTCTCATGCACTTTATTTTGGTGTAAAATTATAAAATAATAATTTCCTTTTCCCTCACAAAATTAAAAAATTCTCCCAAGCCAACTTTCCACTGAATAGGCAAAAGAAGCAAATACTTTTCAACGTCTGATCTGCAAGCAGAAAACTAAGGATGTGAATATTTATTGAAAGTAAAGCCATGGAATTCTTGCATACAAAACTGAGGCTTTTTTAATAAAGGATAGCAATACTGAGGAAAAAATCCTGAAATAAATCAAGAAATAGTAATAATAGCTTTCTGATACATCCAGTAAAGAAAAAAAGTGAGCTTCTATTGTGGTATAAATTAGAGTTGCTCCACTGAACTACACCACTGTTCATTAAACCCAGTTTAAAGCAGTTTACAAGATGGGTGATACATTTGACTGTTGACATCTGTCAACCAGGAATCACAAAGCAGTTTAATGAGTTAAAACATTACTGGCATGCAATACAATTTGGCATATAGTTTTTCTCCTTTGAAAACCACAGCTCTGAGCCACGGAGAACTCCAGCAACAAGAAGCCAGAGTATCGTTCAATTCTTCTTTTGGAATAAAGGAAGTTTCACGTGATAGCAGTTTTATTCATTGCACATAGGATAAAGACAATGAGTTGATACTTCTCTTAACTCTGGAGCTGTGAATGCAGCTAGATCCACAGTTTCACTCCTCTAACATTTTATTCTCAAAGATTTCAGTGTTGAAAAATGCAAATTTGCTCCCAGTATATATATCTGATCCAGAGAGAAAAAATACAGCTACCACAAATCAGAAGCTCATGCTACATTCAGAACACAAACAAATAAAACATGCATCACACAGAATGTGACCCTTCCTGCAATTTCATTGGGGGTGGTATTCTTCTGTCACGTTTCACAGTGTACGAGTGTATGTGTATGAGGAAGACCAGACCATTCACTCCTACACCAACAGGAGGCACGCAGTACTCCTGTGTTTGGACCTAAATGCACTACTTGCCTGCTAATGGAAACTTAAAAGGCTCTGGGCTGGACAACAGTGATTAATATCACAAATTTACAGGAAAGGTTTCTCCTACCCTTTTACCCATTACAATACTCCCATCGGTTTCAACACATCAGATGTTCTTACTTTGCCTCATCAACTTCTGTGGCATCCCATCTGACCAGTGACACATTCAAATGTCGCAGTTTTAATTTTCAGTTGTGTCCTGAGACACTTGGCATTCTGCATTTAACATTTCCCCAAGGAAAAAAGGTTCCATGTGATTGATCAAATATATCATGTCACAGCAACTTGCATTTCTATCTCTCTCTGTTCCAGTGGCACTTCATCTACTATTTTAAAAATAATAATTTGGAAATCCCCAAATGCCTGATCTGTTATGGTGGAAGTTTAATTAGATCAAAAACTAATTTGAAAGAGTCAGCAATATCTTTTCTGAAGAGCATTTAGGTATACACCATTTAATAATAACATGACATGAAGTAAGTAATGAAGTTATTACTGTAGGAGTGAAAACTGTTTTAAAAGAAAGAGTATTATTCATACTGAATACCACATGTTTAAGTGACTGGCATTGCATTAATAATTATAGTAGTTATCACTCTCCATTGAATAGAAAATATACTCAGATTACTAGCTCTACCATATTATAGCAAAGAAAAAGACAGATTTAACAAATGTTATTGCTGAGTTGGGGTAGTCATTTGCCAAATTCTATTCCTGCTATTAGTAGCCAATTTGTTTTGAAGTCACCGAAAATCTGGGTAAGAAAACTGTTATTCATACAAACGTATTTTATTGATAGAAAGCCAAGTAGATAAAAACACAGAGTGAATCTTAAAAAAATGCATTTTTGCATCTCTTTTTGTTTTCTTCACTTTATTCTATCTGTCCCAAATATAATAGAGATTAAGAAAAAATAAAAGCTTATTCTAGTTTCCATTGTTTTATGACAAGTGGAGTTTCTATGTAGGAGAGATGGACATAAAATAATGCTGTTTCAAGTTGTGTTTTCTATTAGAAATAGTAAGATAAGCTAGAAGTGCCTTTACCTTGGCAGACCTCTTCAAATAACCATTTCCTATGATGACCATCCTGGTTTCCCTGGGATTGGAAGATCTGTCTAGCACTTCTCCCACTTGCCCATTAGATCTCCTGGTATTCTTTAAATGGTTGTAATGCCAGTGGGTCACAATCAAAAGAATGGCCACCTTGGATACATGCTGAAATACATATAGAGCAAACCACCTTCTCTACTATAAAAAAAAAACCAACCAACCAAACAAACTTTTGCCTAAAGCTATTGGCTGCACACATAGCAGTTATTCACCAATGCAAAATCAGATTCTTCCAAAACCAGAGCTAGTTCATCATCATACTAGAAATGCTATGAAGCAGATTCAACCTATCACTCCTAACAAACCTGCCTGGAACTGTTTTGTTACTCCTGGGGTGGATAGAAGAGAGAGCAGAGGTGCCCCATTTTGCCCTTTCTGCCACACATGCATTTTCTAACTACTCTTTGTACCTCTTTCCTCACCACAGGTACTATAGCCCTTTCTCCACTGAAGAAGTAAGTCTCCTTATCTTCTTAACATAAAACACAACTGTTGCCTTAAAAAGCCCCTCATGATGCATATTCTGGAGAGTTAGTTCAAAAGGTCCTTGTGTGGGTCACTCCTCACCTCCTTTACGACTGTGATTTACCTGGCCAATTATTCATTTCTAAGGCAGAGGAATCAGTGAAGAAAAGAGGACATAAAGACCATGTTTCAAAGCCCCAAGCAGAAGACCACAAGCTGAATGATCATACTGAAGCTATCGTGACCATTTCTACACAGCTGCCAAAATAATTCTACCACTGCTCAAACTCTGGGCTGATTTGAGAAATCAGCATATGTAGTCACATAATTACCAGAGCAGGTTTGGTATTTTCAGGGGTTTTTTCCTCCCTTTTTAGATTATTTGCTGCTTTGATCATTCAAATAACTTTTTAACCTCAAACATTCAAGATACATGCTTTCGTTACTTCAGCATTTCTTCCTCCCTTTAACAGCACTGCTCTGAAAGGAAATTGTTCTATAACATCGTGAGTGCCAGAGAAACATACTGCTGCTTCTCTCAGATGAAAACCTTCCAGCAGCATCAGGAACTTAGCACTCCTGGTAAAACATCTGCTGGAGACAGTTAACCTTGACAGTCCTGTGAGCAAAAATATTAATAACAAAACCAGCTTGCGCCGTGGGTATATGTGCCTGCTGCTGTTCCTGTACAAAAGGCCTTCACCTCAGACTCTGTCCATCTTCATTACCACATCAAACAGATCGCTGAACTGAGTTAACTCATATTTCAACTCATACTACAGTGATTGGGAAACAGAGCATAGTGCGCATAAGGACTGCAAAAAAAATTCTGTTAGTGCTAGAACAAAATTTTAATTAAGGATTTTTTTTGGTGGTTGTTCCTTCACACAACACACCCTTTGCGTCATAATTATGCAAAAGGGCTCCTCGTACATCTGCAGGTAACATGCACAGCAGAAGTACACTCCTCTTGTATAAGGCTGCCAGCAAGTTGTACAAGCTCTTTTTCTCCTTGAAACTTATCTTCCTGCAACTGGTACCTACTCTTGCAAAGAACAGTTCTAAATTTCTGACTGGTCTATAACTTTTCTATCTTGGTGAGCAATTACCATTTAACTGAAATTGCATTTCTCCTGCTTTGAGTTTTCAAAGTGAAACAGTCATTTAAACCTTGCAAACGGGATTGGGAGTGATTAGCTTCACCAATAGAGCCAAGTCAAAACTGAGTGCTGTGCAAAAGACTTTGTATTACATGCAGAGAGTGAGCATGTAGGATGAAGTTCCCAACTCTCCCATGTATGAGAAAGGAAAGTCCCTTTCTACACATGAGTAGGTCTACAATGTTCTCTAGGAGAAAGACTCATGCAGGTCTGCAAGTTGACATCGCACCAGCCAGATGGGACTTGACAGCAGAATCTCACACCACTGGCACCAGATAACCCAGCCCCCACAGGACATCTGACATTCACAGGGCCAGGGACAAGCCTACGCACTTGTACAACAGCTCGGTGACACCTGGACAACAACATTTACGCTCACATCTTGCTTGCAGTGTAAAGAAGATGCATCATGGCACAAATTACAGGAGCATATAAGAAGAAATTTTGAGTAGGCATCCCAAATAGCAGAGCAAAAGCAACTGATTTCCCTTGCAGACATGCCTTTTAAAGTTTTTTTTGTTTTTTTCCAGTGGTGGACCTAAGCATGATACTTCTTTCTTCTCTTAAGAGAAAAGTTCTTCCCTTGCCTGTATACAGTCATACTCCATCAATTCAGAACAGTTGTTGTTATGGAGAAGTTAACTGTTGTGATTTCTCACATTGAAACTTCTACCATTCTTCTCCACTTACTTTTAAGTTTCAGTAAAATTTAAAAGTAATCTAAATTGATAATATTTATTTATACCTTGTCTACAAAGAAATTCTGTTCCATTTCTCTGGTGATTGGGCCATTTCTGTTACAATTCACTTATTAATTCAGCAGAACAAAGCTCACCTTAGTAAGTTATGCACATTAATAACAGCCTATTACCCATGTCGCCTTCTTATGAATCAATTAAGTCTAATGTCCAAACTTTAAAATGAGCAGAAGAGACATATTTCTGCATAATGAACTCTCTTAAAAAGCCAGCAAATGTTCATAAAAACTCACTACCTCTATTTACACAGGCTTTTAATAGAAGATATTCATGTTTATGTAAGAAAACCCATCTACTACATTTTTCTAAAAATGGCCTCTATTTGAGCCTCAGATTTAATTAACTCATCAAGACCACCAAGCACACCAGTTTGGGGGGTTTTTTTTAAACTCCTTGCACATCTCTTACTTCTGCTGAAATGCTGAGCCGCAACTTCCATTTTTTCTCTCACAGGACAACTATTATTCTGAAATTAATGAACCTTCTCCAGACAACTGCTGTCAGAGCGCACACGGCTCTGACGTACCAGTACGCGTTTCAGGCAGCCCGAGCACACAACACCATCTTTTCTGACCTGAGCAGTCTGTCAGTTTTGCTTTGGGTGTTTGACATCCAGGGTGTTTCGGCCTTTAATGCTGCTACTCTAAGACTCCTCCAGAGAGCTCTAAATTCTGCCTGTTTTCTTCTCACTTCCCCAGAAGACCTTAAATGTCTAACCAGGGACAGTCACTTGAGTGATAAAAATAATGGACTTCTCTGTTTGAGGAACACACTGAACTACTAAATGTTAATATAGATCAGTCCATAATGGACATTTTTCTGGTTTTTGTCAGGGGGATTTTTTTTTTCCTCAACGCTGAAATATTTAAAACTATCTTATCATTTTTTCTAATTTCAATGAGATTTCTATGCAAATGACATTTCAGAATTAACAGCTGATAAAAAAAGTTTCAGTACCTTAAAAATGCTGCCCCTTCCCATTATTTCTCCTTCCCCATATCTGAATTATACAACAACAACAACAAAATTTATGAATAGTCTCTATCTCCTCTAAGCTGCAGTTTGGACAAATTTATTACTGGCCAAGTAATAAATATTGCCCAGCATTTCAGCTGCTTTTCATGCATCTGAATGGACTTTCACATATGAAATACACACACTACAGGAAAATATTACAGCCCTGGCTCAGAAAAGCATGGATGTGCATTAAACAGGCACTTTCTTGCATAAGCACAAACATGAAAAAACACACCAGAAGACATGATAAATTTAGAAGGAGAAATAGTTGAATGAATATAACATGTATGGAAGATAAAATCTGGTTGAGTTCAAGGTTTTGGAGGGTATTCCAGAAGTTTTTTATTATTATTTTCAAGTTCTTCAAATTCTATTTTTAGATCTTGTTTCAGGTGAAAATCTTGCTACCATTTTCCATGAGAAAAAGACAGGTCTCTCAATAAAGATCAAGTATTTTTGTTACAAGCACACACTATAAATAGTTCTATTTTCCCTGCGCTTATTTAGATACCTCACTGGATTATTTATAAACTAGTGTAAATCTTTCAGATGGAGCATAGATACAGAGGTAAAAATTGGCTGGCATCTTCTCTTATGTAGGAGAGGCTTGTAAATCTTGGTTTGTGGGACAGAAATCATAAATGATGACTCTGGATTTGATGTGGCCAAAACAATAGGATCTGGCACCTTCTTAATCACCTTTCACAGTCTACTTGTAAATAAAAAAAATAAAGCTTGCTTCATGAATAGAAGCTTCATGAATAGAAACGGTGGAGCAGAAAATCATGACTGCAAATAGAGGCTGTAGAGCAAAAATGTTCCAACTTTCCAGACAGCTCTTCGTGGTGGACTACTACTCTCTTTATCATTACTATTGTTACACAGTGATTTAAATATAAATACAAAATAGCTTCAGTCTACATTGCCTGACTTCACAATTCTCTTAGCTCCCAACACACCTGTCTCAGGGAACTATTTTTGTCATTTGGTGCTTTTAGCAGCTATACACAATGACAACAACATGGAGTAAGAATGCCTGCAAAAAAAAATTAATCAGGATTACTCAAAAACTTAACCTATAATCTGAGACCACTCTCCTGTTCTACAAGTCTATGTTCACAATCCACTGGCAAATACACATTTCCCAAATTTCCGTGACTAGAAATATATAATCTCCTAAATATTAACAATTTCTATGCTTTTAAAAACTCTTACAAAGTAGTACTGCGATTAAGAACAAAACATAAAACAAGCATGGATGGGAATAAAGTATGGATGATCTCATCCAAGGCAATTGCTTGTTAATCTACAACTCTCCAGCTACAGAAGTACAATTTGAATTTTAAATCCTAAAGACAGTTTGCAAATCCATAGAATTTGGAAAGATGCAAGGAGACAGAAGCAAATTAAGGCTTGATGTTTCATGCTTATGGCCAAACTAAAGCACTGAACTGAACTAAAACTAAATGAAATCAATACTAAATCTTTTCACCTCCAATTTAATCCTATTACATTTTGGTCTCTTTGGTATGGACACTGCAAAAGCTTACTCTTTTCTTTGTAGCAGCCTATTTGAAGTCCCCTATGTCTTTCCACATTATCCTGTTCCCTAACACAAACAACATTAGGTCCTTCATTCTTTCGCATAGGCCACCATTTCTAAATTTCTGACCATTCTGGTGATCTGGACTGTCTCCATTAGTCCACATCTTTCTATCTGTGTTCCATAATAAAAAAGCTACACTTGCATACCTAGAAGACTTGATCACAATAAGTCATTAGCTTCTTCCCTGTTTTTCCTTCTTTCCCCAAACATGTTGTTATCAGTCATCAATTCAGAGCAGTGTAGGGGCACTTGAGAATTCGACCAAGAAAATCAATGAAAAAAAAGATAATACTCAACAGGAATTTATGCAGCAAACAGAAGATGCAATGAGTCTGGCTTAATTCACACAAACACCCTGGGAAGAAAAGCAGCATCACCTATTCCTGTTCCTGGATGACAGCCACTAACTCACCCTGAGGAGGGACTTTGCTGTTGGCCCCATGGGAGAGCCTCTCAGAAGGGGTGCACTAGGAAGAGGAGGGCAGAAGTGCACTGGTAAAGCTCAAGGGGCAGAGGTTTGGATGAGCTCAGCAGGGAGGAGTATTGCAATGTATTTAGGACCCAGGCTAATATGAATAAGGGTTTTTTATTTTTCTTTTTTTTCTGTGTTTGTGTTAGGTAACATTGAAAGGGAATCATTTGGAAATATTTATACAGGAGTTAAACATACAGCTTTTGTGCCTAAGAATAATGACATGTTTTACAGAAAAACAACAAAACCTTACAAACCACAACACAGAAGTTATATAAGCTCTATAGTATTATCTTCACAATGTTAGAATTTCACATTCAAATTAATGAAAACATTACCTTTTATGATACCAGTCTATCTGAATATTTAGTTTGAGTCTTAGTCCTTAAGGTACAATCTTTGTAAGTTAACGGACTTCACAATTTTTTTTACAAGTTTACATAGATAACCAGAAAAATAAGATTTTTTTTTTAAATGTGTTCATCAGTTAAAGGGTTAATGATGTTGGCACTCATACGGTCAGAACCTGGCTTCAGCATCCACTGAGGTAAATGAGAAAGCTCATGCCTCTTCACATCCTTGTTCACTTTGCCTGGCTCCAGACTAAACAAAACATCACTTTGGAACCAGAATCAAACCTAAGCTTTGCAACAGCCAAACCTTGGAAGGTATGTCCTCAGAGGTCAAAATCATGAAACACTAATTTCTCTGCTACATCAGATCCTACAGTGGTTACAAACATTGAAAATGTCATAAACCCTACTACACTTAGGAACAAACTTAATTAAAGAAATGTCAGTACCAGGTAATGCACCACATACGCACCCACCAGCCACTAAAGTGGCAAAACTTCTGGTTCTCGCAACCTTTTCCATTTGCTGGAAACTATAATACAAGTATGAAACAAAATACATCAAAGTGATACCAAGTAGCCACACGTTGCATGACCAGGTTAGAGTCCCACTGGCAAGACCTGTGGCTTTGAAATTTAAAGCAAATTTTTTTTTCATAACATTTCCAAAGGCATTTAGTCAAACAATTAATCTCTTTCTAGTGCATTACAAGACAGTTTCCTCTCAAATGGGTGAAGCCATTAACTGCAGTTGAGCAAATGGAGTTGGCTTCCAGCTCCTGGAAAAACAAAACAGCAATCGGCAGCTGTCCCTTAGAAGCAGTTTTTCCATACTATTTTGTTTATTTTGGCAATATTTTTAGTGCAGTTCTTGGCCTTTAACAGAAAGGCTGTATTTGTTCTCTAGCCTCTTTACCACTGCTGAACATTACATTCCAGTAAACGGTCCATTTGGACCAGTGCGTACATTAGTCATACTGGACGAAAAGTCAGCTTGGATGGATACACATCACAGTGATGCCCACAGCAGTGTTGAGAAGGTAGCTTAGCATGCAGTGAGGAAGCCAAGGTGGTCTTTACAGCATCACCATGTTATCCTTTATCTAATGTCTGAATCTGTTTCTTTCAAATATACCCTATAAAAATACTATCCTTCTCAACGGCTTTCAAATTTACAAGAATATTTTTGCTCTCCACAGAGGTGGAATAGATATAATCCAGAGAAAGGAAAACCCTCTTAGAACAAAAGAAAACACAGTGGTCCCGAATGAAAGCAATTCACAGTCCACACTGGGATCCTTGCTTTTGATTACACCAGATTGCCTGATCTATAGATACTGAACTCATTAGAAAGTTTTCGAGGAAATATAAGGACATGACAAACTAATAGCTACCTACCAGCACGTCTATACCAAGTGATAGGGTTTGGTGAACAAACCGCAGAGGTAGCAACAGCTTTCATTGACTAGGTGAACAGTCTCATCCAGCACTACAATCTTGCATCTTAAATATACACATAAGGATGATGTTACTGCTAAATGCTTAAATTTAGTATTCCCTAATTCATGGTGCTAGCTGTACAATTTTAATAGATGCCTTTTACTGTAATTTCTGCATTTAAAAGCTACATATCGTGTATGAAAGCATCTCCCATACAAGAAAGCACTGGTCTATCATGTACACTGACAAAAAGATCTTGAGAAGGTCTGGGATTTCTGTTCCCCAGGCAGACACAGACTGAGCAAATTATATAAAAGCTGCAACTGTATAACCTCCTACCCCACCCAATACAGAGGGCTGCTGCATTAATTTCCTCAAAATGAATAGGGTGTATAGCAGCAGAAAGGAGTTGTTTAATGAAGAAGAGGACAACAGGCAAAATTCAGTCCCAATAGTTTCTTCTCCTATCAAAAATTAAAACACCAAAAGTAGAATTTACAGTTATGGAATCTGTCCAGCTTCATAAAGTAAAAAGAAACTAACAGAGCTACCATGATGCTACTGTGATAGGGGCATAGTGCTTTCCACCTGCTTCAGCACTGCTGAGTCTACTGCAGCTTAGTCTGAGGCTTCCTGCTGAGCCCCTGCTTTACTCTCTCTTTGAACAGAGACTATTTGCATACCTTTTAAAATGGAAACATGCTGGCCTCCATTTTGATTGTGATTGCTGTCTGTCGTTTCATGTAGAAAAACAGCTTTTAATGTTGCTGATGCTCTGGCATGTCTCTATCACCAAAAAAGGCCTGAAAGATACAAACAAGGCTGCACCTGCCAGCTCCTTCAGTACCGCTCTCACTGCCTCACATGGCAGAGGACAAACAGATCTCACCCCTTGATCCTTCTGCATGCAACCCACCGCAAAAACACAAGTCCACTATTTACTACAAGAATTTCTCTGCTGATTCTGAACACATCCCAGCCTCACATCAAACCTTCCATGCAGCACAGCCACGCCAGCCTCTGCTTCTTGGCTTGAAGGACAGAAACTGGGGTGTGCTGGAAGGAATAGAAATCACTAATGTTGAAGTAACAGATTTAGAGGTCTGCCTCAACAGGGTTCATGCAGCCACAGCACATCTCAAGAGCATGCAACTGCTCTGTTGTGCATTTGAGGGGCATGGCAAACAAGGAGGGAATTCAGCACAAATGTAAAGAATTCAAAAATCACCACCTGTGATGTTATAAATTACAATAAGGTATGCTGACAACTGTCACAGTTCTTCCCCATTAACATTAGTAAGACATGCTAGAATGGAATTAAGATGATTTTACTGACTTCCTAAAAAAAACATTCAAGCTCTCTAAAACTATGCTTGACTTTGATGAGGTCACAACCTTGACAGCAAATTGCATTGGGAACTCATTACTACCTCTACTGCAGTAACAAGTAGGGAAGCCCCTAACCAATACCAGGGCTCCTGCCATGCAATCCGAAACATGCACAAGTCAAAAATCTGTGTACATAAATCTGTGCTTAGAGGAGATGTACAGCTGAAAGAGACCAAGGCAAGGAGTAGGAACAGAAAAATACTAAACACAGGCAGTGAGTGGCTCAGAAGCAAGTCTCTGAATAGCCAAGTCTCAGTTCAATCTGATTTCACTCAAATACTTTAATTTCAAAAAAAGCATTGCATACTGAAAGCAAACATATTTCAGACATATCAAGCATTCAGAATCAAAACTGATAGCTCTAGGCGTACAACAGTGGTTTCCTAGAATAACTCATGAGAGTACGAACACCTTAATACCACAAGTGGCCTATACAGAAATCACACAGAAATTGCACCAATTTAGCTAAACTGGTTTGCAGATTGACTTATTTATGTCAGAGCTAGCCCCTGGTGCATTCTGTTAAGTGTGGGAAAATTGGTTTGGAAGCCAAACTAAGCTAAATGAGTACTGGGCATTCTTAACCTGATAGAACCATGGTCATACAAGCTTGCTACACTGATTTAGGTAAATCAGTTTGAGCAAACAATTTAGTTAAATCAGTGCCAATTCTGTATTTAGGCCACAAATATGATTCACTCTTTTTCCACTTCTCACATTGCTTATTTCTCAGTAGTACAGCTTATGTAAAAACAAATGTATCACAATGAAATAGAGCGCACAAATGCCTATTTCAGTCACACATATAGCAGAATTATATTTAAAACACTCAAAAGGGGATTTACTCTGTCCAAAAGTATGCATCTCAGCTATTTTTAATCATCTAGGCCTATATAACTGTTAAAGAAGATGGGGAACTTAGATTCCTAATTTTAGGTGCTATTTGAGAACTTTTCAAGCAGAAATTGTGTAGAAGATTCTGTAATAGGGATATAATGGTTCTGCAGATAGGATAAAAAAGTTGAGGCAGTTCTCCCCACAGTTTTAAGTTTGTAAGTTTAACCATGTTTGAAAAGAGAATAATATTGTTAATTATATTTAATAGTGCTGAGCTGTGAGTCTATAGAGATTTATTTATTTATTTTTACATTACCCACAAAAAGGGGAAAAAAAGTGTATGGACTCTGCCCATGTATTCTGTTTTGCAGGATTAGATATCTGAGCTCATGAGATGTACCACTAGCTCTACAGCTGTAAAGATCCACACTTATGGAATGGAGCCTTGCTGATGAATCTTTCTACAGAGGAGCAATAGGTTACTTAAATTTAGAAAGTCCTCAAGTGATAAGAAAAAATAACTAGGAAAAAAATAAAGAGGAAAGACAAGTGAATTAGAAAAATAGGAAATAGCAAAAGGAAAATTAGCTTGCTCCAAAAATTAACAAATTTCTGAAACAAGGATGATGATGATTCATATACCTGAATAAAAAAAAAGAAAAAATCTAAATTTAGTGTAGAACTACAACTGTCTCTGACTATTCATATCTAGGCAGTCTTCCTTTCTACACAATTACCAATAAGACATTCCAAAGCCAACCTCTGATGAAAGATATCATAAAATCATTGTTCACATATACCAATTTTCATGTGTTTGGTTGTTCTATCTCTTCCTGTTTGTTCTAAAATAATACAAATTTTCATAAAGTGGTCTGATTATGAACACAAAGCAGTTTATCAAGACTGTCTGACACTTTAATTTCCATCACCTATAGTTCAGGAAAAGGGGTACCACAAATCTCCAAGCTTCCTTTTCAATTTTTACTACTCTTCCTCTGCCTTTCTGAGTCTTCACCTTAACTGAATAGATACAAAGTCTCCTAAACTCAGTAATAAAAATGTATCCTAGAGGTCAAGCAACACAGTATTTTATGTTATTCGAAGTCATATGTTCTGCTCATTTTTGTCTCTCATTCTTCATACCAAACTAACATTAGCTAATAGCATTAACAGTGCTATCTTTAAAGACGGAAAATTGATGACACAGTCAAGGACAATGATTCCACTTTTTATCATATTAATCCATAGCAGAAACAGCTCACACTGAAATTCCCCCCAAAAATAATGTAAGACTCCTACTACAGCCAAGCAAAGGACTTCCAGTTCTAGATTACTTACAAGCATGACTTCTTTAACCAGTATCAGAATTGCAGAGAGGCACGTTAAATGAATGATGAAGCAAACCACCTAATCTTCATTGCTCTGAGCACAAAAACACATTATAACTCATAAACACTACATATCACAAAAACATCTTTATTTCCATAACATAAATCTACCACAAAAAAGCCCCCCAAAAAATCTAATAAAAAGGCCTCTACTACAAAGCTTTGGATAGCTTTTAGGAAAAAAAAAATCAAGAATTAGCTCAAGCCTAGGACTCCAGAGGTCATCACATTCCTGTATTCTAGACAACGGTTGACAGAAAAAAATAGTACTTTCCATTGTGCAGAGAAAAATTTTTTTAAAAAGGGTTTTGTTGAACAGTTTCTTCTAGACATTACCTGTTGACCAAAGAAAAGTATAAGATAAGATCAAAGAAGGAATAAGGGCTTAGGACACATGTTTATTAAGCTTCTCATTCATTCATATTTTCCCTTATTAAAGGAGGGGGAATCCCTGCACCAGGAAATACAGAAAAAATTTACATCATCTTTTAGAAGTTCCACCCCATCGTTTATAGTTGTCTTCACCTCTTCTCTGCAGAGCAAGCTGTTAGCCATTCTTGACACTGTATTTTGTGGTTCTCTCCTAAAAGAACAGAAACCACTCCTGGTTGATATCACATAAATGTAACTTTTGCAGAAGAGTACCTCACAATTGACTACAGCTCACCTATTTTTCTTAGCCTCCAATAACTTTTAAATGTTCTGTTTAAAAAAGTAGAACCTGGTATTTGAGGTTTCTCAAAACCTTATCAGGATACTTTCTTACTGTTGTGTTCTTCCCACAACAGCCCTAAAGAAGGTTTTGAGATGGAAAAAAAGCCTTGATTTGAGTATGTCAGTTCAGAATGTATAGTATAGCCCCCCTTAGGATAATTCAAGGCTATTTTGTAAAACAACTTATGAGCTAGAAATAAATAAAAAAAAAAATCTCTATGCTACTTAGTGGTTTTCCTGTATTTCAAGTATTAAACACTTATCTTAGTAGCCTTTTCTCTTTAACATGACTTATTTTTCACTTTCCTATGAACTGGAAAAAAACAGTGCTTAGTTTTCTTGAAAATCACCATATTGTAATATGGTACTTATGGGTACATACTTAAGGTGTTTTGTCTAGCAGTTACACCTCATTGCCATATATGTCACATATTTCTAGGCATTTAAACTTCAAAATCTCCTATCTAAAAAGCTATGAAGACTGCAGAACAAGCACCACTTTTGATAGAGAGGTTATGCACAAGCAGCGTCAGGTTTGAGAGCTACTGACTGTCTGAATAAAGGAAAAGCAAATGCATGTACAGGATCACATTCTGAAGCTTACACAGGTACACCAAATTTTTGCCATTTGGATACAGCTTCAGAGAGATTCATGGTAAACGGAGAGATTTTATATATTGTGTAGCTCTGTACGAATGGGCATTGAGGCTTCTCCCTGTCCTCCTTCTTTCCCTTCCCCCCACCAATACTTTATTATAATCAGCTGAAGAATTCCCAAGGACTGTGATAAATGAAAATATTTTCACTCTACAAAACTGTTAACATGTACTTTTTTCTTCCCTATGCAGCAGAATAAAACAAATCCAGAAGCAACTATACCAAACAGAACCTACATTTCAGGACAACACCAGTTCCTAATTTCCTGAGCCTTACATACTTTGTGGTCTTCAAACAAAAAAAAACACAACTCCCCAACAGCCCTTTTCTTTTCTCTCTCCAGCCCTTTTTTTTCTTCTCTCCCTTGGCCTTTCTATTTATTCAATTGCCATTTCAAATGTATCATTTTTCTTCAGCAACTCCTGATTAGCTTTTTCCTCTCTCCTCAAGGTCTTAATCTATTTTTTTCAGTTTGGTTTCCTATATATAGGAACACTCAAATCCTCTAGCACACTTAGCTTATCAACTTGACAATGCTCAGTTTGTACACGATTCCCTGCATATTCTAGGAAATCCTTTCCTGATTCTGAGATTGCCAGACTAATGCAGGAAGCAGAGTGTCCTCCTTTTAAACACATCTACCCTTGATTTGAAAGAACAGTACTATGAACTCCAATCTTTAAAAAAAGCAAGGTGAGTATTTAGCCTGGTAAGCCTTCAAAATATTTTCAGATATTAGGTTTTTCACTCTATATCACAGCAGTGAAGGAAGATCTTCTTAACATCTAGTGTCAGATTCAGATTAAAAAGCACTGCAGCTCATTATCATGGCTACCAGCTCGTAGTCTTTCCAGGGCCAAACCAGTTACCCATGCCAACAATTTGCAGTTACTACTAGGAATACAGGAACTATTTTTTCATGCTAAACTCCTGTAATGGAAAGTTTATTTTTTAAAGTTACATGGAAACTTGAAACAAGATCTGACCTACACTCCTGCTTCAGGACCAGCTTTGTCATATACAGAACCATGCAAGCATCAGCACGGTGCCTGTGCAGAAGAGAAAGCATGGGCAGCAGACTTATAAAGCTGTAATTCTATAAAACTTTCTCCTGCTAAATACTTTACATTTGCTTTATTTCTTGGGAATGTGCAATCAATTCTAAATAAAATCTGGTATATTGCTTCAAGATCAGACATTATTCTGTGTAAGGAATGATGCTGAAATCCAGCCCTGCCTTATGCAGCTATTAGCAACACACCAGAGAAGAATTTTTCAAACCTCAGAAGCCTCAGAGGAAGTACCAAAAATGCAGCTTTCTCCTCTCAAGACTATAGGCAATGATCATTTCAGGTAGAAAAATAAACTGAGCTCACTTGTTTATCCTCCATCTTGTTCCAAAGCAGTTAACCGAACGAAGAAATCGCTTGCCTGACCACGATCACAGCAGACTTAACACTTGTCAACTGCCGTCTTCTGAAATTAATTCAGCCAACATCGTCACATGCTTCAAGCACGTTTTCAAATCTTGGCCAGATATAGCTAGATGGGTTTTTTCCAGCACAGATACACAGCAGTTAAACTATTAATGAATTTCATGTAATAATTCAGTAGAGCTTCCCTGATATGTAAAAGTAATGTAATGCCGAACTGGGAAGGGGTGTTTACAGGGGAAGAGTGAAAAAATCAAACTAACATTGTTGGTGCCCCCAGGGATCTATAAAGGCAGATCTTCAAAACACTTCAACGATTTTGATGCCAACGCTGTTGCTCTTCATGGCTTCCACCTTACAGAACAATTCAGGTTTCTCATCAAGTTAGCAAGATGTTTGGCTTTGTTTCACAATAAACTGTTAACATCTTACTCATGAAAATGCATTCACCTATAACGGAAGAAATCACTCATCTATAGAGGGAGAACTCACAGCTAGAGTTCTTGTACATGAGAAGCAGGACACAAAGATGGATGTTATTTCAGAATTAAGCAATAGGTATAATAACCTATTCCTTTGGAAAAATCTCTTACCAAAATTTACAGTAACTCAGTTATAACACTGTCATGTGCTTAGCTAATTCTGATCATCTGTACAGTTGAGCACAACTAATTAACATTAAAAAGCAGCAAAGAATAGCAACTAGCTTTCATTAACCAATGCAAATGCTCCTGAAATACAAAATTAAGTGCTACCATAAGTATTGCTCACATTGGGCATTCCTTTGGGATCTTGCCCTTTTTTTTTTCTTTTCTTTTTTTTTTAAAGTCTTATAAAATGTATCCCCTAGAAGTACAACCTGCAAGCTCAACCATTCCCCCTGTATCTGGTGGCTAAAGCTCACCATCAATCTACACTTCAAAAGCAGTTACAGAACACAAGCAAGAATCTACATGAGATCACTGAAAATATTTAACAATCTTTCTAATATTCTGCAGATCAAATTGGTAGCAAAGCCAACAGTAAAGATTGACCAATATTTCTCATTTTAAGACCCTCTACTCTGTTGTGCCAGAATTTAACTGCACAGACAAACGCCAAATGCCTTTGCAAACATTCAGCAATCTGGAAACCTTTTATTTCAGAAATGCTAATGGTAAGTTTTGGAGGAAGAACTTTGACTATATCTGTGACAAACTACACCTTAATTCAAGCTCCTTGTGTTCACATCCTACAAAGCAATTTTTACTAACGTGACCAAAAAGTCTTCTCCCCCATGTAGGCCCTGCCTCAGTCAGTTCACAAAACGGACATTTTCTTACTGAATTCAAAATTGGGTTTTTTTCCCTATTGTTCACGTGTGGGCTATGTGCTTCCCTTTCTGAATACATTCTTCCAACTCTGCTCTGCAAACAAAATTATCAATATATTACGAGGATTTCCTCTTATACTCATTACTGCATATATCCAAATGACTACACAGTCACAGTTTACTCCCACCACAGATCCACTAAATGGGGGGGGGAAAAAAAAAAAAAAAAAGACCATGAAATGATTATGTATGCTTAAATCTTTGGGCACAGAAAACAGAAAACAATCCCCAACCTCCTTAAAAAGTACCTAAGCTCTCATTTGCACTATATTTGACAGTCACCAGCTAAAATGCAATTTCCCTTTTTTTTCCTCTACTATTTGAGTGCTGTATAATTTTTTTAAGTTATTTTTTTATTTCCTAAGGTAAGTGAACATTTGTACCTTCCCAGTTTGCAGACAGGGTGAACCACAGAAGATGTCACAGCCTAGCAAAGACATAAACCCTGATAGCACTTTAATCACTGAGCCCTCTTCATTCTCCGTGTCCCTTCTAGCCTGACCAAATGAGTTTACCATAACACGATCCCTACAACATTCACAACTTTCACTGTACTATGACTTTTTGCATCTTCTGCTTCACTGTTGATTTTGTGTTTCTCTTTATTCAGTATTCCTCACAAGAAGCAGAGATGTATGAACTTGGCTTGAACTGATCCTCTCTTCCTTCTAAAAAAATAACTACATAAAAAAATACAGATAAATGAATAATAAAACAGGTTGCAACACTTCAAAGATGAAAAATTATGGCATGTGTTATCAACACAACTTGATGAAAATTATTGCCAAATATAATTGTATTTAATATATTCCTTTACCAACAGCTGAAGAAGGGAAAGCTGCATCCCTGGGAGACATGATTTTCTTAAAATGTCTTGTAAAATAATATAAAGAATGTATAGGGTTTTACAGTATAAAAATCAGTAGGGTTCTAGCACAATTCTAGATAATTTACCAGAACTTGACCTTTTCATAGGTTTTTGAGCCATTCTGTGTAACTCTATAAAAGCAATCTAATTCTATAATTACTTTCATCAGAAAAAAAAAAAGCAGTATAATTACTTGTATTAGGATGTTTGCAAGAAAGTCGTAGAAAGAATAGTCTCCTTGTTTGTGTTTTATATGTGCTTTCCATAAAATGGACACCATAAAATATTGGTTTGCTTTGGAATGATTAAGTGTTTTTTAAATGACATAATGCATGTCATAATGCAGTAGTGACTGCACAAAACACTGTAAAACAATTTCCGTCTTGATTTAGTATTCGCTGCACAAAAGACAGAGCTCTCAAGTGTGGAAGGATTTCTTTGTATCAGTCAATCCTCCTCCCAGTCACAACAGCCCTTCAGCCTCTGCTTGCTCTTTTAACCTATTCCTGAGTTCCAATTACTTTGGCAGTTATGCTTCCTGATGTAACAAGTGTAACTGTAAGTGCTTTCTTGAGAAAAGATGTCTTAAGTTGTCAGGACTTCCAAGTGAAAAGCAACTTTACCTTGTTTTGTTTTGGTTGGTTGATTTTGTTTGTTGTTTTTTAAAAAGCTTTACCAGTCCCTCACCTAAGAACTCTGAACCAGTTGGTGATTTATAACAAAGTTAGACTAATGGATAGAGATTTTGAAACCAATTAAATCTCTACAGGACTGTGAAAGTAAGTGGCCCATTTAGACAGAGAGATCCAAAACCTTCAGTG
Organism: Strix aluco; assembly: GCF_031877795.1. Lineage (NCBI taxonomy): Eukaryota > Metazoa > Chordata > Aves > Strigiformes > Strigidae > Strix > Strix aluco. The sequence goes on along the minus strand of NC_133935.1, from coordinate 46,362,871 downwards.
AGAAAAAACTGTAAAATGAGTTCAGAACTTTCTGACAGCAAGAAATCTTCACTCAAAGGAAACTTCATATTATGCCAAGTGCAGGAAAAAGTTTAATTGGTCGTGAGAGTCACCCATAAGATTTACATTCACAGAAAGCAAGATTTCTTTAGGTACATAACTGCTTCAGGTTTCTCCCATGTTTAGTGAGATAAAATTTATAAAGAATGGAACATTACTTCTACCATCAAACATGATTAATAAAATACTGTAAGCCAACATAGTAATATATATGTATATCCAGTAAGATAGATCTGTCATAGCCTAACAAAGCAAAATATTCAGACAGTCCACAAAACTCTACTTAAACTTATAGCTGGGAGCTGAATTAAACAAGTAAAAGCAAGAACACTGAATTAAGTCATGAGTTCTGAGATGCAGCCTTCTTTATGAAAATCTTCAAGGACAAATGGGAATAAAAAAAGAAAACAAATAATCTTCTTTCCTATCATACTTACAGGTTAGGAACACCAATATATGCATTTGCTTAGAAATGTATATGTGTGTGTGTGCATATACATACATACATATACACACAAAAATATCTGATTCCATATTCATATATATGGATAAAAACTCCACCTTAAGTTTGAAAGCACTAGGACCACAAATGTTCCGCCTTGTCTCAGACTTACATTTCACCCCTGTTTCTGCAGTGCACACAGATGTCACACCGTACTTGTCTGAACGGTAGAACTGCAATGAAAAATTTAGGTCACGCGTTTTCCTTCAGTCTCCACTATTGCCAAGACTTTCCCACCCAGAGACAAGGCTTGGGTTTCTGAAGGCAGCATTTTACTGACAGTATGATTAGTCAACTGTAACAATTACCTTGTTATTTTAAAATTGCATTTCCAGTAAACAAACAAAATAAGATTTGCAAAGTTTGTTCATTATAATTACTAATACACACCTCCTGATCTATATTTTCAAGGAGTACACAGCAGCAGCACAAGACAGGAGTTTAATAATTTTCCTCATGCTATTTTAGAAAGTTAGCTATTGATATTTGAACAAAAGCAGGCATTATTTCAAAGAAGATTGCCTTAATCTCATTAATCTGTCAGGACAGCAGTGCAAGGCAGGCTGCTGTAATGAAATACAAACCCAACATGAACTACATTTGCACTTCTCTAGAGATGAACGGGTACTTTTCTGCTACCGAATACTGAATTTAAATGTCTTTAAATTGTTGAGAATACAAAATCATTGAAATTTTGCTGGGTTTTCAATTCAGTAAGGGATGCATGCCATCATGCTTTCAAAGAAAAGCTAACACTGCTACTAAAGGTAGTATTAACAGTAGAGAGCTATCTGTAGATATCATTGTACCTCAAACCATAGCAGAATGGTTAATTTTATTACAAAAGCACTGGAAAAGGGATTGATTCAGAAGTATTAGAATAGCCAGTCATCAGCTCACTGACAGCACAAGATACTGAATGCAACGTGACGGGGCTGAAAAGTGAGGAAACAGCTAAGAGAGCTCTGAGAACCTCCGGATATAGTTTTGAGAGACACTTGCAGCTGTCACAGCTCCTGAATTGAGGTGGAGACCGGCTGCAAGACTGTACCTACCTACAGTAGCTGTTTCCAAAATGTGATAAACCTAGTCATTAGGGAAGTCATTTTGAAAAGATCAAAGCTCCCTTCTCACTTTAAGATTAAGGAAGTGGCAACTGTAACAAGAAGTGTAAGTAGATAAACACGCAGTTGAAAGAAAACCAACATCTTCCATCCTTAAAGCAACGAACATCACTCAGAAAACCAGACATGCAACACAAAATGCCTTTGCCAGTTTTATGGTTTAGCGGATTATATTGTGATAAACCAAAATAATGAAAATACATTCTTTGCTTCAGTCCATAATGGCTCATTTTTCACCAAGATGTAATTTATCAAATATTTTCTCCTTTTTAATTCCCCCAGCTCATTTGTTCTGCTACCAAAGCACCAAATTAACATGTGCAATGACTAACCAAGGAGACCCTGTAGCTGCAATGCATCAAACCAATTTTGTTGACCATTCACGGGTCACTGCAACATCAGCTTCACATGCCTGTTTCGGAGACAAATGACAAACATGACCATTTCTTTCTCCAAGCTGCATAGGTTTATCACCTAGGCAAGCAAGAAAATAACTCCAGCCTGCTGTCAAAAGCCCCAGTGGTCAAACTCAAAACTATATTCAAATACCCTCAAATATAGCCAGTAATAAAATTCACTGGTCAAAGGACAAAGACGCCTAAGGTCTTTAAATCACTTTGCTTAACATAAAGTATTAAGAGATAATGAACAGATAGTGAGTTATACAGCAGAGCTGATGTTCAATACCTGTGCCAAAATCCTACCCCGCTTGATTTCTACCCAAAACAAAGCTGTTGATGTCATTTATTATATGCCATTTACTATATACACTTTATTTTTTTAATCATAAAAAAATGAAACATCATAATTATTAAGTAAAAGGACTTCATTTTCCATTGTAAGGGAAAAGACATTGGAAAACCAGGACTTATTTATTTAGAATACAATACATTATTTCAGTTGGAAGGGACCTACAATGATCATCTACTCCAACAGCCTGACCAGTTCAGGGCTGACCAAGTTAAAGCATCTTATTAAGGGCCTTGTCCAAATGCCTCTTAAACACTGACAGGCTTGAGGCCTCAATCACCTCTCTGGGAAGCCTGTTCTAGTGTTTGACCACTCTCTTGGTAAAGAAATGCTTCCTAATCTCCAGTTTAAACCTCCCCTGGTACAGTTTTGAACCATTCCCATGTGTCCTGTCACTGGATCCCAGGGAGAAAAGATCAGCATCTCCCTCTCCGCTTCCCCTCTGTCAGGATGCTGCAGAGAGCCAAAACTCATTTCCCACTGAGTTTTTTATAATTTGTTAAATAATTTCCCAGACTAATGCAAGAATGTTCAAGATGAAATCCAGATGTACTCACATATCAATTATATTCTAAAATTCAAATGGAAAACTGAAGGTAGATATCAGACCTAGAATTGAAAATGCAGGAAAACTCCATTCCCAAATGTGCTCAGAAACCAGAAAGACAAATAAAGTTCTTCTCCAAACCATATCTGGATTAAACTTAGAATACTGCAAAATTCCTGTCAGAAAAAAAAAAACTGAATAACACTTGGGATGATATAAAAAAGGTCTACATTAACTTTTCAGCTCCTAACAATCATTATTCTGTGAAAATTAAGATGCTCCTGAAACCAATTATTAAAAATAATTGCCATTCATATTGGTAAAGGATTACCAATTGAAGAAGATAAAATAGACAGCTCGCTTGAAGAGTACAGAGGATTTTTGAATACCTAGGTAAAAATAAGGACTAATGAGAACATGTCCTTTGGTATTGTCTAAAAACTAAAGGAAGTTTATACCCACACATTTGTATACTTTAAAAACATCCTTTATATTGTCCTGTAATAATTTTTACCACTGCTTTAAAAAAAAAAAAAAAAAAAATCAAAGATTCTGTTATTGCACAGGCTTTATATAAAATACTAATTACTACATACTTGATTACCCTCAATCTTACAGTCAACAGCATATAAAAGCCTAATATACTTTGTGAACATTTATGATCTGAGAAATTAAGTAGGCCAAGAGAAATATGATTAGAAGACATTATTCTTCCCTCTACTTATGAGCACCCGCCAGCAGGATGCCATTGGGGATGGTTAAACACTCTCACTCAGCGCTGCGGCAGGCACCAGTGCAGTCCCCTCGCAAAATCATCAGGAACTCAGACTGCGCTCCTCGTTATTGCAACAACGAGTATGCACAATTCCACAGCACTGTTCTGCAGCCCTCTTTTTCACTCTACTGACTTCATCTTCTCCAATGCAAATCACTGAAAAAATAATTTTCTCAGCCGTTAATTGACTTTCAGCATTTGATTTCTGCTGCTCTAAAATCGCACGTACTATCATACCCCTAGTATCGAAGTAGCCTTGTGCTTTTATCAAAGCAAGCATTTTAACATGGTGGAAGTCATTCCTAAAGAAGAATTATTTCTCTTAGGATAAGTATTAAAGAGTTAAAAAGAAGATTACTGCTATAAAGGTAGTGCTCTACAAATTATCAAAACCAAACCCACAAATTTCAATGGATACTTCACCTTTTTCAAAGACTAGGCACAGTAAAACATTTTGTATGCTATACACCAATGAAAATGTAAACACTAAAGAACCTATACTTTCAGAAATAAGAATAGATGGTATTGGGTGGTATATTTAATGAATATTAATGAACTTTACCACATTATTCAGCACCAGGGTAAGAGACTGTTCTCTGTTTACAGCATTTTGCAGGAGTATATCAAAGACCCGATATCTAAGGTTCACCTAGAAACACTAAGGAACTACTAAAGGCTGTCTGTAGTAAGAAAGGATTGAATTATTACACCACTGTAATAATTAACCGACTGGTAAAAAGACCAAAATCACAGCAACATCTCAGAATTTTCAATTTAAAGGCGGGGGGATGGAAACAACCCATGGTTATAATATATAATTGGATAATTTGGCTTTTAAGCTTCAAGTCACCACTTCAGTCAAAATTTCTGTAAAGCATATCACAAATCACAAGAAATTGTATTTCATGTGATTAGATGGCATTCTATTTTTAACACTACTGATTAACAGATGGAAGTGGAGTTTTTTCTTCAGAAGTGCTTTAGTCATCACAAAGTATCAACAAAGATGTTAATTAAACACATTTGTAAAATTAAAAAAAAAGGGGGGAAAAAAGTGTGATTTGATGTTCGTTCTCTACAGCTATTTCTACAGCTCTCTGAAAAAATTACCATTTACTTATATCAACATATATGCATGTGTATGTCAGGATAGGGAAGAAAATGTACCAGGTCATCGCTACAACTTGAATCCCTTTTATCATCTTGATAAATATTGTCAATGCTAAGTTTATATTAGTATGTCTGTACACATTTCCACAACTGTATATTGTGTTCACCACCTTAAATTATTTCTGTGTGAAATAGCCTCATGTTTCAGCCCTTGCACAAGAAGAAAGGCTCTTTGAAAATAACAGTACACATAAGTAAGAGTGGATGTAGCTCCCCTATTTACTCTCCACATAAAACTCCTAAATAGCCTTGCTTAGCATTGCTTTAAAAACAAATTTTTATTCCTATGCAATTACTAATTTATACCGGAACGGGTGTGTTCTTGTGCAAGAATGTGTGTAAAGGAACTGTATCACTATAAAAAATATACTAAGCAGAATGATAACCAATAGTTTGACTACCATATCTATATTTTATTTGCCCAAATACTTTACTCACAGTAAAAAAAAAAAAACAATCTGCAGAAACCCCCATAAGTTTCTACAGTGAATCAATAAGCTTATATAAATCACACTGCCAGAAGTGAGGACTAAAGAAGAGTTTAGCGAAGAGAATTAAAAGGGAACATACTATCCCCATCGGGTGCTAAATATAGAGAGCATAAACCCATTCTTTCCAGTTGTGGCTGAAGGAAACTGTGTTTCCCCAAGATGAGCCAAGAGAATGAAGTGCAGGACAAGCAGGAGTCATCTCTGGAGAAATGAACAGCACTGAAACAGCACTTGATAATGAAAAGATCTTGTCTCTTCCATCTTAAAACTACTGGACAGCACTTCTTAAGAGATTATTAAAATATTAAACATTTATATAGGGACTCCTTTCCTCTTCTCTGATCCTTCTACCCCAGTTGCAAGGTAACTTCATAAGGAGAGAGCAGTCACTTTCTGCCAATGATTACTGAAGTGGAAAAGAACAAGCAAGTTTTAGACAAACTTCCCTTAAAATATCTTGAAGTTCCTACAGTGACGTAAACTAATCAAGGATTTGGGATTAGTCTGAGTTCTGAACTTCTTTGATTATGACTCAACACAAATTCACCAAAACAAGTAAAAATGCTGACTTCTTCACAGAGTATAGATTGATACATTTACCTTGGACTAAGTATCAGACACTTCAAGAATATAGGGACCTCGCAGATACCAGTTTTCTTACATCACTTCTTTTGTATCCTGACTGCATCACATGACAATGGCATGATAATGTGATATCTCATCTGATATCTCATTGAAACCTATACAATATTCACCAGAAGTTGTGAGCTATTCCTCCCACCACCATCTTAATCGGTGTGAAGATAAATTCTCATCCCCAAATTAAACCACTTAAAAATTTTACCACCACAAACAAACGTGACAGATAGCACATTGTGTATTAACTACATACAGGACGGAAACATGGACTACCAGATCTCTCAACCAAAAATACTTCTCACACCATTATTATCTTGGTCTGTGTATGTTAAGCTAATTTCCACTTCCAGTTACACCAAAGCAAATTCAGTCTAAGTCTATTAACTGAATTATTTTAGAGTCGTTGGAAGACGAATTGGGCTGTATGCACGCGCACATACGTAACAGCACCTATTTCTGAAATGATAGGACAGATCATCTCTGTGGCATTTATGTCAGAGCCATGACAAAATGCTTTTCCCAGATGAATAAGTGACAGCGAGAAGGCTGTTTTCAATGGGAAGAGGAAGCCAAGAGCTGGCTTGTTTCCATGGAAACACTAGCAGCATCAGGCAGAACAGCTGTAGAGGAAAAGGCAGAAGTTCGGGAGGCAGAAATCTTGCTGATTTTACCTCACTGATATGTCAGTACCATCAGAGACCATCTACACTTGAGGTAGATCAAGCTAGTTTTATGTTGAATACGTCATGTATTAAGCTGCAGTTCCCAATTAAGACTTCTAAAAGCCAGCATGCCAGAAGTAAATTAATAAAAATTACCTACAATGCGATTCAGTCAGCCCATGTATACATGAAGCTAGAGAGTGTATGAATATCTGTTACAGTGATGCATTATGATTTTTGTATTTAGGAACAGATCTTGCTGTTTCTTTAAAAATGACAGCTCCCATAGGCTAAATGCTTCAAGCAGAATGACTGGTTTTCACCAGTTTCATCTACTTGCCTCTTTTCCCACTTGAAAATAAATTCAGCACTTTGGTTACCGGCATGGCAAAAGGAATATTCTCTTTGCAGTTTATCAACCTTTACTATTTTCTTTGTATCATTTTCAGAAAGAAGGTGTCCGCATAGCTCAAAAATTATTAAGTGGTAAAATCTAAAGTATATTTGCTTTCCGTGTTGAATAAACGCAAGTAAAGATTTCCACTTATAAGTTAAAGGGCCTTCCTATTTGTTAAGAAAGCAAATAAACTTTGCTATTCACTATTAATCTACAAACATATATTCTGAGACTAACATATCTTCACCACTCCATTCACAGTATGTCAGACTATCCCAGCAGCATTGCTTTCACCAAAAATAAAAACTGTCTTGCATCACGAACAGCCAAAGCCCTAAAAATATAACCCACTCCAGTCATTCACCACAGTACAGGACAGGTCTCTAAGTACCTGGAGAAAACATAAGCAAGCCACCAAATAAAGACATAAGTTATCTTTGACAAGAATGCTCTCCAATATGATTTCTGTAGCTTTAGCTTTTCAAGGGGATCTATAAAATCGCATTTTCTCCCTCTCTCATCTCACTCATTTCAGCTGATTCTTCTTACAACCAACCCCACCGAATGTTCAAAGCTGGTGTAAATGTTACGGGACACTAAAAGGAGTCTCTGACACCGTAACTTCATGTAAAGCAGTAGATGGGAACTTCGTATTTCCATCCAACAATACCACTCACTGCTCGAGTCCAGCTCCTCATCTTATGATGAAGCAGCATAAGATCAGTATTTCTAAGAACACTTGCAAGGCGTAAGTCGCTTGATGCCTAGACTGCAAGGCTTTTGTGGTTTTATTTGCATTTCAGTGAATACTTACTTACATCCAACATTATAAATACTCGCTAATTAGTTTTTATCCTTCTCTTGCAAACCAGTTATGATCTTTCCTACAGATAAAGGCCGTACAGCGTAGGGGTTGTGTAATTTGCCTTCAGCTACTGAAAATGGCAAGGGTGTTGTAGGCAACACCTGCTCCAGTGCCCTGGGCCACGCCAGCTCCTGCACTGCTGAGCTACCCAACTTTGCAGGCGCTCTCCCCTTATCCACGAACAGATTTACAGTCTTCTCAGAAAGTGAAGGATATATAGCTATGAACTTTGTGAATGCCAGGGCCATTTTTGAGTTCCTGTACTAAGTACATGAGTAATCCATAATACTTAGGAAAAATCAGTGACAAATACTAATTACTTCTTTAAACAGCATCATGTCTCAACTATTATGCAAAAGTAAAAGGCCTTAAAAGCTTAATTTGAAATACGATATCTGAGACTAGCACCGACATTCTATGTCCTGCTGGGCATCTGCAGACACTCTTCTAAACTCAGTGCTTAATTATGCCTCTTATCCTTTCTTACAAACTATTTAGATGTATCTTTGCACTTTACTAAAGCATAACAAGTGCTTTGCACTTATCAGCCATCAAAGGATATCAAAATCACTTGCAGGTATTAAGTAGCAAAACTCGTAATACATGTTTGATTTAGATAGGAATCAGGTAAGTGCCTGTTTCAGAGATGCTTAAACCAACGCACAGAAAGATTTAGTTGCCCCACGCTTCTCCTCCTTTGACAGTGTCTTAAACCCATAGCTTTCCATATCTACGTAATTAATAGCATTCTGTCAAATAGCAGTTTGTGAACAATTGTTCTATTAAGCCTGGAGTGAAAGGAGTACCACTGTACCCTTTAATTTCATTTCACAGGCTATGAAATCCAAAAAGTAAAATGAAAACAGAAATAATATTCAGACATAACTCCTGAACTTGAGAAACAACAAAAAGGATTGCAAGTTTCAAAGCAATTGTACGTACATGGATTTTATATTTATAAAAACCATGTTTAGTAGATGTCGGTATCTGAATATTAAACTGCATGCACTAAAAGTTGAAATTCTTTTTTAGAATCTCAAAAGAAGTAAACCTTCTTGTCAACAAACTAGTTCCACTATTTATATAACATCACTGGATGGTCTTGCTAGAATAATCTTGTGCATGCACTATCCCTCAATAGGTTACCATGGCAACTTGTATTTGAATTTCTATAAATTTCTATTTTTAGAGATCACAGTTTAGGATAAAGAAAATCACAAATATTAAATACCATTTCATTAACAGAAAATATCCCATTTTTTATCACCATCATACTGCCCAGAAAAGACATTGCTGAAATCGGGCAGTAATGCTAAAAACCATAATTACCACAGTTATTAAGAAAGTTTACCACTAAGCGGCCTCACCATAATCTAACTGGTGTATGAGTCAGTAGCTAACACTATGAGGCAAAGACTGATGCTCACAGAGTTTTGTCTTGATTTCAGTAAGGCCAGGATTTCACTCAATTCTTTTTAGAGTTAGTCATCATTTCAGCTGACACAAAACACAAGTGTATTTGCCAGAATACTCAGAAAATAATGTCTTTGTTTCAGGTGTGGGAAAATGTTGAATTGACAGTAACGTCTCAGTTCCAAACTAAGGTTACCATCACCTTAAATTACTGTGTTTAGGAGTGCTTACTAAGTGCAGGCTAGTCCTTAAATACAAATTTACTTAATGCTTTAAAACTTGCCAGCAATTCTCAAAAGTTGTCTCCCTACCTGAAAGATCAAGGTACAGAGCAGCAGCCGTGAAGAAAACGAAAACACTGATTTACTACACTGTTGTTACGGCTCTGACACAGCCTTACTCTGGCTGCCTGGGGTTGAAATCAGAATATAATGTTTCAAACCAGTTTTTAAGTTATAAAAAAGTAAATACTTTATCTTCCAAGATATTGATACTGCTGTGTCGCAATTTTCTATTATAGTGTTAATTATGGCATTCGTTTTGAAAACTTGAAATATCTTTACCCGAGCCATTGACAGTTCAGGATGGTCTAGTACAGATGGAAAATCTGGAAAGCAAGTGCCTACAGATTCCGCCAAAGAGTGGACCGAAGTGGACTGAAAATCCAGGTGACAGCTACAACTCCAGGGCGCAATTGCAATCAGCATGCCTACCTTCCTATTTCTCCCGGTATCTTCCACTTCACATTTACTTTGCACTCCTCAGTCCTCCAGCAAAGTTGAGCGGAAAGATTGCCTCTCGTACAAGCTGCAGATTCGACAACGTCAGCAACTTTCCACAAAACAGTAGGTGAAAGAAAACCTGCAGCGCAATCACCGCACGCACTACTGTTTCGTCAGGTAACCGACAGCCAAATTTTCTTCGAGATTCAATCAGCTAAGATGCGAGCAACGTGGGTATGTCATTAATGAGCAAAGATAGACACTCCTGGTAGTTTTTCTTCAGAACCAATCCTTTATTAAAAACGTATTTCAAGTATCAGCTGGAGCCAGCTGTCAAGGGAAAACGTATTGGTGGCCAGCCTTCAAAAACATAAACAATGCTGGCACTCAGCAAGTGACGGTAGTAACTGCAAGGACTTTTACTTTCTGTTTAACTTACCTCACTAAGCTCATAGGAGTTGCTAACTTTCACAGAAACTGCATCAGGCCACAGGGTACAATTCAGGAAGTCACTTAACCGCACGCTCATGGCCACATCTATGAGACTGTCAGAGAAATCAGTGGAACTGATCAGGAGATGACACCCACCACAACTGCACTTTCTGCAGGATGAGGCTTAGCTCTGAACACTTTCATGGCAATCCTGGTAAATATGCTGCAAAACACTTAGCACCATTTTATAAACAAACATCTCCAATTACAAGTTCTTTTTCTTCTATCGCAGGGAAGATTTCCTGGTGGTTGCTTTTCTCGTCGTTAAATTCGAGGCACCACTGTATATTTCTCTCAAAGGAATTACAACCATTTGTTTGCTCCAAACCCCTGGGTTAGAAAGTGAACCCGCACTGCCACTGACAACAGCAACTAAAAGACGCAACTAAAATCCAAATCACTGAAGTAGAAAGTAGTCAGCATCAGAATCCAAAATCCCTATCTAAATAACGGAAACTTAGTACAATCATTTACAGTCTTGTACCCACACCCTCAGCCGCAGAGCCAGCGAGGGTCACCCTGAGAAATCAATGGAGGAAGAGCCAGGGTAACCCCCCCGTCACACTTACTTTGTTGAACCCAGATCACCTCCCACTGCGGACAGGGCAAAGTCGGGAAAGGGCTGAGGTCGCCCTCCTGCATTGCTGCCACCACCTCACCCCAAAGCCGAGACCTCTGACAGCTGGGGGAGGGATGATGGCCTCCCGGTGAGGCTCAGACAGGGTGAGGGCACGTCAAGGCTGTTCCTGCCCACACCCCCCACCACACAACTGGGCCCCTCTGCAAGCGCACCTCCGCACCCCCACCCAGGCCAGGGGGATTGAGCGTGGTTCCCTCGCAGGCTCCTTGGGGCACAGCTCCCACCTCACCCGCAGCAGGACCCCCTCGCTGCTTGATGTTGCCTGCAGACGCAGAGGGGACCAGCACCACCGCCCCATGGGGCCCGACATCACCCCCATGCAGCGGCCCACCGAAGCGTCGCCTCCACACGCCCACCCCAAACGGGGCGAGCTTCCCCTCGGCACTCCACGCGCAGGCCTCCCGCACAGGGGACCATGGCGTGTGTGCCCCTGGCAGCCCCTCGGCCTCCCCGGGCGGGAGCGCCGGCCGGCGGCGCTTACCCTGGCGGCCCGCGAGGAGTAGGGGTCCTCAAAGAGCGCCCAGACGCGGGGCTGCAGCCGCCGCCAGCGCCCGCCCTTGCCCTCGGCGGTCGCCCCCACGTCCTCGATGCCCAGCCTCTTGGCCGCCAGGTCGTCGTCGTCGCCGTCGGGGGGCGGCTCGCCCGTCAGCAGGTCGGGTGCTTCGAAGATGTCGAGGGCCTCCTCGGCGTCGCGGTGCTGGCGGTAGGTCATCCAGCAGCAGGGCTCCACGTCGGTCTCGTCGATGCCCCAGAAGGCCAGCTCCTCCTCGAAGAGCGGCCCGCAGACGTCGGCGGGGCAGTGCAGCTTGCCGGTGCGGTAGTAGTTGAGCACATAGGCGAAGACCCCCGGGTGCCGGTCGAAAAAAAACTCGCTGGCGCCGCCGCTGCCCCGGGGGCTGCAGCCGCTGCCGGGCTCCGGGCAGCCGCCCGCCGGCGGCGGCGGGTTGGCGGGGGGCGGCGGCGGCTCCTCGCCGCCCGGGGACTCGCTCTGGGACTCGCAGGCGAGCAGGGCCAGGCGCGTCCCCGGCAGGGTCTTCAGGGTGCTGCGGTAGGTCTCGTGCCGCGTGCCCCCCACGTTGAGGATCACCCTCTCGTTGTCCTCGAGCTTCCCCATCGCTCCGGGTCGGACATGACTGGGGAGGGCGCGGGAGGCGGCAGCGGGGATGGGGCGAAGGGGGGCGGGGGGGGACACACGCAGCCCGGTCGCTGTGCAGGGGGAGCTGCCGGTCGCGGGCAGGTCCGCGGGGGACGAGCTTCTGCCTTAAACGCAAACAGAAAGAAGAAATCGAGAAGCCCCCTCAAGCATCAGCGGGGCGGGGGGGGGGGGGGGAGAGTCTATTCCACGTCGTCACCGTCTGCGCCAGCCCCCTCCATCCCCACGATCTCCCACCGCCCCGCACCTCCGGGAGAGCCCTCCCGGCCCGCCCCGCCGGCAGCCCCCGGCCCCGCACCACCCACCGCCGGGCAAGGCTTCGCCGGGCTCCTCCCGCGGAGGGCTCTCCCTCCTGCCCGCGCCGGGCAAAGCCCCGGGCTCTCCCCCCGGCTTCCCCTGACAGCAGGCTGCCGAAATGGCACTGTGCCGCTTCTCCCGCGTACAGATCCGCCACCGTCCCCACCCCCTTCTCCCTCGCGGGGCTGCGTGAACCGAGCTGATGGAATAGAAAGTGTGCGGTTAATTATTTAACGGGCACCTATCTTTTATTATCCTAACAGCTTAACGAAGGGAAAAAAAAGGGATTAGAGATTTGTCTCCCCCCCCCCCCCCCCCTTCTGGGAGGGAGGGATTCTGTTTTGGGAAAAAATACCAAGCCCCCCAGTAAGCTCAGGCAGCAGGCACACCCTTGGAAAAGCTGGCTGCGTGGAGCTCGGCTCGCTACTTTCTCAGACAAATCGCGAAGAGGAGCGTGCATCTCGGGGAAGAGTCGGCGGAACCGGCGCCGGGCTGCCGTGGGTTTCTGCCCGCTGCCCCCCGCCAGCCCCCCTCCTCCCGCCGCCCCGCCGCTACCTTCGCCGGGGGAGAGACGGCGGCTCCTCTGCCCAGGCGGGCTCCGGTTGTGCGCGGCGGCGGACGCCGATCGCCAGCCGCTCTCCGTGCCTCCCTGCCAGGCGAGAACTACTTGTTGTTGGCTTTTGGAGGTTGGAGGTTCTTTCTTTTTTTTTGTCGCGTTCAGGTAGCTGTTTTACCGCCCTCCATGCTCAACTCCGAAAGGCGTAGAAGCGGCTCCCGCCGCCCGCTCGGCGATCCCGTTCCCTTCATTTTACAAGCGAGACGCAGCCTTTCCCCATCGGGGCGGGGAGCGAGCACCGCAGCCGGACAGCAGGGCCATGGGCGCCGGCCCGGGGCACCTCAGGGACCGGTGCTGCCGTAACCCCAGCGCCTCTCCGGGAAGACGAATCCAAAAGGTGGAAAACGCACCTCATTTGGGGCTGAAGCTCCTCCCCGGGGCGGGAGCAGGGCAGCCGTCCCTCCGTACCCCTCCAGCCCCCCACTCCCAGCCCCGTGGGGCGGAGAGAGGCGATAGCAAAAACAAATACCACATCTCTCCGGAAAAAAAAAAGAAAAAAAAAAAAAAAGCCAACACCACCTCCGCTCTTGCTACATGTAAATTTGGTTCACTTGAGGAAAACACGCGGGAAGGGATCGGGGCTGAGAAGAGCTATTTTTTCGGAGGAATGCAAAAAAGCAGTGCCTAGCTACAGGTGACTGCGGAGGGGAGCTCCCCGGCCCCCCCAGGAGAGGGTCATTCAACCCGGCAGGCTGGTGCCTGCAGCCCCGGGCTCACACAGCGCCCACAGCCTCGCCCTGCTGCGTGGGGGCTGACCTCAGTGGCCAGGAGGCCCCCGGCTCCTGGGGAGCCCCCGGAGCCAGCTCCAGCGCAGGCCAGCAGCTGGGGGAGCCCCGGCCGCTGGGCGGCGGGGAGAGAGGGCTCAAGGAGAGGGGATCCAGCTGCGCTGTCAGCTGGAAAAAAAACAGATACAGTGCGGTGGGTACACTTCATAGGCGGTAGACTTTGTGCATTGGAGGTTGGGGGCGGCGGGGGGAAGGGAAGTTGAAAGTCCCCAATAATACAAAAGGGAGACCAATGCCTGCGCCAAAGTCTCTGCTTCCAAGCCAGCAGAGTTATCTTCTACAGCCTATTTTACTGATGTCTGGTTTCAGCTGGGTTGGTCAAAGGGAAAGAAGCTTCCAGGCCCAGAGAGAAGATAGACGGAATGAGAGGTGATTGCTCTTGCTGCTTGCTCAGAAGAAAAATCTTCCTCCACACCAAGGGTATTCCCTGGCATGAAGTAGGGTAATGAGTGGAATAATGGTATCTGAAGTGACCCCCTTCTGCATCAGAGCCTTTGGCTGGGCACTTGCTGGCTTTGTGAGGGCAAATCTCTGCTGGAAGCAATGCTCAGAGGACACTCTGCTTAGACCAGATTGCTTTAACCCAGATCTGTCTGTATGTGGCATCCATGATGTAAACACAGACTCCCAAAGCAGTGGCAACTTTAAGACATAGGATTCAAAAGCTTTCTCCAGATGTACGTTTTGAAGTTCCTAGAAAAAGAAGGCAGAATATATCCTGCCAAAGTAGATAATCAGTTAGTGAAAACTCCTGGGAGCCAAAATTGATATTCAATTACACATTTGTAAATCCAGTGGAAAGGACTCACCCATCCTAAACCAAAGCAATGCTGCTCATGCCATACTTACTCTTCTTTGCAGAGGGAATTTTTCTGAAAAGGGGACATAGAGAAGGAGGGAGTAAGACCAAATGAATATTCATTGTCTTCTCTCTGACCTGCAAGAGGTTTCTGGAGAAATGCAACATATTAAAGCTCTGCAGCATTAATCCATTATGGAAAACCATGGGGTGGCAGTAGCTGCCAAAACACTAGACAAACTGTATCATCACAGAATACCAGGACTTCGCTCTGAACTGTCACTGTCTGCTCAAGTCCCACATCAGTGCTTGTTACAAGACAAGCACTCCCGCACCAAAAAAACCCCAAACCACCACAAAAAAAAACCCAAACCAAAACAAGAAAACCAAACACAAATTTCCCCACCCTCCAAAAAAAACCCCACAAACCACTCAATAACCCAAGCAACCTAAGACTAACAAAGATGGCATCTCATAAACAAAAACTTTACAGTCGTACCCCATAATGCCAATGCCATGAAAAAGGCACATATTATGAGAAATCTGTTTATGCTTCAGACTTCTTAAGCACACAGTGGTTTTTATTGCATGGGGAAGAGTAAGCCTCAGAAATAATTTTTCCAATTGGTAAGAAGAGGAATAGTCTCTTCCAGAATATGATAGTCCTTCAGTTGTGTCAAAATGTCCATATTCTACAATATGTCAGTTACTAAATATAATGCTATTAATTTCTCTGTGTGTCACTCTTCCTTGTATTTTCAGCATGTGGCAGACTTCTCAATAAAGGATGAAATTATATCAGACATTGACTTTCCAGAGCTGACATTTTCTTGAATGACAATATTCTACATAGGCAACTGTAGTAACATTTATGAATTAATTTCCCAACAAGAGACTGACCTGAATTTCTGCACTCCTCAGTGCTTCCAATAAAAGTGGAAGTATGAGACATATGTAAGAGAGAAATGCACCTCCTGAGTGAGTCTCACCATGAAATATATCTGCAAATGGAAAAAAACAAACAAACAAACAAACAAAAAAAAAACCCTGAAAACTATTTACACATACTCTCAAACATATTCATGTAAAAGTTAAATGGAAACATTTCTGTAGCTCAGGATTTGGAACTTTGAAGAACTGAGTGACACTGAGCAATGCACAACCAATTTTCCCTGCTGGATAGGTATTATGAAAGGAAAGCTCCTATGTTATTGTTTTAACCAACAAAGCAATAAAATTAGATGCGAAGACTGCTATCAGAAACTCAAGCCAAATGAGCATTTTACTTACTAGCAGCAATCATTCTTCTTGCAAGCTTGAGTACTGCAATGCACAGTCATTGGGTTACCAGCTGTCTAACAATAAAAGAATAAATGGAAAAAAGGACTTGTGGAAAAGAAAAACTTGAGGATGAATGCAGCGTACCCCTGTTACAGTCATGCTCTGGAATCACCTTTCAGAGGAGCTCTGTCCCTGATGACTAGGGGGTCCCTGGGGAGGTTAACCTGCCCAGCTACCACCTGTCTTCCTGAGGAGGACTTGAGAGGCAGAAGCCATCGAGTTTTTTTAGCGCAGGTCACCATTTCATATTTTTCATATGATGTTGCAATTGGGAAACAAAACAAAACAAAAATCAATTTTATAATGGAAAATTATAATTGAAGACAGTGCTACACTGCCAAAATATGATCAATTTATATCAGTTTAGTTGATTAAGTAAATGAACTAGTTATTTTAAATATCCCATCATTAACATTTTATTAAGCTTCTATTGTTTTTCACATATTCTGTTCTCCCTTATTATTTATAATCATCTCTACTATTTACAATTATATGTACTAATTTATTACAGATCTTGCAGAACATGACAGCCACATTATACTGAAGTACACTGATGATAAGTCAGAATCCTACTCTGAAGTTGCAAAAAAATAATTAAGTAAATGTCTGTGAAATACAAATCTAAGGAGCCATGGTGTAGTTAAATTGGACAAGGCTAGAAACAAAGCCAGCAGAAAATTGTCATTATTTTTAAATTCCAAAGCACAATTGCATTTTTAAGTTAATGCAGTTGAAATATAAGCTTGGTTTGATCAATAACGCAGAATTGGTGAAAAAAGGTCTTACTGTAGAAAAAGATAAATAAAACTAAGATTGGACAAGACAGATGGGCAAAATGTGAAAGCTGTCATGAAATCAGTCTACTGTTAGTCTCACAGTAGCAGGCAGGAGTCCCCTGTATGGGGCACTGCATACACACAGGTCTGCTTCACCTGCCTTCCTCCACCCCAGATCTTCAATTCTTTGAAATTCTGGTGAATGTGGTATCTCTCATCACAAAATGTAAACCTGGGAAGGTTTCTTGTACATTATGGTTATCAATGAAGGGAAAACTAGGGAACCCAAGATGGGGGTGTCCTGAGAAGACACGTGATACCGTAGAAAAAACAGGTGAGCACTCATTGCTGTGTAATCCACAGCACAACCCATGCTACATGATTAAGTCATTGCCTTCCCTGGTGGTGGGGAAGGTATGGTAAAGTGTACAGTTTTAAGTATATTAAAATAGGCCTCAGGTTTCTCTTTTCAAAAGAAAGGGGTGTTGCAAAGGGGAGTGTGAAGAGACATTGCTCTAGAGCTGGGACTGGCACATTTTACCTTGTGTTAACTCCAGCTGCAGCCCTGTGTCACACACAACTCCTGCTTCAGCTCTGAGCTGAACAGTTCCACTTTCCCTTGGAAATCTTCATGTTTCCTTCTGCTGTAAGTTGACACCCTGGAGCACACCAACCTGTATATTCTCATCATCTTCTCAGTCTCCAGTCCTCCCACAGGTGCTCAAAAGATTTAAAAACAACATCCTGCTTCACAAGCTTCCAACACCACAAGCTACACCATTTCTTTGACCTTTCCAGGTTCAGGCCAGAATCAGCCAATTCTCTTTTGGGGGCTGAGCTGGAGCTGGGCTTCTTCCACAGAGTGTCCCTCAGATTTCCCCCACACAGAGGAGCTCAAGCCTGTCCCATTCCATGTCCCAGCTTCCTCCAGAGACATCTTCCCCATCTCTTTTCTGCTCCTCTCCCAATTCCTTCCACCTTTCCCTGTTTTCAGAGCTCTCCTTAACACCAGCCTGTGCAAGTTCAGCAACCTGCTTAGCATTGGTTCTGTGGCAAGATGCATTCCTTTAAATGTGATCAGATTGACTAAGCATATTGGGTGCAAACAGCAAGGTTTGGGCAGTGGGACTGCAGGGTGCCTGCAGGGAGATGGCTGTGAGCTGCCCAATGC
The DNA here is from genome assembly GCF_031877795.1 of Strix aluco. Classification (NCBI taxonomy): domain Eukaryota; kingdom Metazoa; phylum Chordata; class Aves; order Strigiformes; family Strigidae; genus Strix; species Strix aluco. The sequence goes on along the minus strand of NC_133935.1, from coordinate 46,344,684 downwards.
CTGTCCCATCCATTTCCAGCTGGCTCTGCCCCGCTGGGAGAAGTCCCCTGCCCTCCAGAACCTCTGCCAGACAGGAGCCCCGGCGCTTGCCTCCCGTGTGGTTGCAATGAAGTGAAAATTCCCCAACTCAGGACTGTTTTGCCCACAATGCTACAAGAACACAGATATAATGCAGGTGGAACCGTTCCAATCAATTACCTCCTCCAGCCAGCCTCATAAACTCCCAGACCCAAAGTACCTGCTCTCACAGGGGGCAATCCCTTAGAAACCATCACCCTCTGCTTTCAGTTCCACTGTTCCTCTAAATCAGGAGTGGATCCCACACACCCTTTGACTGAACATGAACCACCCCAGAATCTTCTACTAGCCACTGCCTTCTTCATTCATCACCCCAGGGTGCCTTTTGACTCCCACCAGTTACTAATGACAGAAGTATTAGCAATGCAAGATGGCGGAAAGAAGGATTACTCACCTGTTTCTGCTGTAATTCAAGTAGCTTTGTCAGTGCTGATTCACATTTGTGGGACGCACATTTTCTCAAGAGATATAGGATATTACATTCCACTTATAAAAGAGACATTGCCGCAGGCTCTGTCCATACTCACATTTTTTAGTGCCCAATGCTGAAATAGTTGGAATGAATATTTGAGCTATTCTGAAAATTTGCTTCAATTCCAGTTAAAGGTCAATGATGCGTCTTTCTCATTCATAACTTGCCAGCACATGATGCCACTTATGAGGGACCATCACCTGCCAGCAAGATAGTGGCTTTGTAAAGAAGACTAATTAAACAGTGAGAACGGTACTGAGCTCCTCAACAGGCATTTACTCTTTAGTTCAAGTAGAATGTAAATACATGGACTGAGCTTCTTCCAGGTGCTCTATATACTTACAGAGACTGAAAAAAAGGTCTTGATCAAACATACAGAGTCCTGAGGGACAGCGAAATGAATGCAGTACCTCCAAATGAGTTACAGCTCTTGGGTACAAGTTTCCATCATTCAAAAGGGGTAAATCTTTCCATTTGTAATCAGAAATGCCCAAGCCACCTATCTTCTCTTACTGCATGGCTGTCTGAGCCAGCAGAGACAAGCTAGCCTCCACTGACCTTGCTTCTGCTTCCTGGAACAGGAACAAAAGCCTCATGAAAATTTTGGGAAATGCTATTCCCAACACTTCTGCAATTTTCTATTCTTTATCCATCTCATTCATTTTGACTGAAGTTTTGGGGCAACACATCAATAATCTTGTTGCAAGTCTTAAGCACTCCCATAATATAAATAATCAACAATCATCTAGAAGATGCAGGACAAGTAGTTTTCTTCAGCTACAGAAGAGTGTGCCCTGAAAGAACTCAAATTGTCTAAACAGAAGAAGTGCCTTATTAGCTGTTTTAGCAGTCTCTTCAGAAAAGAAAAAAAAAAAAACCACACACAACAAAAAACCCCACATCTGTAACATTGTTTGCTCTGAAACATCAGTCATTTTCATTTCATTGGCAAAGACTGTATTAAGGAACAGCCAATTTACAGGGGCACTGTACAAGTACCACTAAACAACCTTACAAAGAAACTTAAAGCGATCTTTAGTTTCTAGGTCTCTGAAGTGCTCAAATGGACTTGGACATAATTTGACTCGGGGGGGAGGGGGGGGGGGGGGAGGAGACCTTTACATTTTTTTTTGGTAAATAATATTATCTATCATCCAGCACTTACTCTGTCTACTACCTCAATAGATATTCAAACTGTTACTGCACAGCTAGTCTGCGTTTTTAAAAGAATAGGGCCACTTAATAAAATTTTCTGGAAGCAGTTACATGTTTCACTTAATGCTAGCTTTCACTGATCTTCTCCTAAAATCAGTTCAAATCTGATACATAACCCACATATGATGGAGATTTATTTGAGGAAGTCAGCAAACCCTCCCTCACATGCCATCAAAATCAGTGAAAACACACTAAAAGGACTGCAAGGGTTTTCAGATGATTGGCATTGTTCCACCAAAGTTTAACTGGAAATCTACCTCAGGTATCATTTTCCTCCTTTCCCTGACTAACAAACTCCATTATTTTCATTAATGTTTAGTAAGAGACCATACTACACGTACCCCAAGAAGGCTAGGATTATGCTTTAATAGGTTATCTTCTGAAGATGTTTGCATTGATGATCTCTGAGGCATCCCTGAAGCTACAGACATTTAACTGATCACTCTATCAGTGTATGGAAGAGATTTTGTAACAGTAGTTCATTCTCTACTATTGAGTCAAAATTTAATAATTATGTTTTGCAATGGTTTTGTCTGCCCATTGTAAGTAATTATAGTTTCCCTGTCAGAAGGGAAACTCCTAGAGTGCAAGTGGCGGAAGCCTCCTATAAAGTCTCACTGACTGAGGCAGGCAGATTTTAAATCAGATGCCTTAGCTATGCAGGAAGCAAAGAGATTTCTTCATAGTGTCTGCAGTCTCATATAGCAGACCCAATCTCAGTATATGCAAGCTTGATTAATTTTGACTGCCTCCATTCAGCTGCAGTCAAGTTTTTCTCTCCTAATTTTTTTCATGCTACTTTGCAGACAAGATTGCCCAAATCTGGACTGAGCTGTCTACTGCCATGGAAACAGAACAGTATTCTCAAGAGATAAACACTGCATCTCCTCTGCTTGTGCTTCAGTCTTGCTTGCAAAAGTTAGAGGTGCTGGCACAGATTTCTGCTATAACCTGTAAACCGGACCATTACCCTACCTGACAGAGGAGAGCCAGATGGGAAATACCAGATCCATCACAGGTAGCGTTGTCAGCATTTCCTCCTCAGAGGCAAGGTGCCAGCGAGCCTTAAAATGCTGTGCAAGGTCATGCTGAGGTAGAGAAGTCTTGGCAGAAAGAGCCTAAGTAATTGTCAGTTAGTAGCCCATCTCAGTATAAGGAAAATAATATAAGGTTGTAAAACTGCAAGTTGATTTCTCAAGTCTCTGCATGTCTTTGAACAAGTGAGCTTATATACTTAAATGCAGAGTGAAACCACACTGGTCACATTGATTGTTACACTTACTTGTCCAAGAACATGCCATGTCCACCCTAATCTTGTAAACATTTCAGCAACATTGGATACCCTTGAGATATTTTCCCAATTTGTTTCAAACTGCAGTGCTCTAGTTGCTCTATGCCTTCCTTAAAGGAAAAAAAGGGCTAGTTCGGAGCAATGGGCTGAAGGTGCGGGCTCAGAGGCTGTTGTTGCGCAGATCAGTGTCTGCTGAGGGGCACTCTCGCTGAGCACACTTGGGTCAGGGAAAGCAGGTACAACACAGCCAACAAGACACCAACCCCTGGCCACATACCTGTTCTGTGGGGTGTAAATGGAGCTGTGGAGACATGTGTCTGGACCAGAGGAAACGGAGCCATTGGGGCATCAGCAGTCTTGCCTAAGGCCTTGCATGCCTCTTGCAGTAGAAACTCAGAACAGAGACAGTTCACAGAATCACAGAATCATTCAGGTTGGAAAAGACCCTTGGGATCATCGAGTCCAACCATCAGCCCTACTCTACAAAGTTCTCCCCTACACCATATCCCCCAACATCTCATCTAAACGACCCTTAAACACATCCAGGGATGGTGACTCCACCACCTCCCTGGGCAGCCTATTCCACTGTCTGACCACTCTTTCTGTGAAAATTTCTTCCTAATGTCCAGTCTGAACCTCCCCTGTTGGAGTTTAAAGCCATTCCCCCTTGTTCTGTCACTAATCACCTGTGAGAAGAGACCAGCACCAACCTCTCTACAATGTCCTTTCAGGTAGTTGTAGGGAGTGATGAGGTCTCCCCTCAGCCTTCTCTTCTTCAAACTAAACAGTCCCAGCTCCTTCAATTGCTCCTCATAGGATTTATAGTTGTTACATCCTGGACTGATCTGATCTGCCAAACCACAGAAACTACAGTAGGAATCAATTTTTAACATCGGTGTCCCACAGAAAGAGCGAATACCCTCCTAACTTTTGCTAGTCGGTATAGCTGTGGTAATTTCCCTAAGCTTTTACATATTCAACAAGAGAAAGACATATGCCTTTAAAGGTCTACAAGACCCTGCTTTTTTCTGCAGAATAAGCAGACAGCCTGAAGATGTAGCAGCACAACAGAGGTGCCTGAAGCAGCTGCCTAAAGTTAAGCAGCACGCTCCTGCCAGTGACTGAGACCTTGCCACAACCACCCCTGGCTCTGTTTCTTGAGATTGGGTTGCTGCAACACCTTCTTCATCCCCCTACACGTGCAGGCTAAAGTGACCCGAGAGTTTTATATCCCTCTTAAGAAGATATTTTCACTTCAAGATCACAGCGTGCACGCCACAGAGTATTTACAAGCTTACTGGCTGTCTCTGGTGGGAATTCAGGGTGTCGGTTTTGTAACCTTCACCCTTCTACTTAGCCTGCAATTCGGCAGTTAGCAGGATTGGCAGAAAGACAGAAGTCAATCTGCCATTGCCGTAGAGCGGAGCACCATTTAAGTATGCAAGACAGCTACTGGTAAGGCATGCACGAGGAAGTCCCTTACTGCCACTCTGATCTACTCAGGTTCTCACCTGCTTTTTATCAAGATGGAGGTTAACAACAACACACCCACAAAAACAACAACAAAATCTTTTTTATTATATTTTTTAGTAAAGGTTGACATATCACAATGGAAGAAGCATTCCCATATCACGTAAGAATTATTTTTTATGAAACTTCATGCAGCCAAGAGGTATCACATGGGAGATTCAAAGGACCTTTCTAAAAAAGAATTGATTCTAAAGATCTTCTATTTGGAAGTTGCCTAAACAAAGAAAAACCTCACAGTATTTTAAACCCCTCGCTATCTACAGCTCTACCCTAGCATTCCTGCTAAACTATGCAGAGATGAAGAGTCGCTCTGTTTTCAATAATCTTTGCATTCTACCAATCGTTATCACTGACATTTGTTAAGCAAGTGTCAAGCTGAAATGTTTGTGGTTACATTAAATGTTAGCTGCTTGTATCATTAACATAGTATTTCCTGTTTCCCATCCTCATCTCTTCTCTTCATACCTTTTCCAACTCAAATTTTACATTTTCTGAGGCAAGGACTGCATCCCAAAGTAATCATTTGCATAGTGCCCAGGTCAGCCTGCGGCTCAGTTTTTAGGAGCTTCAGAGCTAGAAAGCATATTAATGAAACAGTAACTGGCATATGTCCCAGCTCAAAAAGTTTCAGCATCAAAAGGAGAAGCACAGTGGAAATCAAAATGCAAAAAGAGATGCTCTGAGAACACAGCTACCATCTTAAGTGTACCTTTAAGCTTCTCCCAATGCTGTGACTGAAAGATTGCTACCCCCCTCCAGAAAAGGAAGCTCTAGTTTAAAATCTAGCAGTATCATAATTAATGTGAATATTACACTAATCTTGGAAAAAAATGCCACTACTTATTAGGTTCATTTACATTTTTTAATAACTCCTTGGCTTAGGCTTTTAATATTAATTTTGAAAATTGCTCAGGAGATTCCATGTGTCAGCTCACATCTACAGCCACCCAACCCTTCCCCATGGCAAAATGTGTCCAAAAATGTAGATGGGCAAACGGCATCTGGACAACCACCTCTCCCAAAGGGATAGCATCACTGCATCCTGTTTTGGCAAAAGAACTTTCAGTTTCACAGTACAGAATTGATATTAACACACTTCCAGTAGCACAGAGACACATCACCAGCCTCCACTTACATTTTATTAGATCACTAAATTGACATCTACCATTGCCAATTTTTGTTCAATGCTTCTGAACATTTTCTATCAATCAGATGTTAGGAACTAGCAATTAAAACTGTCTAAACTGAGCATTGCTTTGTTGTTATCATTCTAGGTTGGTTTTTTTAAGTGTCAGAACCATCTTTTTCCACCTTTAAACTGTTCATAGATATGAGTTATGAATGCACAGTCTACATTAACTACTGCCATCAAATACTCTCTACAGCCCAAGAGCACAGGTCAATCTAACAAGTTATCAAAAAGACTGCCTTTGAAGTAAAAGTGCAAAGGAATAGTTTGAAGTCCGTAATTATTTGGAACTAACATGGCTAGTGCTTTTACTACTCCTTTCATTTTAGTGAGAGAAAAATGCAATTAAGCAAAAAAAATACTAACCAGTCATTAATCTTGATGTAATCCTCCCTAGTATCTAAAGCAACCTTGTGGTCTGCTCCTTCAGGGTGAAAGGCAGTTCATAATTTTATGTATTATTCATGGTAGTTAATTCACTGGGGAGGAGGGGGAATGCACTGCAGAAATTAATACAGCAGTAAGTTAACAAGGGGACTCAAGAAAAATCTCACCTGGTAACAGTGCTCTTTCATGTTTACTGAACAAAACCTTTCAGTTCACCAGGGTAGAGACAGCCTAATTTAAATAAAAGGAGAAAAAACAGAGCAGCAGGAAATAATAGAAGTCCTACACTTTGAACATTGTTCAAGAGGAGGTTTGGCTTGGGAATTACAGTAAAGTATCTGTAGACTGCAGGTGGTCTACCTGCACTTCTGTGTGTGAGACAGGAGCAGAGATTAGTACACTTATAAAAATCTAATAAAGATATGTTTCAGTTAAGACAAAGATTTTCCATCAAAAATAAACAGTTACAAAACCTACTCTAATAAATATCTGCATACATGATTACATGCCATTTATTAATTGCATAAGAAGAGACCATTTACATACAGTGCCTGAAAAGAGCTGCTGTTAAACATCTTACATCCTGGTTCAGATTTTTGTGCCTAGGTTAGGGCATCACATTCAGCACAAGAAAGGCACCAACTAGCACTTAAGAGAGAATAATGAGAATAGACTAAACACATCCAGTTAATGTAATTTTCCTGAGTAGACATATTTACCAGACCAAATCAAAGTGAAGCTGTTGCATAAGGAAAGGATGGGATAGCAGAAACAGTAGTCAGCTTAAACTGTAACAAGAAAGATTCAGGTTAATCAGTAGGGAACTTTTTCTGCCAGGAGGTGCAGTGAAGCAATAGAACAGATTACCTGGGAATATGGTGGAGTCTCCATCACAGGTGAGAAGAGGGCAGACACCCTATGTTTTCCATATAATATGGGATAATGGAGTAGACAATCTCATGAAGTCTCTGCCAGGCTGATTTCTTCTGACTGTATGTAAAGGAAGAGTATTTCCACTGACCTATACTACTGGGTAGGCTTTTCTTCACAGCTGGCATTTCAGAGGGAGAAGACAAAAGATACAAATGAACAAAACTATTAATGACTAGTGATGTCATCACAGCTACTGTTTTCTTTTATCTGCCCAGTCTCCTATCCTCTCCCTTAGGGACTGTTGTTGCTGGATGTTACTTCAGAAAAGTCTCTAGGGTTATGGCTGTTAGTAGGGAAGCTGATTTCCAAGAAGGATACTCCCAAAAGAAGAGGATTTGGAGGCACATCAAGATAAAATTCTGAAGAGAACTTAGAAATCACATAGTCTGAAAGAAAGGGGTAAGTATCAGAAAAGAAACACAAGGGATATGGAAAGGTAATTAACCAGCACTGATAATTGATTCCCTTCCCACTGTTTTGATTTTAATAAATAAACACACTTTTCTGGGAGCTTATTTCCCTGTGGTTATTTGAATCTATGCAACAATAATATCTAGAACAGATATTTCTCAAAACTGTACTCAACCCATAAAAAGCAGACTATTGTAACTTGGTTTAACTGTGTTGTTATATCAGGCACTTCCAAAATGCTGGTTTTAAAGGAAAACTTAAAAAGTTAAATCATAGCATTGGTTTGACCTCTGTTGCTGTTCCCTTTGGTCATGAAACAGTGAGAAAGAAGAATTCAGCAATGTCTTGTGGATGAAAACAACTGCAGTATTCACTACTGAAACCTGGGGTTAATCACTAGCATCTGCAAGGCAAATACTATTGTCAAAAGAAATTAATTCAGGGGAATCACTTTACTAGTGTGAGTGCAGGATTTAATTCATGCCAAGACAAACCATAGGATCCCAGAATTAGTCACAGGAGTCATTAAGTATTCACTTACTTGACAGAAGTTGTAAGAAAAGGGAATGCAGCTCTAAGATACATCACCGAAGCTGCTGTTTCACCTTCTGATCATTTTAACCTGTGCTGCCCCATAATGGCCTGGGGTTTCCCCATATGAAGCATAAAGCACTGCAAAGCAGGTATAGCCCATGACATGCTCCCAAAGTGAGTTTTGTGAGGGCCTTGGCTGAAACTCTTAAAGTAGACAACACCCACCCCCCACCCCACCCCAAATGGGATAGATAAAAAAAGACACCAGAACACCAGGAGGTATCCTTGGAACAGAGTAATTTTGAACCTGACTTAATCAGTTCCTGCTGAGTTACAACCAAACCAAATGTGACAGGTGGCATAAAATAGAAGTATGGGGAAGAGATGGGGAAGAAGCCCCCCAAATCCCTGCTGCAAAGGAGCTCTTTGCATTCCCCTGCTTTTTCATCTCCCCAACTGCCCCTAAGCACTACCGTTTTATGTCTTCTGCCTAACCTTTCTTTGGCTTCTCTCTAGTTCATCTCTGTCCAGCCTCTGCCCTCTCCATTACACTTGCCTGCAGCTAAACAGTACTGAGGTGTGGATGTTTTGAAAAGTTGCTACAAAGACCAGCTTTGCCATGAGAGGGACAGTCCTTGTCTTCTAGCTCAGCAAAGGCACGCTGATAGGTAGTTAAATGCCTGCAAGAGGTCTCCTTTTCACAAGCCTCTCCCAACAGGATTATGAAAGGAGTCCACCGTTGCAGCAGTTTTCAGAGCCCAGCAGCAAGGTGGGCAGACACTGGCACTGGGACTGAAGCTGGCGCCTTCACCTCTCCCAGCCACGAGGCTGCCTGCTGGCCTTGCTGGCTATGAGGAGAACCTCTCAGGTCTTTGTATCGTTATTTCTGGTACTTGGAAGGAGTCTGCCAAAGAGGTGCTTTCAGACTACTGAAAAGGGCAGTTTGAAAGCAGCATCAAGTTTCTACAGGGAGAATCCTCATTAGCAACACACCTAGGCAGCACACCTCCTAATTACTGTTGTTTTTTTTTTTTCTACCTTTTCCAGAGTCTCTCAGGTTCCTCTCTTCTCCTAAAACTAGGAGGGTAAATGACAATGAAAGTTCAGAAGACACAAGCTAAAAAATAACACAAGCCAGCAAAAGATCCTAAAATATTAAACCTCTTTCAAGAGAATGCAACCTGCAAAAAATCAAACCACAAAGAAGTGGCTATTACTTTTCTTATTTTGAAGCTGCTTCTCTGTGGATGCTAGACACACAAAAATTCTGCTGGTAGCAACAGACACAGAAGTTTCTGTGCACAAATCTAATTAATCCCATCCAAACTATGAGTGAGGAGAAAAAAAAAAAAAGCCAGAAAACAGGTACCCAGATACTATAAATTCCAGGTAAACACAACAGATGCTATAATAAACATTAAGAAACCTTTGATAAACAGTTGTGGTTTTTTTCTGAAGGATACTTTCTATCATCTTTAAGCCTCTATTTCCCTACAATCAAAACAGGGTGCAACAAAAGTATAGGAGCCACAAACTGAAATATTTTATAGTGTCATCATGTAGGTACCATCTTAGCACATTTCTTTCTTAAGTACCTTCCAGTTCAGTTAATATTTTGAAATGTTCTCTGTGGAAAAAATAGCCTAAATAGGTCTGGAAGGAAATACTGCTTGCCTCTTTCATCACTGGAGATGCCTCATTATTACAACAGAATCCTTCTGACAGCTTATCAAAGACAAGATGGTTAACAACATAAAAAGCAAGTACAGAATTATCTCAGTCTCTAAATTGCTAAGTATGAAGGAGAGGAAAGATAAATTATTGAGTAATATCCAGAAAAAAAAAAAGAATTATTTTCTACCTTCCCTTTTTCTACCACAGCAACTTACCTGCTTTGTCTTCCTGTGGACTTAACAGGCCAACACAGAAGAAATCAGTTCTAGGTTCTCTTTTACTATCTAGAGATAGCTTGCTCAGAAAAACCCCAAGCAAACAAACCAACCCACTAACAAACAAAATAAACAAAACCCAAAAAACCCAACAAGACCAAAAAACCCCAAACTCCCCGAGCCCCAAAACTAATCAGCACCTCCATACAAACACACAGTGGTAGATACATTTTTAATCGTTTTGTTTTTCTGGCCCCAATGACCCACAAAATTTGATCAGCTGGCAGTGACTCTTATGGAAGAGAAATGAGTTTGTGGGTGTGAATCAGTAAGAATACCTCCTCTCAGCAACAAAACGATCCCAGGCGAGGATGCCATATTTCCATTAGCTGACAAAGTGAAGCTACAGAAGGTTTGCACATGTGCCTGTGTTTTGCTTTTTAAAAGTGCTCTTAAACATTCCAGCTAACATTGCCAGTGCATATTCATTTGATGAAGTGGTCATGAGAATGAGGAGTTATATTGCTTCATTAATTTCCACTTGTCTTCTGGGAGCATGCACATCTAACAGGACAAAATATGTTTGCAGCATAATGCACTTCTGATACTCTCAATTACAACAGGTTGCTAAGACTTTTCAGCCAAAGTGTAAATCAGGGTGGCATGAAGACAACTAGTTTTATTAAGCAGTCAGTTTCAGGAAAGAAGCCAGCAAGCTTCTCCGAGAACATCACTTCTAAGAACACATCTTAATTCAGAAAACATGGACATTTCTGAGGAAGGTAGCAAATACAGAAGAAGTTTCGTTTGAAACACATTTAAAGGCAGTAAACCCCAGCAGACACCTCCAGAAAGTTTTAAAGCTACAAAGCACTGATCAAAGAAAAGGATGCAGGTTCATCAAATGTTTACAAGAGCAAATCAGAATGCAATTAACCAGAGCATTGACACCACTGTTAACAAAAAGAAGTCAGACACCACAAACCCTGGTTTGAATACAGTTTCTGTGTTTTTCTACTAACTGTAAGCATGGTGGGTCAGCCTCAGGTAGAAGTTGGTTTGAATCCTTTGTCACCATCTTAAGTTAGACAATGAAAAATGGTGGGCAGATGGAAATTGACTTTTGTGAAGGCCATTAGAAATTCACCATAGACATTATACCTGATGTTTTGAGGCAGCCACTGATGCATAAATGACCTTGTAGTTAATAGAAATTATATACCTAGCAGGTTTTACATGATTACCAGAGTACCTACTTGTATTCTCAGGCAATTTCTGACCTTTAGAATTTATCATAGATTACCCCATTAAGGATCTGTCTTCAGATTAAGAAAAAAAAAAAATGCATGACCACAAAGCTATGGAAATAATGTTCTTATACCAGCACCTCATTTTAGTGATAAGAACAAAATAAAGAATAATTAATTTGCAGCAGATGTGACCTATACAGCCTCTGCTGATAAGCAAGCCCACTTAGGATACATCCACTTGTCATCAACTTTTCCATTCTGTAGGATACTGTAGAATAATCTTCCTAAAAGCATCACAAAAAAATTAAGCACTGCAAAAGGAAATATGTCAATACCTCATTTCACAATCACTTTCACATTTATTAACCTGAGCTACAATTTCATACATTGGCACAACTTTCCTAAGTGAACAAGTCTAAATAGAGCAGGAGATTCTTTGAAAAACTAATAAAAATGTCATTTGGTATTTTTCAGTTATCTGAACTGACACATTAACAAGCAGATCCCTGTAAAACCAGCTGAAGTTGCCCTTCTCAGAACCACCAATTCCAAGAACACTAATTAACAAAACCTTTCCAGCAAGAGAAATTCCAGCAGGAATGGGGAGTAAGAAAATCGTAATGAGCCACATCAGAATTCTTGCTTAGAATAAGCATTGACAGAATTTGCCTTTCTCTGTAAACTATTACATACAGACTTTTGCAGCCCCAAAAGAACCTCCCAAGATCCCCCATTTGAGGATTTAGAGCAGAAACTGCAATTCTAGTTACAACTGAGGACAGGGTACAAACAATCAAAACATAACAATGCACAGGCTATTAGAACAAGAAAGTGCTGTATCTAGAATAAATCAGTCAGCCACAGAGGGACGAAGTCCCTCATTTCAGCATTCATTTCAGCACTGCCCTTAAATTCCTATGAAACACAAATTCTGTCTCAGAGGAAGGTTCTGTTAACCACAGACTATAAATTCAAAACCAGGCAGACAAGCACAGAGGAAATGAATATATTCTAATTGCATAGGCTTAAGAAATGCACTTCAATATACAGTTAATTTTGGTAACAGATATATTGAAACCAAAGGCTATCTCTCTCTCAATATATAAATAATAATACATTTTTTAATTCTTAACACAAAGAATTTTACAGAATTAACAAGATGTATTAAATTGAAAAGCATATCTGGCTAAATATTTGAAGTAGCAAAGGATATGTTAATTCATGGTTTAATTGCTGTGACAGTGGTGGTTGTTTTGGGGGTTTTTTTACACCTGTTTTATATTTTCAGAGTAGATAGGAAATTTTTTTGCTGATTAGGGATACCAATTAAACTCAGACACCAGGGTGAAAAGAGCAGGCGTATTTTACTAGAAATAACTAAATAATGTAACAGAGTAATATAGAAAACATACAGTAAGAAAAGACAGAATAGTGCACTTAAACAAATAGGAAAATACAGGGTAATGCATCAAATCATTACTACCTGAGAGAGTGAACAGTGATTAAGAAAGATACTTCACCACTTGCATACGTTACCATCATCCAGATCCGCAGTCGCTGGGGAGCCCCGGTTACAGCGAGGATTTGGAGAGCCTGTCCCGGCAAGTGGGAAATCCTACGCGGTGCGTCCACCCGTAGGTGAGGCATCCAAAGTCACTGTGAGCGGGTCCAGCCTTATATACTAAAAATCAGCAAGCCAGAATAGCTGGCACCTTTGTTTTCAGCAGAACATCTGGTTTCAATCTCACATTAGATTCCCCCCCAGAGCCTGGCCAGGGCTCAAGGAAGAAGCTAAGGGAGTTTCCCTGCTTATCTAATTTATTTATGTTCTTTATAGAACAAGGCCACACATCTGGTCCCAAGGCCGGACAGCTGACTTCATGGCTTTGTTAACTTGCCTCTACGCAAAGAAGAAGAAAGATACACTCAGGATAGACATGTTTTCATTACATTCATCATCAGTAATGAGTATATGATATCTAAGCTACATCTTTCATTAATGAGCATACATATTTCACTAATGACTACATCCTAAGTTAGCAGCTTTGGCTCGGGGCCTGTTGTTCAGGCTTCAATACTTCAAAATTTTAGCACTTTTTTCATCAGCATAGGTGGTTTGTTATAACCTAGTACAATACCTACTAGCACAATGGTTACCAGTTACAAAATATACAGGATTCATCTATAGGTCAACTCTGGCTTGGGCCTGTTGTCCAAGCCTTAGCACTTCAGAAATGCTACATATCAGTTTGACAAAGGATATCATTGCCACGCTTTAGTTTAAAAAGAAAAAAAAAATCACAGCAATAGAAATTAAAGAAACCAGATATTTGAAATATAAATTATTTGTTTTGAAAGCCACTTAGCAAAATATAGGAAAGGAAGAAGTGCATTACAAAATATCCATGTGCTTATTAAAACCTTTGGGATTCAATGCTCAGCTTCGGATACCTGACCAAGATGAAAAAATAAGATCAGTCAAGATGGCCAAAGGGCTAATTCGTGTGAACACTTCTGCACTTTCAGTACTGCAAACATCCTCAAAACTAGAAAAGGATGACCTGCTCTCTTTCAAGCTAAGTACCACCATTAGAAACAAGAAATGAGACAAAGAATGTTATAAGAATAAACATATTACTTTTATAAGAAGAAAACTCTGCAAAGGTACCATTGATATTTATACAGCCAAATCTAAAGCTTTTCACAATGCATCATAAAACTAAATTTTCTCTTGCATATATCCTTTCATGCATTTTAATATTCAAATTCCCTCTTATTTTAGAATAGGCCACTTTATTCTAATATCCAGTAAACGATGCGTTTTGGTATGGGGAACAGCCTTTATTATTTCCAATGAAAAGGAATGAACAGCATTTATATTAAAAAAGTGGTTAGCATAACTCAACAAACACTCTAAGAAATTTGCCATGTATTATTCAGAAAGCATCTAAAATTTTCAGTCCCTGAAATCAGTTTAAGACACTAATTATGAAGTACTGCACATCAAGACTAAAGCCTCCCTTATTTAGCTCACTCCTTGTTTAGAAAATGTCTCTTCTTCATTTTTGTCGTCTTCCATTCTAAATTCCCCAAGGGTTCCTTAAGATATTAACAAAATCATCGTCATCCATGATTCCAATACTTAATCCTTCATAGTAATCTTCAAACTCAGAATAGGACACTTCATTGGGGTTGCTGCAGGACTCTCCTAAAGTTTCTAGAAATGACGATTTAATTTCTTCTTCCGTAGCTTTGCCTGTGAAAGTATATTTTTCCATTAAATACATTTTCAAGAACAATTGCATATATATAGCATTTAGTATACTTCAGGCAAGAAACTTTCAAATTTTAGCTTGCAAATATTTTTTTCTTGAACAAATTCAATATTCTGACTTCAGAGTTAAGTCACTGGCTCTCTTAATACAAGTTGCAGAAATCATCTTACTTTAATAGCACATGATAGCATTAAATATCAACAGAAATATAAGACCGCAGTCAATTTCAATGAATTATGAGATCAGGAAGATTTTTTCCTTCAAGTGACTGCAAAAAAACGAATAATGCATTTGTAAACTAAAATTCTGGTAATTCAGAAGTTATTTGTAATAATTCATATGTTTAATATAATACAAGCTCAAAGCTTTAGGAAAACCTTAAGATGTAGGTTTGCATTCAGAAAGTGTTCTGCAATTTACATGTGTATTCTAGTGACTTAATAAAGATTATACTCAAGAGGGCATTGAGAAAAAAAATGGAAAAAAATATAGCATTATAGCAGGAAAAAACTGCATGTGTAACATCCCTGTACCACCAGGTGTCTTCATGTGTTACCATTAAAATCACTGGCAATACAAAAACCATCCTTTCTTCTACAGGTAAAAGAGAAAGGGTCAGGACACTAGGGAGACTTTCACAATGACTAGTTTGGTACATGGAGATGTTATTTTAGAAACTGACATACATATATTTAAGCTCCTATTTTTCCAACAGCACAGTTTAAACATTTTTGAGAATCCCGAAAAAATAACGAAGATACCAACATTTCCTCTGTAAAGGATGACAATCCTGTCCCAGAAATAAATGAATAATATATTCAGAAGGAACTTCAAGTGCTGAGTACATTCAGTGTCAGTTGGAAACCTTTCATACTTTGATGGAAAACAGGAATATGAAAATGAGAGTATCCTCCTAAGTGAAAATTACTAATATCATATGTGTCACTGATAACTTGCACACCAAAGCCAAGAAATAACTACTTAAATGTAGTCCTACACAGGCTGGGAAAGGAACTACTCTGCATATATGCAGTATTTGCAACTTGATAAAAAGCAACTATTAAAAATGTGTATATGGACTCTGTTTATATGCATGTTCCAGATACACACATTATAGGCCATCAAGAGGAAAAAAAGTTCTCCTTAACAGCTCAAGTCTAAGCCAGTATGACGACAGTTTGCATTTGCAACCAGTTTCTGGATCTGGTATTTCTGCTAACAAGATGACTTCAGTAGTTAGAGATTTTTTTAAATTTTTTTTTGTTCATGTGAATTACCTGCCAATACTAGAGGATGCTTCTTTGCACAGTAACATTTTCTGATATCTACCATAGGCACACTCCCAGTTTTGTTGAAATCTAGTTTCATATAAGCCTATAAGGGAAAAAGAATTTCATATAAGCAAACAAGGAAAAAAAAAGTGGAAAGATGTAAAGCTCAAATATACTTAACTACCTAGCACATATTTTTAGATCTTGTGCAATGGATTATGTCAATTTACCTATTTTATGTAAGGCACCAGATACTAGAAAATTATTCTAGATTATGGAGTTTCATGATTATTTTATCTCAACAGCTTTCAAATCAAATGTGGTCCCCTCATCAAATAAAAAAAATGTGTCTTCTCTCCAAACTTTTTAGCTTATCCTTAGAATCAGAAGCTGCTTCCCTTGTGCATCCTCCAATTCCTGCATCATTCTAACAGAGGCCTCACTCAACACAGTCTCTACAGCACTTCTAAACAGCAACTTCATTTTCATTTCAGTTTATTCAAATACACACACTCAATACATAAGGCTAGGAGAGTCAGATCCTCCATGATTAAAAGTGTGAAACTATATGTCATTTTTCTTGATCGTGATATCCAGTCACTACTCTATACACTGTTTTGTTATCAGTGTTTCATATTGCAAACAGCTCCACATTACATTATAGACATATAACAAATGGCATATCAAATATAGGAAGTCTCACAAATACAATGACTCTTATTGTAGGTCTCAAAGAAGGCAAGTATGATTGCCTCCTACTTCAGACACTGAGGAAAAAAACCCTGCACACAGATATAGTGATCTGCCAAAATAAGGAAACTTCAGGGTACCAGATGCTTTACACACTGGACTGAACTGTAAGAATAGCACACATATGCATAAACTCAAAATAATAAAGGAATTAAATTCTAGAGTTTAAAATTAACTAATTCAACAATGGAACAGCATGCAGTCCTCTAATTTACATTTATTTTAATAAACTGTTCTGAAAGTCTAAAAAGTCCATTACCAGATGCACAGTGTACGAAAAACAAACAAAAAAAAAAACCAACAACCAGAACATGACAGATAACTAACTTCAAAGTTAGACTGCAAAATATCTACACTTAGAATATCTGCAACAAAACTTACTTTTCTTACAAATGCTTTCCTATATTCATTCATTTCTCCAAACACAGCACGAGTAAATTCTCCGTAGTCAACCTTGTCACTCTTGCTATCATCAAGAACAAGCCATAAGGATTCGAAGTCCTGCAATTTAAAAATATTTTGCCAAAGTTCTTAACCATATCCTGGAATAAAACAATTGCTATAATAGGAAACTGTTTTATTCTCACAAAAAAATCCAAACTTCCAAATCCAAACTAATTCAAAGATTTGTCAAAATAATGCATAATTACCATAATTCATATTATTTACAGTTCCGATAGCTGTGGGCTATTTTTAAAACACAGTATATAAAACAAACAAAAAAGTAAATAGCATAATCTAAATTATTTTTTTAAAGGCCAAAAAAGAAAAAAATTGATTGCAATCCCACTTGTTTCTTCATGAGGTAAAAAGATTGCTTGTTTTTAAATTTACTGGTTTTTTACCTTTAAGAATTTCACATAGAACTGAAATAGAAATGTCAATATACCACAAGGAAAAAAAAAAACCCTGACAAAAAACAAGTATTAAACTACAGATTTAAGCAAAGAAAATAAGTGATTCCATAAATTGAAGTAAGATAATACCCATGATTATAGTTTCAGCTAGACTTACCCCTTCAGGCACTTCCAAATGAAATACTTTTAGAGCTTCTTTAAAGGCTGCCTGAGAGAGAAAACCATTTCTGTTCTTGTCTACTTGTCGGAAATACTTTCCTAAGCCTGTTATAACCCGAACTCCTCTCTTACTTAGCGACTCTCTGAGTATACCTGAAGATTTAGAGAAATAAAGGACACAATGTTTACCTGAAGTTGGCCACTTGCTGTGGAGCTGATATAAAAGAAAACCACAGCCACTTATGATACTGCTGGTTAAAATGACATATCCATGCATCCAGGCTCCCCTACCTTTGATGAA
The DNA here is from genome assembly GCF_031877795.1 of Strix aluco. Lineage (NCBI taxonomy): Eukaryota > Metazoa > Chordata > Aves > Strigiformes > Strigidae > Strix > Strix aluco. The sequence goes on along the minus strand of NC_133935.1, from coordinate 46,326,892 downwards.
AGAATGTCAATTCAAAATGAAGCTATCAATTACTTAACTTTTGAGTAGAAATCATATAAAGCAGCAGCAACACCTAACAAAACTTCTAAAGAGATCGCAGAAGGAAAGGAAGATGGCTATTGCCCTCTGTGTGCTCAGATTATAAAACTGCTTACTTCTGCTAGAACTGATTACATTCCATGATTCAACATACAAAGCAATTTTAGGAACACTGTTCTGGTAATACAAACATTCCATTATGAGACACAGAGTTGCTCCTTCATTGTACAAACATGTTAAATACATGTGGAAACAAGAACAAATATAAGTAATTGTGCAAAATCATTCCAAAATGATATGCAGACAACTATTTCTATGGTAAAAATTACAGTCTTATCAAAATCTTTAGGTAGCAGCTTTGCATTAGGGATGTCTGAGTTTCTCAGCATATTCTGTTAACAGAAGTCATCTGCTATTGTATCTTCAAATTACTTGTATCTACAATTATAAAGCAAAATAGGGGGGAAGGTGAAAGAAGGGAGTTTTTTCCAGTGAAGTTCAAACTCAGACGTATGTTAAAAGATGTCTTGAAGTATACACATGTAACCTTCTTCCAGACCACATCAGCAAACCTTAGATGTAGTCAGATAACTGAGAAATCAGTTTGCATCTATTACGCAAGAGGAAAAAATGGAGTAACTAGAAGATTTTAAAATATTCCTAATTATTATTCCAACTAGTTTTCTAAAAGTAAATGTCCAAGCAGTTGTGACCAAAGAGTGCCGACTGAAAACAAGTTTAGATAACAACAGTAAACTGCAGATTCTACAAGCTGGAATCTGTTCAGTTCAACAGTTTTTGTTGACCACAGGTTAGAGATAATACACTGCACTGCATAAACATCCTTCCACAATTTTAAACACAAAGCTCTGCCTTTGTCCTAAAGACTGTAGGTAAGAACCTGGTAAAACTTATTTACATATTCCAGAATATACTACTCAATTATACTCACATATTTTAATAACCATAATATTAATGACTATAAAAAACCCCAACTTATCAATGTATCGAAATAATGGCCAAAAGGAGTGCGTAGCACAAAATTAACCAAAGAAATTAGATTGTACATATTGCAAATAATTTTTTTAATTTAATGCCAGTTTAACATAGAATCAGCATTATGTTTCAGCATTTTTTCACAGATTATGTCGACACAGAGATTAACATTTTATTGATTACATTCACAATTATTCTGTACTGTCTTGATCACCTTTAGCCAGACTATTTATTTAAAGAAAAAGAGAGAAGAAAATATTCTTATGATTGATTTATGCTGGCATCAGATTCTAATAATATTCTGATAAATATCTAACTTTTATTTAATTTCATTTATACAAATAAAATCTTTATAACATCACTGTTGTTCTTTGTGTTGAGCTAGAGATACAGAAATTAAAATTAAATGGATTCTGGTAGACACAAACCTTGAATCTTCTTGAAAACTTCGCTGTCATCAGCCACTTGCTTCCTGGAACACTCTTGCTTGAATTCCATAGAAGCTCTAAAGTAATAAAAATTAATGTTGATTGGTGAAATTACATGTAATATTACTGAATTCAAAACAGCTATAGTAAAAAACTGATCGAACTTTAATTCTTATATTACCCTTACAAGCATAGTATTCAACTGCTTGAGTTTGAGACGGCACACACAAAAGTCCTTGCTAAACAGCTGCAGACATGCAGAAGTTCCTTTCTGACAATATTCCATTAGCAGCTCCTCTACTAATTCATTAACCATGAATAATTCCTCCTGTGTGTAAAATCTCCAGAAATTTATTTCAAGACGGTCCTAATCTTCAACTCAGGCCACCGGAAGAGTTTGTTAAAGCAACTACATTTATTTGTGAACAGGAAAATAACATGAAGTAGCTAAAAATCTCACTTTAGAAGAGAAATAGCAAGGGTGTAGACCAAAATCTGGATCTTAGTTGCAATCTAGGAATTATGGTTGCATTTTGTGTTTTGTCTAGCAAGTTCCCTTCTGAGAAGGGCTGCCCAGAAGACCCCATCAGAAATTATTATAAAGGTTGATTTAAAAAAATACTGTGAAAGAACTTACTGGAAGAAAAAAAAAATGTTCTATAATTATTTTAATCAGAATAGGAAGGCAAATGGAAAAGCACTACTGTCAACTTTGAGCTGCTTGCTCACCAGTGGTTTGCCATGGAGTACTCCTCCTGCTTTCTGAGGCCAAAGACTTACATCTCTGCTGTCTATTAAGAGTTTTCATCTCCACTTTGGGTACTTCCCATTATGAAGTCCCTAAAAGTTTAGTTCCATCTAAACTGGAAAGTCAACGACCACCTACAGAGGACAGTGTATTCTCTAAAACACATGTAAAACAAAAGATTCATGGCTTGTGACAGCAGGGAATAGCTGCTTCTGAAAACCTGCAACAGATCTTCTGGACTGCGCCTGAGCAGGATTCTCTGCGAGTACAGTAATGGAGGTAAGAGGACTCGGTTCAAGAGTTTTGCACCAGAGAATACTGAGTTCAATAACACCCCCATTCAGAAGAAAAAGACAGACTTCACAATCTGACATTTAGTCACTAATGGAAAGAACAGAGAGAGACTATAAAAAAGAAACAATCTGTTTCACCACAGGTAGCAGAAAATCCAAAATTACAACCCAGTGAGCAGGTCTCTTTTTCTGGAGCCTTCAGAGATAACATTGGATCAACTCCAAATTTCACAGGTATAATATTAGAAACAAATGAAAGAAAAAGCTGTTTACCAGAATCAGAGGCTTCTGAGATGTAAAATGTCTTATATAAACTATCTGAAATTAAACTATATTGTGTTTTATTTCATGGAAACCTTGCAGAGAGGTAACAATTAGCACTAAGCATCATACAACCACGTATTTCTGTAATCAGTTACATTTGAATTTACTGGTTTATGTATTGTTAGCTCACTATGGCTCCTTTGCAAAGCTTTCAGTGTAAAGGGACCTTAAAGTGAATATTACAGTAACTGAGTGCAAGCTTCATGTGTCTAACTTGCAGAAAGCAAAATAATAGTCTGTTAAGTTGTGCTAACAAAAGTAGTCTTTAGATACTGAACGTATTTAATTGACATTCTGTTATTGCTGTTCCTAGTCAAGAAGGTATTGAAATAGCTGATATATGAGAGGCCAGGAGAGCTGGAATTGGGAGAAGAGATGGCTCAAGGGATCTTATCAGTGTGTATAAATACCTGACAGAAGGGAGTAAAGAAGACTGAGACAGGCTCTGCTTGGTGGAGCCCAGGAGAAACATATGAGGTTCCCTCTGAACATCAGGAAACACTTTTGCACTGTGAGGGTGATAGAACACTGGAATAGGTTGCCCACAGAGGTCGCAGAGTCTCCATCCTTGGCGATATTAAAAAACTCATCTGGATACAGCCCTGAGCAACCTGCTGTAGTAAACCCTGCTCTGAGCAGGGGATTGGACTAGAGACCTTTTTGAGGTCCCTTTCTATGATGCCATGATTTGATGAAAATTTCTACCTTGTAACATCTGTTATCGGCTAACACTCACCAAAATTTGAGTAATCAAACTCTGACTGTATTTCCTACACTGTTAAGTAACTTTCATGTTCAGGCAACAGAGCAGCATGATAAATTTTATACCAACATTTTATTTGTGCTAAGAACCACTATACTCACAATAAAAGCCAGAAACCCCAGAGAAAGAGGCTTCATTCCCTAGACAGTTTACTTCTTTACAGATATTAAGATGAAAATATTACCTTCAAAAATAACACATACTCAAAGATTAACCATTCACCTAACCATCTGAAAAAGTTCTAAGAAATTCCCATCTTTCAGACTATGGAACAAGAACTATTTTGAAAGAATAAGTGAAGAAATCCTGTCCCAGTGTCTGAAGTCTTCAATATGTGGCAATATCTGGAAGAACAAAGAATGAAGTGATAGGAAGAGGAAGGAAAAAGAAAATTAAAAAGAAAAAACGGAGAGAAAAACTTCCAATCCTTCCCCTGCCTGTGTTCAAACACTTGCATTATCATGACTGATACAAGCTTTTAATATAAGCTTCACGAAACATTCAGTATTAATAATGTTGCTCACAAAAGAAAGCATTTTCCCCAAATGTAGTGTTTTAGTTCATCACAAGTTTCAGTATATGATTTCTATATAAAAACATCTGGCTTCAAAGCAAATAATACAGTTTCATAATCTAATTAATTCTTATTTTAAAATTACTCCTTATCATTCTAGAAAGTTACTGAATTACAGAACACCCACTAACATTACTAATTTATCCTAACAACAGCCTAAATACAGAAGAATACTAAATAGTAAGATGTTAGAAGCTCTTACTAAAAAAATCTTTTTTGCTTAAGCAAAGAAAGGTAATTTGAAAAACTGCTGCACTTACTTTAGGAAATCCATAGCTGCCTCATCAATACTTATCACACGAAGGGTGAGAACTGGGTTCTGCTTAACACTTTCTGGAAGGTTATGATCAACACTTCGGAAAGTTAGGTTTGCTCCCTGTTGGTAAAGCATACAATGATTTACAAATAGGTTGTGTATTTTGTAAAATACATTCTGCAAGACTTTCAAGTGATTGTTAAAGGCCTTGGTATGAAATGATGAAAAGGTGTAGCTAAGGTCAGTTAACCTTCTTAACAGAGCCTTTCTGGTACTAAATAAAAACATCTGCAGGCTCCAAGATGACAGATTATCCTCTATGCAGAGGTTTGCCTGGTAAGAGGGCCTACTATTGTCTAATCTACAGCTGAGCATGAGACTACAGATTGTTGTTCCCTCAGCCAGGCTCTACTTTTCAATTTTTCTTTTCTCTTCATCCTTACAGGATCCAAAACTCACTGGACCACAGAAGAGAGTCACAGAAGGTGCCACATTGATTCCATGAGAGCAAAGTTCTCTCAGACTAGAGAAACCCTCCACAGTTATCTTCACTAACCTAAAGTCATACTTGAGATAAACAAATAAATAAAAAGTAGCCTTCCCAAAGTTCAAATCATTCCTGCAGTATAACTATAAAGTTATTCGTTGCTAGATTGCTAGATTTCACTAATAAATATAGAATAAAAATCTTACTATTAACATAGAGTTCTATTACCCAGTATAGTCTCTTCTGATTATTACAAATTCCCCTTCTCTCTAAATTGGGGACAGAGGACATACCTCCCATATTCTGCAAAGTTAAAGATGCTTTTTGGTTTGGGAGAACAGGGAAGGGGAGAGAAAGAAAAGCAGCAAACTAAAAGCAAAGAATGCTGAGAAAAATCAAAAAAAGGCTTGGGTTATAAAGCCTCCAAAACTCATAAACTACGAAGGAGACAGACACTGTTATTGTGCGTTGTCTCAACCATTTGGACTTTGTGACAGATTTGTATATCTTAATGTCAGTCCAGAAACCCAGTATGCAGCTATGGGGATTCACAGATATGATGTCATTCCAAAGAGCTACTGAACTCTGTAGCAGTATATTTTCTGGATGGCTTTAAGATGCATCTTTATTAAGAACGTATTTCCATCTACAGGTTGCAAAGATACATGACAGTAAAATTTAAAAAATCCCTCTACAAAATAGCTTCAACCTCCATACCATAAAGGAAGTAATCTATTTCATCTTGGAAACTCTTATATCATAGCCACATGTAAACAGGATTAGGCAGATGAATAGACAAAATACTCTAAAAACTAATGTTGTCTTATTTTACTTTCAATACTTCATTCAAACATGCTTTTTGCTCTAAACTCAAGATTTGCAGGAGGATGTGGAGAACTCAGTGAAAACACTCTGTACTTGAAAAATGGCTCAAACATTTATAAACCAGGAACACTTAATCCAGTACAGAACTACAGCAGTACAGAAAATGCAATATGATTTGTAGTCAGTCATCAGATCAGCTGGTAGATGAAGTTTACCGTTGTTTTTAAACTTTAGATTAAAAACAACCTGCAAATTCCTCATGTTTAAAAAAAATATTTAGTCCATTGCCTCTTGTCAAAAATGCCTGCAGACCCTGCAAAGACTATTAATTTTTAACAAGTACTTTGGTCTATTTCATCTTCAGGACTCTCTTTCCCGAATTGTTCATTTTGCCTACAAAAATGTCTGCACTGTCTGCAGTCTTCTTCCCTCTAGCGGGTAAATTGCAAACTACAGCTTAATCTTAAAACCAAAAATGGAATCCATAACGTGGGACAGCAAAATGATCCAGACTCCTGAAAATCTTTAATTCGAAAACGAAGGAAAAGACCTTTGGTCTTCCCTGAAAGCTTGGTCACAATTTTCAACTCGAATATCTAAATATTACTTCCAAATCACCAACAAAATTGCCTTACATTCAGCAGAAGAATACTTACAATGTAGAAGTCACTAAGATCATAAACTTTTCCCTTCCTTTGTCCACGTTGATGTTGATAAACTCCTTTCTGAATGAAAGGCAAGGCATTTGTTCTGTGAAATAATTCAAAACCACTAGTAAAACAATTACATTTATTTAAGCATCTTAGATACAGTGGAAGATATTTTCTAAAACCTTTTTAAAAGGTAATTTATCCTACCTATTTTTTCCAAACTGTCGGAATTCATACACAGTAAGGGATCTGTCACATGCAAAAAAAAATCCAATCAACTCTCTACAAGCATCATGACCATTTCTAGAAGGAAAATTGAAAAACACCTTTATGTTTTTGCATCTATATAAATCCAATTTAACCCAAACATAAATAACATTTATTTTGGAATACGCATTTTATTTCCAATGTTGCATATTGTACAATCTTCTTCTTTGAAAGAGGTATCTGACTATCTTCTCTAAACCACCATGCAATTCAACTTCTTGATTTGGACACCTATTTTAATGCAATATTCCTTTTTCCATAACACCTTTCAAGGCTCCATGTTTTAGTGTAACAATGTAATTTTCACTCATTAACTAAAGGATTACTTACACCAGGACTACTGCATTCATTATGGTATATGAAGCCATGTGGCTGAATTCTCAGCTATGTCTAACAAGTATACAGCTCACTGCTTCAGAAAAGCTCCACTTTCAGAGCTGAAGAATATGTTTATGCCACTGCTACTCAATTCAGAACAGTTTCAAAAACTCCCTAAACCTGCAAGTTTAATATGTAAGGAGCTACAAACAAGACACAAAGCCGTCCTTTCCATCCACAGTGGTTGCCACATACTAAGATAAGACTAAAATAATTTTTTATCAGCTGAGGTGCAATGGTTAAGAGCACCATTTTACACAGCCCCTGTGGTAACTGTCCTGCACAGAGCTATGGGTATGATGGTTACATAACGTTGCTTATGGATATTAACACTGTACAACGGGACTGTAAAGCCACTATCCATCAGCCATGTAAAAATTTTTATTATACAAGTATGCATATATATATACACCCACACAGCACTTACTTTTTTTCTAAACATAGGGGACAGAAAGGTACAGTGCAATTAATTATTTTAAGAGGGTAAAAGTCATCATTCCTAAATTCTTAGAATTTAAAAGCTTCAGAAAATTTGTGATTACCTCGATATAATCCTACTATCAAATCGTAGCTTGTTAGAGAGCATGCTTTCAGTTAATCCTGATTTGGTCCTTATTCTGCGAAAATAATGCAGCATCTTAATGATACCTATATGCTCACAAAGAAATGTTACATAAAAATCAACTGTTTCAAAACAGCAAAAAATGTGAAGTACGGTATCCTTGGCAACTGGCTGAGGAGATGATCCCTCATAGCTGAATTAGATAGAACTCAGAGTTGTAATGTTGAAGGTGTTCTGTAATTATATCACATGAGAGTACATTCACAGAAGGCATAGATATGAATGGGATATTTTGTTTACATACACTTATATCAAGAGTTAAACTTCTACCACTCACCATACAAACAATCAATGTGTTTTCTTGCAAAAATACCCAGGTTGAGGCTTCTTTACCCACCTAGATATTATATATTGGCCATATTACTAGTTGCAGAAATGGAAATTTGTCCATGTGATGGGTGGAAGAGACTGAGACTGGTTCTGTTGCCTTTCTTTTTTGAAGAATGCAAAGATGACATTTGTTGGAAGGACTTTAGAGCAGTATGTTAAAATGTGCAAAGCAGAGATGTTTGCCTGCAGGTTGAGAAAGATTAACAGAACAAAACTCGGACCCGCAGATTCATTTAATTTTATGGATCACAATGTTTTCTGGTTTTCTTAAGCCATTGGAGTTACTATTTCAATGCTTACAGGCCAGGAATGACACTTAAATGCCAATATGGTTAATTACTGCAGCAGAAATCAAAACATAAAAGAAAAGTACGATTATATTGTGAAGATCTACATTAGCATTTACGGATGCATATTTATGCAATTTTATGCACCTCAGGATAGGAATCTCTAACAGGATGTGACAAGATAGCAAGCATTCAACAGCTCAGAAAAGGCTAGTAAAACCCTGTGATGAAAAAAATCAATATAAGCTCAAGAATGTTCTCCCAGGTTTTATAAATTCTATGAATCAATCATTATACACAGAGAATCCACACAAAAAGAGTCCCACTAGGCAATTATAAGCATGGGAAGGCTCCAAAAAGGGCTTCACATGAAGCTGGTGGATCCAAGCCAGAAATAAAACATCTGGAAAGGCAAACAGACTTCGCATACACCAAAATAATAAAAAATACATCAGCAAATTTATTTCTAAAAAAAAAAATGACTGCTAGAGAAAACTCACTTTGTTTCATGTAGCGTTCTTTTTCTAAAATGCATTGGTGCCGTCCCAAGTCCCAGAAGTCCATGAACTTCCTTGTAAACATCAGCACGTGTGGATTGCTCTGGGTCACTTAAAACAGCTCTGACCAGAAAGAGAAGGGAGAAGCCCTGTGACTATTAGTCAGTTTGAATTTCAGATCTTACATGGTCTTACTCAAGAAAGAAAACACCCAAGAATAACACAGCAATAAAATCTTGGAGTTATCCATTAAGCTTGCATAAATTTGTGATCTTACTTCTGTGTTTGTTTTTACAAATTCTGAACTCTATTTCTCAAAAATCAAATATATACAGTAATATTCTGGTAGTGTACTACTATGTAGTAACTTTACATGTATATATGTATTATTTTAAATATATTTTATATACGTATATATAAAATAAATCTCAGGATTACAAAGAGCGTTTTTTTTCCTCATTTCTAGTATTTCTGTAAAAATTCCATCATTGATTTTCTTTATCCATGGCTCCCTCCAAAATCAGTGACAACAGCTACTGGTACTGGCCAGCGACATCATCCAACAAAAACATTGGCACTTCCGCTCCCAAAGCACTGACTACACATCCCATAGATCTCAAAGTCCCATCAAGCAGACAAGAAATGGATGAACTGGCTTCCAAACATTTTGATATTCTCTGTAGCATCAGTTTAACAAGTAAACAAAAGAAGAGACCCTTTAAAAACTCGTTAGATTCTTTTTATGTTATTGAAATGGTTCATAATCAGAAGGAAAAAATAATTTTGCCCTGCTAATACGGTTTTATAAACTTGTTCTCTATGCAGATCTATCTTTGCACACATCAGTTACACTGATTTAACTGCAAGATTGGCTCTACTAAGAAAAAAAAAAATCAAAACAAAATCAAAACACCTTTGTGTTTCCTTTAATAGATATTTTTCATGCAACAGCTCTGAACTAATCTTCCCCGATTAGCATCCTGCTCTCTGATAACAATTTGTTTGGCAGTACTAGCACAGTTATATTTGGAACATAAACAGAGAGATTTTTTAAATTAAAAGTTCATCCTGATGCAGCTGCAGCACTACTGAATGTTGTTTTGACATTGTCAACAGAAGAGTTCAGAGCAGGAGAAGGAATACATGGAAAAAATAAGGCAAAGCAGCTGAAGGAGGTTAAGCACAGAATGGACATCCATGATCCAAGATGCACAAACGTGTATGTTTAATCCAACATCAGTAGGATTGAAACACTTCAATAGGACCAGCACATTTTTAAGATAATTTCTGTAATCATCTGCTTTACCTACATCTTTGCAGAGATATGACATGGGACAAGCATTTCTTTAAAAACTGGGGATTTCTGCACTGAACACTTCCGTATTTTTAATCCTGCCACAATAACACTTGGAATTTAACATTGTGCTTCATGACAATCTTGTTTCGTTCATGCAACTTTCTTGATATCTCAGCTTTTAAGTAACATAAAAGCATTAACAGACTTTTAAACAATATAGGTCATTTAAACTGCAGCTGGAACAGAAACAAAGAAAAATAAAATGGTGAAGTGCAATAACATTTCAACCTCAAAGTCTTAAGATCCAATGGGCTATAGTATCAGTACAGATGACTACAGAGGCTGTAAACTAAGCACAGAATATAACATTCTGTGGACTACTCACAGATAATTTTTAGCAAGTGTAAGGTAACATGAAACTATATTAACCTACTTGCACCATCCTATATTGCCATAACCAAACAACTTGAATAAAGCCCTGACTTATTAAAGCATGCTTAAAAATGAGAACAAGTTTATGGGAAAAATAGTAAGGAAAGATGTTTCTACTATACTGATCTGATCTTTACCTGTATGTTACTCCCCCCCAACATATACAGGAATCTTTCTACACAGAAGCAATGCTTTCTCAGAGCTAAAGGGATAGCAGTGAAGCTAAGAGAGCCTTCCTGTACAACCTTGATCAGCTTGATTCATCATTGTGCCTTTTTTTCCTACCTGCCCAACACTGGTATAATATTCCTTTACTCCTGAGGGGTGTTGTGTCAATATTAATAAAGGAATATTAATAAAGCTAAAATTCTCAGAAAAGACAATAAATACTGAAGAAGTGTAAGCACAAGTGAAGCAGGCATTCATGTTTTGCTGAGGTGCAAGAAGGTTACTTCTGACAACTAGTGCTATTGTAAAGCCCTTAAATTAGGTTCAAGTATAAAATTAAAAATTATTCTCAGAAAAAAATGAACTTACACATAGAACTTTAAACTGATCTTTTAAGTTAAATTACAAAGACTTTTCATTTAAAGAATTCTTGCAAATAATTACACTACATAAGACTGCATAAGACTTGGAACGAGATGATCAAAACACCTCCTAGGCAAGAAAACCCACACACTCACGGATCTAGATTCTTCTGTAGGGAAAACTGAAATTTCACATTATAAATTCACTTACCTAGATAATTGATCCACCATCACTTGTTCTACTATAGCCTGTTTTCTCCTCTCTGCAGCAACATCCTCCTGCAATGAAGAACTGACTCAGAGCAAATGAAATACATAACACCAGACACTTTAAATAATAAATTACCCTTTAAGATAGCATTCAGAGGTCACAATCCTACCAATGTCACAATTAATTTTTTCCATCTTTCTGAACAGAGTTCTATTTGCATAACAAATAGATAAATAATATTCTCTGCTACATAATCAAACTGTCTGCGCATATTAGTTGTCAATAAATATGAGAATTTTAATATTTCTGTTGACAGACAGCATCCTTATCTCTGTATTGTTTTCAATAAATTCTGTAAGTACAAGAGAGCCTGAAGAAACTCGCACTATTCCAGGTTTCATGGTTGACACAGATTCCAACTTAGAGAATGAAATTTTACCTCCAGCAATATTTAGTCAAAAAAGTTCTTTTAAGACTTAGTCTCAACACACAATTTTTATTTGCTCCGTGCCACAATAATTTTCTGCTGACACAGGGCAATATGAAAAACCTTTCAGGAAACATCATCACAAGGCGGAAGGGGATTTAACATGATCTTATTATTATTTTTCTTAGAGTAACACTGAACCATAACCTTGTGCCATTCACTGTAAAATGCTCAGGCATTGATTACCATTTGTTTCATAAAAAGAGAAACCAAAGCACAAGAGGATGGCCCAGGACAGCATGGAGGTCACTGGCAACAACTAGGCCCCAGCATCTCTGTTTTATCTTCCAGATTTCTGAACTTTTTCACTGTACTTAAATTTGCCTTTTTTCCCCAAAAAATAACTTTTCTATAAGAGAAAAGAGAGATTATTGTTTCTGAGGGGTTTTATGCAACCTCTTTGACAACTCTGTAGGTATTCTGAAACTGAAGAATTAAGATATTTTTCTGATTGTTTATTTTTTCCCACACAATTGTTGTGTGCAAACCAAATTCTAGATAGATCAAGCCTTCCCATGGCTGAAGAAGAACCAAAAGTTTGTTCCCAGACACCAGGTAACTGTAAAGGGTAACTATAAGGGATAATTCCACAGACATGTATGCGTATAACTCACAACCTTCAAGTAAATACTGATTGGCACTAGCCAGAAAAAAAACCCAACAAACCAAAACAAAAAACCCCAAATAAATAATGTAACACTAGACCAGCTGGTGTTTATTCTGAACTGATTTTAAGCCTTAAAAGATTTCTGAATTGTAGGAGATGGGGTCTTTTTAGTTTGCTTTTATATTTCGTTTTTGCACCTATCAGAATTACAGGTGCTTTACTTCAGTTACTGAATCTTTGCCCATTAACTGTCACAACAGATATATTAAAAAGCATTATGTAAAGAAGGACACAGTGGTAATACAGAGCAGTGTTTGTTAAAAAACAACATATTCCATGGACTCCGGCTTATAGAGCCAAACCAGCTAGCATGCTGAAAAGAACACGATTTTTAAAAAAGAAACCTTACACCTTGAATTTCAGTTGAAAACTAGGTCACTAAATGTACTCTTCCATGGAACATCATCCCATTCAGCTCTTCGACAAAAGCTCTACTATGGATTTACAAAATTGCTGAGGCAAACACTGAACTTGCAGCAGCTCTCACTGGTTAAAAAGTAGTAAATCTTGTTCACAAAATATGATTATTCAGAGGAAACCAACCTTCTTCCAAAAAACCCTGATTTTATTATATATAGTGTCGACTGGCAATCAGACATGTACTATAATCTGTCTTGAATAAGGGAACTTTCATCCCAAACTACAGAAAAATTAAGAGAAATTCTACTTTAACATTAGATTTTTTGGTAATGATTACAGTAAAATGGTATTTTAACATTGTGTATTCTTAAGCAAATTTTTAAAGCACCTTAAAATCAAATGTCAACAACTGAGGTAAAATATACCCAATTGAATTAATATGTATGCAGTTACTACTTCCAATTTTTTCCATTATTCCTACCTGATTCATTGAACCCAAGCTTGAACCCAAGAGAACCCTAGAGATGCTCTAGAAAAAGACAGCCAGCCTGTACAACTGTGAGTGCTAATCAATAACAAACGGGCTTCTAAAAGTCCCAGTAACATCTTGCTCAGACACCTGCTGGCTTCCTTTTAAAGCTTGCCAGCTGCAGTGTACCTATTATTTTGTGGTTCGGCACTGCTCTCTTTCTCAGTGTTTTCAGCTTATTTGCTTTAGCATGAAGTAGTTACTCTAATGACACTTCAAAACTTTTTTCCATTACCTTCACCCTATAGTACAGATTTTAAAATTTATTCTAAAAACAATGAACAGGAGGTTCTTCAAGTTCTTCATAAAAGTACTTTCTGAGAAGATTTTCTTATCATGAAAATAAATAGTGAGCTCAGTAGTGCAACATCCATGTTCACTTTGACAAGGCTAGAAATCAAATAAATGTTTGCAATGATACAAAATTCAGTGCATAATGATGAGCAAACAAAATAAATTAAAATTATTATATACTTTTACAATCTCATAAAATTTCTCATGGCTTACTATTCCATGAGAAAGTTTGAATGCTAACTGTTCAACAATACCTTCAGTTATGAAAGCCATCACTCTGTATATGCAAATACTGAGTCATGCAATATCAAACCTCAAGGTTTTTCATCACTGTAAATAAACCTAAATTCAAGGCTTAGCTTTAGATGGGCAAGCCTCCTATTGCTCAGTCCTAAGAAGAGTAAAAATTGCATCTATGTAAGAAATTAAAGAAACATATTGGGTACATCCATAGAAGAAAAGTTTTAATTCCCCTCTACACATGCCAGTGACGCCGTACTTGTTTTCAGGGCTCCCTCCTTCCCAAGGTCAATAGGGACAAGAGGAACCTGAAAAGGATCTGACAGGATCAGAGCTAAAGCAACTGAAAGGAGAGGCTAAGGGAGCTTGGGTTTGTTTAGTTTGCAAAAGCAGCAGCTATGAGGCATTCTGAAAACATCCTACAACCAAAGGAAAGTTAAAAAGAAGACAGAACCAAACTTTTTTGACAGTAGCCAACAGAATAACAGGAGGCGGAGGTTACACACTGAGCCTTGGGAGGCTTGGTATGGGTAAGAGGAATTAGAGAGATGCTGTAGAAGCTCCATCCTTGGAGCTTTAAGACTGAGTCAAAGCTGTGGCTGACCCAGTCGAGTACCAGCAGCAGAGCCCAAACAGCTTAGAGAGCCAGTTCTCATCACATACTCCATTTCAGGAGTTAATGAGGGAAAACAGACTGTTTACTCTAGAAACAAGTCAGAGTAAGAGCTCATGGAATCCATGGATCATGGAATACAGGCTCAGGTACAAGCTACAGTCCAGAGCAAGTGTAACAGTATACTCAGGTTCACTCAGCTTACTCAGTTTATCTTACTTGTATGTATATATTTGTATTTGTTATTCATAATTTGCATTCTCATTTACATACATTACTACACAAAATACAAGCATTGCATATAAGACTAAAAAAAAATGCCCACTGGATTGCTCAGTTCAGGTCCCATTGAAACAAATGTTTAAACTCCCATGATTTCAATGGGTGCAATTACATACTAGGACCAAATCACCAAAGGCCTAACTTCTGTTGAACATCTGGGAAGTCATTCTACAAGTCTAGACCGTTAACAGCATAATACCACCCAAAATACTTACAGCTTCTGATTTCCTTATACTGTGCCACATATTATAGGGCTTGCTTCTGTAGCATTGTTGCAGAAGAGCTTTCTCATCAAGAGCTGTAAGATCATCATGATGGCCATCTTCAAGCTGTGTACCCTCCAGAAAAATACATGCTTTTCATAAATCAAATGTAATTAATTGTAAGAAAAGCAAACAAAAAACCCCCACACAACACATTTTCCTCAACAATATATTTAAAAGTACTTTTTTTTTAAAGTGTCTACTTCTTCCACTTCATGCTAATTAGAAAAAGAATTTAAGCCTAGCTTTCTACAGAAAGTGAACTTACAGATCTTGCTCTCTAGTCTTTCCTTGTATCTTTTGAATACTTACCAGCTTTCAACCATATTGAAATAATAATAAAAAAAAAAATCTCAAAAATACTGTGTTCCTACAAGGTTTGTGAAAAATCAGCAAGTCAGAGAAGGTAGACTGTTAGTATCTCTCTGAAGAAGACAAGAGCTCATCCTTTTTCTGTTTCACTCAAGAACAGCCAAGAGAAAGCAGTGGATTTTCCATTATGTATTCGCTCAAAGTTCACCATTGCAGAGATGTTGCTTTTTGACCAGAAAAGAAGTTAAATACAGTCTAGACAGGGAAAAGCCCAAACATACTGCTGAACTGGGTCTAACAGACTTGTAAATAAGTCCGAGAGAGTTACAGAAATATCTCCTACATGGAGGATATGAAGAAAACTGACAAAGGAGACCGTGTTTACAGAAGTCAAGAAAGAGGGAAAATGGGAAAGAAATCAAAAGAGTCGGTTTTGTTAGCTATGCACCTCTAGGAGCAGTTTCTCTTCAGAGAATAAAAGTTATTACCAGTTCCACTAACCAGATAAAATATCTTGATAAAGTATCTTGAATTCTAAAGAGGTTCTGATTTTTTAATCAGGTAGTGATAATATCTAACACAGAAAATTATTCTACTAAACATTATATTAAAATCTGTCATAGGAACTGACACACATGGTTTCTAGTGCTTAGCAAGTATCTTTCTAGAATCCAAAATCACCAGAATAGGCCAGTCCTGCTTTTTCTCTCCCATTATACACTTGCCATCTACTTCTTCAGTTTCAGATTAATTTGGCTGCTCCTGCAAATACCCTTTTGATGGGCCTGCAGTACAGCATATAAAGGAGTCACTCCTTGGTAAAACAGATGACAGCAGAGTGTCAGACTAGTATGTAAGTGTGGAATCATTAAAAAAAAAAAAGTAATACTGCAACAAATTCCCAGAACCGACAATCTTAACTGCCACCAAACATAATACTAAACAAAGTAACAGAATTGTTTTTTTCACTCAACTCTTTTACTCACATAATGTTTACTTACAAATACTTGCAGGTTCTCCAAGTTTTATCTGAACACTAAAAGCGTGATTTAAGAGGGGAAAGCCCCTTTAAAACTATCATCAATATGTGTACAACAATAACAACAACATGTGAACATAATTTTTGTCTTATGTAAGACCTTCCCTTTTCATTCAACTGAACACCAAGCAAGTAAAATCAGTAAATTCATTGTTATTCATCACAAACCTTTTCTCCGAAAAGCAATGAGCACAGTATGTTCCCTCTACATCTGCATACTTAACTTTTCATTAAGTGGACATCTACCCCATCAGCAGAGTCTAGCATTTGACCAGTCCTCACAGATGTTGCTTACTTTTGTTTCCTGTTTCCTTAAACCTACAATGATGTATCTTGCTCTGTGCAACCACCCTTCTCCACTCTATCTTTCGGAACAAGAAGAAAGTTGGCTTTTTTCACCCCTTTGTTTTCCAGTTTCTCTCCACTGATCTTCCCTTGTTTGCATCTTACTTTTAATTTTAAAACATAAAAGAAAACTGGCAGAATTAATACATTTTGCAGTCCAACTGTACTGGATCTTATACAGCGTCAAAGCAAGAAGTACAGAGAATATATTTCATTATTTTAACCCCATATTCCTTTCCATTTTCAGTGTTAATAGTTCTCTGAGGTACAGATTACATCTTTCACTTCTCCTTTTTTAAATCCTATATACAGTCATAATTTAATAGAATAAGCATACTCAGATTCTCAGAGAACCTCAGTTTCTTGCTCTGGAACAACTGAAACAAGCTTCCTATATTTTATTCCCTACTCAACATTACATGCTGAAATTACCTGTTTTTATTTTACAATTAAAAATGGAAGAAATTAGTTGCACACACATGCAAACCTCTCCAAACACTATAATGAAACACCAACGTACATTTGCTATTTAAAAATGCAATTACTTCTTTGCCCAGCTACCTTTATGGAAGCTTCTGGACACTGGAGGTGGTCTTTTTTCTTTTCTGCAATTCTCTGAGAATACTGCTTATATTCTTCCCTCAGATCTGCTTCATACTGACGATACTTCAGTTTATATTTGGCTGTTGGGGACGGCAGATTTTCTGGTATTGTCTTCTGCTTCAAAACAAAATGATAAAGCAAAGAGTAATCAATATAAAAGCCTCTGGTTGATCTATTCAATGAGAACAGCATTATTATAATACCTATCCAGTATAAATTCTGAAACATCTTGACATTAAGAAAAAATGCAAATATGACTGCACATTCAGGCTTAATTTTCATCGATTTCTTCATATTCTGCCATTTTTAAATTTTAAAAGTACATGGCCAAATGGTTTTACATCAGTTTTAAAGAGAGAAGCCAAGATACAGTGGTTCTATCGTACAAGATAATGTTACAAATCACTAAGATGGGAATTCTGACATCTGATTTTGGATGGCTGAAAATGGGCTGACGGATGTTTTTAGTCAGTTCTTGGATGACAGATGAGTATTAGTACTGGAACCTCCTTCCCTAGAACACCAGCTGAAAAGGTTAAGTACCTTCCTAACTTTACGTCCATCTCAGCACTCTACACAATGGAGGCTGGATCAGTAGAAACAGCAGCAATGACAGAAGGCCAAGACTACATTCTTCTTTCTCTCCCTGAATAACTAACACCTTCAATGCTTAAGTGATATTCCTTCAACGCTAACAAAACTAAGACAGCCTTATCTACCATCCCTACTTGAAACATCTCATCCTGCAACAGCAGTCTAACAGTCCTGTTCTAGAAAATAATTTTTCAAAAACCCAAAAGATTTATGTTCTTGAAAGGGCAGCTTTCTCTTTCAAAAGAGGATCCACATCCCTTTACTGGTTAATTCCTGAATGATAAGCCTATATTTAAATTATTCTTCCGAAAGTGACCTATTTTGGGAAGATTTACTTTCAGAGTCTGTTATTGAAGAAGCTGGAACATTTCTTGCTAAAGGAATACTCAGTCGGGGCCCCAGAAGCAAGCAATGCAGAAATAAAGGCCGCTCAGAGGAATACATTAAAATATTTTAGAACTGCTTGAAAATCTTCTCCAAAAAAAGAAGGGAAATAAAAAAAAAAAAAAAGTCAGGCAAAAAAAGAGAGAGGGAGAGCAAAAGAGGGTAAGCGAACAGAAGATACATTCCTGCACATTCAGCGCTTCAGTATTTAAGACATAATGAAGGCAGAAGGGAAGCACACAGGAGATAAAGGAAAGCAGAGAAGAAAGGGATAAAGACCCTGAGAAACAAAGCCATACAACCTTCTGTTAGCCTTCTTGCAGCTAAATAGAATTATATGTATGAACCTTATATTTTAAAAAATTAGTAAAGCAAGCGGTGAAATTATAGGCATCCAGAACTAAAAAGAGTATAGCAACTCAAGTATGTTTGCACTGCCCACTTACAATGCAGTACAGAGGAAAATAACCTATCCGTAGTTACATGTTTACAGCTCCATCTTAAGACATGTGTAAATACCTATGTTGGGCATACAGATATTCTGAGAATTAGTACATTCTTAGTCCATTATTTAAAAAAAACACTTAACCATTTCAGTTTTTATTTAAATGCAATTTTTTTTTTTCATGTTGAGAAACCATTTGGTTATATAAGTAAACATAGAACATGATGATCTTCGCAGATTCACCTTGAGCTCAAGTCAATGTGGAGTCCTGCCATACGAGTCACTATATTATTTGTACCAAGGGGCACAGGTTATGTACAAATTAATCGTTTTTCCCCTCTAGCTACACTTCTGTTTTAAGAAATTCTAATGAGGGTGTTTAATTTTATGTAAGTTAAATATTTTTGAAATAATGGATTTTTAAACAGTGTATTTTCCAGTTCTTCCAAAAAGAGATAATATTGATGTTAGGATATTTCCTGCATCCTAACCAAATAAAAATGTACTGTTACTAGTAGATTTTTACTATGATTATGTATGGTGCATGATTATGACAGAAAATAATCATGTAGGTAGCACTGTTCCTGAACAATCATGTAGATAGCATTTCTGAATTAAAGCTCTAGATATCTAATCTCTCAAATATATAGGGTCTACAAACAGAAGACTACTGTTTGCAGTACTTCAGCATTTTTCCTTTATCACATTTGAAACACTCAAAATACTGATGAAATGACAGCAGATTAAAAATAGTCTCTCCAATAGACTAGTTCCTGTCACACAAAAGAAGCTAAAACATAATGCATTTTCAGACTGTATACTATAGTACTCTACTACTGAACTGCTAATGTTATTTTCTCAGTGTATATTTTTTCAGCTACTTTACCTCTGTTTTCTTCTGACAAGATTTTCTAGACAGCTGTTTAAACTAAAGGAAAAGATTAAATACGTATCAATGATCAAAAAAACCTGTCACGTTCATTTTTTTCAAATTTAATTTCAGTATAAGAGTTCAAAGGAAAACTTTTCCTGCATTCGGGGAACTGTAAATAACTGACTAATTAAATTAATTCTTAAAGTTGTCATAGTGGATATTGATCCTGAGCAGTGGATTACTGATCTTCCTTATAAAGCATCTAAGATTAGTGGAGATTAAGTTTCTTAGTCATTCAGCAAAAAAAATGCTGACATGTGATCAAGAAATTTTAACAACAAAAGTGCTCTGACAAATTGAACATAATTCTAGAATTCTGTTTTAAAGACAAGAGACTTAAAAAAAACCCTATGAAATGGCTGCATGTAACTCCAAAAGTTTCCTTTTCACCAAAACTATTCTTCCATAGAAATAATACTTACTGTTTGTAAACTTGGGTTTTGTCTTGAATTATACACTTACTACTATCGATCTTTATTATTTTTCTAAATTTCACTTTGTTTAGAAAGAGAAACCAAAGTTAGATGCTACCTCAAAAGTATTTTTTTCAGTTGCTTAATAAAGCTAGCTATTAATGTATCTCTTCAAAAATTAGTACAATGAAAAGGATGAGTGTATCAATCAACAAAGAAGAGCTAAAGTATTTAAGAAAATAGGATTTTTAAAATAGTCTAGAGGCTTCTCAGTAAAAAGTACTTTGCCAAAAATATTTTGGACCAATAGCACTTGGAGATATGAGTTTAACCAAAATTATAAATTGTATAATAAAGCTAAGTATGTTTTTCTAAATTACTGCTAAAGGGACATATTTTAAAGATACTTGTAGTGACAGACTGACCTGTTGAGCCTGATGATGCTGCGCATATGGCGCTTGTAATGATGTTCTCCAGCCTGAAGATAAATCTAGAGGGCATGTATGAGGATAACTTCCACTGCATGGTATGTAAGAGTCCCCATCCTAAAATTACAGAAAAAAACCCCAAAGGACAAGCAATTGCAATTGTTTTATGTTGAGTGATATTTATATAAACTCCTGCAACACATGAATTCTAAAAATTATTCAAGACAGAATTAACTTATAATTACCTCTTCATCGGAATCTCTCAGCCTCCCTAGATCTAGGCATGGCACCCTGCAGGAAGTTAAAATTATTTCAATAGCAATATGCTCTCTTATTTTTCAATTACAACAAAAGCAAACTGCCTATTAGTTATTATTATTAGCACCTTCACAAAAATTTCCCTGCTATGAACAGTTTCACTACAGCCAGAGATGGCCTACTTGGCAAATCGCTGTTAGCCCCTCTTCCTCCAGTTCAGGAACTGGTCACTGAGCTTCTTCCTCTTCCCTAGTTGCAGAGTACCCTAGGAGCCGTGAGTGGCCACCACAAGGCCCTTCTTCAATCCCAGCAAGCCCATCCTGGCTTCTCTCCACTTCCCAACAAGAGCTGCTGCAACAAGATCATAAATCAGGGATTCCTTATTCCCGTCTTCTACAGCAGGTCTGTGTGAACATCCCTCTATAATCAGTCACTGGAGAGGCAACAGGGAAGCAACAGCTCCTTGGGATGCAAACCTTCCAAACCTCTTAGAAGAGATTAACACAGTCGAAGCCAACTATACTTCAGTATTTATTCTGCTTAAAGAAATGAAGACATCTCCAATTCATGAAAGAATCTCTGTGCCTTCTGTCTTTACTCCAGGTACACTCCAGAGCACCATGAATACATATTTTTTTATATTTTACCACCAATATTTCCAAACAACCCTATTATAACAAGATTACTTCTTGGAATAAATTGTCCTTAATTTCCAGTCTTTTTTTTCATTAGAGAATAACAGTACACAGAAATCAAAGTTCTTTGACTTCAATATGAACAATCCAAGGTCCATGGACCAATCCATGGTCAGACATACTTCTAAAATAATGTAGAAAGATACATTGGCTGTAAGGTATTTCAGTAAACAAAAAGACCTAAACTATCAAACACGGTTCTCGGAATAGCAGATGTTGCTTATCTACCAAAGTCACTGTAAGGTTTTAAATGTTATATGCACTGTACAAAATTTCCCACTGCTTGTAAAAACCCTTCACAACAGTTTCTCTGTAATTTTTAGTCTAATACCTGCAAAGAAGGCCAATATTTAAAAAAAAAAATGTTTTTATGTTTTTGCGGACTATTATATTAAAAGCATTCAAGAAAGACTAGGTATAAATATGAAAGCTCCGAGTACAACTCTACTGTTAAGCTCAACAAAATGTAAATCAACTTAATTCCAATGGAAATAATGCATCAAATATTCTACCCTAAGTATCAATCCTAGAAAAAAAACCTATGATGATAAATTTCATGGAACACTGAGTTATATATCTATACAAATGCAAATGCATTGTGTTAATAATGCACAATTAAAAAAACTGATCAGAAATAGAAGCAGACTTACTCTGGTGGGCGAGGACCATGAGTAGCCTGTCTGTCTGGTCTCCAGCCCTAAAAGAACAACACATGATATACTTACAGCGATTAGGATTAAAATACATAGTTCTCTCGTTCAATTTCCCCTGGAATATTTAAAATCAGTGCCTCAAAGCATCTGTCTGACATATTTGACTGAGATGCTACTAACAGAAGGGCAAAACAAGAACTTTTCATTGGAAGTTGATTATTACAGATCATGAGATTAAAGACTGAATATTCATCATGACAGAAAGATTTCCAGCCATTAAGAACCTAGAATCCAGATAGTATCCACATCAGCTGTAAATAATGCATTAAAAGTAACCCATATTCCTGAGACTTTGTACAATCACTGCTCACAAGGTTTTAGGTCACATCACCCCTCAGTCAACCCTTAAACCAAAACCACAATACTGACCGCCAGCTAGCTCCCATGGACCTAGCTCAGACCCCAAAGAAGCCCTGATATCTGTGTAACTATCATCTCAGCTTTAGTATAGCAGCACATGGTGTTGGCTAGGCGCTTGTGTAATCACACTGTTTATTTTGCATGGCTGTGTACCACACAGATCTCCAAACTGAACTGAGCAAGAGCATGACAAGAAGGAAAGACTAGAACCAAAGCTCCATCCACTCCACTATGGTGGCTTCCTGAAAACAGCCAACAGCAAATCCGTAGGGAAGACTATTTGACTGGGGCAAGCACACAGTAACAATTCCCCCAACTAGCCTTCCAATCTAAAAAAAAAAAAATGTGGTTCAGGGATGTTCTGAACCAGGGCCAGCATCTTTGTTTTCACACTCTTCAGCTCACACCTCTCAGCATCACAGTCTGAACTGACAAGACAACCAATTTCCAGCGGTGGCCTAACACCTTTCACGATTTGAGAGCAGTCACAAAACTAGAACTCCTTTCTTGCCAGACACCCTCGTAGTCTGCTCCTGGAAAAGAAGTTCACGGTTCAGCAACACTACCCTCTAGTGTCTTCAAAAAAGGGTTTTCAGGTTTAAAAAAGTAAGTGTTTCTCTCCAGTAAAGTCGTACATAACAAACACCACCACCTTGTGGTCAAGTGTGTAAAAAACCGTTAAGAGATCCAACACAATTTAGTCTTTTCTTGAAACTATATGCAACGCATTAAATCTCAAGTATATAATTTTTCTGTACCATTTCAACTGTGATAAGATAAAGAACATACCACATTCTAGATGTTAAAGTCTTAATGTAATTCCTTTTCCAGAAGTCATCAAATCAGGAAGAAAGCAAACAAAAATCATCCTGAAGACTGTCCACTTTTACAGGGTGAAGCACATAGTTTCAACCTAATTTTAATCTATGATTTAGTTTTGCAAGCCACCTAGAATCACATGTACTAGGGACTCTAAATCTGGAAACAGAGAGGCACATGAAAGGGAAAAAAAAAAGGGGGATGAGAGATTAGAGAAAAATAGACATTATTTTCTTTTACAACCTACACTAAATGCCCCAAGTGTTCTTGTGCACAGGTATTTCATTCTCAAAAGACTGGTTAAAAGGTAACATTATAACAGTGATGTGATATAATTTACAAAAGGTCCTTTTTCATTCCAAATCAAACAAAACCAGCAACTTGGTAGTCAAACTCCCAAGAACTTCTGATGGGGTCATCCAACAAATAAGGAAGTTAAATGGGTGCTTGGGGGCTGAGGGAAGATTATCAATTAACTTTACTTCATGGACATGAAGTACGTATCTGTGAGAAAAATCAATTGTTAGTAACAATATTAATATTTACCTTAGCTGTAACATAAAACAGTGGCCCTCTGAATCCAAGATAGTATTTTGTACTGATCAGGCTTTCGAAAGTTAGCCTGAAAGTTTCTGCTAGTGATCTTTTTGAGGGCTGCACAACTACCTCATCTCAAAACACAATTAGAAATACCTGGAAAACAAAATTCCCCTTCATACTAAACGCAGAGCACTGAGATTCATTTTACACATCAGTCTGAAATCATGCCTTTTGAACTTATGTTTTGGGGGTTACTTATTTGCAAAACAAAAAGATGTTACTAGTTTCACCAACAGCCTGAGACAGTACAGGTTCAAGCCTCTGTTGCTCTTAATTGAAAGCAGGAGTTCATTCCCGAGTTCTCCACATCCCAGTTAAGTACCCAGAATATCAGTTGGTTTAGAACAGCTGTTTTTATTGGAAATTCGCACCTTCATTTGAGAAGCTGTCATACTAAACTATCACTTTCTGACAAAAATAATTTCTTTAGAAGTTTCCTTCTCTACAGAATGTGTTATAATATCAAACTAAGAACCTTCTGAAGTATGATTAAAATATTTGATAAAATGACAAAGGAAGGAAAACAACCATAAGCCTTCCATTAACATACCTGATGTTTCTTCCCCGTCGATGGCAGCTGAGCCTGCCTTCGAGGGGATGCAGCAACTCCTTTAACTTCCAAATCCATGCAAATTCAATGACAGCTTTCAGAATAAACTGAAAAACAGAAAAGACTATTGAGAAAATCATGTATTTTTAATGTAAGTACTTCTGAAAAAAAAACCATTATTGAATTAGAAAGAACATGTCTGTCACCAGTAATTCTGGGTATTGTCTTCAGCAAGCTATGAAATGTTACTGGCTTCCCTTTTTCACCACCTCTTAAATTCCAGTCCTTCCTTACTAATGCTTAACCAGTTTCCTGTTCAAATTTACATCTTTGCCTCAAGTTTAACTCCCTCTCTCCCTTACACTTCTTGATACCTTCTCATACCAGTATTA
The DNA here is from genome assembly GCF_031877795.1 of Strix aluco. NCBI lineage: Eukaryota > Metazoa > Chordata > Aves > Strigiformes > Strigidae > Strix > Strix aluco. Next base: position 46,302,039 of record NC_133935.1, on the reverse strand, counting down.
CTAATTTGCTACCCCTTGACAACATCAAACCTTTTTTACTCTTCCCGTACTGCTGCTGCCTGGCTCTCAACTGCACCATGCCCTGGGACCACATATTTTCAGGAAGACGTAAGGGCCCTCTCGGCGCACAGCCGGCCTCCCAGAGCGACATTTTATCAGTACGCTACCTTCTGCTCTGCTGGTTTCTCCTTGCATGCAGCCAGTTTTGAACCAAAAGCCTATCATCTATTTCTCTGGAATCGGATGCTCCATTTTCAACTCACCCTCCACCAAAGCTGATCCTCTTTCTACCTACAGAGCAGGTTTTAACTCCCAAGTACCCTTTCCTTCACCACACAGGACAGCTGCAGGGCCTGCTCCAAGACCTGCCAGCCGAACCCCTTTCTGCGGGCACTGAAGATGAAGAGCCGCTGTCTTCACACGACCTCAAGCCTCTCAGTGAAATGTAGTATCCTCCCAGCTGAAGGCACAGGGGGAAAGGAGCGTTGTTGCACTTAACACGCCGAAATAACTTTATCACAAATAACAACGCTATAGCGTATAGGGGAGTAATAAATATGTTTATTCTCAGACAGCTCCACGGAAACCATGTATCCTCCCGGGAGCACACTGAGGCAGGGCCCAGGAGAGGCCCGGGGCGCCGGCCGGATCCCGGAGGGGTCTCCCCGGGGCGGTCGCACCGCCGGCTGACGGAAAGCGCCCGCCCCCGTGCGTCTCCACGGCAACCGCACCCCGCCGCCCCCTGAGGCGCAGGAGCGGCTCCCGCCCGCGCCCTACCTGCCCGCCGCGGCACCGGCCCTGCAGCCGGCCGCCCTGGGGCCGTGCCGGGGACTGCAGCGCGGCGGGGAGGGGCGGGCCGGGCCAGGCTTCGCGCGGAAGTGTCGCAAGCCGCCACCTCAGCCGAGCGGGGAAGGCGAATCCCCTACTCCTCCCGAGGACATACCCTGCTGGCGGCACGGCTGCGAGCCCGAACCTCCCTCCCAGCGCTGGCTGCGAGTCTGCCAGCCCTGCCCCGGCGGCCACCCGCGAGCAGCGCTGGGCGCTTGCACTGCACAGGGCCGCGTCCTCAACAAACCCCGGCGGCTGAAATCGGAGACTTCACAAGAGCGGCAAAATGCCTCACGGCGAACGTTTGTAGCCCCGGGTCAGGAATATAGCGACTACCCCAAGGCAGCTCAATGCCTCACAAAGGCTTCAAGCGGCAGCAGCATCCTAGCCTGTGGGTGCTGAGAGGTGGAAGCCACAGCGCTAGTGATTCAAACACCGCCCAAGGCAGTGAAATCCTGCGGGTAGGAAGGTGCCCAGCAGTGGTGGCAGCGCCCGGAGGGCAGCAGTGTTGACCTGCAGCCACAGCAGCTCTCACAGCAGAGCGAGCCACCGAGCCGCGAACAGCAAACGCCATGGCAGTGCCGCCGGTTCCCGCTCCTTCACTTCCTCTGATCGAAGGCTTTGAAATTAGTTTCAGTTCACTTTAATTAGCCTTATTAGTCATCTCAGAGGATAGCCTCTATGCAATAACAATTTTTTTAAACAATTTCAGTTGTCTTGAGTGACCAGACCTACACCAGTTATTTTCAAAAATCAAATTGTGCCCCAAGTACCAGTTCCAATTCATCTGTACTGTCTTGGAGGAAAAACCTGTCACCCCTTGAGAAACCCTGGCTTTTTGGTCAATCAGTTTTCCAAAGATAGGCAAAATCTCACTTAATGCAAAACTACTAATATACTGATGCTAAGGATGTATTTCTGGATGCTGCTACTTCCAAGCCTGTGTGACCTATTTTAAGAACCGAAGAACATAGCATGTTTCTACACAAGAATGAACAATTCATTCCATTTCAGTGAGTGACACAGTAATAGTTTTGGTCCCCTTAACTACGGTACATTTCCTCCATAAAAACAAATACACCTTTATTCTTACAGGAAAATAAGATGGCAAGAGTTCAGGCTTAAAATCTATGCGCTCATAAACCAGAAAATTGAACAGCATCGTACTGTCAGACCGACCTCTAATGTAATTCCTGTCATTAAAGAGTGGCAGTTCCATAGACGTGTGTTAAGTGAACAAAAAATGAGTAGAAAATAAAGGTATGGACAAAAATGATTCTGGCAAAGGATAAAAATGCTTTTAACACTGACCTAAAAAAGCCACGAGCAAGTTGGCATAATGTATTGAAAAAAGAACCCCATCCAACCCCCACAGTTCTTGAATGATACACAGCAATACTGATACAAGAAAAAGTGTATTACAATGAATCATTTATTGTGTTAAAATAAATATGAAACAGGGATATAGTACTGATAGGTATCAATCATTAGGGAGCTGCTGAGTTCAACCAGTGACAGGTGGGAAAGAAAAGTGATCCAGTGTAATGCATTAAGGTTTAAATTGACATACAAAACGATACATCATTCTTGAGGAGACAGCAAACTCAAAGATAATTATTTTAAAATAGTGTCTGTGGCTAAATTTCTCTCTCCAAATAAAGAAACCTGACTATGAATGCATCTCTAAGACTTAACCCATACTGCTTTTCATTCACCCCCTAGAGAAAAGCTTTCCACAAAGAAAAAAATTCATCAGTGCATGCTTTTTAATGAAAAGTCACAGTTCAAGTGGCACCACGCTTACTAGTTACATTTATGAAACATCTATTCTTTATAATCTTAATTACAAGATATTCTAGTATTTCAGTGAAGCATCAGATATAATTACAGTGCATTGTATACAGAGTACAGAAATATTTGTATAGGAAAAAAATAAATAGAAAAAATATGTAAACATCCCGAGTGAAATTCTGCTGCCACTGAAGTCATAGAACCATCATAGATAGGAGCACAGGCAGTATTTCACCCCTCTTTTTAAAGCATATAGTAGTGCACATAACTTCAGAACAGTTTAAAGTGCATACAACATTATAAAAAAAAAAATCGTAAGTGTTCGAAAGTTTTACGTATGCAGATTTCATTCGTATCTATTACGTCTCCTCAATCCTATCTCTTCTGATTCAATGGCATCTTTGTTTATCATTTCTTGGTCTTCTGCCACATCTGGCTCAAACTGATGTACTTCACATTCATCATATAATTCATGCTCTTCTATTTTGTAATCATTATCAACATCCTCAAGCAGATCTTCATTACCGTCATCTTCTCCATCATCCATTTCTTTCTCTTGAGAATGTTCAGCAAATGACTGAATGAGATCTTCAAGCTTCTCATTACAAATGTGGCTGACATCTTATAATTCACCAAAAAAAAAAAAAAAGGCAAGCTTAAATTACTACAACTACTCCTAATTTCAGGATCAGTTTAGAAGTGGAATATTTTTTTTTTATTTGTTTTTTATTAAGACAACTAATGCAAAAATTCCTCAAATTTCTAGTGAACCATTCTTAACATTTAGTATTTCTCTTAGACTATTATGCACTTCTTGGAAGTCTCCAGTTGAAACTAGTATACAATTTGCTGTTTAGTGTATTATGCAAGCATTACCCACAGCCACAGAGGTCCCCATCTGGGAATCCTCAGACTAAAGTTAGTCCAATACTAACAGACTGCTTAGGAACTCAAGAAGCCTGTTTTAATAAAGCAGAACATGACTGTGTGGTCTATCTTAGTTCATTGTCTTTTAGCACCGATTGTTAAAAAAATCATGATGTATCAAAAATTTGAAATCAGATACACCTCAAACAGGAAGAATGGTACTCCTCCCGAATAGAATTAATTCCACACACATTACCTAAGATGCAAGAGCTGAACAACATTATAGTAAGATCTGTTTATCCTTTTCAAATATAAACTACTTAGTTATCTATCCTGCTAGAAATCAAAGTACCTTGCATCTTGTTTTCTGATTTATCCAATCCACTTTCTTTCATCAGTCGTCTAATTGATTGGAGCTGTGTCATTATTTCATCTTTCTGCTCACAAGCTAAAGCATTAACACTAGAAAAAAAGACAGATGTCAACAGCTGAAAGATTACCTTGGAAGTGAGTGCTTGGTAATAACACACAAGACTGAAGTATTTCCTTCCATGGATAAATACCATAGTTAAAGTTAGCAACATGTTTAGGTCAAGCTTTTCTTTGAGAACTGTCTCTTGAGAAGTGGGGAGCCATAACACAGACCTACTGAATAATCTAGTCACTGAATTCTAACATTGGAGCTTCAATGGCCGAGTAATGACTACTGAAAGAAACAATTACCCAAAGTAATTTTATTTTTAGTACAACAATGCTTAATCCAGGACTTTACAGTTTAGAGGCTTTTCTTATTTCAGATTTTGTTTACTCTCTCCCCTCCCCAGCGCTACTAGAAATTTGTTAGGTAAGTTGGTCAGTGAATTTGCTGCTTAATAGTTTCAGCACATATTAAGTTCAGAAGTACACTAAAGGAACAATCATTAAATTCTGCATGTTTAAAACTAGGCTTCATAAAGGATGTCAGTCTACACAAAAAGGACCACATGGATATTTTTATTTCTAGTAGACAGGTAAGGCCCTATCTTCTTAAGAACAGAACATCTCTAAAACTACAAGGAGGTTATATTACTTATTCCCTTGTTACACTACAACAGAGAAGTTTTATTTCCCCAAAACACACACAATCACTTAACAGGTTCACTTAAAACACAAAAATAAGCAGCTATACTTTGATAACTAGTTTTGTCTTCTAATTATATAAAAAGGAAGAAACTCTTTCTGCTACCAGAAATCTAATTCCCACATGGGCTTTCAAATGCCACTGAGCTCAAGTGTTTTTTTTCAGTATTAGTCTCCTCTGTCAATATTAAAGTTTAACTTGTTAAGCCACAGTAACGTGATCATAAGTCTGAGCTTTTGCATTTATGTTTGGTGAACAAGAGACGGGAGGTATCTGTGGAAAAGATCACAAATTGCAGAAGAGGTATTACCCGCAAAAGGCAGTAAGTAATTAAAGACGGTTCCTAAACACTGTTCCTTACCTATATATCAGGAACATTTTAAGAACTCCGTTAACATTTTGGAGGATTTCAATTTACAGAAAACAATACTAACTGAGAAACACTCACCAGTTCGACAGTGGATCCAACTGAGTCAACAAGGAATTTAACATTTTCTCTGTCTGTGCTAGATGCTGCTCCAGTTCTAAAAGCTGATGCTCTTAACAAAAGAAACAAAAAAAAGAGGCGAGCAGGGTGGTGGGCAGGAGAAAAAGAACATTGTAAGAAATGTATTTACAATACCAAAAGGATACTGATTTATGTTTTTGGTTGGGCAGATGAGAAGTTTTTTTCTCTATAAAATTCTAGAATATGAAAAGGGAGTGGTGGGGCTAAGAACAGAAGCCTTACTACGTGTGACCAGAAGTCTTTCACATCCAATAACCTGTCTCCAATAGCACCTAAACAGAGGACACCTTGGTAGAAATGGAGCAAGAATGTGGCTCTCAGCTTTCCAGCCTCAAAAACTATGCAGTTCCAAGACTTCCTGAGGTATAAGTAGTGTATTTATACTTAATATGCTGTCATGAATTTGCCCACTCACACCTTACACATATATTCAACATTTAATGCACTACAGTTGTGAGGAGTAACTCCTCCTGAAGTACTACTGAACTTTGAAGAAAGAAGAATGCAACACGAAAGGATGGTGAGTAGGCAGTGTAGCAAATTGCTGCTGAACCTGATTACAGATCTGGTGTACAGAGACACCAAAACAGGCTGCTAGTTGTTTAATTAACTAAAAATGTGTCTATACAAGGGGCAAAAAAGTCTGAAAACAGCTTAACTTTCATGTACCATAACTTTTTCTCCAAAGGAAAGCCCACTTCTTGGCACGTGCAGAATAGACTGAATCAGACAGTCAAGAGTACTCTGTATCATGAAGAAAAAGATGGTATCATTTATTCTGTCTCTTCTATAAACTTTTAATGTTTTTGACAGGTCTTTAATTTGGCCTAAAAATTCAAGAGTCTCTATACTTGTTTATCCATACTGTTCCATTATCAACACAGTTCAATTCTAAAGCAGATCATTATATCCTTTTTTAATACCCTATAAATCTAAAGATTATTATATTCTATTTAAACATCCTATTCTACTGAAGAAAACTGAACAGATCTTAGATGAGAAAAACATCAGACATTAAAAGGCAGAGAATCATACTATATTACTATAGCTGTTTTAAAAAAACATTACCATCTGGAGTTTTCAAACAAACCTCTAAGTGTTTCAAATATACAGCATAAAGTGGGGTTTTGTAAGTTCCTAACTGCACTTAAGTAACTTAAAATACTGTTCTTGTTTAGCTATACCACATCAATGAAAATATGTAGCTTTGTTCCAGCAGGAAATAAGCATTTTTGGTGAACACATTGTGAAATACACATTATGAATAGTTATCTTACCCGTTTCCTTTGCCTTGTCTTCTGTACTTTTTTCCTTTTTGGAGAGATTTTCTTCATGTGACTTCATCTTTAATAAATACAATCATGTTAAAAGACTTCATCACTATTTGTGTATTAAAAATAAAAATGCATTTAGGAATTTACTGAAAGTAAACAGCAACCACAAAAATGTGCTCCATCAATGAAACATTTTTTCTGCCATGCCTTCTTCCTATCTTAAACTAACACTTCTGATTTTAAGCAATGACAACATGACTGACAAAAGTTGTAAAAGAAAGCAGTTGCTATTTCAACTCCAGTTTTCAAAAATGAACAGAAGGAACCTTTCCCTGAAGGCAAGCAACAGTGTTCCAGGTATACTCTTAGCATTGCAAGTGTTGTAACATCTCTTACTACAAGTAATACATACCAAGACTGGTATTAAAAAAACCCCCAACTGATCATGTGTTCTCCTTTCTTAATTTACTAATGGTAGAAAAGGTACCACATCTCATGGATAAAAGTCTATGTTGCAGATGCATGACCAAATGAGAAGTCCAAATAAAAGGTCTAGACTACTTGCTATTCTATCTAATTGCTAATCTAAAACTATTACTCTGCAGGAGTCGTCCATCTCCTTCCCATATTCAACCTCATTCTGAAGAATGCAAAGGAAGTGAAATACTGATGAGGGCTTAAGTTACAGCCTCATGTAACAGCACTGTTTAGGTTCTCAGGTTCTTATTGAAGGCTGGGGAAAAGTCTAAGATTCTCACTTCTTTAAGTGTCTAAAAAAAGCCAAGTCAGAAGTCTTCATAAGGAAGAATCAGATATCCTACAATTTTAACTGCAGAGCTCACATTCAAAGACAAATCAAGCAAGAAATGGCTTTTGGACAACCATATACATAGGCTCAGAATTGGGAAAAAACTTCAACAGACCAGTTACATTTCCTTCTAATTTCGATAATCTTATGGCTTTCTTATGGCTTACCTTAAGAAATTTGTATGCTGCAAACACTCCCACTCCAAGAGCATACAACGGCATGAGGGTGAATGCTAACTCTCTACCATTTCCTCTTGTTCTCTCACTCTTTATCTCTTTTTCCATTGCATTTCTCATCTGCTGAATACTCTGGTAAGTATTGCTGTCAGAATTTCCTGGATTCAGGTGAACTTGATGAACTGTCTGAGGACTACCTTAAAAAATTAAATTGAGAGAAAGAAGACAAAATTAGAAAGGAAATTAAGACTTCAATTAGTTTCACAACTGGAATGAAATTGTTTTCTTCTTGGGTGATCATCTTTGTTCATCACTCTCCTAAGATGGTGTGGTCAGCGCTGCATCCAAATAAAGGTATAAAAAAAGTACTTTTAAATCAATTTTTCATTAATAGAATGCAAAGTTAAATCTATACAGCAAAGATTCTCAAACTAAATTTCTGTGTTTCTTTAAAATATAAGTTTTAAGCTTCTTCCTTCACAGCAACATTGGCAAACCCACAGCAAACCACAGAAAGGTATAACTAACAAGAAACAAATCTTGAAATTAAAGCATACTCAAAGAAACTATTGCTAATGCCAAGAACAGTTACAAATTACTATTTTTCCTCTGTAACAAAAGAGTTAAGTACAAACTGAACTCTCTAGTCACAGAAAAAAAAAAAAGTTTTGTTGAAATATGCTGCTGTGTTGCTGCTTTCATTATTTTAACAGTAAATTCAGTATTATGTGGACATTCCCACTGGTTTAGAAGTGCTGTACCTCTGCAGATCAAGTATTTAGCAGGAAAAGATTACACAATAGCAAGGAGATGCAACTTTGGAAGTCTGAAGTATTTTTGCATGTAATTTGCCTGCCAGAACAGGGAGCAGATGAAAGAACCGCCAGTGTCATTGCTCAGGTTAGGAATTAGGTTATTTGGTAGTTAAATCTGGGGTTCATGGGACATGCACATGAGAAACAGTGCTATCAGCCAAAGAATGCAGATGCTTGCAGAGACAGAAGGCAGGTGATCAGGGGGGTGTGGGGTTTTAAACTGATGTCTCAACTGACTGCCTAGACTTATACTTTCAAATGCCTTTCAATATTTACTTCATCGTAATTTAATATATTAGAACTGAGTATGGGTAAAACAAGATTCGTATTCTATAAAAACTCCTAAACAAAAGACCATTATGCAAATCACTCTTTGTCAATTAATACTGAAACAGTGTCATTTCAAGAATTTACAGTAACGTAATTCAAGTGTGCAAGAGACAGCTGCAATCAGGAAGTGAAAAAAAAATAACAGAAGTTACAACTTCCAGTAAAACAACTGTTTGCTACAGCTCCTTCCAAATCCAAGAGAAAAACGAATCTAGTTCTGCTAACCTAAGTTGGTACTTTGTGATAAGAGATCTCAAACAGTGTTTTAGAATTTTCTAAAATGAGTTAGCCAGAAAAGTTTTTCAGACTTCCAGGAATGACCCTGACTGTAGCGACATTTACTATCAGCTCTACAGTCAAGTCCTGCCAGGCATTACTGCAAGTTCTTCCACATGTAATTGATCAGTTTGAAACATGCACATTTGTAGTAGACCCATCTGTATGTTTGCTCATTGGAACTCAGAACTGGACAGTTACACAAAAAATTAAACGCCCTAGCTGATACAAGCAGAACTCAAGCTACCTTAATCATTTAATGCAAGTTCAGGCAGACATTCCAGTTTCAACACAAGGATTTACTAAAACTGCACTAACTAATCTGGAAATCACATTTTATCCTATGTATAGTTTTCCTCCTTTCAGAATGTTTCCCACTGATTACTAGTTTTAAGTTTGCACTCACTCTTTTTTCTTACTTCCCGTTCTACTTGTTTTTAATGTAAATGAGGAGATTTACTGAAATACCTAACCACAGATAAAAACATTTCCACAGGTCATACAAGTAAGAATGTGGTTGGTCAAGGGCAACAACACCTTCCTGGCACAGAGGAGGGATGTTGAATCCTATGAAGTGCAGTGTCTTGTACCAAATTTATCCCACAGAAGAAACAGCAGAGTGAGTTAATGGCCAAACAGGAGGAAAGAAGAACCCAGACAGGTAAGAACAGCAGACCTGCCTGAAACTTATTTTACACAGTGCTGTAGAAGCAGTAGAACATCTTACATCAGTAGCATCAGAAGCATGTGAAGTGTTGCTTTTTTTAAGGTTTGGTTTTAAAAGAATTTGATCGATATGAAATGACAGCTACCATATAAATTAAAAGTAATCAAGCAAAATATGCCAGGCTTATGAAGCACAGTAAATTCAATGTCAGCCAGGAAGAAGATGTCAGCAACTCAAGCCTCACATTTCTGCCTCCTGGGGAAAAGCACAGACACATAATTTGGGGGATTAACAGCAACTGTCTCTTGGTTTACAATGCCTTGGAAGGCATCATCAATGAATCAATCAACAGAGAAAGCTACCTCAAGAAAGCAGATTTTTTGTTATTTTCCAAAACGAACGTGGCCCTTTGGACCTTAAGCTAAATCCTCTGCTAATGTACTCTGACATTGCTTAACATATATTTACACTACTCAAGCTTTAACAAGCAGTAAGCTCTCTAGCCCATTCAGTGACAACTTTTCTAAACAAGTACCTTGGACTCTTTCCAATACACTACCTGGCAAATCTCATACGATTCTGTGCTAATGTTTACTAACAGTAACACTTGGCTTCCTTACTGCAATTCTGACATGCACAGTGAATTTTTTGCTCTGACACCTCACAGCTACTCATCTGTTAAACTAACTGTGCCCCTGCAGGCATTATTCCTTAAACTGCCCGGATAAGACACGCTTCCAGTAACAGGGTACTTACCTACATTTAAAAGTAATTTTCTTAAGACAATACAGACAAAAATCAAACCAGTAATGAACCAGAAGAGCAGATCATAAAAAGGGGGGGTGGGGGCGTGGAAAGTTAAGGCGAGGAGGTGAAAACACACACGCCAGCTCGGGGCCGCTTGACAAGGCCCCCCCCTTCACAGGCCGTGTAAAGCACCCGGCGCCTCCCGCCACACGAAAGCGAGCCGCAGCACAGCTCTCTCCGCTCCGGGGGCTCCCCTCCAGCCCGCCCGAGAGGGGCCGGCTCCGAGCAGCTCCCGCACAGACCAACCGCGGCGCGGCCTCGGGCACCGCCTCCGCTCCTACCTCCGCGGTGCTGACGGGGATCGTAATGGCCGGGGCCGGCCTTGCCGCCCCGCGGAGACCGGCCGGCCCGCCCGCCGCCGCCTCCTCCCCCGAACATCCTGGGCATGACGACGAAGACGCAGAGCACCAGCACTACCGAGACCACCACCTGCTGCAGCACCGACAGCACCATGGCCGCCGCTGCCTTCCTGCCAACGAGCCGCCGCCCAGCGCGAAGGAGAGGCGCCCGCCCGGCTGCCGCTCCCCTCCCGGCGACACAGCGCCCCCCGGCGGGCTCCTGGCGCCGCTCCAGGGCTCCGCGGGCGGTTCCCTGACGGAGAAGGTTCTGGAAGAGGCCCGTGGGGGGAGGGACGCGGCCCCTCCGGCGGGGCCACGGCAGCCGGGGCCATGAGGCCGTGGGCCGCGGTGTGGGGCTCGATGGCCGGTGCTGAGGGCTGCAGCCGAGCAGTCACACGCATGAACGAGCATCACGGATAAGACCGTCATCGAGGACTGCCTGCGTGTCCGCAACAACCTCCGTGCCACAGCCCAGCCAGCCGCCAGCAACATGTGGTATGTGATAGGGACAGGCCTGGGGGTGCATGGGGGGCTCCGGAGCCCCGCCGGGGGGATGGGACAGCGGGACAGGGGTCTCTTGGTGGTCCCTGGGTGAGGCAGCCAAGATGGCATCACTGGTTTGTGTTCAAATATCATGTTTATTTGATAGGAAATACTGTAGTAAGGTGAGTCAGTTGTAGACAAGTGAGTCTAGACAAAACAGACATGCAGGATGAGGATGCAGTGACACAGGCCAGCTGAAGATGTTCACAGATCACCCCAAGTAGTTTCTGCTTAGGAAGAAGCAACGATTCAGCAGCAGGACAGATCCAGAAGAGTTAGGCTCTGCATCAAAAACAAGGGTATGAACTGCAATACTGGGACAGAAGGGGATTTCTGGTGTCAAGGAAGAATCTTTTCTTGTCATAACCAAAACAATTTGCACTTGAAAATTTTTGCTGGAAAGGGTTAAACAAAACTGAAGAAGATGCAGAAAAGTGGATGTTTGATGTTTAGTCTGCTTTACCACGACAGGAAAATGTGGGCAATGAGCAGCTAAAGGATGAGTACTCCCAGGAAGGCTTGGAAACATGCACGTACTCGGATAGTGATGACAAGAGAGTGCCATTTGCTTGAGAGGGTTTGAAGGCACAATGGCAGATGTGGGGGTATAACATTGGATGTGAAGAGTCTTGTGAAAGACAATGCACCCAGGTTTTGTACTCAGGAATAGGAAAACCAGGAAAAATTTTGAATAAAGGTATGCATATAGAAATATGGTTAGAAAAGATTAAAGGCCTTAGGGAGAAAACAATATCGGCAGCCAGTGGAGTTATTGTAAGATCCACATAGTAACTAAGAGTGAACTGAAATGTACAAACACCCATAAACTTTGGCAATAAAACACAGGATCTTTTACATAAGACATAAAACTAGGTATTTTAATGATAAAAGAAACTTGATGAAAACCAATCATGACTGGAAGACAAATGCCAAAGATCATTCATGTTCAGGAATCAGAAGTTTTGTTAACAGTGGCAGTGTGCCCAGGTGACCCAGAAGGCCAATGGCATCCTGGCTTGTATCAGAAATAGCGTGGCCAGCAGGGACAGGGAAGTGACCTTACCCCTGTACTCAGCACTGGTGAGGCCGCACCTCGATTACTGTGTTCAGTTTTGGGCCCCTCACTACAAAAAGGACATTGAATTACTCGAGCGTGTCCAGAGAAGGGCAACGAAGCTGGTGAAGGGTCTGGAGCACATGTTGTACGAGGAGCGGCTGAGGGAACTGGGGGTGTTTAGTCTGGAGAAGAGGAGGCTGAGGGGAGACCTCATCGCCCTCTACAACTCCCTGAAAGGAGGTTGCAGAGAGCTGGGGATGAGTCTCTTTAACCAAGTAATAAGCGATAGGACAAGAGGGAATGGCCTCAAGTTGTGCCGGGGAAGGTTTAGACTAGATGTCAGGAAGTATTTCTTTACAGAACGGGTTGTTAGGCATTGGAATGGGCTGCACAGGGCAGTGGTGGAGTGCCCCTCCCTGGAGGTGTTTAAGAGTTGGGTCGACTTAGTGCTGAGGGATATGGTGTAGTTGGGAACTGTTAATGTTGGGTTGATGGTTGGACTGGATGATCTTCAAGGTCTTTTCCAACCTAGACAATTCTGTGATTTTGTGAAGTAAGAGGTAATAGAACGAGTTACTGGCCAAACATTGGCATGTTTACCCCAAGAAGCTGTCTTTGTAGTACTCTGATGAGTGTTTAAAGCTTTACCATAGGAGGAGTGAGTATTTGTTTCCAGAGGCTCTCTTAAAAATACTTAAAATATTTATATATCTGAACCTACAGTAGCTGTGCATTTTTACTTTGAATTAACTTTTATGTAGCAAATAGAAATCCTTAATGACCTATTTAACAAAAAAAAAAATTACATGTTTAATTGTGACAGTAATTTCTTATCTGAAGATGAAAGTGCATTTCAAACATCTTTTCAGTTGCTATCAAGTGCTCTTACAAAGTTAATTTTCAATAGTGAAGGGAGAAAAAACTCGTCTACTGAAACTAGTTCTTATTTCTGTGCTGCAGCAGGAGAAGTCAATGAAAACAAAACACAGGTACTTGCCTAAATAAGGGAAAGTATTTCTTTATGAAACTTCAGCATACGATACCTATCTGTATTTTATTGCCTGACTAGCTTTATCTGATTGTTTAAAATCCATTTATAACTTAGCAATGCACACCTATTTCACCTTTCATGTTTTGCAGACTTGGGATGCAGCTTTGGCAAGGACTGCAAGGGCATGGGCAAATAAATGCATTTTTAAACATAATGTATACTTCAGTGAGAAACATCAGTGCCATCCTAATTTCACATCAATTGGAGAGAATATTTGGGTTGGAAGTCATCAAGCATTCTGTGTTGCTGATGCCATTAAACTGTGGTACAATGAGGTCAGATTCTGTGTTTTCGCAATGCAGAAACATAGCAAGGCTTGCGGTCATTACACTCAGGTAAGAGTTACCTTCGGTTAAATGTCCTGTATAGTGCCTACCAGATGAATCAGTAGGAGCTGTAAATAATACAGGTGTAGATACGGTTTGTAGTGACTGACAGCTTGATGTCTTTTGTAATCTCAAGCAATGGCTGTACTGCCAGTTACACCTGCACTGGTTCACCTCTTTGACTTGTATAATAATCCATTCTTCTTGTCCACAATGTTGGCCTCACTGAAAGCTTCATTCCTCGTTTTATTGTATCAGCACTACATAATCTTTATAAAATAATCAAGTTATCTAGCTGGGAAGCCACACAGTTCAGAATTCTGTAAGTTTGGAGATGCTGTTTGAAATAATCACAGTAATTGCAGAATGTCTGTGGGTACTCCTTAGTAGAAATGTTAACAGAAGGAGGAAATCTAGCCAAAGTAAATTGTATCCTTTACAAATCTTGTAAAAAAAGGAAGGGAAAAAAGAGCATCAATAACAAAAGAGGTAATTTATGTTATATTTCTGATTTCTCAGTGGTAATGCTGACAGACTTCTGATGAGAAAGTAAAACTTTTCTTTGAACACTGAATATTGTAGATGGATTTATTCATTCCCGTATTTAAAAAATAAGCTTTGCAGTAGGTTTAGTTTCATCTATGAGCAAACATAATATTTCACTGATCTAAAACAGACAATCATTTTAATGTCAAGTAGATCATATCTAGTAAAAATGACTCTCTAATTTCTTATCTCAGTATTCAAAGATGCTTAGACTGCTCTCTGTGCAAATTACAGATGAAAATACTGTGCAGTATACTTACAGCGAAACTGTTACTGGACACAGCCGTAGCTGCGAGATTCTTTTTAAGTAGACTTTGGATTGTGAAATGAAAATACATAAAGTTACCAGAATCATTTACAGAGCATTTTCTGTTTGTGTCTTTTTGCACCTTTTTACATCTTTTCTCACTTCCCCTCAAGTGGTAATTCTTGTTTCCTGCCCCTGGTTCTGCCTTTAATAAACTCAAAAGCAAGGCTGGGGGATTTAAGTTTTGCTGTTAATAAGAAGCGGTAAATCTTTAGAAGATTAGAACTAGACACTATGTTAGGAAAGTATTTTTCATTATTTCTCTGGAACAATAAATGATAAAAGGTTACATAGCAAGGTGTTTCCTAGCATTTTAAAATTTGCTCTTCAACCTTGTCTACATAGAATTCTGGAGGTTTTTGCACATTTCTCTTGGAGTGATGTTCACTTCTAAGCTTTCTTTCCCCTCGTTAATATTGCTTGCTTTTTTGTTGTTACATGTAGTTAAGTCATATCGAAATGTTAATGTATTTCAGGCAGAATTACAAACGAATCTAATCACTGGAAAAAAAGGTGGAGTACATGGGTTAAACACCAATGAACATGTAAAAGTACATATGTCATCAAAATTGATAATCAAAGACCATGCATGATCCAGGAGCCATCATGGTCTTGAAGGCTCAGACACAAAATTGAAAATGGGTAGAATTTGCAATTATGCCTAAATGGGTAGGTTGTGTAGACCTGCTAAGGGAACCACAGCACAGAAATCTCAAAATGGTGGAAATCTCAGAAAAATATGTGAAGCTGTTACATAAAAGCCCCTGAAATGCTTAGTCCTTAATCCAGGATTCAGATAACACCATATTAAACGTTAAGATCCTTTCTGAAGAAAGTTTATGCCTGTTGAACATAGCTGCTTCTTGAAGTTATAGTTGAAGAGATGGAATTTTTGGGGATGTTCAAATCAGTTTGTCAGTCTGAGGCCTGTACTCTTCATACTGGGGAGATCCTGAGAGTAATACATGATGTCTTTTAAGTTTTCCAGAAGTGCAGTGTACAATCATCCAGATGTTCTAGGCATATAGTTAAACTTTTTTACCTGAATTCAGTACAGTTGGGTTACTCATACGTGGAAGGTGTAGGAAGACTCTCCCAAGCAAAAGCCCATGTTCAAACTATAAGTGATAGTAAACCATCTTCTCTTAAGTATGGCAGATAACACTCTTAGTCTGAAAAGGTGCAGTGCTAAAGCTTTCAGACTTAAGTTTACAGTAGTAATCAGCCAGCCCACTTCTAGCACACAGGAGAAGCCCTTCTTGCAGACCTGAGTTACGAATGTTGAAATTAATTAAAGGTGGTGTTGGGTAGTTGCCACTAATTTCCCTTTTGTTCCATGGAATTTACCGCGGATCATAAAGTCAGTGAATCGTACTGAAATTGTCTGTAGAAGATTCTGGAAACTTGCAGGATAGGTCACTTCATCTTGAGGGGTGAATATTTAGAAGTTCATCTTAAAAAACTTGCTTACCAGCAATTTTTTTAAATGCATAAAAAGATCAGATGCTGAAAAATGAAAATAACATGTAGGATCTCTGAAAATAATGGAAACTGTCTAGATATTAGACTAGGCTACTGTTGGGTGTAGTTTTTGGTTTATTTTTAAACTTTTTTTTTTAGGTAGTTTGGGATGATCCATATAAAATAGGCTGTGCTGTTACTCTTATGTAAGGAAGTTGCAGGAATACAAAATGCAGCAAATTTTGTTTGCAACTATTCACCAAGGTAAATTACTGGTTTAAATGTTTAAAAAAATGAAGGCAATTGTAATGACATTTAGCTGAAAGTAAATTGGGTTATTTATTTATTGGTAGTCTTGTAAATGCAATCGGAGAAAACAATGGTTGTCTAATTCAGTTATCAAGAGAGCCATGAGCATTAGAATATGTACTTGCTTAGTTTTTTAATCTCCTAACTTTACTGATAAATCTCATTCTGTCGCTCCTAAACAAACAAATCCCAAATTCAGCTCACTGATTTCTTTTTCATATGAAACAGAAGAAATGAGAAAGTTGCTGCAGGCAACTGCTGTCAGAGCTGGAATCACCTCTTGCAGTTTTATACCTTTTTTTAATTGCACTTTACCTTTTTACACTGTATTTTTTTCCCCTTAGAAAGGATAGAAATAATAGCACAGTTGTTAGATAGTTGCTTTTCCTTTCTGTTTAACTGAGTAAAATAAAATTACATTATCATTTTTTGCCTATTTAATAGTTGTGATTATACCAGATGTTATTTAAGCATTAGAAAACAGTAAATGATCAATGCAAGAAAAAGCTAACTGCAACATGTGATTTTACATTTAAATTGATATTCTGAAAAAACAAAGGCCCCAGATGGTGCTGTTCCTAAAGGAGAAATTTGAAAACACAGAGGCAGATAGTTTTAAAATACTATATTTTGTCTCATAATGATGCACAGTCCATAATCAAGCACATGCATATGCAATCTGTCATTTTTAAAACAGACGTAGCTGTGACCTTGCATGACAACTGTTTTTAATTTTTCTTCTGGCAAACCTGGGCCACTAGTGGGGAGTTCAGTTAGCATGAACTAAAAAGTTCATTGAGCCATGCCCATCTCTCTTCCTGTATCACAAAACTGGACTTGCACTTGGAATTGTTATTTTGAAACTTGCTGGGATATGGAACATTGTTGTTGTTCTCTTCTTAAAATCTGAACTAAAATGTTTCCAGTTGCCAGTGCAGAATAATGACTAATTGGCATCAACAGTGGTCTGTAAAGCCTTGTCACTTGAGAATTTTCTAATCTGTTACAACATACTATGTTGGTTTGCTGTGCTGTTCTGCGCATCCTGGAGAACTGATAGCTAAGCCGAATAGCTGTCTAAGATGAGGTCTAACATGCCACTGTTCTTCTGTCCACTGCTTGATACCAAGAACACTGATCTCTACATCAGCACAGAAACAAGTAGCGGTAGAGCAGGCAGACCATCTTCTTCTCCCTTCCTAAACTGTCTGGAAAAATAAGTAAACCTTAACCTTCCACCAGTCACCACCACACTCCAGATACTGGAACAGACTTTTCCAGCTTGACCTTCATGACTGCTTCTTGAGGTTTGGACCCTTAGTGCTCAGATACCCTGCTAGATAGCATTTTCTTTTCAGAGTTGAGGATGCACCAAATTAAGGATCACCTTGCCAAAATTACTTTATTCAGTGTAGCAGTTTTACACTGTAGTCCTTTTATAGACCTTTTCTGAAGGTCTGCTTCTGGGACCATCCACGTCTGAGATGCCCAGAGCATCCTTCCCCTGTTTAAAGAGAAGCATGAAATACATGCCCTGTCCTGTCATCATTCTCATACTCAAAAGTTAGCTGCCCCATCCTTGCTACCAGGCTCTGTTTGTTACACTGTTCTTCTCATCTCTTCTACCTACTTTCCTCTTGGTAGGTGAATCTTCATCTATTACGTCCAAGAAACCTTTGGCTCTAAGAGGACCCTCAAGATCGTCCTTAGTATTCTGTTTGGAGGGTAGCAGAATCTTAGAAATGCCTTTGAAAGGGTCTTGTAGGATGTCACATAGCTTACTGGACATTCTTCTCAACCATCCTAGAGAGCTTTCCCAACTAGTAATTTTTTTTTACCTAGTTGTTTTCATTTACCTAGTTTCTTTTTCTATTTTAGCTCTTCATTTTCTGCACCATAGGCAAAAAGTCCAAACTAGGAAAACTAAATGCTTTCTCACATCTCACTCTCATTTCTGATAATCATCGCTAAAGGCAAAAGGTGTAAACAACCTGGTGAATCCCGAAGGGAAGACTAGCTAGATACTGTGGTGATTTATCACTTTAGAAGATACTTTATCAGTTACAACTGCCAAATTACTAAGTGTATACATTATGTGAATACAGGGTGCTGTGACATTTACATGATGTCAGAAAACGCTTGACATCTGGCAGCTTCTGGAGTCCTCACAACACTGCTGGGTGAAGGCAAGCTATCAATCTGAACTGCATTCAGTGGATCCAGTGAATCACTGGTGTCTCAGGTTGAGCACTAGTGGGTTTGAGGTGCTAGGTAGAGTTTGCACTGACCAGCCCCATGGAGACATACCAGAGGACCTCTGTTTGAGAGTTCCGGCCTGTTCCAAAATTAATGAATATTCACATATTTATTATGCTTAAGTCATTTTGAAATCACATAGTTTCCACTCCATACTATGAAGGAAGTCTCTGTTGAGACACTTAAAAATGCCGCCTTAGACACTAGCATGCGGCAGCTCTGCTTCCTATTCTAAACCCTTTTCTAATTATTTTCTTTTCATGTTTAAAGTTTGTTCATTCCATTTGTCTGTCACAGGAGGAGACAGTGATTAATCGTACATTGACTTCTAGGGAAACTAGTTTAATACATGCAAATCAGATATCCCAGCTGAAAGTCTTCATCTTCACATTCAATTTTCTCTCACACATTTGGAAATTGTATGTCAAAATTACCAGGATGGCTGTATTACAAGGTGATTAGAAATATCAAATACCATCACAGATAGATGGACTGTAGATGTCATTGAGAAGATTTTTCAGTTCAGTTCAGCCTGTTGCTCTTTTTTGTGCTTCTATTTTACTGCTCTTTAGGAACCTTTATCTTAAGTCTACTTTAGCAGAAGGGGAAACGTGTCCTGGTTTTGGGGCTGTAAGTTTCCACTTACTTCAGAGCAAAGGACTTCATAATTGCTTTCTGTTTGTGAATTGATGGTGACACATTCAGGTCTTACAGAATCAGAACAGCTGTATTTACAGTTTCAGATTAGGATTTGCAGTGGTTGAGGTTATCCCAGCACTGTTAATAAGATACCTTTAAACACCAAGATACCTTCTTTCATATTCCTCTCAGTCTGTCTTACAGATTTCACCTTTTCACATCACAAGATGATTCATTGAGGTCCTGGATATTGGCAGGGATGTGATATCCCTGTTTCCTGTTTGACAGATCATGGCATCCTCAGAACAAGAGATATGCCACGTCCTTCAACAGATGTGGAAAAACTACCTCCTTGTCCCGACTTCACAAGCCTCTCAGTTCTTCCGCTAGAAGAAAAAATTACAATCTGTGATATTTCTGTGTTTCTGGAAGAACAAATAGCATCTCATTATCTTTTTGTTACTGTACCTTTCCATGCATATGACCTTCCAGGTCTCCAGTAGCTCTTTAGAAAGGTAAGTGACATCCAGTCCCCAATAGGTGGCTGTATCTGCCATTTTTAGGATTCAGTTTCTCCTGAAGAAGCTGTGGGAGTTACAATATTAGAGGACCTCAGTGGCTAGTGAGTAAAGTGGTAAATGAAAATCACTGTAAGTAAATATGAAGTGAAACACATGAGGGAAAAGGCGGTCACCTATAAAACCATGGAAAATGTCAACTCAATACTCACTAGCTGTCAGAAGCAAATGAAACAGTAGTAATGATTAAATTAAACGATTACTCTTAAAGAGCAAAACATAAAACACAATAGTGTGACTTTTTATGGAGACAGCCTTCTAGTTTCTGTGGCCTAAACCAGAAAGAAAAGTGAAATTAAAGCCCGTATGATAGTCTCCCATATATTTTATTTCATTTAAGTAGCATAGTCTTCAGAAGCCACCTGAAGTTCCTTGTGAGAGTGACTTTTTTTCTCTCTGGAGAAGTTAATTCGTGCCTTGTTTCTCATTCCTTACACTTTCTCAGTGAGGCAGCATTCTACAACCTAAGCATTAACCAATCTGTAGATAGACAGAGAGATAGATAAAATTACTTACCTGTAAGGACAAAATAGGGCTTCTTGGAGAAAAAGGCAAGATCTTTCATGTCTGTGGATCTATGGCTGAGAGTTCTACCAGTCTTTCTCAAACAGGATTTCACAGTGGATTACGAACTGCGTGAAGTAATAGCGTAATTATCACTTACAGTGGAAGCCTTTGATACCAAGAAATACGTGCTGAGTTGCAGCTTAGGCAATACCTGTAGCTTCTTTGTATTGCATTCCTGCAACTGAAACATGCACAGTCACCAAGTGGGTCTGCTTTCACACCCATATGAGGCATTATGTTCTTGCCAGAGCTTCATCTTTTTGATGGATGCAGCATAGACTGCATACTGTGTTTCCCATTACCTAGTGGTATAGTAGAGGCAGCCAGGATGATGGTATCTGCATTATCATTTTCAGCAGTTATACGTATAAGGAGCCTTTCTGAGAATGTGCAGTGGTAAGTACTGCAGGCAGATCTTTATACTTAAACACTTCAGCTCGGCTTGGATGAGATACTTAAGCATGTAAAGATTCCCCTGTCTTCACTAAGACTGCATAGTTCCTCTTGGACAGTTGCATTTTGTGTAACAATGCTCACAAGATTTCTTTTTTTGCTAAAAAGTTGGTTTTAAGCTATTTGGGAGTGAGTCAGCTTTAAAATTTTCCACTCTAAAATCCTCATTTTACCTCAGTTAAAACAAACTCCATCCAGAACATTCTGGTTTAGTAATTTATATACCAGTGTAAAATTTGAATAAAAAGCCTGAGTATTTTCTCATAAGAAAAATAATAGCTTTTTTTTAGGATTCTTTTCTTTCACAGGGACAGAACAATGAAAATTAAAAGAAGGAAAATTATTCTGATGTTTTTAATGAATTGTCAGCAATTTACTGAATTTTCAGTGTATTTACTTCAACGGATGTTTTAAGTTGTTTAACAAGTGATTTAAAATTATGTATGAAACTTTTCTTTTTCCTTTGTAGTGGTAATTTTCCAAGATGACCGTACATAGAAGGAAAATCCTGCACTAATTGTGCAAAACGGGACATCTGTGAAAATACTGTGTAGTAAGTAAAAACAAATGTAAAATGCAGTATGTAAAAGGAAATAATACAACCATCTACATGATAAAAAATGTTGCAAGCTTTGTTTTACTCCTTGCTGGTACTCACTCAGGTCCAATTCACTCTTAAGGCCATTTACATTCAGGAAACAGATAGTTCATGTTTTATGGAATCTAGGCCTCAGTGATCATTATGATGTCTTTGATTATTGACAGGTATAATTCATGATTGTAGATAAATGTATTATTGTTTCTATTGCGCTCTGATACTCTGCTGACTTTATTAATCATACCAAAGAAATCATCATCTGGCTACGTACTTTTTAAAGTAGCATTTAGCAGCAACTCTTGAGTAGTTCAGAAACTGCAAAGCTACTAATCAGATGTATTTAGACTAAAAAATTTAAATTGTAGTTACTGAGTCTGTTGCGACTTTGTGGAGCCGCAGCAAAATTACACTTGAGCATTGGTATAGCTGATGCTTGTACACTCTGTAAGCAGTCACAGTAACTGTGGGAGAGTCATTCTGGGTCTGTAATTCATGATAGAGTTGTAAAAGAAATAATTCACAGAGGCATATTGTCTTTCTCACCTGATTATGTCTGTGGGAAAAGGGACTGCATACTGATTTAATTCTCTAGCTGTAAAGTATTTTCCCCATGGCGAACAGGATTCATTCCTTAAACTAGCTAGTTCTTTTAACTCTTGTCAAAAAAAAAAAAAAAGAATTAGAGTCATGAATTGCTAAGTATACATCATGTTTTGATGGAGTGAAATGTAAAGAGATGGTAGGTCGTCTCTTTTCAGAAAGCTCTAGACCTGACAACTTCCACCCACTGGGAACTCACAAGCTAGAAGTTGCCTGTGGCTCAAGTTAGGACATATGTTTTTACGTTTTCATAAACTGGGGCTAAGGCTTGTGGTTTCTGTTTAACAGCTAATTATTATATTTGCTCAATATATATGTTAGGATAACTTTAAAAAGATTCAGTGTTGCGGGAGAATATCGGACCTGCACAACTCTATGAGAGTTACATCAAGCAAAGCCATTTATTTTTCTAATAGTACATACTTATGCTCTCGCCAAAGCTCTTGCTTCATAATTAGCAAATCAGCAATTAGACAGCTATCAACCTTTTCTCCTATCAGCATAAGACCACTCTAACACGCGCTGTGCAGACCAATCAACTTCTTGTTCCCGCGCTGTTCACGCAGTGGTAACTTCTCACAGTCCAGTACTTTTCCACAGTTCAGTGTTGCAGCTGTCCGTTGTTTTTCCCTGCCACCTTGGCACAACTCAGCAGTTTCTTATCTTTCTCCCAAGGCCTGTTTCTCATCAAAGCCTAGCTGCTTCTCAGAAGCTGTGCAGGGCTGACAGGCCGATGTCTCCCACAGTTCAGCAGTCCTGTCGGTCTTAATTTTTAGGTAGCAGACAGCTCTGAAAAACATACAAGGAATACCAGGTTATACCTGATCCCAGGATTAGGCCCCACTTAGGAAATAGTCTGTCTCCCATTCTCATCCATAAAAGTGTATTTGATAGTATTTACTAGCTCATATGTATATTCTGAATATTAAACAGTATTTATTATTTTGAGAAAGACAAAGGAGAGAGGGTTCAAACTGAAAATAAAGGAGACTGTATAATACATCCCTCTCCCCCATCCATGTCACTGTCACAAACAATAATAGCTTTATGGAGACATTGATGTTATGAAGCATTGGTTTTAGTTTTTATGAAAACATTTTAGCTTTTTTTATTTCTAAGGTTTATCAATGGGAATTCTCAAGAGTTTTTCAAATTCTATTGATTCTAAATCTGATGAGTTTATTTTTGCTAGCTAGTAAAGATTTGAGGAGAGAGAAATCATGGCTGGCTGGTAAAACTGGGGTTTTTTTCCCTTTTTCCAGGAAATCCAGGACGTGATAAAATTATCTGTATGTATTACAATTTTACACTGCTACTTACATTCCTCAGTTACTTTGCATATACATACTCCAAATAAATCTTATGTTTATGTGCTTATTTATAGCTTATTCAAGATGGCACCCCCCCCTTGGAGTTCAGCTTTATATGCGATGAGGTTTGTATCAGTCTTGTAGTTTTGAGAGAATCGCTGATGTTTCTTTCTTCTGTAGCTGTTTATTTTATCAAAAAACACTTCACGAACATGCCTATGTCCACCTAACTGGATTTGAAACACATACTGTCTTCTGAAGATACTCGCTAATGAATTAAGCACAAAAGTCATACTGACATGACTATAAAGACAACTTTCTCGGACAGTAATTTTGTTGCTATTATTTTATGCTCCTTAGAGAAAGCTCACATGCCAAAAGAAGTGAAATTATACGTGGGTAAAACCCATATTGTGAAAATATTAAGCTAAAGATGGTATCTCGTAAGGTTTGGAGCCTTATTTTTAAATACCAAATTTCCCGAAACTGTGACATACTCTATTCCTGGAATTCAAAGAGAAAAGTATGTGTCAATTAAACAACTGTTACAATTCATACTAAGCTAATATTTCAAATCATAATTGTTTAATTTAGATGTTGAGACAAAGCTAGCATCACAGTATGTACTCAGTCCTGTTTCCTAGAGTGACAGAATGTTCTGAATAAAATGTGTAAAGTAAGAAAATTTTATAGATAGATGGTTCTTGAGAAGTCTTGATATTTGTGAAGTTAGTACAACTTGATATTTATAAGGTAAAGCATTTATTGCTCTTCATTTAAAGTGTGATGCTTTAGATTTATCATTAAGTATTTTGTTCCTAACTCCTAAACCTTGTGATTAATTTTAAATTTTTTTATTCCTTGTTTTAACATGTACCATTACATAGCATAGTATATTTTCCTGTTTTTTAAGTGTTCTAAAGTTTTAGTAATAAATTTTATTTTATCCTGAAACTTGCTTAAGCCCATTTAATCAACACAGATTTTACTTTTCTATATCCAAGACATGAAGTCATTAGTATGCTTTTATTTCACCTTCTCCAAAAGACAGGTGAAACCTATACAAGAATCTGAAACTGTTTTTCTTAACAGTATAGCAAACTAGATTCTTTCACGGTTATATCTTAGTCTTGTCTAGTGAATGCCAATATGACTGTATGAAAGTTCATTATTATTAGGTAATGTTTCACCATTATTGTAAAATGAACAAATAAAAAAAAAGCCAACAAAGTCAAATTCTGCTATTTTCTTAATGTTCAGAACTCAAATTGAGCTTAAAGGGAGCTTCCATGAGTTCAGCTTTAGAAACAGTCTCAAAGAAAATGAACTAGACTTTTATTGTAGATGAATTTAAAATTAGTCATGTGCTAACTATTCTGTAAGTTTTTTTATTTTAAAATTACTAAAATACAGAACAGACTTTTCAAATACAAGTTTTATTATTTAAAACTTGGATTACATTCTCGAATCTAGAAGCCTAATATTACATACCTAAAACCATAAATAGGTGGCTCCTACACAGAAAACTATGCAGTATGAAAGTTCTTGAGCAGTGGCTGTTCCCACTGATTTACCTGTAAGTCGCTGATATTCACCATCTCTGAAGATAGAATCATTATTTAGATGCCATATTAGGGTTGAAAAGCTTACTTCAAAGCTAAATATTGGATGTCTGTAAGGAAAAAAAAGTTTCCTTAGTAGCTGAAATACAAAATTTGGTACTACAATAAAGTTCTTTCAAATTTTGAAGTGTTAATATTGCATAGTTTTAGGATGCTGCTTTTTTACAAACAAACTCCCCCATTTACATTAAAACATAAGTTGTCCTACTTGCAGCTGTGACATAGCCTGGAAGAAATTTGTATCTAACACAGCAATTCCTATCCCTGAAAGTAATTCAGTCACTCCATTACAGTTAGGACTGTAACACAGGATGCCTTGGAGAGAAGGCAAAGTTGAAAAAGAGCTCTGCAGTCTCTCAGAGCTTTAGAAGAACCTTGGTTCCTACTGGCCATATTTATGCGTGGTACCTTCTGGCCATATTTATGCCTGGCTGATAGTAGGCCTTTCATCTGAAACATAGTTCTAGTGTTTTTCCTGAGCTAAGCAGTGTGGAGTTTGCAACACTGAATGATGTGCAGATAGTGATGCCATCAGATCCTGTTTCAGTAAATGAAGTAGTTTTCTATCCATGAGAATATTTTTTCATTCTGCTTTCCTGAACTTGTGATATTAGGTTTCTGTCCTCAGTGTGGCTTCATGGTGTCCACACAAAATGCATATAGTTTGCCCTGTTCCCTAATTTGGTGTCTTTGGGAGAAAAATCTATGAATAGCTGAGAGCATAGTTCACTCCAAGATCCCCTTTTTAAAAATAGCATGGATGTGGACTGTAATGGCTTGCTGTATCTTCCCTCAGGAGATTCCCAAGCAGTATTCTGTAATATTCCAGTAGTGTTGTAGCGGTTGAGCTTTCACACTTCCATATGGCTGCTATGCACCAACCACTTCTGGTGTTATGCTGTGAAAAGAGGCTTAGGATGGACAGCAGAAAAGCCTTCTCATTTTTCAAATGCCTTGAGTTTAAAAAGAAAGAAATGTGACAAATGATAGTAATTTAAGTTCAAGAATATAAATCATGTGTGAAGGGCAAGGAAGATAACCAGAGATCCTGCCCAGCTAGGCATATACTCGTACTCTATAACAAGCTTGCTGTGTCTATGTTGTTGAGATCATGCTAAATCCTTCATCCTGCACAACCTGCTGAGGCTTTGGCTCCATCAAGGAATCACAGAATCACAGAACAGTTGAGGTTGGAAGAGACCTCTCGAGGTCATCTGGTCCAACGCCCCTGCTCAAGCAGGACCACTTAGACCTGGTTGCACAGGACCATGTCCAGACAGCTTCTGAGTATCTCCAAGGATGGAGACTCCACAACCTCTCTGGGGAACCTGTGCCAGTCCTTGGTCACCCTTTTTTGGTAAAAAAGTGTTTGCTGATGTTCAGAGGGAACCTCCTGTGTTTCAGTTTGTGCCCATTGCCTCTGGGCGCTACTGAAAAGAGGCTGGCTCTTGTCTTCTCTACACCCTCCCTTCAGGTATTTCTATGGCTCAGAGACTGCTGTCCTCCACAGCATTATCACTGCCTACCCATCTTTGCCCCACAATCTTCAGCAGAGCTATCATCAAAGGGAGGAGCCAGCCTTCAGTGAGTGCTTCTCACTTCCCTTATCCTTTGAGGGAGGGAAGGGAGTGAAACAGGCTGTCCTTGAGGGGCTAAGTAGATATGATAAAGGGCCATCTTGACTGGCAGGGAAAGAACAGCTATCAACCTCTTGTGCTTTGGTCTGTGTGAGATCCTGGTACTTTGTTGAGAGAAGGCAGCAAGCAGCACGGTGTGATTTTGCTCAGTTAGGCCAAGGGGCATAGTTGCACTAAGCAGCACTGCACAAATTCCCCTAACCAAAACTACAGTAAAACTACCTGCAGTCCAACCACAAACTGATTGCCTCCCTTGTTAATTGTGAGGCTATTTACAGCCTCATTATTGCAAAGTAATTGCAAGTTTTTTTAGCTTTTAATAAACACAAAATAGTTTATTAAAAAATAATACTTGCAGAAATCCAGTACCAGCATCATCCTTTCATTTAATCTGTTTCTGCCCTGAGGTGAGATTGTGTAATAGGATTAGCAATGCACGTCTCAATATTAATTTATTCACAGGTCTGGAAGGCCAAGTGATCTTGTAGCTGCCTTATCCCGTGGACAGAACAAGGAAACCTGGCAGATCCACCCCTGTTTGTGCAGCTGAACCTAGTAAGTCAAGGACAAACATATTCTCTCCCCAACACAAGTAACAGTACTTTGTAGGGAAGTTGATGATTTGAGGCCAAAATTAAATGTAATTATACAGATTCCCAAGCATCTTGGATAGTCTGTAATCCACCAGCCTTTAGTTCTCTAGTCATGTTCAGCCAGCTGAACATGAGCCAGCAGTGTGCCCAGGTGGCCAAGAAGGCCAGTGGTATCCTGGCTTGTATCAGAAATAGCGTGGCCAGCAGGGACAGGGAAGTGACCTTACCCCTGTACTCGGCACTGGTGAGGCCGCACCTCGATTACTGTGTTCAGTTTTGGGCCCCTCACTACAAAAAGGACATTGAATTACTCGAGCGTGTCCAGAGAAGGGCAACGAAGCTGGTGAAGGGTCTGGAGCACATGTCGTACGAGGAGCGGCTGAGGGAACTGGGGTTGTTTAGTCTGGAGAAGAGGAGGCTGAGGGGAGACCTCATCGCCCTCTACAACTCCCTGAAAGGAGGTTGCAGAGAGCTGGGGATGAGTCTCTTGAACCAAGTAATAAGCGATAGGACAAGAGGTAATGGCCTCAAGTTGCACCAGGGAAGGTTTAGACTGGATATTAGGAGGCATTTCTTTACAGAACGGGTTGTTAGGCGTTGGAATGGGCTGCCCAGGGAGGTGGTGGGAGTCCCCATCCCTGGAGGTATTTAAGAGTCCGGTTGACATAGCGCTGAGGGATATGGTGTAGTTGGGAACTGTCAGTGTTAGGTTAATGGTTGGACTGGATGATCTTCAAGGTCCTTTCCAACCTAGATGATTCTGTTCTGTTCTGTTCTGTTCTGTTCTCTGACTGAATCGTACGTTAGGGAAAAACTAAGAATCTGAGGTCATATTCTTCCAGCTATTTTAAACTGAAAGCAAGTGAGAAGTGAGAAAGGGGGATGTAAACATGGGGATTTTTTTCAAAATCATTGGTCTGTACAGCTTCCTGCCCATACCCAGCTCATTGTGCTAAATTTCACTTGAGATCTATGCAGGGACAGGCAATGCTTGCATTGTCCAGACAAATATAATGTGATATCCAAATCACAAAGCTTACTTTTCATCTGGTTTACAAGATCTACTGATTAATGCTAGCAAGGAATTATAACCCTCTTTTTGTGAAAACCGTTTACAAATGCTTGAGGGCAGGCTGGATTTTGGCTTTTAAGTATAGACAGAATCACTAGATGGAGCCAGAGTCATCTCTGCAGGAAAGCATTTTATAACCTAGACTATCCTGGATATGTCAAAATTTCCTACTTCATGAAGATCTCAGTTCAGTTTCCAAGCACAGAATTCCAAATGGATGTGTGTATAACTGCAAGATCGCTGCACTGCTAAATTAATGGTACAGTTTTAGTGTGGTGAAAATTTCTGTGCAGATTGCATGTAATTGTAATGTAATCATGGTTTTCCATTAAGTCTAGCTGACAGAGTCTTGAGATTCTCATAGACTGCATGGGCATTATTAGAAAAGAGAGAAAACACTTTCTAGTTTCAAGGTAATACTCAGCTGGAGAAAGAATAATTGGCAGTAAACTGAACTCAGTTGGCCCTGGTTTAGAAAAGAGGCGAGATGACTTTCAAAGGAACAAAGCAGTGGACAGGCCTTCTGTGTTCAATTTAGAAGCAGTGGAGAGGGTCATTCACCATAATGATCTAAACTGTCATAATTTGATCTAAGGACCTCTCCATTACCTCATGTTCCACACACACCCCATACTGCCAGCGGCACCTGGATGGTACCTTGTGGGCTTCAGGAGGGCACATGGTGGATTGGAGAGTCCTTGTAGCCCAGAAGCAAGCAGCTGACAGGAGAGACCAACATCTGTCCCCTGGTAGGACAGAAGGTAATTGCACCCACAGGAAGAAACCTCCCTCCCAAGATCTCCTTCACCATCCCAGCCTGACCAGCAGTCACCAATGCCAGTAAGAGGCCACCCTCCCACACATTTTAAAATGTCCCACCACAGCTGAGGGCCCTGTCATCTTTGCCAATGCCCACACACAGTTTCTGGGATAGAGCGTGACAGCAGGAGAGAACAGAAACTTCATCTGTTAGACAAGGGACCTTGTCACTGTTAATGGCACACCAGGAGGCAGAGTCAGCAGGGGGATCTAGTGAATCACAGAATCATAGAATGGTTTGGGTTGGAAGGGACCTTAAAGATCATCTAGTTGCAACCCCCCTGCCATGGACAGGGACACCTTCCACTAGACCAGGTTGCTCAAAGCCCCATCCAACCTGGCCTTGAACACTGCCAGGGAGGGGGCAGCCACAGCCTCTCTGGGCAGCCTGTTCCAGTGTCTCACCATCCTCACAGTAAAGAATTTCTTCCTTATATCTAATCAAAATCTACCCCCTTTCAGTTGAAAACTGTTACCCCTCATCCTATCACTACACTCCGTGATAAAGAGTCCCTCCCCATCTTCCTGTAGGCCCCGTTTAAGTACTGGAAGGCCACTATAAGGTCTCCCTGGAGCCTTCTCTTCTCCAGGCTGAACAACCCCAACTCTCTCAGCCTGTCCTCATGAGGGAGGTGCTCCAGACCTCCGATCATCCTCTGGACTCTCCAACAGGTCCGCATCCTTCTTATGTTGGGGCCCCCAGAGCTGGACACAGTACTCCAGGTGGCTGTAGGTAAATGTAAATGTAGGTGAGGTCATGACCATTGCATACATGTTTTGGAGACAAATGGAGCCACAGCCAACCACTGATAGAGCAACAGGTAAAGTGATTAGAACTAAAAGCCAATGGCTGGGCTGCAGGTATGACTACTGCCTTGGACTGGGATTGTGCCAGGGTGGGTGCTTCACCTCCTGCTTCCCTTTATTTGCCAAGGGAGGTGGGAGTTTCGTATGATTCATAGTGCCTCATGCATCTTTTCGTCAAGGACGTGGCAGCTCCAAAAGTGTCTTGCACCCAGCTTGCTGTGCCCACAGAGAAAGAGAAAGTGGCCAGTCTCCTCCCACCGACCACTTCAGCTTGGTCTTTTTTGAACAAATAATTTATTAGAGAAAAAAATTGTGATCTTACTGGGAGAGTTTCAAAGCACAGGAAACTACTGTAAAAGAAAAGGGGGGGAAGAAGAGGTAATACTTGTTCAGTTCCCTCTCTGTCCAGGTCTCTTGTACCTCTGAGGGCTGTTTACTGGTAATGGCTGTGTTAAGCCTGTCCAACAAGAAAAATTGGAGTCTCCTTTTTGTTTCTTTCCCAAAAGATATAAAACACCAGAGGCCACCTCCCCCCCCCCCCCCCACCTTGTTGCCTTCTACAGCTGCCCCTACCTTCATGAAATCAGTCAACAGATCATGGCAGAGCTAAAAGGAGGGTGTGGAGAGTTAGTAATAAATGGACATCCATAAACAGATGCAGAAAGAGAAATATTTATATGCCTACTGTTAACATCCTAGATAGGTATAGCTGTGATGGTGCTGGGGGGCTACAGCTCCTTCACGCTGAATTAAGTGTACAGATTGTTACAAGACTCTGAACCAAATCAAGGGTATTATTTAAGACAAGTCATCATGCAAACAGAGATGGTAACACCAGAATGGTAATTTCCACAAGTGCTCAGGAGGATAAGGCCTGACCTGTAAAACTGAGCAGGTAATCAGACCCATGAATGTTGTTTACAATCTGCAACATATTTTCTCTGTAAACCTACCTAAATCTGAGTTACAAGACCTTAGCTCTTAAAACATATGCAAGAGCATAAACACCAACATACTTTTGTTACACACCAAACCAGGTCAGAAGGTCTGTTCTGCAGTAAGCTGCTCTTCAGGAACATTTTTTTTTCTTGTGGTGAAGTCAAATTTCAATATACACAGTTTCCCTAATTGTGTTTATTCCTAGAGTAATTCTGAAATGGAAGCAAGGTCCTGCAAAATAATTTTAATTGAGCTGGTGTGACTAAGCTATACTGTAGGAAAATCAGCAGATTTGTATTTTGTCAAAGCTACAATTTTTATGGTTGACGCAGGTTTTAGGAAAGCTGTTCTGCAGCATCTCTTCAGATAAGACCTACAGTCACAGAATGGTTTGGCAGTCAACCAGAATGGAGCACACTCAAAGAAAAGACAGAAGTATACCTGGAGTGTTGCTCCTTGCTAATATGCACAGCAGATGCCTGTTTCACAGTTTACCCTTTGATGGCCAGCTGTGATGTCAGATAGAGCTGTACCCTATGGAGCAATTTCACTTCCTGTTACTTTGACACTTTGAAGTGCTTCCACATCTCTGAAGAGCTGCTTGCCAGTATTATCTTCACCTGAGAGATTTTTCTTTTAAAAACTTTTAAAAAATAAGAGTGAAAGCATTGAAGAATTATGAAAATCACATTTTTCTTTGCTGCTTTGTTCTTATTGGGTCTCTTTGCTTGCTGTTGTGCTTATCCACAATATCCCTTACCTGACATAGAAGATGCAAAGTTCATTGAAGACTGTGTGAGAGCTCACAACACGTTTCGATCCAAAGTGAATCCGCCAGCCAGCAATATGTTTCGCATGGTAAGGAGGCGTTTGTGATCTGTTTGAAAATTCATGTAGATTGTGCTGCTGATTTAGTCCAACTTTACTCTTCATTTGTTTTGTGCTTTTCTTTTCCTTTCTATCAATTATTTCTGTATTAACTGCGTTAGTTCTTCATAGGAAACGGAAAAGACATTAATTTTCACAGTAGTGTTCATTTTTAATAATTTAAAGGGAATTCCTTGTTTAGGGGTGGGTTGCTACTCTAAACTTCAGCCAGAGCAAAGGGCTGTATTGCAAAAAATCGTGTTCAGTTCTCAGCATTTCATTTACCTCTTTATAAGAGAGATAGTAATCTGTTTTATGTTAGTCCAGGTTTCCTACAGGGAAGCTGTTTGGTATTAAGCTCCTGAATAGGCAGTCTGCACTACAGGATTGGTTGAAAATCTATCATCTCCCCTTGTTTCTGCCAATCTAGAACATGTGTTGAAGAAAGGGATCTGCCAGGACATCCATTTAAATACCTGATCTTCATTTGCTGTAGCAGGGTTTGAAGAGTAGTGATACTAATATCTGGGCTGGAAAGCAGAACTTCCTGTAAATACAATGGATACCAGAACAGGCTATAGATAGTTCTCAGCTTTTTCAGTGAAATAAATAAGGAAAAAGGTATATAGACAGCTGAGGGAGGTAACCCCAGCCAATTCATGTCATTACTCTGAGCCCTCCGGCAGTGCTGCATAGCTGTAAAGGAAGTTAAATGCATAACCGCATGCACAGTATGAATCATTTCTGTGAAAGGAAGTTCATAGTAAAGGGGTAAAATTCAGCCTACTTGTGATTATAATTTCTTATCATTTTAAAAAACAATGTTTAATTTAAAATGCTAGTGCACAAGAGTGAACTTAGCTGCTTGGACAAAAGATCCAGCATGCCTGGAATAACAGCAGGACAAATATACAGAAACCTCTTGAATCAAAGGTGTTGCACTGTATTTAAAAGCTCTTGATGGATTGTTTTGTATGATTTTTTTTCAGCCTTGAGCTCATGCAAGTTTTTATTGTCGCTAGCATCGTATAGCAAAGAGCTGCACAGCCTAACCACAAATTGCGTGAAAATATCTCTTTGTGTTTTATTTGGACCTGTTGATTCCTAGCTTTGTTTGACAGTCTCTGGTCTTTCTATTGGAAGGAGCAAGTAACTATTGCTTGTTTACCTACTTCACACAAGATGTCCAGCTGCCTCTGGTCAAAGCTGCAGAGCACTCTGAGGATAATCTCATCCTCCTCCATGTTCTCTCTGCCCTTTCCAGTTCTAGTGTCCCCTTCTTAAGGTGCGGTGATGTGCTGCACACAGCATTTAACGCTTAACACAGCATTTAACCACTTCTGCAGTGGTGTAATTCCTTCTCAAGGAATTTCTAACACTTTATTTGCTTTTTAGACTACTACTAAACATTGATTTACAAGTGTAATAGTCGTCTCAAAACCTGTCACTATGAACACCAAGTCAAAATTGTTTTTTTTTTCCTTACATCCCTTAACTTGTATTTCTCTGTACCGAATTTTACCTGCCATTTTATTCCCTGGTCATTCGATGTCATTAAATCTTTTGGCGAGTCTCCCAGACCGGTTTCTCAAATTATCACTTGTGCCACTCAGGATGGGAATGGTTCCTCCTCAGCCTAGCAGAGATGAGCGAGCCTTTTATTTGCTTTGGCCACACACTGAGGAGGGAGAAGAGCAAAGAGGCAGAAGGGGCTGGGGAAGGGAGCAGCTGTGAATCCTTCTATCCGTCCTGGCCAGCAGAATGGAATTCCTGTCTGGTCTAGTGATAATTGCAAAGTGCAAGTCCCTGGACAGCCAACAGTTCCTAGGCACAAAGTCCCTCAAGCCCCTCTACATCTGGGGGTTTCACCCAGTTACCTCCTCTCAGGCATAGCAGCTTAAAGACTGCAGTCCAGCTCTAAATGTTTTAACAAGTCAGATACTGCAGGACAGTGAATAGATACTATGTGTCCTGCAATACCTAAGGGAGAAAGAAGAAGAATTGCCATGGGAGTAGAAATGTCAAGTCAGAGAAGGAAACTGAATGCAGGGATGGGAAGCAGAAAAGGGGGGAAGAATCCTTACAAGTTACTATTTAAAAATGTTTGAATTCAGCTAAGTCACTGCAGTACAGGTTATGTTATGTTTTCTCCCTTTTCTACAGTCCTGGGATGCTGCTTTAGCTAAGACTGCCAAAGCATGGGCAAAGAAGTGCAAGTTTAAGCACAATATCTACCTTAAAATGCCGGGGAAGGTGCACCCCACCTTTACCCCTGTTGGAGAAAACATCTGGACTGGCACAGCCACCCTCTTTTCCGTGGATACAGCTCTCAGTGACTGGTTTAATGAAGTCAGCAGCTATGATTTCAGCACTGGTAGCTGTACTGGCATGTGTGGTCACTACACTCAGGTGAGTCTTATGTGCCCCACGGCTTATAATGTAATGATTTTACAGAAAATCCAAGCACAGGCTTGGAACAGACTTCTTTGGAACAGGAGAAGTTTTCACCCTCTGGTTTATTGCTGCATGAGATTGGAAATAAATATTCCAAGCCCCAGGGCTGTCCAAGTCCTGTTTCCAGTAATGGTGGAAAGGGATTATTCCCTGACAATTTCATGTTTCCAGGGGAGCCAGATAATAAATGCAAAAACATCTATCAATCAGTTGTTTGCCTCAGCTGCCCTTTGGTTTGTCGATGTTGCTCCTGTGTCAGCTGTTTTAAACTTCCACAAGATCCTTCCCTTCTTCTTCCTCCCTTAATGCTGTTCCTGTTTTCAGTCTTTGAACAGGTGCATTACGTATTTCCCTTTGCCCTTCAGGTCGTTTGGGCAGAGAGTTACAAAGTTGGCTGTGCAGTTCACTTCTGCAATACAGTTGAAAATTTTCCAGGACTCTTCAGAGCAGCACATTTTGTTTGCGACTATGGGCCAGCGTAAGTTAATTATGGCATTTGGTTGGGTTTTTTTATTTTTTAAATATCCTATAACTGATCTGGTATTAGATGCCAACAATGATGGGAGCAGTTGTAATAAATTTCAAAAGAAGCTATGTCCACATGTCACTAGTGCAAGGGAAACTCTCCCCGGCCATTGAGAGCAGAAGCTGCTGAACATAGCCGGATCTGCAGAAAATCCCTTTCTAAAAAAGCAGGCAAGCAGATCATATCTGAGAGCACTCACCATAACCAAGATGGTGGAATAAAATCTGTTCTGACAACAGTCTCTGCAGGAAAAGTGGGTAAGGTGCAAGCTTTCTGCTTGAGAAATATCTATATGGCCCCACCCAAACTTCAAACAAGACATCTTAACTGAAGAAATAAAAGGAAGACAGTCCTCTAGTTTATCTCATACCTTGCAATTTCTGGGCTTACCTTTTACAGATTTGTTTTTAAAACACAGGGAGGTAATGAGGGACTAGGGCCAGACTCTTCTATGCTTACACTGAAAATACAGTACTGTCCAAGAAGTCTCATGAATTTCAAGTGGCGAGAGTCACCAGATAGCTGCTCCCCATGCCAGTGAGAGCTTTAATCTAATATAAAAGGAATTTCAAACAGTTGCAATGATTAGTTTTTGGATAAAAGGATTTTCTCCCCCTGGTAACTTTTAATGATAAATTATTCTCACAGTCTGATGAAATCATGTATTTTTAAATTGCTTTTCAAATGACTGAGCTAACAAACTACTGTTCTTCTGCTTTGCAGGGGGAATTACCCAAGAAAACCATATAAAATGGGACGACCATGCAGTGGATGCAGTGAGGAGAAGTGTGTAGACAGGCTCTGTGGTAAGACCAAATAGATCACCTAAGAAAATTGCATAGAAATAAAAGTGGCATAATTGTCAGTGGAAATATAACAGTGAGTCAATTTGCACTAAGTACGTAGTGGATCTGTAGCCCACAACACAGCAACAATACTAAATCCTGGCAAGAATAGTATTAGAAGAAAATAATTGAAACACTTTTCTGTTGAAGGCTCTCAGAAGTAGAAGCCAGAGTTTCTGATGAAGAGAAGTATCAATAAGACTACTTTCCACCTTTTATCTGACTAGAAGTCAGATCTAAAACTTAAGCCCCAACAAATATTCCCCCCAAATATTCCCCGACAAATATTTCCTAGCAGAAATAGTATATTTAAGTTCTGCTTTCTTGCTTGTTTAGTATGTCCTATCACATTTTCCAGACAACTGTAGTTCTGAACCAGTAATAAGACTATACTGAAAAGCGCACTTACTTCTAACTTCCGCGATTTTTTGAAATACAGCAGTGAGAGCTTATTTTCCCACAGCAGTTTGCAGCTGTGGACCTTTATGTCATTACACCTAGTCCCAAATTAGTTAGAAATAGTGTTTTAAATAAACAGAGATTAAAGGATATGCAGCAATATCTTAAATATGAATTTTATACAGAGGTTTGTATTTGTTTGGGGATGGTGTCTACTAGCCAGGCTCTAGATAGCTTCAGCTGTAGAAATAATTGAACATTTGGTACTCTTATTTCCATCTGTGATATCCTGGCTGACTCATCTTGAAGTCCCAGACTGATGCATCACAGGAAAACTGGAAACATCTCAAAGACTAGGGGGAGGGAGAGGAGAAAGAAAGCTTTTAAACAATAAAGTGCTAGATCTTACAACCCGTTTACAACCCATTTTACCATATTCACCTATAGGGGAAATCAGCAATTCCAGGAGGATGCACATGTGCAATCCTGAAAATGTATCAAAGCTCTTAGTAAATGTGTAATTCTGTGATAAATTTAGTATTTATATTTGTCTGTCTGCAACTACTTAAATTTGGTTTGGTATCAATTTTAAATAAATTCCATGTTTTGTTTTTATTTGCTATTCCGTCCTCCCCATGACACAAATTCTTCCTAATACAGCTGTTTCTTTTTTGCTTCTCTTTCAATTCAATAAAAAATATGAGGCCTACACCAGTTGGGAACCTGCTCTTGTTGGCCTGTTTCCGCCTTTCAGGATGTTTTAGGCATTGACTGGCACTGTCAGTGCATCAGCCAGGCACTGGCTACATTAAGAACCACCACTGAATGATACTCACATTTATTTCCTCTTCTGATCTTTTTACAGAAAATACAGAACGTGAGAAGCTGATAAGTATGTATCAAATTGTTCATAATTGCTTTCCTATGCGTATGGCTAAGTTTGATGGATCTTAACAGCTGTTTCTTCACTGTCTTTTAGATTATGCCTACTGGTATCCAGACTGGGATTCACAGCCCCAGCCACCGCGGCCCCGTCCCCCCCGGCCTCCCACGCCATCGTACATCCCACCTGCTGAGGACCCGCATCCCTCTTGTGACCAATACTGTCTTAGTGTTATAATTTTAAGGCCACTGTTTTTGGTACTGAGTGCTGGTGCTGTTCTTTTAGTACAACGGTGGTTTCCACACACATTTTTTTATGAGTAAAGATCAATTAAGATACTGATAGTGATCCTACCACTGTATTACTCTCAGAGAATTGCACACATTTAAAAAAACATTTGGTCATCTCTCCATTATCCTTGTGATGTTTATACAGCATAGAAAAGGCTGCTTCTTCACTCAGGGCAAGATACAAGTGGCTGTTCATAGAGTTAGTATAATTTATTGGCAGTAGCTGCAACACGCTTCTATGTCTGTACAAGCCTCTTAGCTCTGGCTCAGGGATAAATTGCTAGAAGGACCACGTAGACTATATGTTACTATATATGCTAACAAGCCTCCTGGAAACCTGGGGCATCACAAAGACATGTCTGAAGCAGCACACTGTATCCAAAAGAAGCAATAACTCATCTCCATTAACCTTCAGTTATCCCAGACATCATTTTCCCTAGATAATGGAGATTTAACTGTATGTATTACTTTTTATGAACATAAGGAGTAAAACTTGTCCTTTACTATATTTAGCCTATGTGTATCATTCTCCATTAAAGTTACTCTATTGTCAGTTGTACTATTCTGTTCTTCTCCTCTGAGAGTTAAGCTTTGTCCTCCATAGCTAGAAGAATACAGGGAAAGTTGATAGAGCAAGGATTAAGATGGGGTGTAAATGGGGAGAGCTTAATTTTAGAGTGCGAGATGGTGATAAAATCTGAAATGCAGAGTAGATGACAACATCCTGAGCTTGCAGGCAGGGGAAGGGGGGAACGGAGAGGGAAAAAGAGGAGAGGGAAGATTAAATGGGCCCAGGACAGATTCTGTTCAGAAACGGAAGATACCAGCCTCATTAAAAAAGCCCAAACTGTTGAGGGATTCAGTTTGGTTTTAGACACATTTAGCTCTTGATCCCTATTGTTCCTATATAATTTGTTAGTAAAGGAAACAAAGCCATCTTTCAGGCTAAGAGATACTGGCTGATACTAGCCATGTGTAGCTGCGCTATCAATATTTAAAGCTGGTTTTTCTCCTTTATCTTAGTCCTGATGTTTTGATAACACGGTGATTCAAATTCTGATCCACATTGGAGCTCTGAAGGAGCATGATATCCCACAGAATAAAAACAAGCTCCAAATGTTTGGGCTCTTGTCATATGCTACAAAATGTCACCACATAAGAAGATACATACTTAATTTCACAATTGTCAAGTCTTGTCTGCTGCCATCGTCTATACCTAGTAACTATAAATAGGCTGGGGATGGGCAAGTGGTTGGGAGGGGACACAGCTGACCTGAATTGACCAAAGGGATATTCTATACCATATAACATCGAGTTCAGCAAAAAAAACTAGGGTAGAGGAAGAAGAAAGGTGGGGGGCTGGCTTCTAGGGTGGCTGTTGCTCAGAGGCTGTCTGGACGTCAGTCTGCCATTGGGAGTGGTGAGTGATTACCTTCGCATCACTTGGGCGTTTTATTTGTTTGTTTCCCCCCTCCTCTTTCTACACATATTAAGCAGGGTTGCAGGGAATGAATAACAAATTACTAAAGCTTGGGAGGAGAAATTGATAGCAACACATAGCACAAGCGTGTGATCACAGGAGAAACCCATCAATAACTGCAGCAGATTTAAACCGCAGTTCTCAGCCAAACTTACCCCTCCAGTAATTTGATGTACAATCAAAGTGACTGTTCATACTGTAGTAAAAGTTGTAGTTCAAATCAATTACCTCTCACAGCATTTTGGCTCAGAGTAACAGCCTTAACAGCAATGCTATTTTCATAAAAAGCAGAAAATTCATCCCAAACTTTGCTGCAATCCATAGTGATTGCTATGGATGGGATGGTGGGTGCCAGAGATACAAAACAAAAAAGAAAGGAGAGAAGAATCTTGCCCACCACAATTAAAGAAGAAAAAGAGAGACAAAGCTGCCAGAACTCTGATGTGATCTTGTAGCTTGATTTCCTTATTCTCATAGCAACGCTCCTGAAATGTGACTCATTTCCTGTGACCAACACCATACTCAATTACCATGGCTAAGATAAGTCCAGCCCACAAGCCTTCCAAGCAAAACGCTGCTGGTGAAGCTAAAACCACCTCGTACAGCTGAAACACTCTGCTCTTAAAGCTGGAAGACCAGAGACTGAGAATCATGACAAGCAGATTTTCTGCTTGTGTGCTGGCTGTACTGCACTTCTGTTGTTCCTCTGACTCCTATGAACCACCGACATTGCCT
This sequence comes from Strix aluco, assembly GCF_031877795.1. Taxonomy (NCBI): domain Eukaryota; kingdom Metazoa; phylum Chordata; class Aves; order Strigiformes; family Strigidae; genus Strix; species Strix aluco. The sequence goes on along the minus strand of NC_133935.1, from coordinate 46,262,865 downwards.
GATGTTGGAGATCCAAAGTTTATTGAGGAATGTGTGCGAACCCATAACAGATTCCGGTCAGAAGTGAATCCAGCAGCCAGCAACATGCTCTACATGGTAAGGGGATCTTACATGCCAGTGTGTAGCATTGTGATGATGTTTATGATTCTCAAAGACTGGTTTTGTGATCAAATGACAAAAAAAAAAAAAGAAAAAAAATAACCTCCTGGGTTCATAAGAGCTACTTCTTTTTAAAGCAGAGAAAAAGGCTCTGGTTATCAGATGGCTTTATGCAATCAGGTACATGCATAGTTTTGTCTGGCTTAATTTCCTCATTTGAAATCCATGTTTTCAACCTCAACCTAATGCTGTCATTTTGTACTGTGAAAAGCCTCCTCATTCCAAGGCAGCACAGCTCAACAGCCCGGGGTGTAATTTATGTGCAGAACTAAGCACAACCTTTCATACTTGAGTTGGCAAGGGCAGAGACTGTTGCCAAACGACATTGGAGAGCTTTCTCTAAGCTTTCTTTGCAAGGCTCTCACAGACCGAGCCAACAGAGCAGCTGTTCCGAGGTGCTGGGGCTGCAGGGGAAGCCAAAAAGCAACAAGTGCAGCAGGAGCGAGCGCTGGAGGCATCAGGTCCTGCAGCGTTTTGCCCTGCTGCCCTCTTGCTGGACATATCAGGGGGCAACATCTGCAGCCACCATGCAAAAGACAGCCTGTCATGATTCAAAATATACCCAAAAGTGGCCACCTCTTATTTCAGATGGCTCGTGACACTTGTTCCTCTGCTGGGTGGCACATGAACACCCAGCAAGGAGGAAGCTGTAAATGCGTGCACAAAGCTGGGCTTATGGCTGAGAAGCCCATCTCTGATTTGAGATGTTTAATTCCAGTAGCTTGGGAGCTGTCTCTTGCAACATCTATTGCTTTTCGTGCTTTGACTGGGTGATACTTGAGATATCTTGGGATAATCTCCACAGATCTCTCAGATAGACCATAGCCATTGTCCTGATTCTGATCTCTTTCCTCGCGCTCCTCTTTCTTACTATCTCGCATGGTCACCACCAGAAGAGAACATAACCATATCAGTAATTAGCAACACCCCAGCTCAAGTTCCAAAAACAAAAGCTCATTTTCCATTTCTGGTTGTCAAACACGAAAAAAGAAGTGCCCATTAGGGAGGGGCAAGTGAACAGTGAGCAAGCTCGAGTTGCAAGCCTGACAGGAAACGATTCAGTTTCTCTTCCAGATGTATCTTTTACTTCAGCTTTCTTCAGCCGGGCATCCTGAACTTCCAGTACATATTGCTCCAGACTCTGTTTTCTAGATTGCTTTACTGACCTTACACTAACAAAATCCTGCTATTCTGTATTAAAAGAACAGTATTAATCTCTTTAAATTGTTCCTAGTTATTCCATTTGGAAAATTAAAGAACTGAAATCTGAAAAAAACAGCTTAAGAAACAAAGAAAGATTACTACAAATAAAACAAGAACTAAATCATGGTATGTTTCTTTTAAAAAACTGCAAAAACCCTAGTCTTAAAAAACCTCTCCCAGGAAGAATTTAATGTGGAGAAAGTAGTACAATACATGATAATGAAAGTAAAAACATTGGAATTGAAAACAGCATATTTCTTCATTTCTGAATGGCCTTTAACACTTCAAAAATGAGGAAAAGAAGATGACTTCTTTATTTCACAGGGAGCTTCTATTTGCTGTAGATAACTGTCCACCTAGATATGTAAAAATGAAGACTATGAACTCAGGGCATTTCCACCTTTTGGAAAAATACTCTTTCAAAAGAAAATACAAGACAAACTCCTTTAACTGTAAGTAACAAAGCCCAACCATCTATTTGTAATACATTTAATATAAAATGAGAACGCTGATCTGATGTGAATTTTCCCCCATGCAGTTTAGTCCAATCTTTTTGCAGAAATGCAGTGTCATAAGCAAATGAGGAGTATAACTATAGTTAAATGGAAGATCATTCTGAACTATCAGTTTCTGCACTTTGCCTTTTCAACTGTCAGCCAATTTAAGCACTGACACACAAAAAAAGTACATTTAAACTTCCTAATTTACCTTTAAACTTATTATTAGTACTATTATAGAATGATGGAGAAAAGAGATGTGCAGACTCTTAAAAAGCATAATGTGAAGAACAAGACCATGAAGTATTAAGGTGCATCCACCACTGTCGTACATTTTTCATCATGGTCTTCTGCTTGCGACCTCAGAGCATTGCCAAGATGTAAACTGTAGCCTCTGTCTTAACTTGCTAGATTTTGTTCATTGTCCTTAGAAGTTATCATCTAAGGAAATATCAACTGCTCACTTGAAATAAGACACCCTACCCCAAATTTACCTTTAATATTTGAGTTCCTAGGCAAATTATTTGTGTTAGTTTTGTGGTGTATTGGGTTTGCATGGCAAGGTTTTTGTAGCAGGGGGGCTACAGGGTGGCTTCTGTAAGAAGCTGCTAAAAGCTTCCTCTATGTCCGATAGAGCCAATGCTAGCTGGCTCGAAGACCAGACCCACTGCTGGCCAAGGCCAAGCTCATCAGTGATGGTGGTAGTGACTTTGTGGTAAGGTATTTAAGAAGGGAAAAAAAAAGCTGCGCAACAGCAATTGCAGCTGGGAGAGAGGAGTGAGAATATGTGAGACAAACAACTCTGCAAACATGAAAGTCAGTGAAGAAGGAAGGGGAGGAGGTGCTCCAGGTGCCAGAGCAGAGATTCCCCTGCAGCCTGTGGTGCAGACCATGGTGGGACAGGCTGTGCCCCTGCAGCCCGCGGAGATGCACAGTGGAGCAGAGATCCACCTGCAGCCCGGGGAGGACCCCACGACAGAGCAGGTGGATGCCCGAAGGAGGCTGTGACCGTGGGAAGCCTGTGCTGGAACAGGCTCCTGGCAGGACTTGTGGCCCCGTGGAGAGAGGAGCCCACGCTGGAGCAGGTTTGCTGGCAGGACTTGTGACCCTGTGGGGGACCCATGCTGGAGCAGTCTGTGCCTGAAGAACTACAGCCCGTGGGAAGGATTCACATTGGAGAAGTTCATGGAGGACTGTCTCTCATGGGAGGGACCCCACGCTGGAGCAGGGGAAGAGTGTGAGGAGTCCTCCCCCTGAGGAAGGAGCAGCAGAGACAATGAGTGATGAACTGACCGCAACCCCCTGCACTGCTCAGAGGGAGGAGGTAGAGAAAGTGGGAGTAAAGTTAAGCCTGGGAAGAAGGGAGGGGTGTGGGGAAGGTGATTTTAAGATTTAGTTTTATTTCTCATTATCCTGGTCTGATTTCACTGGTAATAAATTAAATTTCCCCAGGTCGAGTCTGTTTTACCCATGGCAGTAATCGGTGAGTGATCTCTCTCTGTCCTTATCTCGAACCATAAGCCTTTGGTTGTATTTTCTCTCCCCTGTCCACCTGAGGAGGGAGAGTGACAGAGCAGCTTTGGTGGGCATCTGATGTCCACCACAGTGGGAAAATACACTCCCCCACAAATGTTAGCCATAGGAAGAAATGGAAGACATAGGTTACAAAATATTTGAAATCTCTGCAGATGTATTTTGGTGTGATCTTACAATTTTTAATTACTTACTGGTAGCATAAACAATACACAAACTGTTTCAGACTTATCTATGGTACAAAAAAGTTGTATTATGTAAAACATAGACATAAAATCTAACAACCACCTTTTCCTTAGTCACTGTTACTGATCTGTCCAAAACTATTTCTCTAGTGATTCTATTGTCTGCAGAAGCAACTGAGATAATTTAATCCATGTAGAAAAGTACAAATAAAAAGGTTTATTTTTTAAAAAAGTCCAATCCAAAATAGTTCAGCAGTGTTGAACAACTTCATTTACATGACACAAAGTGTATCTAGAACTACAGGCACACACTTGTGGTACTGCATTTCCCAGGAGGTACAATACTGTATTTGCTTAATCAAGTTGTATGAACAAGAAAACCCAGCAAAAACAGACACCACCTCCAGTGCAAATGAAAGACATTTATATAACTCAATTGCTTAAATAACCACTTTCTGTAGGATTGAATAGCGAGTGATTGCACAAATATGAATTCAGCACTAACATTTGAAGCCACCAAATTCAAAGATGGAAACCAAGGGTTGAGTTTAAACTGTCCCGAAAATCCCATCATGCTTGTGAACTGACCTGCAAGCAGTGGCCTTAATGCGTGAGGCTGCACAAGACTCCAGTCAGGTACAGTAAGCATACCCTGCAGTCTCCAGATTTCCTGTAAATTCACTGTTTAAATTACATTAATGTTCTCTCACAGCCAGCATAGCCTGGAAATGCACATTGTGCCCCAAACACTGTATTTGACTGACATACAGCTCTTGGTGTCCAACAAACCAGCAGGCCAAGATCATCCACCACCCCAAAAACTTCCTCAAGTTTAATGAGTAACTAAGTTCAAATCAGAAATGAACCTACAAGCCAATTTACCATGTAGTCTGCAAGTCTCAGCAGAAGCAAAACCCAAATGAACTCCAAGCATATATACTACTGAGACCCAGCTTCTGAAAGTTGCTCTGAATTACTGCATTACTAAGATACCAAAGTGATTTTTAGTTGTCTTTATTTTGCAGAGTTGGGATCCAGATTTGGCAACAACTGCGAAAGCTTGGGCAAAGAAATGCCTGTTTAAACATAATACGTACCTCAAAGAGCCAGGGCAGGCTCACCCCAAATTTACCTCTGTTGGAGAAAACCTCTGGACTGGCTCAATTTCTATTTTTACTGTGCAAGGAGCCATCACCTCTTGGCATGACGAGGTCAACGCCTACAATTATGCCACCACTAATTGCAGAGGAGCATGTGGCCACTATACACAGGTAGGCATTGTGTTTCTCCATCTAAACCATGAATCAGCATTGCCATTTGAAACTCTAGATTTGAAGATTCAGTGAACTGTTTTCCAAGTGCTGTAGTCTTATTTTATGTCGGGGTGCACAAGACGTTCTCATGTCCCCATTTTAGGGAGGAAACGAATCACTGCATTATTATTTTAAATATGCCAGTTGTATATTGTTTCCAGGAAGAAAACAGGACAGCTGTCAAGCAGTCAGATTTAGCCAAACAGTGGCCAAAGACCAGGCAATGGCAATGGCTGTGGGCTACAGTGCCTGGTGGGACAAGGTCCCAGCTCTAGCAGTCAGCCTCCTCATGCCAAGGGATGGGGAAATACTGGCATGTAAAGAGATGTCTGCAGCTCTGCAAGCATCATGTGCACATTTTTCAAAACCATCATTCCCAAAGAGCGCAAAGTTAGGACGAGGAGTGCCGCTGCCCTGCAATGCCATGATCACTAACCACAGCTATGGGAGAGAAGGACAGCTTGCAACAGTGCCTCTAGGGATTATTAAATATTTTCTGTGGAGACACACATATGCATTTAGGATTTGAAGAGACGAGCTGAAGCAGGTGGGGTGTCTGAATGACACGTGCAGGTATTTGGGTGCAGAGAAGATATATGGCTGCAGGAGCTGTGACAGGTCACAGTGTGCTGCTTTTTGACCTTGCTCAGAAGAACACAGCAGGAGTCAGCATCTGAAAAGTGCAGTGAAACGCACCTTACCCAGCACTAAGGCGCAGTGTTTTTTACCATGTTGTTTGTAGAGGAGCAGCCCAGGCAGTTGCATGGGGGAGAACAAGAAAATAACATTATTTTCACTTGGAGTCAGCAGTGATAATGACTGTAGCTAGATGCTGTGTGTCTGCCAGCTTTGGGAGGCATCCTTGGGTCTGAATCTTCAGGGAACCTCTTGTTCCTCTCCCTCCTTCCCAGCTGTGGAGAAGTTTCCCCTGGGTACAATTACTGCAGTTACCACAACCACATCCCCAGCATATGCCTCAGCCAGTGGCTGCCTGCGATGGAGAGGGTCCTGTGGTTTGGTCCTTCACCATCCTTGGGGATGCAGTTGTCTATGGCTGGCATCAGGAGCAGCCTCTGCTCTGCTGCTGCACTGAGAACACCCTCAGGAGCCAGAAGATTGTCCCCTCTTCCCAGAGCTGGCAACAAACAGGCACAAACAGAAAGGGCCAGGCTGCCCCTTCAAATCAGTGGAGGCACGAGTGTGTTTCTTCATCTCCTATGCTGCCAGGATCTCTCCACATCTCTCACGTAGTCAGTCATCGCTGCTGCTGTATCACCCTCAGGTACTGCTGCACCCTCGTCTCCCCTCTGCTTCTGTCACAGGGTTTATTCTTCCAGGACTGCAGCATTTGGCTGCACTGTCATCTTTGAGATGGATATAGGATGCTGGATTGCACTGAACGGCTTCTGGCAGACAGAGGATCACTAGATGATGTAATGCACTTGCCTCTACATTATCTTAGTCATGGCCATGATACTAAAAGGCAGGACTGCAGCGCAGACAAGCTCCTTTTCCCTGCTCCTCCTGTAACACCAGTGCCTTCTGGCAATTTGCCTATCAGCCCTCGTAGGAGCTGTAGCAGATCATGCAGCCTTTTCTGCACAGATTTGATCTGATCTCTCCCAGCAGGAAAGACAAAAAGTTAATGTATTATCTTGAAGCGAAGGAGACAAACTTCACCTTCTCCTCTGCAAGAAAAGAAAACTAGCTGTTACAGACAGTTATTCTTTCTTTCAGAGTAATTTTAACAAATATCTGGTAAATTGGGCAAAACAATCAGGCATTTTTTCAGAACAAACTGTGGTTTTGAGATCCATCGGTGCTGCTCTCCCCCATGAAACCTGCCCAAAGACTGCTCCTCAGCCAATTTGTTGTTGTGAAACAGGAGGGCAGGTCTTCTCCCTAACACTTCAGATGCTGAAGCAAAGCCTTTGTCACCCATGTACCCATCTGTCTTTGCAGATTGTTTGGGCTACAAGCTACAAGGTTGGCTGTGCTGTCCACTTCTGTCCCAGTGTGGCATACTCCTCCATAACCAACGCAGCACACTTCATCTGCAACTACGGGCCGGCGTAAGGTTTTTAATTACAAATATTTCACAGGGTTTGGGTCCTACCCCTTCCCTTCCACAACATGCAACTTTATTAGATGGGTCCATCTATTCAAGCTTTTTGTAGGAGGAAATGGTTCCCAAAATAGAGAAAGAGGTACACCTCTGTCCAACCAGCTTTTTTTTTGCTAGAGGAGGGCTATGTATTGGAGCCAAAAAAGCAGTGGCACTTGTAGAAGGGGTAAAATACAAGATGCTGACATGAAAATACTGAAGTGATCATTTGAAAATTAATCCCTTGCTCCTGAGTGCCCAGATGGCCCCACAGTTGTCAAGGTGCAAGCCCGAAGTCTGAAAATATTTCCACATGGGCCTGCAGAATTAAGTCTCTAGGTCAATGGTTTGGATAAATATTGAAGGGTACAATGCTTGCAGCTGCAGTTTTAGCAGCTGAGGTTTGCTTGTGAGGCTGGGGTTGCTCAAGGCAAAATTTTATCCAGAGGTTCTTTATATGGATAGTCAGTAGGATATCCAGCTAGGATGGCTTTTACCCTTCTCCAGCTAATTAATGCCACCACAGTCTAAATACAGCTTTAAAAGATTTACATGCATACCATGTTGGGCAAAGGCCAGGCCAGCTCATGAACTTGAGCAAGTTTGGGATTCCTGTTGTCTGTGCTTCATCCTTGGAAGAGTATGTACCTCTGTCCAGATACCTTGAAATGACACAGCTGCTGCTGTGCCAAAGCAACAAAACTGCTCTCCCCATAAGCCCCACACCCAAAGGGGATGGGCAACCATTGCTTCTGCCAGTTCTTGAGCAAATAGCCACTGATCACCCAGGGCAGTCTCTTCTTTCCCTTCTCGGCACTTGCTATGCATCCCACCATGCTAGATGGTGCAGAAACCCTGTGCACAGGCAAGCAGGCCCCCAGCACTGCTGGAAGGTGCTCTCTGTCCCCCGAGCCTCATGTCTGGATCTCCCAAAGACATGAGCCAGGGCTTTCTCCTTCTGCCCCTTGGCCAATATCTGTATCTTACAGAGGATTGAAATCATGCTGGATTGCTTGCCCTGAAGGGAGGAAGAGCGGTGCCCTCACCCTCAACAGCACCCAGCAGAGAAGCCCTCTGGCAGGGGTCAAAGCAAGATGCATGCACAATTTCAGTTCCTAAAGTGAATATACTCTCAAGGATTTTCTTCAGCTTAGACCAAGCAATGAAAGCCTCACCTTGCTGAAAGTAATGAGGTTTTACCACAAAGTTTAGCACTGCTGAGAGTGCATGCCTATAAAATCCCTCTCAGTGTGTTTATGGGCAGTTTGAGGCACACTGTAAATCTTGCTTTGGCCATGCTTCAAGCAAAGTGAAGCACTGAGATGTGTTTGGTGCAGTATCAGAGGTGGGCAGGTAATATCAAGCCAAGAGCCTAGGCAGAGGTAGCTGGTACCATTCACACTGCTGGCAGAGGGAGGGAGCAGGGGGAGACACACATTGCTCATAAAATATTTACCAACAAATGGATGAAATCACTACTTACGAGAGATTCTCCAGCACCAGAGATTCCTCTTCAAGGTGTAATATGCACATACATACACATATGCATGTACAAACACAGTAACTGAACCTGCTTTTACTCCCAGAGTAGGAACCAGCTTTAAGAGCCCACAGTCTCCACACACACAAATTATCCAGCTTTGAGACTATTTTAATTGCCAGGTTTGCAATACTGCTGTCTCCAGGTTCCTAAACAACAGGGTGCCCCATTACACTTAACTTCTGCATGTCTTGGGCACAGGGCACTCAGACAGGGACCCTCCAAAAACCATCTCCCTATCAACATAAGTGAAACAAAACTCAGGTTAAAAACTAGTTAGTGGTAGGTGTTAACGTTCCCCTCCCAAGGGCCGTTTGAGAGCAGTGTTACTTGCCTTCACAGTGGGAATTACCCAGGGCGCCCATACAAGACAGGAGCAGCATGCAGCGACTGCAACGGCGAGCAGTGTGCGGGTCGGCTGTGTCGTAAGTACAAGACAACCAGTCCTCCTCCCCAAGCACATGGAGAAAGGGAAAGAGCACACAAAAGATACTGGCAGGAGGCAGGCACAGTGCTCTCCTGTTCCTAAATATAGTCTGAAAAGCTGCAGTCAGAAACCAAGTGAGCAGTGATGCACAAAGATTGGGGGGAGGGCAGAAAGAGCCTGTTTTCTACCCCAGGGAGTGACAGGAAGGGATCTGCTCCTCAGGTGCTGGAGGGTATGATACAGGAGATATAGTGGCTGCAGTTTAAGGTGATATTATCACTGCCAGAAGTTATAGCTTGCAGAAATCAGAAGCACGGAAGGGGATACACATACCCTTCCGGGGGCTCCAGATTATTATCTGGTGCATGAGCTGCAGCTTGAGCCAGTGCAGGTCCAAGTGATCCTTGCTGCCGCCGTGTCACTGCGGGAGGGGAGAGCTACCATGGCACTGCCAAAGCTGCTCACTCCAGTGAACATCAGCCAGGCCATCTGCTTTCCCCTAAACACCAGGAAAGAGCCAGACTGACATGCAAGAGACCTTCATGGGGATGTGGTGTTCAGCCTGAGCCCCTGGCAGCCCACCTGATTCTCCTGCACTTGGCTTTGCTGGATGGCGTCAGGAGACCTTCTCCAATTCCTGTAAAAGGACAAGGCATTGTGCTGTGGACATCTGCCCAGGGAGAGCTGAGGGTACAGTCACACTTTTCCCCAGCACTCGACCTCAGATGAACTAATGGAGAGGGAAGGTGACATTAAAACACCAGCACTGCAGAAACAAGAGGGAGTCCCTGATGCATGGGACTGTTTAATATTAGCTACAGGCTGAGGATCTTGAATGCATGGCACTGGGTGAAAGCCAAAGTGATCCTGGAAAGCACACCTGGGGAAGCGAGTCCTCTCTATGCCAACCACTGGTGAGAGAAGAAGTCAACATGGTGTGATCAAGCGCTACTCAGCAAAGGCCTGAGACTCGCTGCAGGGCTCTCCCGAAGTCAGCGGGTCTTTGCTTCTTCCTGGAAAGAAACACAGCTCCCATATCTGTATTTCTGAGCACATTGAGGCTCACAGTTCATTCCCTTTTGCTTAGACTCAAATTATTTATAATGTATGTCTGTTTACATTCACTTCTTTTCTCTCTCCAGAAAATGCAGAGCGTGACAAAGTCATTAGTAAGTACCACCAGAATTACTGCTTCCATTTGTTGCCCTTGGCGCAGTTATACTTGAAAACAAGTAACTTGTTTTGTTCATAGGTGATTCCAGGTGGCGTCCAGACTGGGACAGACCTGCATGTGATGAGTACTGCATCACCGTTATTGCTTTAAGGACACTACTCTTTATACTGACAATTCTGGCCACCTGGCTCCTACCAAAATACTGGCCTCTAGCACCCGCCAGTGAGTGATGCACATGCAGAAGACCATGAGAGCACTTAGGTCAACTCATCCCTTCCCTTCACATAAGTTACTGGCAGCACAAATATCTGTAGACATTGTTTTCATCCACAGGTAATTTAGAAGAAGAGCAATACCATCTTTGTTGCAGGCAGCACCTCGTTGAGCTGATAAGCAGCTTTCTCATTGATCAGAACCAGTAACAGATTTTAAATTACCCATGTGTGGAATGGTGTGAGTGGGATCTGGTGGGTAAGGGAGCATGCTGCCCAGTGGTGCAGCATGCTCCCTTGAGGTGCAGGCAGCTGCCCACCACACTTTCTTAGGAAGGGCTGAAGGGTACCCAGCCCAGGTCCCAGTCCCGGCTGAGGCCCCAGGCAGAGCACACTCCTTCCTTGTTCCTATCGTGCTCTTTCCTTGTACAGTCCTCCAGCAAGATGTAGAGTAGCCTGGAGAGGTTTTTCATTTAAACAGGGGGTTTTTAAAAGAATTTTTGGACCCCTGTGAGCTCTGGCATTTGCATCCTGGGGCAGGCAGTGTGTTTCCTAGTCTCATAGTGCACTGGGGCCACTGGCACTTCTCTCTACTTTGAATTTGTTTTTAAACACATCATCTGTGCCAAGACATAGTTTCACCTGTGTTTACACATGATTGTGTATCACTGCAATCTTTCCTGTTTTTTTTTTTCTTTTTTCTGAGCATAGATTTTTTGACTGTTGTTTCAAATAATAAATCATTATTTCCTGCTTCCCATGTATGGCAATCGTGTATTTGCAACATGCGCTAAAGCTTAACCCATGAACTAAAGCTGGTGCACAAAAAAACCCCACATTCAGCTCCATCCTGCACAATGCTGAGAAACACAATACTGAGAAAGATGGCATAAAACTCCAGATAAAATTATGCTGTGCCCATAGTTATGCCTTTGGCTCAACAGCTGCCAAGGGATGAGTCTGCTGGAACCTGCACATCTGGAGCAGGCAGACAGCAGCAGGGACAGCTGCTGTGTTCAGCTGGGTGTGTCCTCTACCGACCACAGTCACTCAGCTGGAGCGGAGGCTAGAAGGAGCAGAGCTGCACAAACTCACAGCTGGACAGTAGCGATCCATATCTATGTGGAGGTGGGTTTAGATGCCTCTGCACCATGCCCCTCTGCAGGGCACAGACATGCACTGCTGTAAAGGAAGCCAGGAAGTTCTCCTCGCCACTTCATTTCTGCAGGCGTGCTGCCCCTGCAGCACCTGTCAGTGTTTCTGCACACCCACTCCCAACCCCACTACTCGGGTGGATTTTAACTGAAAACACTGGAACTGGGACCCAAAGTTTCTCATGTTATTCTTCCAGGTAGTTTACTGCTTGCACTAGAATCATCTCAGCATGGCAGCATTCCCTGAAAAAATCATTTTTCACACTGCAAATAGGGCTGGGGACAAAATTACAGATTTCGCCCTTGATATATCTTTATATTTAGTTTGTTGGCTACCAGAGCCTCCATAGCCAAGACATCACAGTTGCAGACAGGAGATCTCCATGCTCCAGTCATCAGGGCCAGTACCCACCCTGGCCTACTTGTGAGAGCGCCAAACTCAGTTCTGTCTTCCAAACTGGGCAGATTAAGGTGTTTAAAAAAAACAGTGCCCACTGCAAAAGCAAGGCCATGGGTCTATCTGTTAAAAAGAGCAGCTATTTTCCTCTCCACTTGTCTTCTTGCCACTCTTTTGTGCAAGACCCAAGCCTCAAGTTCCATTTACTGCAAAATCCCATCTGAAAACGGGCCAGCAAGCGGCACACGGGCAGCAGGACTCATGCTGTGCTCGCTCTCTTGCACAGGGCTCCCGCACCAGCTCAGAGCCTAGCATGGTATCTGCCCCACTGAAACTACATGCAGTTAGAACCTACTACTGCAAAGAGAAATGTTGGAGAGGGAAGCTGCTGTGTCCAGGGAGCAAAAATGAGCTCAGCAGGAATTCTCCCCTGCTTAGTTTAATCTATGCTTGGTCTCCAGGAGAATAAACAGAATGAACACAGATCCCTTAAAGTTCAAAAAATTCACAGTACTGTCATTTAACTATATACTTCAGCAGCTCTAAGGAAACACCACAGAAAAAGCTTCATTAAAAAAACCTGCAAATCACTAGGGCTTAGGGGAAGAAAACCCCAAACTTTACAACATTGTATCTTTCAAACAAAAAAGCCTGGAAGTCAAGAAGTCAAAGCTAAACAAGTACTGCATCTCATTTTAAGGACATACAAAAATCCAGATATTTAACTCTGGATGATCAAACCACTTTGAGTTGTCCACATTTATCTTATGGCATATGCCCATGAATTCCATACGATAAACACAAAACACTAATATATAAATACAGCCTTCAGGTACTTTTTTTGCAAGTCTGTAAACTCTACAATCAGTTTAAGGAGATAATTTGCAATAGTTCAAGCTGTTCTGAAAATACTAAAAAATCTTTTTCATCCTTCCAAATCCACTTTATTATTCTATTATTTACTTTTTATACAAGTATAAAAACTGTATAGCCATATTTTCTCAGAAAACAGGTGCAAAAAACACCAACAATGAGCCCATGTAGCCAGTTACTGTTCAGATATGGACTCTTGAGCACACAAATCCATTGGTTTAACTTGCCTCAAGAATATGAGTAAGCTTTCTTGATTTTCTGGTTTAAATAAATAAATGTCCAACCCACAATCCTTGAAACCTATCAACCACAACAACTGAAAGCGATTAAACACGATGCAAAGCCTTTTCACTCCATAACTACAGAAGAAGTCTTCCTGAAGTCTGTTAAGTTTTACTATGGGTAGGAATTTGATGCAAAAGCTACATAGATGCTGCAGCTGTGGGTCCTAAATTAAAAAAGCAAACTTCCATGAAAGTATGTATAATTTAAGGCCAGGCTGCCACCAAGCTGAGCTATGCTTTCCTGCACTGCAACTCAGGCGATCAGGCAGTTAGCTGATGCTGCTGGAAAACACTTTTTGTAGGGTGCTTTTAGCTAGACCAGGTTCCAGAAATGAAATGCCAGCCTGCAAGACCAGTGTAGGGCAACCAGCCCTAGACTTGTTTTTAACTTTTTAGACAACGGGGGAACACCTGGGCCAGTCTTCTGCAGTGAAAGGGGCTTTGTCCAGTCCAGATTAGAACCAAGGACTCTCCCTCCCCTGATAAACTCCTGCTCCTTCCCTGGCTACAGACTCCTCCTTACTGGCTTCTAGCTCTGCAGACTCCTGCTGAAGCACTCATTCGTGGGATCACTGTGACAACTGGCATTTAAACTCAAGTACTGCAGTGCCCCCTGTTGAAATTAGTCCTTTCACTACATGAGAGGTCTGAACTACCTGACCGGTGCTGAACTTCAGTCTCCCTGTTACACCATCACCTGCTAAACATCTTTCTAAAAAGCTTTTCCAAGATGGATGTTTGTGACTTACTTATCATATTCTCAGTGAAGTACCTGTTGAAGTAGTATTTTCCCGATTCCACAAGTAATTAAACTGCCGTATATGAACAATGGAGTCCCTAAAAGGATTGAGACCATTTTTTCCTTAAGTGCCAAGAAATGATCACATACCTGAAAGGCACACTAAGGGTAATGTTGCCCCCTACCCTAAAGGGCATTTTAGCTATTTCTCACTGCACACGTACTGGTCATTTAACCACATACATTCTAAATTCTTATTTATACATGTATAAATAAAAGGGCTGTGTTTTCACTCACTAATTCAGCTAAAAGGTCACTAACCTAAAAGCAGTGAGCTGCAATGTTCTAGCATAATCATTTCCCCTGCATGTGAAGGTGATCAAAATTCCAGAACCTGGCAAAAGCACTCCAACACAACCATGAAATTGTGTGGCTCTAACACCTCCTACTCATTACCTTTGTTTCTTCAATATCAGATGTATGAAATAAGTAACATCTGCTCTTCCGGTGAACTTTATTTCATCACAATTTGCCTTTTCAGGCAACTCAACTTCCTCTAAAAAAGGGGAAGGGCCTCAAAAAAAAAAAAAAAAAAAAAAGAGGAACACAATTTCTTAAGTCTTTCTTGCAAGCAAGAAATAAATTAAGAATATATTTAAAGATAATGACTTCATGCTTTCCCTGCAGCACATTCCATGTGGAAAGACACTTGCTCTGAATCACATTCCATCTAACAGACTGCAGGGTAATCCTAATAAATGACAATTTATGAATGGCATCAATTAAGATTATGGTTTGAAGAATTCTCATATGAAGCTGTGAGCTTGTTTCCTGGAAAAGATGTAGGTTCTGCACTATATGACTAATTAAAGGATTTAAGAACAATGTATTAAAATAGTTTATTAACACCAAGACAAGACACCAAAAAAATCAGCTTTTACAGAAACAAAAGCATAATATAGTAATAAATCTTGCCCGTTTTGTAAAAGTTATCACCATAACTGAGGCTGCATATAGTCTGGCAGTCTTTCACAGAATAACCTTAAACTCCTACCGAGTTCTCTGACCCTAATGTTTAACATCCTGCATCAAACTCCTAAATGTTTCTATTACGAAACCTTCCCTTCAGGCAGATGGATATTATCCAAATACACTCTCTTACTTTGTCAAACAGCAGCACAGATTTTCTTCACTAACCTTGGCAATTCTGCACAGCTGCTTTAGGTCTATTAATTAAACTGTACTTATGAAAAGAGAATGACCTTTCTACCTAGTCTTTTCTTGTTCAGATTATACTGACAGCAAGAAGTCTTGAATCTTCCAAGTGTGAAAATGTTCATTAACGCAGGAGAAAAGTGAGCATCTCAGGTGGTGAATTACTTTTTTTTCTTTTTTTTCTTTTCATCTGCTGCCATTTTTAACTTGACTTCTTCCACAGGAAGTGCTCCTAATTTCTTCTTCTTTGCGTTCTTTACCTTTTCCTTGATGGCTTCGATATCAATTTTTTTCTCAGTGGAGGCTACATAGTAAAAAATACAAAGATAACAGACATGAATTTTACCTTTTCTAAATTTTAAGTCTACAAGATGACTTCATATATAAACACAGTAAGCTGCATCCTGTGGCAGTGGTTAGGACTCATGTTCACTCACAATTTTATAAACTACTCTAATAATCATTTTTGTTGAAATTAGTTATTATCCACAAACTTCTTTCAGCAGAATTCTACAGAGAACAGTCATATAAAAAATCCTATACAACTGCATTCGAATACAGACGTCACACTCGGCACACATCCAAGCTACTGTCACCCACTCCTCAGACCACAGATGTACTCCTCTGAAATTAATACAGACACACTCTCTTAGACATAGGCCTATTGGCTTGGTTGGTCTCACATAAGAAGCGAAGAAATTAATTATTGAGTTCTTATACCTGGAGAAGCTTTCATGGTATTTTGTCTTTCTGCAAGTAAGTAAGGTGGTAAGATCCCAAGCATGCCTGTCACATCCTTACACTCTCTCCTTGGCCATCCCTTAATGGCCATGCTTGGAAACAGGACGGGGAAGGGTGGGCTGGGGGAATACGATACAGATCTCTGACCCCTGCATGAAGACCTTTATAAGAGACTTCTACAGGGACCGCCAGAGTACTTAAGTTAAACACTTAATGCTGAGCAACATGAATAACCTACTCTTAAATTCATCTAGATGATGGTATTTCCTCTTTTGGGCATGAGTCATGAGTTTGGATCTGACTCTCCTATCTCACACAGTTAATTCCTACATCTAACAGTGGGTACCAGCTGTCTTCTTTGGTTCTCAGTTCTTCCCTACATACAAACTACTGCTGTTGATTATTGTTGGAAGACTGAATGATTTCAGGTCAAAACACACAGGAGCTAGAAAACACAGTATTTGACATACAGTAAAGTCAATAGCAGGATCACTGAAAATTTACTGCCATCACAAAGAAGTACTGTATAAATGCTGCAGAACACATGTCTTTCAAGAAACATGAACTTTTCAGTTCGGAGGAAGTTGTGTAATATATAGTGCAATAATATGTAGGCAGTATAGCCTACAAAACATACATAGTATATGTAATACAACAAATGAATAGGTAGTATCATCAATGAATCCAGAAAACCGAAAACTTGTGTCTCTAGTGCATAAAAAAACCAAACCAGCTGAGAACACAAGTTCTTACTCTGCACATAGTGTGGTTTAACTTTTAGAAAGGATATGCTATCGTATGCCAACACTTACTTACGGTTTAAGTATTCAAGTACTGCTTTTAGGTTTCTTTTCCTGAACAGAACTGAATGCAAAAGTTATGGCAGCTTCACTACAAGACTAAAAACCAAAAATTGATGTAGCCAGAGCAACCAATTGAGATGGCCGTCCCAGTATCTCCATCAGCAAAATGTTCTACAAAGAATTGTCATTTTATAGGTATAGAATTATGGGCTGCATTATCCTTCTACTGTCCCTGGCAACTCCAGGCATGGGTCTAACCACTAGGAATTTTTTACATGACCTTTCTTATTTCCTCCAGCTGTATCTCTGCAAAATCACTCACCCTAGGAATCAACAGCATGTTTTAGAACAGGAAAAAAAAAATGGTTACCCTTCTTTGTTTTCACAACTGGCTTTTCCTTTGGTGGGATAAAAGCTTTATTTCTTTCTTCTTGTCTTTTCTTGATTGCATCTGCTTGCTTTGCCTAAAGTTACCAATAAAAAGGTCAAGTATCAGTAGAGCAGGGCAAAAGGGACCAAAAAAAAAAGAATTCCAAGTCAGCTGCCAAATGCTTTTTAACTGAGCAGTGGGTTAGAACTTTACCTTTATCTCTTCCACTTGCTTTCGTTTCTTCTGTCTTTCTTTCAAGAAGTATTCACCACTTGCCAATTCTTTATCAATCTGCATGAGACAAGCATCAAGAATCTTTAAGCAATTATGCATTATGAGCCAGATGTATAGTATCAGGAAATTAGAATTTGACAGAAAAGGCCTCATAACCCCTTGTTAGCAAGAACACGATTTCAAGTAGTGGTATATTCCTGCACAACCAAATAAAGTTTCAGCTGACCTGGCTTTCCGGCTGCGGAGGTGGGAACGGTGTGTACTCCTTCTTAGTATTTTTCTTCTTTGGCTCCTTGCGTTTTTTCAAGTTCTTCCGCTTGAACTTAGGCAAAAATCTTTCCCAACTTTGTGACCTTAGTTCAGGATCTTTTGATAATTCCCTTTTGATCATCAAAGTCTTCAGAATGTCACAAAGAAGTTATTAAAAAAAATAGTATTACAGTAGTAGCCAAGAGCTCCAAACTACAAGTTTTACTAAACTTTCTTACAGTGAATATGTTACATCCAAACCTTCCATCTCTCACTTCAGTAACAGTAGAGGGGTTTAATTATGAACAGCAGAACCAAAAAAATACATATGTCTCAAAACAGGGACAGACTGTACTGGAGAAAGTGCCTCAGTTTCAATGAGCAAGCATCAAGCAAACAACTGAAGGGATGAAAGTTTATACACAGTTTTCCTTTGATGTTTTCTCAGATGCTGTTAATGATATTATGGCAACATATCCTGGTAAAACAGAGGTTATCAAAGTCAGGGGTTTTTTAAAGCAGCATACTACAGAAATTCTTAAAAATAGATTACCATATAGAAACATGTAAATTATTAACATACAACTCTGAGCAGAAGTAGTATTTTCTTGTAAATAAAGATGGACAGCAGACCACACTAACCTTAATGTTATATATGGGATGTATATTCTTCATTGTGTCCAGAACAACTTTTCTAACCTGCATTTAATAACAAAGAACAGAAAACTCAGCAAGTATTTCATATTCTTTATGTCTATATATATTAAAATACCAGGTATACTATCTTGTTTCCTCTCCTTGGCCCTGCCCCACAAAGTAGGTAGATTTAAAAAGCTAACGCACATGGTTAACTGGAAGGCACAGCACTTCAGAAGTACCAATAATATTTTTATGTTTCTAATACACTCCAGCATGCCCCACATACATTACTTTCATGTTACCATGGATTTCATGGTGTCATGAGAAACTTGCTTTTGACAAGCATTCTCCTCCTACATAGTTACAAAAAACATACTGGATATTCCTTAATGTCACATACCATTAACTGTGCAGTATTTTCAGTCTTACACCTCATATCCAGAAATACACAAATTCTTGCTGAAAAAACCCCAAAACAGTATTTCACAAATGCTTTTTTACTTCCAAGACCGAAAGATCTGAGTCTAAACAAAATTCAGCAGCTAAGATGCTATGACTATGAACATTCATGTAAATGTAGCTTACTAACACATAGCTGAAAAATCAGTGAAATGCTCCTGAGGCTGCCAGATCTTGCCTCTCGTCTGCCCTCGAGCCAGACACAGAAGTATGCTACACAAACAGCTCATCTGCCTCCCCTTACCTCTTTTAGCCCACTGAAGGGTCCAAGAGCTGAAACAGTGTTGCCTTGCACCATAATATAACAGTTTGTTAACAGTTCCAGAGCCTACACCAAAAAAAGAAATTAAGTGTAAACTGAAGATGTGACACAAATTTGGGTCTAAGAATTGTCTGTTTACTACACCTATTGGAAATACCTTCAGAGTAGATCCTTTTGGTCCAAGAAGTCGTCCTCTTCTTTTTATAAAAGTGTCTCTTTTCCTCACCAGAGAGCCTATTTTAATGATGTCACATGCAACATCATCCTGAAGGATACGAACTGCCTAAAGAGACGAGAAGCAGGCAATATTGTCTGAACGTAAATGTATTATTCAGAAGTCAACAGAATACTTCAGTTTATTCTTCTCATGTCACTTTCAGATATATTTACTTCAAATACATATTTTGTTTTACTTGACTCACTTGAAAATCCCACATTTTGAAAATTCACTATTTTATAAGTATTATGATAGAATTTGATACAAACTTCCAGGATTTAATACAGACCTGTTCAAATGGAACGCTTCTTGCCAGAAGTTTTATTAAATCTCTAGCCCTGATGATTGCATACGGATCAAAAGTCTTCTTCGTGGTAGTGACAGTCATGCTTCCTTCAATTAGATCCAGCGTTGCGTTCACAAACTGCAATATTTGAAAAGAAATAGTGAATCAATCTCTAAGAATCCTGTATCTTTCATCTTTGGCAGTAAGAAGGTAACAAATAGAATGCTACATACTGAATGCAGATCCATTTTCCAAATTTCCTTAAGTGCCTTTCAGATTAAGGAAATTCACACACAGACAGATAAAAAAGACGGAATATATGTGTCACGCAGCCCCAAACACCACCCCCCTCCTCTCCCTGAATTTAGGCGCAACAAAGTTGTCAGTGCCTGGATGACAAGACGCTGCTGCTGAGAGCTTTGCTGACAGCATCTGTAAAGAACTGCAAGTCTGGCTACACAGACTTTCACTTATTTTGATGCCAATAGAAAATGATACTACCAATTCTAAATGCAAGCACAGTAGAAATATATGCAAATACAGTATCAGAAAAGCAACTTGCACTGTTTTTATAAGCTCAAGAAAGACCTGTATCTCCCAAAAGGTAAAACATAGTATCGCAATTGTTAAGTATTTGTACATGTTCACTCAAGGCTTTCTGGACAAGTGGCCAGCACTCTTTCAAGTATGCTTCTCTATACTTCGGGAATAACGTTGCAAAACTGCTTTCTTCCAGCAGCCCTTTGGGATTATCCTCTCTCGTAAAGGCTGGCTCTTTCCATCCATCTGGCACGGTGAGAAGTTCAGATTCATCAACTGTTATAGGTAAAAAAAAAAGTTGTTTTTTCCTCCTTTTTCAATAGTGATTATTACATCTCTTCCCCGTTTAAGTACAAACAAAACAATAACTGAAAGCAGGGACACAAAGTTTTGTTAATACTCTGCTGAATGTTTTGCATTTCTTCTGACTTTAAAGAAATTACTGCTTTAAGTAATTTATTTTAAAAAAGAAAATAATTCCACAACTGAGATATGCGTTGCGGATAGGATATTACACAAGAGCAAGACACAGGCTGAGGCAGCGACCAGAGAACCGTGAGGACGGTCCCACCACAAGGCACCGCGCCCCTCGCACCCAACCGCCGCCTCTATCCTCCCCAGCGCCGCCAGCCGGGAAGCAGCCCGCCTGCCCCACGCTGCCTCTCCGCCTACACGAACCCGCGGCCAAGCTCCTTAGTCCCGGGCTGTTTTCGGAAACCGGAGGGACTGCCGGGACGGGGCAGCAGACCGCGGCCAGGGGGAGACCCTCAGCCCGAGGGCTTCCCCGGCGAGCCGGCTATCAGCCCTGCACGGACCCTCACCCTGCTCCCACCTGTCGCCGCTTTCTTTTTGCTTTTGTTTTTTTGCTTTTCATTTTGCCTTGGCCCAGCCTCGGCCGCCTGGGGAGGATCCGCCATGTCCGCCCGCGCGCCACCCCTCACCCGGCGGCGGAAGCGCCGCGCGCCGGATGGGGAGGGGATGGGAGCCGCGGTGCACGCCGGGAGCCGCAGTGCACGCCGGGAGCCGCAGTCTCGGGGCTCGGCGGGGCTGAGGGGAGCGGGTGGTGGCGGTGTGAGGCGGCGCTGGGCGGACGGGTTGAGCGGTGGCTGCTCGGGTCTTGAGAGTGGCTTTACTGCTTGTGCTCACAACAATACGCCTTCTCCTACTGGGTTGTCCATCCCCGGGAGTTAAAAAGGGAAAATAAAGCCGGTGGGAAGAGGCAGGGGTGCCTGCTCTGCCTGACAGCGAGCGGCAGCGCCGGCCTCTGCTGCGTGGGTGGCGGTCGGTGGCCCTCGGGCGGCGGGGACTGCGGGCTACCTGACAGTCCTCGCTGCTTGCCAACAGAGGAAGTTCCCCCAGCTCTCCATCAGGGTTACTGTATATCAAGGTGTGTTTGCACCTGGGCGACAGTGGCTCTGGTGTAACACAGCACGGTCTGTCTCCAGCCGACAGGGACTGGTTGGGTGCTCACGCTGCTGGAGACCTTGCTCACTTCCCCTGGGTGGCTCCACAGCCCTTCTTGGACTCTGTGCCATTGCAACCACGGGCTCAAATTTAATGCCGCAGTTGAGGTGAGAGGCATATACCAAGTGTCTTCTTTCTTTCATCCTCTTGCACGTGAAACATCTTTTCCAGCCACGTTCTTCAGCTTTGAATTTTCTATTGCTGCTATGCAATGTAAAGGAAAAAAGAACCAGCATCATCAAAATGTACAGTGAAGTAGATTGGTAAATACTTGAAGTGCTTCAGTGCTTATAACTAAAGAGAATGTGTTCCTGATGAGACCTAATTATTCAGCTGAATAACCCAGTCTAAGGTTCTCTGGGGGATGCTCTGCATCCTCCTTCCTCCTCCTTTCTGTACCTGTAACTGAGCATTTTCTTCACTAAAAAAACCAAGAATGTGCCTACTTCACTCTCTTCTATGGGCACCATGAAAAGCCAATGGAGTGAAAAACTGGAAGAGACCTTTAAGAGCTAGAACACCTGCACTTCTGAGGCAGGACGGTGTTGTCCTTGGCTGCTGTTCATCAGACCTGTTCATAAAAGCCTGCACTCTACGGTGTTTAATTACCATCATGATGAGAAAGATATTCCTATCATCTGATCTACACATAAATAAAATATTAATTCAAAAATCAGTTTTGACCCACCCAAACTATTCTTTGAATCTGACTGCTGTCTTTCCTAGCCTGCTCCATCTCCCAGCCCTGCGCCAGCACCATCTCCCACAATGAACAGGACACCAGGATCCCTTCCGCATGCAAGTTTGCCATCGAGCTGATGCATGATTTTAGCCATTTTTTTTAATTTCTCTCTGTCCACATCCTTTGAACAGGGAGGCCGCTGTGGGAGCACTTGGGCCCGCGAAGGACAGAATGTCCCTTGATGGGGCTGCGAGAGGCTTGGCGGTGCGCACCATCTCTGCTCCGAAATGGCACATCGAGTATTCACCTTCTGCTCTGAGGACAAAAGGGAAAAAAGCGGGAAGGGGAATCGGGGAGGCCCCGCAGCAGAGGGGTGCTGGTGGGTCGCTCCGGCCGTTTGGGGTGGTTGGTTACCCATCCCCGGTCCCGCTAGATGGCAGTGACCGCCGCGCTGAGTGGAGCATCCCAAACGGAACTGCAGCCCCGGCTGGGGTTTCTGCTTGAGGGAGGAGATAGGGAGAGATGGAAGCCATGGGCACCGTGCTCCCCTCTGCCCGCGCAGCCCTGCCGTGCGTGGAGAGGCCGGGGCCCTGCTCCTGCCTCGCCTGGCACCCGGCTGTGGATGCTGTAGGCGACTGACAGAAAGGTGCAGGTGCCCCTGGGCGAGCACAGGGTGGCAAATTTGCTTCTCTCAGCTCTTGGACACAGAAGTCTTCTGGGTTGGTATCCCTCTGTGCTGCGCAGCCTTTGAGCACAGGACGGGGGTCCTGCCTGGGCGGCACCCGGTGGATGCGACGGCAGGGCTGGGGGGGCTCGAGGAGGCGTTTTCTTCTCGGGAAGGTAGCGCATGAAGTGCATGGCATATGTCTTGCTGAAAACTGGCCAAGTGTTGTGGAAGTGCAGCAAAGCAGAGTTGGGAAGAGTTTGAGGGAGGATAATTTGTTTAGTTCAGCACTTGCTTATAGCCTGACTCCTCCTATGAGTAGGATGCAACCCACCAAAAAATCACAGGAGTGGGCTGTGGAAGGGGCATGCTGGCAGCATTCGGCAGTGGGAATCAGCATCCTGGCTGGGATGAGATGGGAGAAGTAGAGAGGCTGCAGACCATGGAGAGTCAAGAGTGTGAAGACAAATTACAGGCTTCAGGGAGAGAGAAGAGGGACCCCAAGGGAGAGGTGTGGCGAGGAGGTGGCACAGCCGAGGATCTTTGTAGTAGTGCTGGCTATGAGCAGTTTTCAAGGTCAGAGGAAAGGTCTCTGGTGAGATACACCACCTTTTTCATCAACCTACAGACCTCTCAGGCCTGCTCTGGGTATACATCTCATGCCTCTGCAGAGGCAGTGACAGAGCACTCATGTGCCTGCTCATTTCTTGCACCCCATCCCCTGCACCAGCTGCTGTTGCATGGGGGTCATGGAGCTCCCCAAGCCTCTGTGCTGGAGAAAGAAAGAGCTGCTCAGGGTAAGGGGGCAAGACACTGACACCTTGTGGCATCCAGCTTCTCTGATTCAAAGGATGGATAACCCTCGCTGGTGCAGCACAACACTGAAGTGTACCTTTGCCCAATCAAGACAGGTCCACTAAAAATAATAGGAAACGGAGGCAGTCATGCTAACAGACTTGGAAGCTGTGATTCAGGGAGGTCCCTCATATCCTCTTCTGTCTGATTCTTTGAAGGAGACAGTATTTTTTCATCTTTTCTCTTACCTTGGGATCTGTGGTCTGGTCGGATATGAGAAAGCCACTTCCCTAATTCCTGGCCGGGACAGGATGCTCCCACAGACCCACTCTGCTCCTCCGGGCAGCCTTCTCAGGCTCCAGACAACAGCATGTTTATATCATTTTTATTAGTCACTGCTCAAATGCAATAACCAGCCACCGCTCGTCTGGCAGGGTGAGGACAGCTAGCCGGGGGAACAGCGGCTGCTGAGGGCCGGGGGACTGACAGCTGGTGTCTAGGTGACTCCGGCTGGGCTGTGCCGTGACGGGGATGCTGCGGCCCCGCAGGAGCGGGGTCCCCCCCCCCTGCTGGTTTGGCACCTGAGCTCCTAGGCAGGAGGGGCAGAGTGAGTGCCAGTGTGGTGGTGGGGCACAGCTACTGCAGGGCCGGTGGCATGCAATGCCGCTGCTATTCCCTGCCCTCAACCGCCCTGGCTCCTGGGGTCTGCGTGCCCTCCCAGCTCTGCCAGCACCAAGAGACAACGTGTTTTCTGCAAGCAGCTTTCACTGGCAGTGTGTACCGTCGTCATTGTTGTAACAGCCCAGTATGGGATGGAGATACCCAGCTGCAAAGGGCTCCTTTGAAGACCGTTGTCTGAATATACAGATCCCAGCCTAGCAAGACTCCTATGCCTGCTGAACCCATTGCTGGGCTTTGGGGGGACCTGGGTCAGTTCTGTGTGTGCATATACGTGCAAGCATTTTTTCCTGTTAAAATAAAGCGAAGGAATGAAACAGCACAACCACACAGGCTTCCTTGCATGCATTTCAGGCTATATGATAAAAAGGGCAAAGCACTGCTGTTAGAGTGAAGGTGCCTCTTTATTATGCAGCGAAATAATTATTTCCCAGTCAGTAGATAGGATTCCAGCCACTTGGCACTTTCTTGCATGCCATTTTCCAATCCAAAAGAGCAACTTGGGATTTTGTGATAATTCAAGCAATCAGATGAGCTCATGCATATGGCATTCATTCACTAGAAACACCACACAGATCCCATTCAGCCTCAGCACTCTTAAATCCATGTGACACTTTTATCTATTTATAAACTTTTAACAGCAGGTTATGATTGTTATGCAAGCCATTTTCCAGGGATTAATAAGCAGCTTGTTTTGATGACAGCAAGAAGGGCCATTAACTGCTTTGGGACAGTCATTAATCTGTAGTAAATGCTCAGCATCTGGATCATTTCTACATAATTAAATAATCAATACTGCCTTTTGATTCAAATATCTGGAGAATTGTATTTTAAATTTATCTTGGCTTAGGGTGTTCTTAATTCTTTTAGTTTACAAGAGGGCAGGAAACAGGCCCACAGGCAAGCGAGAGCTTCTGGTGTGACTGGCTCTTATATTATCAGCTAATTCTTACAAAACCTCTCAAATGAGCAAAATATACTTCAAACTATCCTCCAAAATCTATTAATTGGACTGGATGGAGAAAAAATAACCACAAATGTGTTGTCCTTTTTCTGTTAATATAGAGTTCTTTCATTATCGGAACAAAATCATGTCTTTGAGTGATCCAGCACTGGGAGGTAGCCTAGCAGAATTAAAATAATAAAACAGAAGCTCCCCCTGCCCAGCCACCTCCAGAAAAGTCCCTTTTGATTCATTCCCCATCTGGCTAACATGACCTCTGTGCCCTCAGGCGGATGGGGTTATGGTCTTCATTTTTCTTTCCCCTCTCCTCCTCCCTCTCCCTCTCTCTCTCTCTGGGCAGTGGTGTAAGTCACTTCTCTGGTTTTGTTTTGTTCTCATCTTTGCTGTCAAGTCCAGTGATCTGCAGAGGTGCTGATAGATGAAGGTAATGGTGCCCATCACAAAGCTTGTCAGGCAAGAACCACACCGCAGTGGTGCTGCTGCCTTCTTCGTGGAGAGCTAGGGAATTCCCAAGCAGGCAGAATTCATCATAAGTGAGAAGAGGTAAGTGGAAGTCAAAACCATGAATTTCAAAAGAAAGAAAGAGACTTACTGTATTGTCACAGGATCATATGCTAATTTCTATCCTTTGAGCTATCTTTTCACCAGATAACAAATCTGCATCTTACTACAAGGACATGATGGACGAATAACAACTCCCCTTCACTGTTAGTGGGGTTAGAAAAAAAGCAAACACGCAGTCAGATATCTATTCATACTTTGAGGCTGGAAAGACAGGAGGAAGATTTTGCAAGAAATAAAGAAGAATGTCACTGACCCAATAGCAAAGCTTTCAGAAGTAGCTACCATGAAGACACTTGTGAAGTCAGACATGAAAAAATAAAGAAGAGTGGCCATCATAAATTCAGCTCAGCTAAGGGATAGCTGAGTTTGTGAGAGCAAAAGCTTCCTCTTGAAAGAGAGCAGAGAGGAAAGCATGTGATGAACCCTAAGAGGAACAGGGAGCTGGAAAATGAGAGGACTGCAAACCATAAAAGCATCTGAAAGGTCTAGCTGGAAAAGCAAAGCAAAGATAATGTTTGGCACAAGGAAGAACACAGGATAAGAAGGAAGAACCAATGGGTAAGAAAGATGATAGTTTTGTCTGGGGAAAGGCTTGCAATGAAATTCCTGTCAATTTGGGGACAAGAGAGGAACGAGAGACAAACTGGGACAGGAATTTAGTATCATTATGAAATCAAAGCAGCATGTTTAGATCAAAAGGTCTTTGGAGCTGGGCACGTGCCTAATCATGTATTCATACAGTGACTGACAGAATGAGGCTTTTGTCTTGACTTGAGCCTCTGGGAGTTGTCAGAAAGCAATCACCACACCATCACAAGCTGTGCCAGGCCCTCCAAGTTACACACAGGAGAAGAAAAGCGGGAGACTGAAGGCAAGTGCTGGTCAGGGGTAGGTGTATCGGAAGCTGGGGAGGAGGAAGGCAGGGGGCTGAGGAAGGCAGTGGGAGGAAATGCCTATATCAGAATATTGGTCCAAAGCCTCAGAGAGGGGGAGAGTCAAGCAGGGATTCGAAAGTGATCACTCCCATCTGCTTTAGAAAGTCTCCCACATAGCGCGGAGAGCAATCACACGTTCCCAAAGGCCCAGCAGGGACAGCTAACGGAGATTTCTCCAGCTGTCTCAGTACCCATCCTATTTAGGTAATGCCTAACAGGCTGTGCCTGCCAGGGCAGAGCTGGTCTAATGGCTCTCAGCTCCCCAAAGGTGTCCTTGTCACCCGTGGATAGCTGTTGCAGGAGAGCACCACGTGGGGACCGGGACCCCACAGGCTCAGATCTGCGGCAGCATCACAGGGTCCCCTCTGCCACTGCCTCTCCCAGCCCCTCTGCAGTGCGTACCTGGGGAACCACAGGGAAAGGAGCTGCTGCTTTCCGAATCAGGTCAGGAGAAGTGTCCACAAGCCCCCATCCTCACTGATACAGCCCCGTGCCAGGGCACTGCCAGAGCAGCAGAAGGGGATCTGCTGTGCTGCTCCCTGTAAACTTGCAAAGAGCAGACCCTTTCTCAAAGGTGTACGGCACCGCGGGGCTGTGGATTGAAGCTGGAATTTCCAAAAAAAAGGTTGTTAAAATAATTTTAAAGTCATGCCAGAGCAACCGGAGTTTGAGCACGGCTTTTCTTTAGGAATTCATAACAATGCTTGTGTATGTTATTCTGAAACACACAGATAAAACACTCCCTAGGTCTATTTTTCTCTTGTACTAGAATCCGGACATTATTATGCAGTTTTCCACTATAGCAATATTACAGCAGAATAAATAGCTCTGCTATACACGAAGGGGAATCCTATTACATCTTCAGTAACTCTCAGTAAGCATCATCGCTATTATACCAATTGAAGAGACAGAAAACAATTTTTAATTAAAAATATTTATAGCAGGCATAATACCAACTGCCAGTTTCACTATCCAGTGAATGCATTTTGCAGCTGGTACTAATTCTCTCTTATTTCCACGAGGTTAGCTAATATCAGCTGTTCATTAAGCAGAGGACATTTCAGGAGTATCCATATTATATGCTGTAACTAACTGAGAATTTCTTCCTTTGACAGATTTTAGGAAATCAAGATTGCTTTGCTGTGTTATTCTGGGACTTCATAATAGAGAGGTCATTTCCCAGTGATCTGAGTGGGCTGCATCATCAGTTTTATTCAGATCAATCCTACAAACTGCTTTCCAGCAGATAAGAACATTTTAATTAGCAATATGTCTTTTGTCTTCTATCTGCAGTGGAGTAGGGATTGGGAAATTGATTTCAGCACGCCCTTTATTTTACTGGGAGAGCAGCATAATCAGAAGGTGTCAGCAGAACCACAGGCAAATTAATTTCGAGATACAGAGCTTCGCACAGCCAACTGCACGACTGCTCTTCACGCTGAGTTTGGCCGAGCTGTGCAGGCGAGCTCACGGCTGCTGACGGCACCAGGTGCTCCAGGGGCAAAGTCTGGTAAGTCTTGGGTGAAGGGCATGATAGCAATGGGCTGGCTCACCCTGAAACACTCTCACGCTTTCTGTGCCAGAGAGCACATAAGACCTCAGTTCTTGTCCTGGTTAGATGTATATATCAGTAAATGTGCTTATGTGTATCTGTAGGTGATGGCCAGCTGGCCCTAGGAGTAGTAAGAACAGCTATAAGCCTGCAGCTTCTGCTGCAGTCATAACTCAGGCTCAGAGGAAACCAGCAGGCAGGGAATGGGGTGCAGAGGAGCCCTATTCCCACATATCTCCCTTCCTCCTACCTCTCTGTGCCAGAGGATGCGTGTCTGAAATCTGCAGCTGAAACAGTGTCTCCACCAGTTTTGTGCCCATGGGAAGCTCTATCCCCATAAATGCGAGGATTCAGTGGAGTCCATTTGTCCTTGGTTCACATTCATGTAGTTCAGAGGGGACTTGGAGCGCTGAAGGCTCCAGCCCGTAAAATCTAATACAAAACTTCTTGTTCACTGTATTCACCCCAGGATAGCCAGCAACTCAGCCAGCAAGGAAATCCCCCAGTGATTTATCAAAGTAGCAGCTGGGAACTGACAAACCAAGAGGCTCATCATAACCTGGCTTGTGACTTGCTAAATCCCATATGGTTATTGTTTTTCACTTTAAAATATTAGCAGTGGTTTTCAAAACCTTGAATTTAGCAAGCTGTGTTTCATAATTGTGAAGATCAAACCCCGTTTGAATCTGTGAAGTAATTTACAACATGCTTATCCTTCCACCCACAATAGATTTTACAGCAATTTCCCCTGGCCCTGATTCCCACTGGCAGCAGAGGAGCCCAGGGGACCCAGCTGGAAAGGCAAGTGATGTGAAATGGTGGAGGGGGCCATCCGTAATGGGAGCAGAGGCTGTCCCAGGAGGTGATTCAGAACAAGAGTTTAATACAGGGAGGTGCTCTGAGTCGCTCCCACGGGAGCTTGCCTTGTTCCACTGCCTACAGACTGACCTGCGAAGAGCAGCTGCTGTTGCTTAATTAGCCTTTGTGAATATTCTGCTTTAATCCATCTTTAAAGCTTGCGAAAGCCTAGCATGTCCGTGTGCTGATCTTGCTCTAGGCAAGCACTGTGCCAGTCATCAACAGCCTCAAGAAGCCGAGATCCACCAGCTCCGTATGGGAATGTCCAAGCTGTTATATCCATTTTCTTTTACCTACAGGAAAATCAGTCTTTCAATCATCCAAGGACTGAACCTGTTCCTACACAGATGGTAATAAAGGCTTCCAGAGCACTTTGGACTGAGCATATGGATACAGTCACCACAGCTGTCCCAGATCTGACTTTCTGAGTAGTTATGATATCCTAGGCTAGCTCTGATTTTAGCTGTTCCCCTCAGTATTTTGTGGAGGTGAGCACTGTGCATTTGAGCGAGCTGTTTATTTCCTAATGGTAGCAAGCAAAGTTTCACTGAAAACCCTCTAGAAAGGCAGTCTCCGAACAAGTGAAACAGCAGAGAGTGAAGCATTCCTTCTCCTGCTACTCATCTTTTTGGTCAGCTGTGCATGAAATGGCATATGGAAAAGCAAACCCTTATTTCCCCCAAATGTTTTGTCTGGGTTTAAGTGGAGTTCATAGGTTAAATAATGGTGAGTTTGCACCAGCCCTGGCAAAGGGGAGCTAGACAGTGTAGTCTACAGTGAGCTTGAGGACCTGGGTATCCATTACCAGATCTGCTACTAAGATTGACCAACCAATTTCCTTGCCTGAACTGTAAAATTTTAAGGTCAGGAACTTTCTGTAAGTATGTGTTTGTACAGGAGGGCAATTTGAGATGATCTTGTGTGAGGTACAGCTGCAACACAGACTGCTGGCTGCTGAACACTGAATTTGTCGTAAAGTTGTATCTGATGCAGAAGGAAATACAACAGAGCTGGTGGGTAGCAAAGTAGCTGTTGAAATAACCATTTCAAATAAAATGTCACAGACTGAAGTTTGATTGATAAAATTTCATTTTTGCATGCCACCAGCCAGAAGAAAAGAGCCCATCTGTTCTCCAAGCATTGCACATTGTTAAGCAAACTGCTTGCAGCTTGGCAGATCAGAACATTAGAAGAAAAAAAAAAAAAAGCCAACCATAAATGAGCGTGAATACAAGATGAGTCATTGAAGTTTGCCCAAAAGCAGCATAAAAATGGTGGTTCTTGCCAGGAAGTTATGCCAGGGTATTCTCACGGGCTTGGCTTGCCAGGGCGGGCAGGCAGAGAGAGAAAGTGGCGGGGAATAGGGGTGCATTCTTCCGCCGCCGAGGCTGGCGAGGGCCGCTTGGCTGCACGCTGTGGGGAGAATGTGTGTGTTTGTCTTTGCAGACAAGGGGCATCATTATCACATATCTCAGCAGGGTTGTAGATGTCAACCAATAATTGGTTTTATTTAGAATATGATGTCCAACTGGTGAATGAAGCATTTTGGGTGTCCTGGAAAGATTTTATATACAAACCAGCTGGAATCCCATTGACAGGAACAGCCTCTTCCTTTCCCTCGCCCCCCTCCCCATTACTTTCAGTCAGACAGAGCTGGAAATGACTGAGAGGAGCTCCAAGAAGCCTGTGCCTTTGAGCAGTAAAGTCTACTGGTGCTAAACATCTGACACTTGTTCATTAAGAGAGACCCGGGCAAGCATTTCATCGTTGAGATGAGTATTTAATACATGAATGGGAAGCAAGAAAACATATTTGTGGCCATTTCAAAAGGCTGTCATGCAAGGAGACTCCAAGTCTGAGCAAGTTGGAAGAGCTGCAGGGTGCTTTGGAAACCCCTCAAATGAACTCACACTTGCAAAGCACAAAGTTGCTGTTGCAGCTTCCAAAGAAAAGTGAGAAGTGGAGTGAGCAGTCAGGCGTGGGGCAGTCAGCAGGTGCCGGGCTCCAGCCTTCCTTTAGCACAACTGCTAGGTTATAGGGAAGGGGGGACCTTACACAGCTTCCCATGTAGAGCATCACAGCTGCACCCACCCCAAAATAATATGACGTTAGTCCCATCACTCCATAGCTGCATGAGTGATGTGCTAGGATTTTCCAGAAACAGAAAATGACAGCTCGTCCGGATAGCTGTAGTTCAGCTCATGGCCAATGCTAGATAGATGCATCTTCTTTACTGTGGAAATCTACCATTTGTTCAAGGAAAATTATTAAATGTAAATATATTCAGAACAAGAACTGAAAATGAGTGAGGACCTCGAATAGATGGAGATAGAAGAATGTTTCGAATGAGACAAAAAAGGGCAGAAACTTTCATTAAAGTGCTTTTTCTCTGCTTTTGGAAGATGCAGGATGCTGGTTCCTGTAACAGGAGCAGAGTATGTCTTCTGCACCCCAAGTGTCCCAAAAGAGCTGGCTGAGAAGGGAATGATTTTTTGGTGGCTTTGTAAGTACCAGAAAATTTAAACTCTGTAAGTACAGAAAATTTAAAGCAAGATTGTGATGTGCTAATTGAACAGGACAAGTAGGAGGTCACTGGTTGAAAGCTATAGCCTGGCTGGCTGATTTCCACCCTAGGTAAAACCATGGAGAACGAAACCACTGATGTGAGATACAGTGACAAAAAAGGTGTACATTTAGTCACTGACACCAGACGTGTATAAGGGCAAACTGGCATTATTCAACATATCTTTCATTTTTCCAGTTTTTGTTATTGCTAATAAAAGGCAATTAATGGACACACAACAGACTTCTAACCCATACACACTGTAATAGGCTAGCTGGGTGTTATCTCAGGAAAACCCCACCAACATCAACAAAAAACCCCACAACATAATACAGGACACAGCCAGTGGGTTAAGACCCCCCTGATTAACAATGAGGAACTGTCATGAAATCAATGGCCAGATTTTGGATTCAATCAGTGTAGGACCATGGCAGTGGTTTTTTTGAGCAGCTAAATGCAATTACAAGAACACTGCAAATCCAATGTGTGGAGGATACCCCCATTGCAAAGGAAGTACGCAATGATATGGCAGTCATGCGGAGTGAGCTGGGGCACTTGCTCAGCTCGAGTCACCCAAACAAGAAGTATTTTGACACAAGGCAATGCAAAACCACACATCTAGGAAGGAAGAGTGCTGGCTCGACCTGCACGGTGGGACACAGGACCCTGGAAAGAAACGACTCTGTGTAGTTTTTGGGAATTAAAAGAGAATAAACAGTACAGCTGAAGTGCTCAGAATAAAAACATGGATATATGACACCAAAAAAAAAATGGTATATAGCTATATGGACAAGAAAATAGTGAGCAGTACACTGACACAAATGCTTATATACAACAGTGGCGAGGTGATCTTGGAAACCTGTGTCAAGTTAGCAACTACGTTTCTTACAGACTTGCAGAAGAGACCCCCCAAATAATTGGAACACAGGAAAATTGCCAAAACCTCTGAGGAAAATGTAATTTACTTGTCAAAATCTGTAGAGAATGCTTCTATAGGGTCCCAAATACCTACTATTAAGGAGGTATTAATTCAGATAAAGGAATCAATGATAATATTCAGATTATCAATAGATAATAGTTACCAGTTTTAGGTAGCAGTTTTTACACAAATACATGTTTCAAAAAGAAGGATGATTATCAAAGGGTTGAAATATAAATGGTTTCTCCAGTTCCTGATGGCATCTGCTGAAGTTTTGGTGCCTTTCTGGGTGATAAGCTTTAGTCTAACACAAGTTATTTAGTTCAATATATGGACACTCAAACAAAATTTAATGATCTGTTCTTTGCAGGTGATTGTGCTACATTTAATAGTCCTTTCTTGCCTTCAGATCTGTGACCCTCCCAGTTCCCTCCCCATACTGCTCTGCACTTTAAGGTTTGCACCGTGGAAACCACATAGAGTAGAAAATATCCTTGTAAATCACTGTGGTTAAGCAGTATTTCTTATTTAGGATTTGAGATCATTTTCAAATCAGGAGAGAGGAAACAAAGGGAGTCAGCAAGAAAGACAAGACATACCAATAGCAATAGCAAGCGCTGGGATTATTAGGGCCATGGACACCCAGCAAGCTCACTGGCAGCAACTGACACTGCCAATCTCATGGGTCAGATGACCCCGTTTCAGCATGTGCTGGACTGAGACATCCTGCCTAAGTGGTCTCAAAGCCTTTTACTGTAGGTTTGGGCTGTGTGCTGATTCTGTTATCGGGTTTAAGAGCAGGAACTGTGGTCCTGCCAAAATTAGATAAGGGTTAAAAAAAAGAAAAGGGCACCAGCAGACACTGCTATCAAACAGAGTGCTTGCTTGTGCTCTGACACTGTTGGAAATCATCAGCAAATTAGGTATAAAAGGAACAGGCAGGCAGCATGTTCCTAGCTGAACTGCTATAAATGTCACAGCATTTGTATTGACACCACAGGCTGCTTCATCACAAAAAAAAAAAAAAAAAAAGGAAAAAAAAGGAAGATAATATTGTGAAGAGGATTGTTTTTCAAATGAGAAAAGACAAACATACTTAGCAAGATCTACCCTATCTACCCAACAGGAATCTAATAATCAGACTATAATTGGATGATGGCCAAAAGATGATTGGAGCTGAATGGCTAAATAGTAACTCTACATCACTAATAAAAAATACTTAAAACATATAAAGTGTCTTATACCAAAGAGTAAATGAGAAGAAGATAAAGATGTGAAAGAGTTTGAACTGTTTATTTAGATTAGACAATCCTTAGAATTGAATGAAAGATGGGCAAAAAAAAGCTGTAACACAGGGAAACATACTGTGTTGCTGTAGGGTTGATGCTCTTCCGTGGTCTTAAGGATCTCCTTATTCACTGCTAGCAAAAAAGGAACGCTTCCCATTAGGTCACAAAACCCAGCAGTTTCTCTCTTGCTGCTTCCTCAGTATCCAAAAGAGCAGTTCACCAGAAACTGTAAGTGACGGCTATTTCAGCTCATCAGTTTTAAAGGGAAAATTAAATTTTAAAAGTTCTCCTTCAGTAGCTTGGCTGAAACATGGCTTTCTACAGACAGCCTTATCCAACATGCTCACAAGCACCTGCTGCTTCACAAACCCAGGCAAAATTCTCCTGGTTTCAGATGTGATCAATTCAACAGTTGAGACGGGTTTGCAAAGCTCTCAGTGCCCTAGGTAAAACTCCATTGTGTTTCAGGGCAGATACTGGATGATGCACAGAGACTCAGGAGTCATTGCGACTGCAAAATCAGAGGGATAAACACCATGGGAAATACTGGCAGCTGAGGTGAAATGGTGTCCTTGAGAACCAGCAGTATTCTGCAATCTCTGCAAAAGTCTCCAGAGTACTTCGGCATCCCTTGATCTTTTGGTGAATGAAGATGCAGGATGAGGCTGGTTTCTGCATAGAGCAATGTAAGTCAGAAAAAGGACCCCAGACTGGTGAAGGCATTTTATGAAATCTCAGCAAGGTAACATCTGCCCATTCAACAAAGCTGTGCATGGTTAAAAAGACTCCTACGTTGTTTTGAATACTGCAGTGCATCATTTATTCCTTCTCATCCAGGAGGAAACTTCTCTCTATAATTTATGAGACTGTGTTCAGTAACAAGCAGGCTGTGACATCTCTATGGGAAATGAGGAACCTTAGAGCAGGTACCAGCTCATGAATAATTCCTGTAGCACACAAGAAGGAGCAGCAAGGACATTTTATGTACCCCTTCAAACATCCCTTCCAGAGCTCTTATCTCTGCTTCAGAGAAGTAAAGTTGTGGCATACATTGAAATGGGATGATATTTTGGTGCAGGAACATTTTCATACCAGATCCTTAAGTGAGGAGAGAGTGTGACTGTGCCTGCCCACTCCTACAGCAAGGACATTTCCTCTCATGAGCCCAGTTTGGCTGCCCTGCCTAGCCAGTGGGTCCTGCTCCAGTTTTGGTCTTCAGATTTATTCCACTTGCATCAGAGGGCTCAAGGGCAATTGTTTTTTCCTCAAAGATTCTGTCCACCCAGATCCATGACTTCTAGATGTGGAAGACAGCGAGAGGCATCTTCAGAGGGCAGGACATATGAGTAGACTCATTTCAACCAAAGTGTTTCTAATCAGTGGCTTTAATTGCAATATAAATTAGCAGCAAAACACTTTCCTTTAAATAAGTGATTTGAATCTTGTTCTGCATTTCTTCTCTTTGAGGTAGACCTCACTGATTACTAGACACAAAGGGGTGTTGATTTGGAGTTGTATATGGTCTTTGCACCGAATTTGGCATTTGTTTTTGCTATCCAGGACACATGGCGAACATATTTAAGCCATTACACAACTTAACATACCTTGCTTAGGTTCTTCATTTTATATAACAGGGAACAGCAAATGAAAAATAAAAGAGGCAACTGGTTTTTGCATCCTGCTGTTTCTGGATGGAAAGTGGCATTTAATAAAAGTGTGGGAATTGAAAGTATGGTAAATTTGTTTCATATGTATCATTTACTCTTCTCAAATTACATTTTGCACTGGAAATTAATGGCTTGGCTACTGAAAGCCTTATCCATAGTCAAGGATTTTAAACAACTAAAGCAAAGGAAAGCAGATATTCCTTCTGTACCTGGAGAAGAGGCTGCTGCTGTCAAAAGCTGGTACATCTCCTCAGTAAAACCCTGGTTCAAGGTGGTCAGCTGTGACTCTCCTTCTTCTAGACCTCCAACTGTCTTAAGGTCTTTGAGAGCAGACAAGTATTGTTTGAATATTATCTATCAGTGTTTATTGAGTTTATGCTATTTTAATACCCCATGTGAATCTTAAAATAAACCATCATGGTTGTGAATTAAATTTCAAATCTGTACTTATTTTAAGAAAAAGTGAAGTTAAAAATAATATGTGAGTTTGTCAATATGTAAATTGAAAATTATATTTAATACTTGGTAAGCAACATGCCATATTTGTTTGACTCATAAATCATATTTAATTTTACTTATTATCCCTCCATGGTAGGCATTACAGTGCTGTGTACCTCCACTGCATCTCCCTTTGGCCATGTAATGAAATTCATAACCCAGCATGCTTGGGGAATGCAGGAGGACAGGGCTTGGCTAGGAGAGCAGGATTGAATCCGCAGTTACAGTAACAGCAGGGACCACATGCAGGACGCTGAATGCATAGAACGTGGGTATTTATCATGTTGTAAGGGTGCAGCAGCTTTCCCAGCTGTTCCACCTCTGGAGCTGGTCACTTCTGGAGGGGGAGTGAGGCACTTCAGGGCAGTGAGCACCCCATCCTGCAAGGTGCTAGGGCACTTCAGAGGATATTAGCTGCATCCAAGGCTACCACTACCCACTGAGAAGCCTGATGGCCTTGGATTTCTCTGAATTACTGTGCCAGAAGATACCAATTCATATGTTTATGAAATCCAGGGTAGACTTGCAGCTTTAGTACTGAGAAATCATATTATATTGTCATATTACCCTTTTGGTCTTGACGTTTACAGTCCCCTTTCACCAGGACTTCAGGTTATAACTGTGCTGTAGCTGCATAAGGGTTTGTGTAAGCACGCTGCCATAACAGTATTTTATTTTGACAGTCATTTACTCTCAGCTGTAACCACAGCTACGAGCAGGAGTTAGACCTACACACTATGGAAGAGGATGTTTTTCTGTCAGGGAGTCTCTGGGAAAACACTTGAAATGAGCCTCCACACTTTGTACACATGTTTAATATAATCTTTAATTTCTGCTTCAAAAGCAATGGCAGCAGAAGTAATTTTCTTTGTAAGCTTCAAATCCGAATACAAGGGTGAAATAGCAACACATGAAGAGATGAAAACCCCATCTAGGACAGTTTATATGCATTGCTGCTCTATTTGTGAAAGTTTTTTAGGTGTCCCTTCTCCTAAAGCTGTCAGTTAGCTTTACAGCCACATGCACTTAACTTTCCCTCGAACATCAACTTCAAAGCCTCAGTGCTTTGTGGGCACCATCGGTCTTTCAGATACAAAAAAATACTGCTTTTTGCTAGAAGATATGCTTTGTTCCTTTTGTTGGGTAAGCAGAATGTCCCGGCAGCCTCAGCACTTCATCATTAACTGCAGAACATAGTTCACACCCAGCTTGGGAGAGAAGTGGAGCAAAAAGAAAAATGGTTTTGCCTCCCTGCCCCTGACCCCATGCCAGCAGGTTATTTTTCACAAGAGCACTAAGACATTCATGAGCCATCATCAGTATCATTCAAAAACCAAACGTCAAAGGAAACAATAAAAATCCCAGGGTTTTATGAATGGGAGGGATTGTCCTGCGCTGCTGGGCTTGGATCAAGTGAAGCTGGCAGGGGACGCCACCGCAACGCAATAAATGCTGCCATCTGTTACGCCTGAGCTCCCGGATCATGTTAAAGGCACCAGTGAAAATCAGCCCTACCCTAACATGAGGTGCTCAGGCAGCTCCTTCCTGCCCATGAGGGCAGCGGGCAAAACTGGTGTGTGGTAGTGTTGGTGAAGCTTTACCTTGGTGGAGCCGCCCTGGGGAAAGACACTTACTTAGAGGGGGCCGGGACATCCCCATGGTGGAAAGTCTCCGTGAGCTTTCCAATGCCATGGTTGCCTGATGCTCGCGCGCCCCACAGCACAGACACAGATCAGTGCCTTGGTGGCATCTGGGCCCTCCTTCTCTGCCCCAGGAAGGTCCAACGCCCAGCACACTAGGAAGCACTTTGTGTATTTTTGTATACATAAAGCCACCACCTTCCCTGCAGCAGCTCGCCCCAGGTCTGAGGCTCATTCAGGAGAGTGTGCTGGGCAAGGGGGCTGCTTCCCCCCTCCCCAGCCTCCCTGTGAGCACTGATCTATCTCCAAGTGTATGGGACATGTTTCCCGGGGCACTCAGGAAGCTGGCTGTGTAGGGTCCTGCCACCCCTCCTTAAACATCTTGCCCCAGTTCCCCATCCCTGTGTGGGGGATGACAGCTGCCTGCCAGCAACCACCCCAGCCGTGAGAGTAAATGGCTCCCCACGTCACCCTGATGCTGACAGCTTGGCTTAGGGACATTTGCATTGCTTCTGCAGGTTTGGGCACAGTGTGTTTGGGATAATTTATACCCAAGATACCTGCAGCTGAGGTCTTAAACATGGAGGCACTCCAAAAGATAACAGGCCGTTGTTCTCTGCTGTACAGAGAAACCCATGGAGCCTAATGACAGAAACAGAAAGGAAGAGGAGACACCCACATACAAAAGCAGTCTGCTCAAAAACTACCCTGTTATTTTTAGTGCAGAGTACTACTCATGTTTGCAGGCATATTTTTTTCTCCACCCTGAGTCCATGCAGAGAGGTGTATAAATCGCTGTAATAGCTCATCATTTCCATTTTCTTTACATTCAGATAATGGATTTCCAGGTTGAAAGACTAGGTGGACAATACTGGCTACACATGCAACACTATAGAAAATGGGACTTATATGCTTATCTTTGAAAATCTGGCCCCTGAGGGATGTGATCATTTCTCTCATTATTTTAGCTGGTCCTGTTGAATGCCCTTCCCCTCCCAGGTGCACGGCAGCTTGGAGCTGCGGCCACATCTCCCACGGACGCATCAGGAGCTGCTGGCCATACCACCAATTTACTGGGGAGCTGCAGGAGAGACCAACTGTGCCTAATTATGGACAGCAAAACACCAGTCCCACAGCAGGGACACGCATGCAGATGAACCTCTCAAAAGATTTAATTACGTAGAAGTGATTTCTATTTTGAGATCCCACAGGATTTCTATTTCAAAAATTAACTACTAGAAGAAACGCTTTTTCTGTCTATTTGTGTCAAAACATTTGTGTCCCTCCTACCCTATCCTTTAGTTTGCTTTATATTTATGGAAAACAGTGCATGTATCATGACGCTATATGTATTCTGAGCAGCCTTTTTCCTCAAAACCAAATTCAGTGATCATGATTAAACTGAGATGTGCCTGAATTTCCACTGAACGTGAATAAAAGGCAGTTAGGGCCTTAGCTTCGAGCTTGTCAAACAAGAGTGATTAAAAATATGCAGCTATCTGGAAAAAGGCAAAATAGAAACCTGTGAAGCTAAACAGAACAGCCTCATAGGCTGATTTTTGGCTTAACTGTTTTTTATCAGGCAAGGACTTTACCATGAGGCAAATAAGACTAATCAGACAAGCAAAAAAAAGCAGTTCACATTAGAAAACCA
The DNA here is from genome assembly GCF_031877795.1 of Strix aluco. Lineage (NCBI taxonomy): Eukaryota > Metazoa > Chordata > Aves > Strigiformes > Strigidae > Strix > Strix aluco. The sequence continues at coordinate 46,223,670 of NC_133935.1, read as the reverse complement.
ATTCATTTGCCAATTAGGTCTTGAAACACTGTTAGCAATGACCGGCAGGTGCCTGGAACCCAGCTACCTTTGCTAAGTGATCACTTATATGGTGTTGTGGCCCAGCAATTATTTGCTACATTAGCAGATAAACATCTGATCAGAGATATTAACTAATTTAAATAAATCATATGCAGTTGTTACCCTACATGAAGGAGTGAATGGACTTACAGTGCTTTTGTTTGACTGGGGACACTGCAGTTCAAAATCGCAGTGTGAAATACGGATGTTGCCAACTACTGGTCGTACCATGTGGGCAGACATTTAGAAATGCCTTTTTTCTCCCACCAAACTGTGGCCAAGGTGTTTTCCTTTTTCAACACAGTTCCACGAGGAGACGGGTCAGTTCGGGTTAAGAGAGATGAGCCGCTGGCTGAAGCCCTCACCACCTGACACAAGCCCACTGGGCTGCCCTGATCTGGTAGCCAGGAGGAGGCACAGTGGGCATGCATAAGTCAATGGGTGGTGAGCTTCCTGCAACCCATGTCACTGGTGTGGATGTGTCTGAGCCAGGAAGGCTGCAGAGGGGACAGCTCAGATGCCTCCTGGCACAGGCAGTGGTGGCAGGTGGAGGTTCCCCTTCCCCTTGCCCTTCTCACAGCAGCCAGTGATCAGTGCAGAGCCACTGCCTCTCCGAGCTGCCGGGAACCCTCCAGAGGTTGTCCCAAAAAGGAGCTTTAAAGGTCAGCATCACTGCCTGATGCTGATATGTCTAAGTCAAAGGAAAATTAGATTTTTCATCCCCCTCCCAGTGCAGCAGCCATTGGATGTCAATGCCACCTCTTCCTGCAGTAGGACTTCTGCAGGCACTGGGTCCTGCCATGTGAGCAGGGATGTCCAGCTCCACGGTGGCCATGCCCGGTGAGCCCTGGCTGCTGCTTCTCCACAGAAGGCACCGTGCTGGGGACCAAGCATGCCAGCGGCCAAGGGGCATGAGGAGACCATGGGCAGGAGGAACGACTACATTGGTCCGGAGATGGGCAGTCAGAGCTCTTGGCCTCCAAGCTGCACGGCCACTGGCAAACTTTGGGGTTGGGGAATGGCTCACAAGATTCACCAGCCCATTTGCACAACAAGGTCTGTCCTGGTACTTCTGGGGGAGGAGCAGAGAAGGTGAACCATCAGCTGCAAGGAAATCATGTGTCTGTATGCTCCTTCCCAAACTCCTTTCCGTCCCCCACTTGCCAGAAAAAACAAATGCTAGTGTGTTTTTGAACTCTGACTGCTGGAAGCAATACCAAAGCAGAGGCCATTGGCTTGTTTTACTTGAACATGGGAGAACACGGGATGGGTTTGAGCCGTACCTGAAGGGGGTGTCCTGCTGGGTGCTCCCCTGATACCAGCCCCTGCAAGGGAAGGAGCCGAGCTCCCCTTTCCTTTCCTTTTTGTTGGTGCTGAGATCCTTCAACACCTTTCATGTGCCATCTCTCCTAGTTTTGCCTGCCTGATTTCATGTGTTACTTTTAGCATGTGAAGAGGAATGCAGACAAGTGAAACGACTCTGCAGGACAGACGGCGAGAGCTTGGATCAGAAGATGATGGATCCTGCCAAAACAGGTAGTGCAGCTTCCCAGCCACTGCAGAGTGAAGGGTGCGATGCTGCCAGACCCCAGGCTGGCCAGGAGCTCTGCTGTGATCCTGGGTCCTACGTGCCCGACCTCTCACAGTGACATTACCACGGTGTTATTCTAGTCAGGAGAGGGTGGCCACAACAGTGTTTATCTTGGGCAGCAAAGTGTGCCATGCAGCGGCATAGAGGACAGATACCCCAGCGGCTGCCAGCTCAGGCTCTCTGAATGCCTCTTGCCCTGGTTCCTAAGGTTTCTTAAGGCAATTCTGTCTCTCAGCTTTGGTAGCAGATAACAAGTCTGGATCTCAAGCTGTGTCCACCAGAAAGCACAGGCTTGGAAAATTGCCCTAACCTAAAATCTCCATCTTTTTTTTCTGTGCACATTCAGAAGATGTAGAGGAGGGGGCCAGAGTCACTAAAGTCACTAAATTATTATATAGATGTAAATGTGTGGCCAAAATCCAAGGCTGGAAGCCAGTCAGAGAGACAAATACTTGACTCAGGCAAGTGTGTGCGAGGGCTTGTGAACCTGAGCAGTCCTGGCGTGAGTTAGAGGATGACCAGGTAACTCAGGTAGGAAGGGATCTCATCAGGTCATCGCTGCAGCCCAGCCTCCCACTCAGAGCAGGATCATCCCATTTGCCATCTGCCTTTGCCTTTCCCTAGTTCTGCTCCTTCACAGCTGACCCTGTGGAGCAGATTGTCTCGCAGCAGATGCCGCTGGGTCCCTGCAGTGGCGTATCCCAGTCCATGCCACTGCTTCCTTCTCTGGGCAGCGAGAACCAGTGCTAGGCTGCAGGGGGGCACGTCGTGCAGGGGGGGTAAGGGATGCCTGCAACAACTGCCTTGAGTGCTTTGCTGCGAGCATGACCTGAAAACACTTTGCAAAATCCCTGCAGTTTGTATGAGGGACATACAGTCTTAAAAATGGAGAATACGATTTTATTAAATACACTGAATATGGCACAATCTAGTGTCCATATTGATTCAATTTGAATGTATATATGTTTACATACAGCATGCTGCATGTTTGTAGAAACACTATTTTCATAAGGCTACCCGCAGAGGTCAGTAGGGGGACCAAGAGATGGGACAAGCAAACGGGAAGCAAAAGCAACCCTTTATTTGGATGTGGGTCTGACAGAGGGCTTGGCTCTGCATTAGTAATGGTGAACTGCCGCTACAGGAACCTGTTTTGTTACTAAGACACGTTACAAGTCAGCAGACAGCCACATTTTTCTGACTCATCAGCTGATATTAATTAATGACTTGGGAGCACAGCAAAAATTTCCATTGGCCTTCCTTCCTTGAAAAGCTGTGGTTGTCTCTCTCCCCCTCCCTCAGCTTTAGAAAAAAATCACATCAACAAAGTTATACATTTTAAATATGGGGAATGACCGAAATAGCTCACCCCTGTATTCCTTGTAGAGCAGTGCCCTGCCTGCAGCAGGAACCAGTCCCAGCTCTCCCTGAAAAAAGGTGCAAAACCCCTAGAGGGCAGAGCTCAAACCTATTAAGGAACATAAAAAGATAACACGATCATTTTCTTCCCCTCTTTCTTACGAAAATCAGCTTTGTATGTGACCAAAACTTCCCGTGACAAAATAAATGCCTATCTCTATGGACAGTTGCAGCTCCCTGCCCACGAGGCCAGTAATTCTGAGCAGCAGGATTTCAGGTCTTCATATCCCTCAAACAAAAGAATGAGGCAACACCACTGAACTAGCAACTGCAAAAACCCAGCATTGTCCTCCTTCAAAGAGGGTAGCCATGGTCCCTCATCCTTCTGGGGTTTGACCACCTTTGTTTTTGCCACATCTGCATCCCTCACTGGGGCCAGCATCGGTTAAAACCCAGCTCCTGAGAGTCAGGTTTCCAATCTGACTCCCAACACCTCCATTTCTATGTCTCAGCAAACAGGGCCACTAGTCTTACCTTTTTCTGGGATCCTTTATCTTTTACTGTAATGTCCAGTTTCTGATTTAAATTATCTGTGTTGATATTAAACTAATTTTTCCCACATTCCCTGTAAATATTAATCCTTGGAGGGCCATATTTAGACAAAATGTAAATAGCTTCCTTTATATAATTTTGTTTGGACAGAACAACTGCCACCAAGATATCATGAAGTCTCCACAGAATCATGAATAGTGCTTTCATACTCTTCTGTCACTGGGGGATAATTAAAAGATCCTTTTTTTGTCCTTAGTCATTACTGGATAAATAGACCCTCTTTGTGAATTACCTCAGCCTCCCTCAACACAAACGCAAACACAGAGCAAATCCATGTTTCTGAATTCTGTATGTTTTTAACAGATATAACCCTCTTAGTAACAGTTTAGCCACGTCTTTACGGACACAGATGCTCAACCATGACTTTACTTTGATTCTCATACCCCTATACTGATTTGTGAAGCACCAAGGAGCATTCAATGCACTTTACACGATTCACAAAGGACATTTTAGTGAGTGGTAGTCCTGAGGAAATAATCCCACCTTCATCATGTATACATCTAACTCCAAATGAAATAATTAACAAGTCTTAGGAAGCCAAGCTGAACAAAAGGGGCTGAAATACTTACCTCCTGTGAGTAGCCTCAAAGTAAATGACAGCATCCCCAGCAGAAAGTTTGATATGAGCAGTTTTAGTGACTTGCATGCGTGTAAAACAAAGTCCTGTGCAAAGTCATACCTCAAAAATATATTCAGTAATGATCCTATTTTTTTTATCTGTAGGGGTTTCTCAAAATGGGCTTTCTTGGGATGGTGTTTTTGTTTGCTCCTGCTATTCTTCCTGCTTTCATATTTCAGTGGCTGGAGCATACAAAAACCAATTATGGTCCTGGCCGTCCTGACATTCCCTTCTTCCCCCAAATGCAAGGGGCAGAATACATGTTTGTTTTGGACTAATAACTCATATACATTCAACCTCGAAGCAGGTCTTATCATGGCATTATGCAGATTATAAAAGCTGTTGGTGTAAAGCTGCCTGCCATATCAGGGACACTGAAAGGGCTGCTGACTGCCCAGGACCAGAAGCAGGGAGGCCAGCTGGAACACAGGCTGAGAATGAAATTACACCTCCCTAAGTTTCATGAATTAAATTAATTTAATGTATTAAATGAATTTCATTCAGTTTCATTAATTAATTTATGAATTAAATATGAATAGCTTCTTGTGCAGAGCTCAGAATTTAAAAGTTGGTAAATTACAGAATGAACACAGGAAGTTATTTATTTTATCCCTTATCCTTGTTAATTCTGTGGTGTACCCTTGTGCATCCAAAGTTTAGCATTAATTTAGTCTCAAAAATTCAAAAATATTGAAGTGTTTATGAATTTATAAGAGCACAGAATTGTCTTATTTATTTTAAGTCCCCAAAGGGTCAGTCATATCAGAGGAATGAGCATGTGATGAAAAACTCCAAATCATTATCTGCCTTCCTCACAGGATGGCCATGGCTTGTCCTCTTTCTCACTTGCTGACCTGTAGTGGGGAGTGCTGCTTTGAAATACGGCTGTGGACATGAGGCACCTTTTATGAAAAGGGAAGAAAAAAGGAAACAAAAATAGGGAAAGAGAAGCAACTCCAAAACCACATCTGCCTTCATATGACAGGACTGAGGAATCCAAACTGGACTGGCTACTGACCTAACAAAACCAAACTGATTTGTCTTTCTGACCAGTCTTAGCCCCTACATGTCTGTAGACCAAATTTGCCTCAAATTCTCATTTTAGGGTGTGTGTGTTTTGAACACCTGAGTTTTTAGGCTTCTCAGAGGAACAGAAATGCAAGTCTGAGCCAAGGCTTTGGAGTGATTTCTAAAACAAGTGTGGAAAAGGGGTCTGAAGATTTCTCAGTAGAATTTGTCTGTGCTTCCTGGTGCCTCAAATTATTGTTATTTAAACACAGAGGGTTTGTATTAACCACATGTTTGTGCATGGTAAATCCAAAAACAAAGTTTGACTTTAATAATGGAGTTGACAGCACTGAAACACTGAATCTAAAACCTGTAAACAGCAAATCCTTTTGTGTGTGCTTTCAAAGTCCAGACAGTAATCTGTGCTGATTGCATTGGATTTTCTCCTCTACTTCCTCCATTTGTGTTGAAAAAAATACAAAGTTAGCTGGTCAAAAAAGTGTGCATGCCCCATCCAAATTCATGGAGAAAATGTGTTCATTTGAGTTCGGTGCCCCAATTCATCAACCTGATCTGGGTTATCAATCTGTGTCAGCACATACCAGACTACTTAAAAATGGAAACCAGAAGAGCTTCTGAATGCTCTGCATCACAAGCAGAAAAGTGAGTTGTACAAGTCATTCAAACAGACATCTTAAGCCAGCCAAATACCTTGAACTAACCCTAACAAAAATCTCCATTTCTCAGATTTTATGTGCAGCTTTTGACAACATTATCTCCTTAAACACAGATGCTTTTTTATTATTGCTTTAGCATAGGCATATAGTAAATTCATAAATGAATGGTGATACAAATGCTATGTATTATGTGTCCACATGACATGGCCTTATCACCCTTGGGTGATATCAACAATAATAAATTATTAAAATATCATTGTACTAAAATGGTAACAATGGTATACTAAAATCAGTGAATGGTCTAACCCAGAAATCCCTCAAAGAAAAAAATTTTAGTTCTCTTAAACTGAAGGCACAGACAAGGTGTGGCAAGCAGTAGAATAACTAAGCTCAGATACTTGCCCTCATCTTCCTCCTCCAGAAAACGAATGTAAAATATTCATCCTTTAGCTCAGTAGCTTTTAACATCCACCTGGCATGGACTTTACAGCATACAAGACTAGGCAAAACCAGGTTAGAGAGATGCATTTCAGCAAGCACCACATTTAAGCAAGGTGTCAGCTCATGTCGAAAACTGCCACCAGACCCTCCTGCCACGTGAGTAAGCCGAGCTTCACTGCGAGGTAGCTCTGCTGCATGCCAGCAGACCCCTGCAGCTGTCTCAGCACACCCCTTGCAGTGCCTGCAGGACTGGTGCTCCAGTGGGAAAAACAGTATCCAGCACAGCTACTACTATCATCCCCTCTGGCTCTTTTTAGCTCTTCTCACTCCTGATGCCACCCCGCTTTCAGATCACTGCAGTACCAGATACCAGTCTGGATCCTGCAGCTTTTGAAAGCTGTGTTGAACTTCCGGCGCTGTAACAATGTGGCTACTGGAAGAAAGAGAGTTAAAGGCTTTGAAAAATTAAAATCTCACACGAATTAGTAATGAAAGATTTAATTTTTAAATTATGTATTCCTGAATACACATCTGCAATATACAAGTACAATAAAGTATGGTTATAGGTGATATATGGGTCTCAACCAGTTGTTTTTTCAATCCCCGCTTTGCAAGCCCTTAGTAAAAGGCCTCACCTTTTTTAAAAAGGGTGGGATTTTGGCTGAAATTCCCTCAGGACACAGAAGCAGATTTAAAATCTAATCATTTATTTTCATAATTGCCTCCTATGTTATGGAGTGCTCCTATGAAGCTTTGGATATTGCAGCCCGATTGTGAAACAAGTCCTTACTCGTTATCTGCCAGCAATGTTTATGCACACAGAGCTAAAGATCAGCCAAAATTTCATTACAGGAAATCGAAAACACTGGAAGATGAATGCCAAAAGCATTTGGTAGAAATTAAAGATACTGAAATGAAACCTTTTTCCTATATTGAATTAGGAACAGAATATGTTACAAGATTGAAAGGCAGAGCTAGAATAGGTGGTGGAGATCATTTGGTTTGACATTTTGCAAAATGTGGACCTCAGACTTCCATGTTAACCCACATTGGAACCAGATCATCTCTTTCAGCAGGAAAAAAATGCAATCTATAGTAGTTATTAATTCCATTCATTGTTAATTACTCTTTTTGTTAGACATTTGCACCTTATTTTTAATCTGAAGTGTTTCTGTCTTCATCTCTTCTTGATGGATGATGCTATATATTTGTCTGATAGGCTGAAGAATTGTCCGCTAATAAATTTTTGTTTCCTCTGTAGATATTCACAGACTCCTCTCCTTGAGGCTTCCTGATGTTTTCCATTTTTTTTTGTCATCCTGGTAGTTCTTACTTGAATCCCCTCCAATTTTTCAATATCCTTTTTGAATTGCTGACACCAGAAATGGACTCATTTGACCAATGTGCTGCTGCCAAACATGGAGGTAATATATCCTACTTACTCCCACTCAATATTCCCCTGCCTTTAATCACTTGGCAGGAGGGCCCGGTTAGCAGCTCATGTTCAACGTGGCCTCCAGCTCTTTTCCAGTCTGCCCCAGTTTCCTGGGAGGAAGCACTGCCCTTCCCCCAGAAGGATGCTCTGCACCCCATCTCCTTGGGTGTCTGGATTTGAGCTTGGCTGCATTAAGTGCATGTTTTTTAACAGCAGCCAGACTATCAGGTGATGCAGTCTGCTGTGTGCCACTGTCCTACCTGTGCCTCATTTGCCATTTCTCCTATCTGTACATCACTGACAACCTTCAGGAAGATGACAATATTTCATGTTCCTTCAAAGCAAAGGATCATATTTCTGTCACAGGCACAAGCACAGGCTCTTTGTTCAGGGATCTCTTCTCTCCCAAATTCTCTTCTGTCTAACTGCAGGTCCATTGCCACTGAACTATATACTATGAGCAAATGGTAATAAAATGGTTTAGTTCTGCAAAGGATTGATTCTAGTTAATGAGAATGCTTAATCACAAAGAAATGTCTAGCAAACACTGGCCGGGAAGTTAAAGCATAAAAACACTGCATTTTACTTTGCTCCTCAGGGGATCTTGACCACTTATTGACATTTCATGGGAACACAGTGTTACAGCCCCCCCCAGTGTGAATGCAGCAATGAGCCTGTCTACACTTACTAATAAATTCTTTCTTCTGGTTACTTCTTATCCTTCTGGCACTCTTCTATGAGCTTTATAATTGTGACTTTCCAAACTGCAAAGAGCAGTTTAAAACTTGTAATTTGCCTCTAATGCTGTAATTGCACTTATGTATGCCTGCGCACTGCAAACTTGCAAAACATCTCCATGTTGGGACCAAACTGCAGTAACCTGACAAATCCCACCAGAGATCCTCCAGCCAGCCTGATATCAGCCTGCACCTCACATACTGCCCACCACATCACCACCCAGCCCTCCTGTCACAGAGCCCATGCAGCAGGCACGGCCAAAACCCAAAGGGGGACTGTCACCTTTTCCAGCTGGGACCCAGAGCCCTGTGCTGGGTTCCAAAAGCTGGGATGCCTGGAGATTGCTGGCCTGACGCCCTTCCAGCTGGAGACAAGAGAAGTCTTATGGAGCTGGATGAACCCAGTGGGCTGTGGCTTTCAGTACAGTTAGTGAAAATAACTCAATAACAGTGGTAAGACAAGCATGATTTGCTGTGGCATGCCAAAAGGGAGTCCCTGCTGAAGTTTGCCTGGTGCTTACAGACAGGACATAGCACTCACAGCAGCGTGGGCAGGACAGAGAAGTTGGCAGGGCCTTGTTCCCAAGACCTGCATTGGAAACACACAGGAAGGCTTGCTCCATGCAGCCGTGACCGTGAGCAGTGTGGATGGCAGCTCCATCAGCCCATCGAGCAGCTGCGCCCACATTCAATTATTTCTTTTTCTGTTTGGCTGACCGACAGTGAGCAGAAGGGCTGTTTAGTGTTAGGGGCAATTTGTATCATAAATTTAGGTAGCAGTGGTGCATCGCATCCCTGTGAGCCACTGTGGTGCCTTTGCTCTCCCCTTCCTACCCCCTGCGTGCACACATGCATGGCACCTGACATAACTCAGGTGAGTTGCTCTATGGCAAGATTTTTCCAGCTGGTGCTTTTTTAAAAGCGTTAACTGATCCTATTAACTGTCTTTGGAGAAACCCACCTTGCAACTCTGATGAGATCATGACATCCTCGATGCCTCTGGAGGCCAGATGTTTCATTATGGGACAACTAATGGAGCAAAAGGCTTTTCTTCTTTGCACATGCAGACAAAATCCATATCCCTGGGGCCCACTCCTCCTGCCCTGGCCCCCACATATCATTTTATACCGGATTTTAAACTACTGATTCTTGGGGAAAAAAACATGTCTGGTTTCAAGCTCCAGTGGAAACCAGTCCAGCACAGCCCCCAAAGGCGATGCTCGTAGGAAGCCCTGGTCCACTGGGGCATCAGTGCTGAGCATGATACAGGAGCAGGCTCCAGAGGTGGACCCAAAGCTCTGCAGCCACGACGGTGAAGCAGCCATGCCTCCGTGCAGCCTAGGGAAGTAGAGCAAGATGCAGTTGCTGGGCTATTGCTCCAACCTGGCAAGAGAAGAAGGAACAGAAATTCATCTCAAGACAGGCAGTGCATTTACGCAGCCTGCATGGCTCTGCACAGCCTGCCCATGGTCTTGGCCCACCCCAGTGGTGGCTGACTGTGGGCGGTCCAGAGGTCTGTGTCACTGGAATGACCAAGATTAAGGCCATCTCCAGCTGATCCCAAGATAAGGAGGAGGCTGAAGTGGCATAAATGCAACTTACAGTCTTCTCCATGGACACCTGAACCCAAGCAGGGCTTGCCTGGCCTTCAGGAGCCTACAGCTACAGAAGCCGATGGTGCTGAGGTTCATCTGCAGGAGCTTTCAGAAGCCAAAACATCTATACTTTCCTCACATTTCTGATCCTGCTTGGTCTGTGTCCATACAGTGACACAGAATGGCAGTAATGTTTAAGCCAGGATTCACAGCCGCATGTGTCAGATCCCATGAAAAAAGAAGAAAAAAAAAAAAAGAAAAATTAACTGAACAGGGTGCAGTGGGCATGAAGTCCATTACATAAAATGGGGCTGAGCAAAACACTTGAGCACATGCTACTGGTAACAGCCCTGGTGAGGATGGAGGAGACCAGTGTATCAGCTGAGCCTGTCTGTAACTTTCAAGCACCACGTCTTATGCTTCATACTCCCCACAGAGATGAGCTAATAAGTACACAAGCTCTCTTGATCTTTTTGCCAACCCTATTTAATGCATGTACAGTTCCACCTTTCATCATTTTTGCTGCCATCACTGTGAATCCAACAACTGAATTATTAATATTTAAAGCATTTGGGTAGCTGCAAAACTGCATTATAAAGCAGATTAATTCTTACTCAAGTGATACTGATGCAATACTACAAGGCTCCTTCATCATAAGCTCTGAGATCAATGCCCAGGGAGTCCTGGACAAGAAGGGCTGCTCTGGTTAGTGACAGTGTGAAGGATGCCAGGGAGCCACTAGTTATTTTTTGCTCTCACAAGGTGAATGCATTGCTCTACATGTACAGTAGTTTTTAACTGCTGGCCTGCATGTGCTAGAGTCACAGACACTCCCAATAAGCCTCTGTTCAAAACCTGAAAAGGCCAAGAAGTGTTTTAATGTAATTATTCTCTGCTTTTTTAAAGCACACAGAAGAAAGCAGACTGCTTACTTCCATTCTCCCCTTCCATCTCTACTCAGCTCCTTTCCTTGGCTGGGAAGAGGTTTAACACCCCCTGATCTTAATTAAGGGAGGCTGAACAGCAGGTTGAACCAGATGAAAGCAACTGAAATACTACTACAGCTACAGAAATTTTCTGGTTTTATATTTTTTTACACTCTTTCTCCTTTGCTACTGTCCTTTATTAAAAGCCTGTATTGATTTTTGTTATCTGTCCCTCTGCGTGCTCTCCCCCCAGTCGCTCAGATGCTTACAGGAATTTAAACAGACTTTCAGATATGGTGCTCCCAGTTCTGAAGGTTGTTTAAAAGGACACTGTCAAGACATTTTTCTCTGTTTTTATTTCAAAAGCTTGCTCTCTTAAAATTTGAAGATATTTTATTTTTATGGGATTGATGTTTAGCCAAGCATAGGTCAGATTCAGATTTCACTTATTACCTGGGCTATTACTGAACTAATATTTTTCTTTCATCAGAGAATGGCTACCAATATAAACATTCCTCATACTATAACATAATAAACTCAGGTCTTCTGCAGAAAAAAAAAAATAAAGAAAAGGACTGTGGCATTAATTTTCTGGTTTATATAGTTACAGGAACTGGTGCTGGAGTCTCTTTTTGATTATTCCTTTTATACCAAGGTGCATGAGGAGAAAGAAGAAATCATCAGCCAAGTCAAGCTTTTGTTTCCTGTACTTACTTAAATAAACCCACTTTTTTTTCTGTGAATATTTGTTTGGAAATTGTACCATGTAACAGATCCTAACTACAAGCTACCTTCTCATTCTTCACTGTAGATGAAGTTTTAAAATTGTTCTTGGGGGAAAAAAAATTAAAAATCAAGTATTGTCTTTGACACAGCCATGCTGAATGATACATCCTTCTCTTTCTCATTTGTTTTTGTTTTGTTACCAGGGTAATCTTGCCCACAAAGAATGGTTCCTGACCAAGAGAAGCATATGGTAATGAGATAAGAGCCATTGATGGCTACAGCAGAGTAGAAGGAAATTTAGAGGGAGATAACTAGATGAATAGGTTTTACACAACTGAATGATGTGTGAAGGAAATGAAATTGGACTACAAAGCTTGCAGTGTGTGACCCCATTATTCAAGTTTATCTACAACATACAAGACCAATTCCCCTCTCCTCCGTACTCATCATATATTTCCACAACATCCTATTTATTTCCTTGATGATCCAGTTGCTACTGCACATCTCAGTTCTTCTGTTGGGTCCTAAAATACCCAACAAAATAATTGTAGCATCATTTCTTCTCTCTCCTCTCCTTTTCCTTTCTGAAATTTCTCTCTCTGTTTCCACAGTGCATTCACCAACCCAGCCCAACAGCATGTAACAGAGATTTTAGTACTCTGGTCACGGATGTTTTCTCCTTTGTCTCATGCTTCGAGAGCACTGTGCTGCTGTGGGTCGGGAAGCGAGGTCAGGCACTGCTGACATGATTTGGAAGTATTTAATCCCTTTACTGATGCCATTTGTACAATGATGGAGTCCCAACAGAGGGAGAAAAGAGCTGTGCACACTGCAGAGTTGACCCGCGCCCATGGGCTGTGGCTCAGCTGCACAGCACAGCTACCCTCCTTGGCATGGGATCATGAGGGGCACACAGGCATTGCCACTGTGGTCCCTAGGGTGCCGGTGAGGATGGAGGTCCCCAGCCCTCCCCCTCCATTCTTGTTTCAACATAGGAACCTCCAGGCTCCCTCCCAAAGAGGATAAAGTAGCCAACTTGCAGGGGTCTCCCATATTTCCCAAGATGGCAAAAGAGAGGAAATAATTTTCTCTGAGAGTCACTAAGCTACATCCTCTGCCAGCCTTATGCTGGAGACATTGTTTCCACCCATACAGGTGGGCCATTTCTACCCTTCGAGGAGCAGGGGACCAATCACACACACTGTGCTTGATCCTATTCAGAGTAATTTAAATATCTCATTAAGGTAGCAATGGGTTTGTACACTGGTCCTACCCCCCTTTCAGAAGAGAGAAGAAAGATAGCACAAGTATCATAAGCACAGATTTAAGCAAAGCATAAGACGATAGGCTTTGGAGCTAACCAGTACTTTTCTTTGTGACTCAAAATATCTAAAGAGCAAAAAAATATAAACACCCTGAGCCCACTGACTGTGGGCCATCAATCAGACTCAGGAAAATTAAGGGCTCTCCTTGCAGATAGCTGACTTGGAATTGCTACTGGAGAAAAAACTGGTAACAGATAGGGTTTGAGGTGTTTGTGCTCTGGTCATCAGGCCTGTTGATTAAGAAGCTGTTATTAGTTACACACTGTTACCCCTCCAAAAACACAAAATCCTTCAAAAGTGGCTGCTCTGCTGAAGCGGTGAAATGCTGCATGCACATATGTTGAAGGGTAGCTTCTCCAGGCAGAAACATGCCTTGGGCAGAGAAACCCTGCTTTTTGCTGTGAACATCAACTACCGCAAGTGTCTGTGTCTGGACCAGCAATTAATCCCTCTGTCCCCCCCACCCCCCAAAAGGAATGAACTTAAAGTGCTCACTGCTCATAATCATGTAGTAATTGTCCCAAAAAACTTTGCATTGATTTGTAATTTTCAGACATGAAATGCTTTCCTCAGGCAGAAACAGAAAGTAAAAGAGAATCTGACCTAATAAAGCTGTAAAGAAACCTGGAAGTATTTTGGATGAAGCCACAATTTTGGTGTTGGCCAAGAATCATGAACATGAATTATACGGCAAGTAACTGTGGATCCACTCAGCTGCCCGTCCTAGAAAAAGAAATCATAGTCAAGTCAGTAAAAGAAACTGGTCAAGAGAAAGGAAGAACCACAACAATTTTAACTAGCACTGGTTGGCAGGTTAGTTTCCTCATGGAATGCTTCAAAGAGCCATTGAGCGTCCATCTCTGCATTTCTTCCTCCCACTGATGAGGTTATTTAAAGTACTGTTACTTTTATGCCCGCTACTAAATCTTAAGGCACAAAGAGCACCATTAGGATGCTAACATTTGAGCACAAATAAGGTGGTGAAGTTTTCTTTAAGGATTTCACTTAGACGTTGAATGGGGGATGCTTTCATACAAATACCACTCCTGCATATAAAGAACTTGTTGGTATCTCCTTGCTGCTGCAGTTTGGCACTAAAGCACTGTCATTGCAGAGAGCATCTTTGAAGTTATCCTTTTAAAGGGAACTGACTGGGAAGACTAGATAAAATCTGTTCTGCAGAGAAATCAACACGATTGTTGCAGCTCCTGCTTTTATAGACCCCAATTATTTCCCTTTTGAGTCTAGTCCTTTTGAACTTTACTTCAGTAAGAGGCCTTCTTGCCTCACAGATTGAAGTAACCACAAAGACAATCTGAAATCACTTCTATGCAACTGAGAGACACTAAATTCCCTTCTACTGGCTAGAGCAACCTTATTCTAAATGCCGTGAAATTAAAGGTCATCAAGTGTCTCAACAGTGGTATTTTACAACCAGCATGTTCTTTTCTCAAGTGCCCAAGAACAACAACAAAAAACATATAATGACAAAAACATTGTTAAGGCAAAATAAAAATTTTACAGAATTTCACATCTATGTTCATTTCCATATATTAGCAAGGTAAAGACTAGCAGACATGGAGATGAGGGATGTTTGGCACAATAAGATTCAAGAGAACTGAGTTGCCTCCAGGTCTGATACAGACTTTCTTGTTAAAATGATCTTGTACCACTGAGTGACATTTTCCTATCCGTGAAAAGGAGACAATACTAATTCCTTTACTTGTTCCAGTCCCAAAGAGTTTATAACTTTTATTGTGCAGACAGTCTCTTACACTATTACACTCTTACAATGCCAAGAACATGGGGGTCTTCAAACTAGGACTCACAGACATTAAGCTAACATGAATAAGGGATTATCACTGCAGTGACTAACTTGCTATTGATTCAGCTGAAAGATTACTGAGGCTAGTATAAAGCAGCTATTCTGTTGGCTGTTCTGAAGTATTATGTGTTTCTTAGACATTAATGTTAACAATTGTCCTAGTCTACAGTATGCTTGAGTGACACAAGTGTTACTCAGTTCAATTCTTATTAAGCACCTGAAAGTCAGTTGAGAAAATCTTTTCATTTTCTCACTTACTTTTGCGAGATGTTTGCCTGGAGTTAACTCCAAATTAAGCCAACAAGGGGTTTACAAGTGAAAAGATACCACCAGGTGTTGATAGCTTCTAATACATGATGTCTTCCAGAAAAAGCTTGGAGCTTCATTTCCACCTTAGGCAGAGCTGAATGAGCCAGCTGGGATTGTAACCAAAACCAGGGTGGGTCAGAGACAGATGGAAAATTACAGATTACTTAAAAGGAAACAAAGGCAACATGTAAAATCTTGAGATGCCTTAGAAACATAGATGCTCAATTAACCACTGCAGAGCTAGCATTGAAAAGCAGTTTCCTTGAGCAACAACAAAACCCACCCATTTACTCCTGTGAGGAAATGTAATCAGACATTTTTCTCACTTCCATGAGACATTATCTCTTAGAAGTTTTTGAACTGCAGCAACATATAAAGTAAAAGATGAGAAAATATTATGTAATTTTTTTGTAGTATTGAAACTAAAAACCTTCAGAGCTCTTTTAGGAGGGATGTCTTCCTTGTGGTTTCGGTCGGTTCCAGTGAAGACTGAGGAGGAGGAATTTTCTGCGTCCTTCTTTGTTCTCCAGCATGAAGCAGTACAGGCAGATGATGCACCCAGAGATGTGCACATTTATAATTTTGGATCCATTTGTCATCTTCCTGCTAGGCCATTTACTCCATGCCTGCACCCATTTCAGCAAATGGAGTTGTGTGCAGTGGCTGACTGCTATAAGCAGAGTAGAGAGGGTTGAATGGCCAGGCTGGGAATTTAGGGACATTCCTAGTGGGTGACTTTGAAGTGGATTCTGGCTACTTTTTTTCTACTAAAAGAAATAGGTTCACAGGGTGAGTTTGAGTGTCAGCCTATGATCGCCCATCCTCTCTAAGAGAAAATGAAGAGACTGTCCTCATCAATTGGCTTTTGTGGATACTCTGCTGGTATTACGTTTGCTGCAAGGGTCGCTTTTATGAAGAAATTGGGACAGAAGCAACCGCAACTCAGGTGCTGACTGCTGCACATTTTTAACTGTGGATAAACCTGACACAAATGCTTCTTCATGTGCTTAGTGAGGGAAAGCTCCTGATGGGCACAGGGAGGTTGTGAAGGTGGGACCCATCCTGCCCAGCTCTCAGCATGGCCGGCCACTGTGCCCTGCATCAGGGCATACTTAGGCATGGGCACAGGGAGCAAGGAGGAAGCCAGCCAGGTTTTCTGGTAGAAAACTGCCTGTGTTTCACCAGAAATGAAGTTTCCGGAAAGACATTTTTATTTCCACAAACTGGTACACTCTGATCTGAAAAAAAGAAGAAGCTTTTTCAGAACATTTTGTCACTGAATGGCATCTGAAATTCAGGGCTTTTAGTTCTGGTAAGCAGATACTGTTTTGGCTAGCTCAGGAGACTGTTCTGTAACTTCATCTTTGCCACTGAACTAGATGTTCCCTGAGTGGGAGGAACTGATATCTGAATTTCAAAGCAGTTGATAGTCTTACTTGCACTTTTGCAATATTTGGAAAATTGTAATTAACCAGCTTAGCTAATTTACGTTTTTAATATTTAAATGTTGCTTGTTACACAGAAGCTGATTGCTGTAGTAGCTTCATTCTGAAAGCTCATTAGAACTGCTAAAAGGTTTAAATACACACAGCTGAAGAAATACATGCATTTTTATAAGGCAGGTATTATGGCAATACTTTGAATTTCATTGGCCTGAACAAGTACACCAGTCTTCTGCAGGATTTTTTAATCAAGCTCATTTGCATTTGCTTGGAAAGGTACATTGCTATTTTTCTGAGCTAAATACTTAAATGACATTAGCTAGCAGGATTTTTAGGTTTATGTTTTCGCTGTCATTAACCTTCTATTATGACAGAGCCAAGGAAAATGAGACAGAAGCCCTTTCATGCTGTGTGTGATTCACGCAGGATGTAGATAACACATGGACAGGAGGAGAGAGACTGGCATCTGGAATTTTCTTTTAAAATGTACCAATATTATTTAAGTAAATTATCTATTTACTTAAGGATGTATGCTTCTTTTCCTGAGCTGGGATGCAAGAAATTCCTGTGGGATGAGAAGACCAAGTATAACCTATTCATTGGAGAAGGTAATGCAGATGAAAAGGTAAAAAGGGGCAACCAGAGAGGAAGGATGTGGCAGGAACATGACGCTTCTGTTGGTTGATGTGGCGGGACCTGGCACAGAGCACAAGGACAAGACAGAGGTCTGGGACAAATGAGCCTCTTGCTATTTTCAGTCTTGTATTGCAGCCCCATCCCAGTCAAACCAGGGGGTCGGATCATCATGTCAGTAGGACTGCTCTGCTTTTTAAACTCTTTTTACCAGCACATGTGATAAAACATGCACATTTTCCTCCTATTTTTCTTACCCCTCTGTCATATTTTCCCCTTTTGTAGTTATTCTTCCTGCTCTAGTAGCTCCCTTTTCCTAAAATGTAACTGATTCCTGTCCTTAAATATCACACAAATGTGCAGAGTGCCAGATTATGATTAGGAAACCATCAGTGGGCACATCTGAATGTGTAAATACCCCTTTGTTGTTAGGGATTTTCTGTTTGTTCAGCTATTTGGGAAAAACACCCCAGAAGCCAAAAGCTGTATATATATATATATATATATATATATATATACATGCAGAATCCTCCAGTCAGCAGATCTTATAAATGAACTGGCATTACCCCACCAGCATAAACCATGGTGTGCTTAGTTCAGCATGCTGAAGCGCAGGGAAAGCCTTGCTCTTCTGGTAAGTAGTAGAAACCTGAGCCATAGCTTTTTGCAGGCAGGTGCTCTGTTCTGGCTGGTTTAGTTGGGAGTTTGGCTTTCCTCAGCTCAGTCCAAAGGAGAGAGCCCACCATCAGACCCTGAGCTGACAACACCTGGGAGGAATATAAGCTGGAGCTAGAAAGCAGTTGACCTCTCTTACCTTCCAGTCCCCCAACAAGAAGGGCAGACTCCCCAGGGGGCAAGCAGCTATACCATGTCATTGCTGCTTGGCTTCCACACCTGGGAGTCTCCAGTTTCACTGCTCCTTTGGATCAGGAGGATACAAAAGCTTTCAGTCCCTATGGTACAGCTAAAGGGCTCATTTCTCAGGCTCCTTGTGCCTCTTGATTTCCTCTCACTGGCTGGGAAGAGATGAAAAAGACAACTCTCCATTTCCTGCAAAACACAGGGGGGCTCCACACCGCCCTGCAGCTTGCCCTGGCTGTACAAGCTGGGTGCGGCCAGGTCAGCCGAAGGCACAAATGCTGCATCCTCACTGCGGATGGCAGCCATGCTTGTGGCAGGTGGGTGGGCTGCGACCCCGAGGTCTGCCCAGGTTCCCCCAGGTCCCCAGCTCTGTGAGACCATTGCAGAGGGCCTGCTTTGAACCAGGAACCATCTGACAAGGCATCTGTAGAGAAAGGGTGTTATCATCCATTTATCTAAATTGCTTGTCACAGACGTTGCAACACGGCCACCAGGCTTCAGCAAGCCGTCCATCACCCACACGGATAGTAAAGCTGAGATGAGGTCAGGAGAAAGTAGCTCTGACAAGTTTTCTCTTTCCCAGCTGGCTCCCAAAGGTGCTGTTCAGTGCAGGAATGGAATACGCAGCTCCTGCTCACTGACCAGCGCAAGCAGTCTTGCACTGTGCAAGCAAAGTCATGGCCGCATGGGGACCCTCACAAGCAGTTCTGCATGTGTGCACAGAAAGCAGACACACTTTCCTTCTCACAGTGCTCAAGTAGCATATAATAACTGCTTAAACCAATGACATTCGCAGTCCTCATGATTCCCTTCCTTCTCTCCTGCTCTGGTGTTAAAGAAGATCAAGTTACTCACAGGGGCTCTCAGTACTTCCCACAGCAAAACCTTCTTTCCCACTGAACAGCTCTCACATCTAGCCAGAGGTGTGCTGATACCTTCCTCCCTTTAAATTTGAGGGGAACCATGCAGGGGATCAAGCCTCTTGATGGTCTGCTGGGGTGAGAGTCGTTCTGCTGCGATGGAAGTGGTTACCACGGGATCAGAGAGACACAAATCTTCATAAAATAAAAAACACACCACAAAAATCACTGTTGAAAAATCCAGAGCTGCTGACAGCCAACCTCATACTTTCCAACAGCCAAAAAGATGTAAGCACAAAGCCTTGGCCCTGCTGAAAGAGGGGATTTCCATTGATCTCGAAGGCACCAAGGTTTCAATAAAAGTTGGGGGTTTTGATGCTTACTTACCTAAATTCAGTTTCTAGATATTCTGGAGGAGCTCACAGAAGTACAAGCCAAACATGAGGAAACCTATCTGCCCCCAGTTTGTGACAAAGCATTACAGGAACAGGGGTCTTCGTATTAAGTAATGGAAAAAGTCTAATAAAAAGGGGGATTTTGCCAAAATCTGCATGGTAGTGTGACTATAGCCTGAAGTATGTGAAAATAGCAGAATGCAGTAATCAAACCCATGGAGGTCTGGGGGGAAATCTCTTTCAGAGTCTCAGTAACTGAATAAAGAAGAGAGTTTTAAAACAGTATTCACTGCATCTGTTCCCTGTCACATGCCCTCCACAGCCTTTTACTAAATTACAGGCATGCTTAATCTATTAAGCATAACAAGAAAGAAACAGTAATAGCATCACATTTTCCCTTCTAAGATACTAATTGCCTGTCATTTTTTTCTCATTATAAAGGTCATTTTATTGTTTGTCTTGATGCTGTTGGGAGGGGCAGGGGGGGAATCCCAAGCCAGAGACAAGCAAAATGCTCTGATTTGAGTTTTGCAGAGAGGTACTGACATCTTTTACAGGAGGGAGAGCTTGTGTGTGTGTGTGTGTGTGTGCGCGCGCGCGTCTGGAGAATGTCACCACTCACATGCAATCTGGTGCAGCTTGGCAGGCTGCAAATGCAGTGCCCACGCTTCTTCTGTGCAAAGGGTGTTAATTCCTGTGAATATCCTTCACCATTAGAAGTGTGGCAACTGATAAGTAGCAACGTTTACATGAGATAACTCCCAGTAATGCTTTCAAAATAAACTCTAGAAACCTGGGCCAGCACCAAGAAGCAGAGAGATTCTGTGTGTGGAGGTGGAAAGGAAAAGGTCTAACCCTACGGAAGTAATTACTCGCATGGCTGTTGAATTGCAGCATTCACTGATTTTATTGCTTTTATGTTTCTTTTCACAAATAGCCTGTGGGTTATACATCTGAAAATACAGTCCTGCCAAACGAAGCAGGGGGAATAGTAGGAGCAGCTAGAGTCCAGCTCAGCTACCTGCCAACTGTTTTGACAGGGGTTTTTTTCTGCTGCTTTAATTTTCATCGTCACCACTGATGAATTAAGTTTGTTTAGTAGAGTGGTATGGCAGGAAAAAAAAGACAGTGAAAGGCAGGAGAGATGAGTGTAGGAAAAGGCTGTAACACTGAGGTGAGAGGAGGGGAGGGAGAGGCTGGGAGTCAAAAGCTGTGCAACCCTGAGGATGCTTCCCACCTCCACAACAACATCAGGGCCAGCTTGATTGGGAGGATGTTACCAAGAGGAAGGGTCTGGGAACATAGTTTATGAGTCCTGCTGCTAGAGATTGCTCTTTGTCATTTGCTCTTTAGTGCATTGTGCATACCAAACACTTGCCCCGCAAAAGCCAATGAAGTAACGCTACAGAGATCAAGATACTGCGCCCTCTGCTTCACCTCTGCTGCTTCAAAAAGTAACCTGGAAAATGCTTATGCAGCATTTTAATTTGTCATCTATGTTTTAAAATACTGTCTAAACATGTTTCATAAGGGCTTAAAAATCAGAGGGCTTAAAAAAAAGTGTATGATTGCTTCTTCTTAACATACCGTATAAAATTACAGTTTCATCAGTTGTTAGTGCACAAGTCTAAGACATAATTTGACATCTCCAAACAATTTTTCATATAACATGGTAGTTATAGTCAATTAATAAGTTATTCAATAAATATTTTAATTGAAGTTTAATTAACCCACTGTGGAATGCAAGTATATTTATAGCTGCCGCTAAGGACACATTTCTAAACAGTGAAATAATGGCATTTTACAGAAATCGGGTACATAATAGTAGTGCAATTATGCTCCTAGCTGCAATGTGCATAATTTGTGATCTTGTAGGTTAATTCTGCTGGGCTGCACTCCAGTATTCAGCAGTAGCAGGCAATGAGCAGCAGTAGCTTCCTGAGACAATGGTCCCTCTTGCCTCTATGCATACTCCTTCAGCCAAGGATACGTACAGCAGAGTGCGGATACACCTGAAAGGACAATCCTGAGTTACTCAGAGGGTGCAACTGGGTGGGAGCAACTGAAAACCCCGGTCATGGCACTCAGCTGAGGGCTGCAACAGAGTTGCAGGCACAGAAATCCAAAAATGTGATGCCAATGGCAGCAGCTGCTGCCTAGTGCTGGCAATGCCAGCATCCCCAAGCACTTGGCTTGCTTTCTTTAAAAAGGAAAGTCCCAGGAACTGCTCTTGTGCTGGGAACCACCAGGGTTGGATGGTGCAGGGCAGCTTGCCTCCATCCTGAACTGTGTGGGTTGAGCTTCCCTCTGGAGCATCAAAGTCTCCTCCTGCTTCCCATGTGACTGCCTGGACCTCCATGATGCCCTGACAGGAGGCATCTCCCAGTGAAAGCAGGTCACCTGTGGAAGGAGTGATTTGGGGCTTGGGACACAGCAGGGTTTGAGCACAGCCTGTGCTGGGGGCTCAGCAGTGGGTGGGTTGCGAGCAGAAGGCTCCCCTATGCCAGCTCAGCTGAATAAAGAAGAGAAGGGTCAGAAAACAACAGTGACATGGGGAACTGGGTGAAAGCTCTTCCTTCTTTGATATGCTGACACATTGCTTATTTGCAGTTCTGAAGCCTTCTGCACTCAACATTGTGCAGAATTAGTGGTCAATGATATCAAACACTGATGAAAGTGTGTGAGGGGAAGAGGGAGAGGAGGGGAAGCTATTCCCTTTGAAGAAGTAGGGTATGAGAGTGGAGCATGTTCCATCAAGAAGGGTCAGTCCTCAGACAAAAGGAAAGCTCTTAGAAAGCTTGGAAATCATTCTCCAGCATCAATATTTATTATGGAGGAGCATGCCTTGCCCTAACTCATATTATCTGGGGATGGCCAATTAAATACTGTAATAAAGACAATTCCCATTTGTTCTATATAACAAGACTGCCCATCTGTGTTGTGAACTCTGTAATAACCCCAGCAAAGCTGCATGCCTGAGTGGCACATTGCTTGGCTTGGAGAAAATCATGTAGGACTGATTTTCAAAGGCAAGATTTTTCAAATATTTTGTCACACTTCAGGTAGACATAAACTGGGGAACAAAGCAGATGCACAACTGTGCTCACAACATCACTGTTTAATTTTTCCCCTATATTCACTCTGGAGATATTAATATTTGCAGTTGGACTTTAAAAACTGTGTTTCCACCTTGTTAAAATAATTCTGTCTCAGTAGTGACTTGTAGTAGCTGTCTGAAGTTCCCCACTCCCCCAAGCTGCTGCCAGCTATGAAGTCCCAGGTGCACTGTCCGTGAACCTGAAAACCCAGAGTTATGGCCTTTTGTGATTCCATGGCCATGAGAGTGGATATTGCATGTGTTGACTGACATCTATTGTGTTCTGCTGCAGGGAAATAAATGAAGAAAAAAAGAGAGAAACCTTATTGGCTCCATTAATGTTGCAATTGGTGTTTCAAACAGGAAACAAAAAATTTAGTTGATTGTGTTGGCTTGTCTCCTCTGATGGCTCCTGGACACCTGAGTGTCTGGCATTCAAGTAAGTGGGCAGGTAATGAAGGAGGCAGAGAGTCTCATGATGCAAAATAGGATCAGGCTAAATTGCACAGGGTGACACAGAGCACTGTTACAGTGACAATATCTGAGCACTGCAAATAGGGTATCAGCTGGTACCGCATCCATTCAGAAGGATGCAGTACCTCCACCGTGATGGAGCATGAGGACGAGGCTCCAACAGCAAGCCTGCAGAGACTTTAGACATTATTTGGATGTGTGCCTGCCTGGGTATTCCTGTGAGCAGAGGCAGGAGAGCCCTACGCTGGCTGCAGGGTGATTTGTAGCTCTGACAGAGCTCAGATCCTGGGATGAAGCAGCCAGAGCAGAGGGATCTTCAGCACAGAAAGTGGCATAGATGACAGTTTGATCCGAATAAGGGACTTTTTACCCCTCTGTTCCCTACAGGGCACAAACACAGCCTGGCTCCCATCAAATAAGCCCTGCAAAGGCACTGGACAGTTGCAGAAAACAGGACTTCCCTTCCATGTGCATGAACCTCCAGGTGATATTTAGCAGCTCCTGCATCAGACTGTCCTCAGAGGTGGGTGAGCCCTCATGGGGTGGGGATACCAAGCAGAAAGATGCCATCAGGGGGTCCCAGGGGTGTCCCTTCCCACTGCAGTGTGTGCTGCCTGCTGTGACAGGCAAAGCAGCACCAGCACGGCGGCTGAGCCAACAGCACGCCCACCACAGGCTGCACCACAGCAGCAATCTGGAGGTAAAGACAGCACAACTGGCCTTAAGTAATAGCCCAAAGAAGAAGAAACTTCACTGACTCCAATGTGTTCAACATGGGGCTGAATTTCACCCATTGTCCACCATGCTTGAGATACAAACAGGCTTTTTTTGAATATGTATTATTTCTTACACCACTGAATTACAAATATGTTTATTGTGGGCAATGGTAAGAAAACAAGTCTCCATTTATAACTGAATTTCCTCCTATCCTGTTTGCTGTCACAACCTAAGGTATTCATAGGCTGGGACATGTACAGTGCATGCTTACATCTTTGTTCTTGCAGGGCAGCAGGGCCACACCACAGCTGGTAGGACTCGTGCTATGTTGTGCCAGTAATTGTGCCTCCCAGGAAAAGCCTCTCCCACTGTTCACCAACAACTGAAAGGACCAAGTACAACAATTACTTGTCATTTACTTCTCTGTTACAAAGTGTTTTAAACAAGAAGCTCCTCTCCTCTATTAGAAAGGGGTGGAGAGGCATATGTATTCTTTAACAGAGGGACTATACATACATGTGATCAAGATAGAGATATTGAAAGATTGGGAAAATATAAATGCACCCAGGACTGAAAGAAAAAGCAAATATAATTGAGAAACAGAAGTCTGAATAGAGAGATGAAAAACAAAAACTACTTCAATTAGTGGAAGGACGTGAAGATCAAGAGAAAAGAAAAATCGAATTTAATCATATAAATGCTTTGTCCTTGCAGACAAGAAAAGGGTACCTACTTTGCACACAGCTTTTTAGCTTTGGATTTTTTGGTTTGTTTTGTAATTACATTTTTAACTTATCTAGATGTCCTGGTTTCTGCCGGGATAGCATTCATTTTCTTCCTAGTAGCTAGTATAGTGTTGTGTTTTGGATTTAATATGAGAATAACATTGATAACACACAGATGTGTGGACTGGCTGAGCAATCATCAGTGGGTGGTGAGCAACTGCATTGTGCATCAGTTGTCTTTCTTGGGTGTTATTTCACTCTCTTTTTGTTATCTTCCTTTTCATTACTATTATTATTATTAACAATGATAATAATAATTTTTATTTCAATTATTAAACTGTTCTTATCTCAATGCATGAGTTTGACTTATTTTCGGTTCTTGTCCCCAGCCTACCGGGGGAGGGGTTGGGGTGTGAGCAAGTGGTTGCATGGTGCTTAGTTGCTGGCTGGGGTTAAACCACAACACTAGAGAATATCAAATCTGATATTTAAAGCAAATCACTCAATTCTTTCTGAAAGGCAGCAGGCAATATTTTAACCCTGTCTTTGTCAATTTTCTGCTGTGTGTGTAGCTCTAACTAGATTCATAGCTCACGTTAATCTTGTGGCACCAACTGCTCAGGAGCCACATCAATATTTCTCAAACTTTCCAGATAAAAACTATTCATAATTCAGTGTTACATATTGATTTTTAAGACTGATGACATTTGAGCTGCTGAGAAAATGAATGGGGTTCATTTGGGGTCATGTCCTTAATCCCTGCGTATAATTGATATCTGGCTTCTGTAGCTCCTCAACTGAGAGATAAGCAATGTAACTTAGCATTACCTAATTGCTACTGCAGTCCAGGGAGCCAGGGAAATAGCACGTATACCTCCTTAAAGGAGTTCTTATACATG
Organism: Strix aluco; assembly: GCF_031877795.1. NCBI lineage: Eukaryota > Metazoa > Chordata > Aves > Strigiformes > Strigidae > Strix > Strix aluco. Next base: position 46,198,322 of record NC_133935.1, on the reverse strand, counting down.
CATGTTCTCTAAAACCTCAACTTGCGTATGTTGCACTGGGAAAAGATAGTGGTAAGTGGAGAAGGTTTCTGGAGGTGTTACATCTGCCAGCTGGACTGAGAAAGCTTGCTTGCTATATCCCCTTGCTCCACACTAGCTGCAGTCAAGAAATGTAGAGGCACAGCTATGGAGTAGTCTGACCTCCCCTTGTTTCTCAGTACACTCCGTTCCTGCCAGCCAGCCCTACGTGAAGAAGCAGTGGGAGAAGGGGCTCTCCCCACTCTCAGACCCTGTGTGCTCCATGCAGAGGGAAGCCAGCTAGGTTTGGACCTGTTACACGATCATTGGAGTTGCTGCCCAATGATGGTGGATTTCAATTTGATGTTGTGGATGGATGCAAGGAAAAAAGGTGTAAAAAAAAAAGGCCAAAAGGACTTGCAAACAAAAATTGCTACACTTCTGGTTATGAGGCTCTCCTTTTGGTGGATTCCTGGAAACAGCTCTATAAACCACAGTTAGGGAAGAGTGGACAATATTTCTAAGTCATGGAGCCTCTTTTCAATTCCATAAACCATATCTATGAGCCCAAATTTGATTTTCAGATATGATGAGGCCTGCCTAACACTTTAACAATTTAACCTGAGTGGCAGGTAACCTGCAACCTTGAAGGTCACCACTTATTTAAGTTCCTAATGTAGTTTTCCAAAGATGACATTCTCCTTGAGCGATATGAAAGAGCTCCACTGAACCTCATCTTAACAAACTGCAATTGTGTTAAGCGATTCAGGGCTGGTTGTCCTGAGCTTATTCTTCTCAGGGGCCAACTGCTTCTCCAAAGCCTTCCTCAGCAGAAGAGTGCCAGTCAAAGCAGACTACATATACTCCTCCCTTGAAAGGCTCTTTTTTTTAAGGTCAGACCAGCTAGGGAAAGCCAAACCCTTCTACTTCTTGCTGTAGTTATCTTCGAGGGGGGAAGTAATTTCCTAGTATTCTTAATCTCTTACTAGGTCTTGTTCTTTAAATGTTTGTGCTACAATAGTCCTAAAGACCCAAATTATGCAAGGAGTACTGTGCTAGAGGCAGTAGGTGTTAAAGGTAGTTACCTGCCTACAAGATTACAATTTTAGACTAAGCTGAGAAATAAGAGATGAGAAAACATGACCAACACAAAGGAAGAAGCAGAATGAGGCTGGCATGGTTTCCATGAGCTGGCTGTGTACACAGTTTTAGGTATGTTTATAAGTATCTAAACAAATACTTAACAGCACATTTCCTCAGTTCAACAAGAAGGGTGAGAAATATGATTTAACTGTGTAAATATGCAGTCAGATGCTGTGTCTAGAGAAGCGATTTCTGATGCAAGTATTCATACACAGTTTTAAGTAGTGACTGATTTTCATGTTATGTAAATCTGGTCTTCTAGGTATTACTGTCTGGATAAGATGTGTGATTAAATTTAATGTCAAAACTTAAATGTATTCTCAAAGCTTCTGGTTAGCTGCTTACATGGTGATTTATTATGCTCATGAAGGCATGACTACTACTGTTCTGCTGGTTGCTTTCAATGTTCTGGCTATGGAGAAAATGAATATTTCTGCATTGCTAAACTTTTTTATAATTCATACCTCCAGGGAGTAGCAAGCAGATAAAATGAAAAAGAATAGATGTAGACTCGTGCTAATAAAAAGCAATACAGTTTTCATCTCTTGAACTTTGTCCCACAGTATTTACAAATTGTTCAAAATGAGACAACGTGAGCTCCCTGTGCCAGTCATCTGCACCCTGTTGAGAAGGTCTTGGTGGTCAGGACAAATAAAGCCACGTGATATTGGGAAGTCTGCATTCAGTACCCTGTCAGACCAGCTAAGCAGATGCCTATATGGAAACAATAAGCTAATTTTATCAAACTATGTCCTGGATGTTGCAAATTTTACATGTATGAAAGAGGTGAGCAAATGCATAACTTCTAGCAAAACTGATGATGCTGCAAAATCAGAAGGTTAGGAGGGCAGAGCTAAGAGATCTACGTTTCTGCAAGAATAACTGAGTTTTCAAAGCATTTGCTATGGTGTAGAGTATAAAAAGGTTTCAAAAATAGCACAGAATATGTAACACAAAAAGCAAAACTATGACAAATGGCAAGTGTATTAGGAAGTGATCTGAAGTATTTGTAATCCATGAAAAAGCTCCCTCTGCATGACAGGTTATGTCCTTGTTTTTCCTCTAGTCATGACAGTCATGACTGTCCTCGGCATACCTGGTGTGGCTATCTGTGAACAGGAAGAGCAAGTGGGTACGTTTCAGCTCAGCATAAGGAGCTAGGATGACCTCTAGCTTTGGAAACAACAGTTAGAATGTGGATCTGGAATTATTCATCAGGAAAGGTACAATTTCAACCTTGTTGGACAAGACATAGTTACATGGTCGAAATATTCTTCAAAAGGAAGCTTTCTGAACAACCAGCAACCTCTGCAAAGGAGAGGAGCTGTTTCTGCATTCAGCTGTTACTCCTGACGCTGAGTCGCACAAATCGCTCTCAGCAGCACGACAGTGTGGCGTAAGCTCTGTGCACCTGGGGAGGCTTACCCTCAAAGTCCTGTGCGCAGGGAGGTGCTTTGGGTTCTGCAAATTTTGAATTGCCCAAGTATTTAAACAAATAAAACGTTCCCTTAATATCAAATCAAAGTCAAATCAGTTGATGCTTTGCTTTTCTAATACCAAAAATGAAGTTCAGGGTGCTTCAGGGCTCTGTGCTTATGCACATTATTAACGTGTATTCCCTCCAGCCTCATTGCAGGTTTGAATTATTTGTGAAAACATGCCTTGTACATCTGCGAATATGGAAGATGACACATTTTCAAATGAAAAGTCTACTTTGTAATGCAGACACAGTTTGTGACAGAGAGAATGCATAAGCAGTCAGGGTGCGGGTTAGCATAGGTAACAAAATCTGTTCCAGAGACTGTGACTGGCCTGATAGAGAGATTTTGCATGTCAATCTAGAAGACATTGGAAGAGCAGTGAAAAGCAAGAAAGGTTTAGAGGAGTTGGCTTAAACTGTGACTGCCTCAGCACTCATGGCAAGTCATTTAATTATTACACCAGCAGTAAAACATGAAGCAGTAGTGTAGGTATTGATCTGTGCACATAGAGCTTCTGTTTAACTTCTTGAGTGGGCTGTATTTGAGATCAAGAATGTGCTGTAAAATACAGATGATATAAAGCAAGTTGTAAACAGAGATCACTGGGGTCTCTACCCTGTGGTTTCCTTCCCAGCCCCACTGCCCAGTTCTTAACATCCCACCCAGGAGCCAGCGAGGCCACAGCTGTCCAAATGTTGAGCTGTGGGAATTCTCATTTTGGGTCCCCACTGGGCTGAGGGTAATTTAGCCACCAGGTCTTTACCCTTGGAGGTGTTTGGCCACCAGCCTGCTCTGCAATGCATCAGCACCACAGTTGTGTCCAATTAAAGATATTGTTAGGGTCAGATCTAACATTTTGGGCTTCTCCAGGAATTCTGTGGACAGCAGGTGGGGATGTCCCTCCCCACAGGTGCTGGGAGTGCCAGCTTCATCACCATGTCCCTGCCATCCTTAGGATGTGCCTGATCTGTCAGTGCTAGGTTAACAGATGGACTAGATGATCTTCAAGGTCCCTTCCAACCTAGATGATTCTGTGATTCTGTGACAGTTTGTGATGTGATCTAGGTGGAGCCCACTAATTTGGGGAGAGAGAATAAGAAGCAGGAGCTGGAGCCTCCTGGGGAAGGAAAACTGCCCACCTGCTGGCATTAGCCCCTGTGAGCAGAAGGGGGCATTTACCCTCAGACACTGTCTGCCAGGTATGCCAGGCTGATGTGAATTCATCTGAAAACAGTGATTTTTTGTATTTCAGTTTTATACACATATACAAGCACGTATAGATATAATTACAAGTTGTGTGAAGAATAAGTTTGTACAAGGGAAAATGTAGCTTTGGGCTACATTTGGGAGTCTGAGCCCTTCAGGAAGCTCTTCAAATGACCTCCAACCTGCAAAGCAATAGAAAACCATGTGCTGTGCATGCAGAAGTGCATATGAAGGCTGAAGAAGTCACAAAGCCACACTGAAGTTACAGTAGTTGTAATTGAAGGAGGCTGGTGGAATGCTGCAGGTGTCATTCACCTCTGCCATAGCTGAATGTGAGCCTGAGGACATTAACTTGTCATGAAGGTTCTGGTGGAGAGAGGAGCATAGTACAACCCCATGGACACAGCACTTCACCTTCCTTAATTGCATTCCTTCCACACTTTGGTCTCCTGCCTCTGCCTTTCCTTTCTTACATTTTAAGAAATTTGAAGCAGAAGATGCATAAATTACCATCAACTGGACACATCTTTCAGACTATCAGTTTGAAAACATTCTTCATTCTGTCTCAAACGCCTTTCTATATCTTATTAAACACAGTCAAGGGAGTTGCTCTCTTACTCAGGAGCCTGCCAGTGCATGGAGAGTGAACTTTACCTTAACATGTTATGAAATCTGTATCCCTGCAGTGGAAGGACCACTGCCATCACAAAATATTCATTTACCTGGCTCTGAAATCACGCTTTCCCCCAGCCTTCCCAGATCTGCCCTGCAGACTCCCTCCATGTTCAGTCTGTCCTTAGCTCAGGCATCCGCCCTTCATGAATCCTTTATTCTCCCTGTCTCTCCTCCTCTCTCACACACGTGCACACTGAAAAAAAATAAGTTGAAAGAAGGAGTGCAAAGGCACTAGAGATGATTTATATCAGTCTGGGTGCATCAGAAGAACTCACTGGAGCAAAAAGGCTCTGGAAAGGGAAGAGGTCAGCCCTCTCTTTCAAACACTGTCATTAATCCTGGGGACACATTATGGCTGGTGACACCAGTGAAGTGCACTCATGTGTATACCATTTTATGGAACAGAACTGAAGGCAGCAAGGCAGCAATTTCACCCAAGCAGCAATAGGATTTGGGCACCTCACCCTCTTAAATTCTTTTGCAAACCCCAGTGTAAATGTCTTTGATGCAAAGTAAGAAAAATCTCTCCTGTCAATAGAGCACATCTGTAATGGTTCTTAGACTGTGCCAATACTGTGAAATATAACACATCTAATTACCACTGAATGCCTCCTCCCTCAGACTCCAGAGTGCCGTGTGCTTGCCTCTGTGTGTGTGTGAGAAAGGAAGGCTGAGTGAAAGCATGTCTTGAATTTTGTCCTATAAGTCCAAAAAGTGAAGAGAGAATTTTTTCCACTACTAACATTTAGAAACCCACTTATTAAAAATAAGAACACAGAACTGAGGGTGTACTAAGTCCAACACTGTAAGGTATTTGTGCTGCTGGATGCATCATCCACCTCCTCCTTTCATTATGTTTCATTCTGTATATATGACACAGGCAATATTATTTTATACTTCCAGAATAAGTTTAAAAGCTCAATGCAATTTTACAAATATTAGTCTGATAGCAGTTCTAGATACAGGGGAATGACCAAGCAGGAAACTGGTGACAGGGCTGAGAAAAGACTCCTCTTTCCCCTGGAAGTAGGAGTGCCCTGGAATACCACCATCAACCTTTTCCCATGTCTCAAAAATCAGGCATTTGCATATTATTTTGAGCTCCTATCCCTTATTAAATCACCCTGGAACAATACAGAGAGGTCCACAGACGCTTGAAGTCACAGGTTTATTTTGTTCTGCTCTATCATAAGACACAATGATCATCCAGAAGAGACATAAAATAATCTTGATAGAACAAAGGAGGAAAAGCAAATATTTCTCTCAGTGACCTCAAAGCCAGCAGCTAGTGAACTGTGAGCCCTGAAGCAGATGAACAAGTACAGCAGCAATAGTGCTCTTATAGGTGTCTTGATCTGTCTGAGCTACAGCAGTCACCATTAGCAACTGCTGTGGGGAAGGCTGTATATCACCTGTGACAGAGGAAAATGGGAGGGAAATTCCTGCTGATTTAAAGTAGCTAAAAATAATGGAATACAGAATCTTATAGCGATCATATTGTTGTTATCCTTCAACTTCTTTTAATATAGGTACTCTGATTCATATCTTACAATTGTTAGAAAATAGGAGGAAAGGCTTTGCGCATACTGAAAGAGGGATTTCAGCTCTTCCCCAGCAGCATAAGGGCTGTGTGTTCCTAACCCTAACAGCTTGTGGCACAGCTGACCTCCGACCTGTCACTGGTCTGTCTTGCCCTTCTGGGAACAAATCCTGCATTTTGCAGAGCCAGCATGGCAAGGGGTTTGACACAATCAGCAAGAGCTCCTAGCCGCCAACATAAATTAGGCTCCTGAAGGAGAAGGGCTGCAGATTTAGCTCAGTCCCTCTCTTCTGGCTTTATCTTACTTTATAAATGGTTCATTTATGCCTCTGACAGTGAGCCTCTGGAAGAGCCCAGAACTGGACACAGCACTCCAGGTGTGGCTTCACCAGTGCTAAAGAGAGGAGAAGGATCATCACCATCAACCTTCTGGCGATGCTTTTCCTAATGCAGCCCAAGGTATTACTGGCCTTTTTTTCTGCAAGGGCATGTTGGTTGTTCATGTTGTCCACCAGGACCCCAAAGTCTTTCTGGGCAAAGCTGCCTTCCAGCTGATCAGCTCCCACCATATATTGGTGCATGGGGTTGTTCCTCTCCAGGTTCAGGACTTGGCATTTTCCCTTGTTGAAGTAACTTTTGCATACAGTCCTCCAGCTGTTTACTGATATGAACACAGGATATACTTTAGTTATATTTCTAGAGTATTTTTCACATGCCATTGTCATCAGCAAAGTCTCATTTTTCCTGGCAATAACCTGAATCTTATGTGGGGCTGGAATTATTTTTGCCTCTCCCAAGCTTGCATTTGGCTCTGCATGGCCCCTCCTCATGATGAATGCAAACAACACATATTGCCTGCATTGACAATAGCTGCCTTGTGGAGAGGGTGGTAAACAGTATCACTATACCCCCAAAAAGGAGATTAAAAACAAAACAGGGAGATTAGAAAGCAGCTGTTGGGGGAGTTGTGATGATGGGGTGGAAAGAGGACACTCCCAAGGCAAATATCCTTTTGCATCATGGTTCAAACCAAAATAAACCAAACTAAAAATAAAGGGAACTAAAGGGATAGTCACTGGATATAAAATGTGAGTCAGACCGTACTGAAGAACAGGACAGGTGGTGCAGCACATTGGACAAAAGGCTGTTTACTTTGTGCAGAGAGGAGCTGTGAGGGCTCTGATGAGCCCCCGAAGAGTGTCTCCCCTACATTCTTGGAAAGCACCTCCACCTGTCACCCCGGGGTGTGGTGTGGGCTAGAAGGGACAGTTTCTAGCTCTGCTCACGTTTTTCTGCCCCCTGGAAGCTGCTGTCTCCAGATCACAATAAAGCTGCAGAAACATGGGCAATATGAACCTCCTCCATGCTCTCCTTTTGATCTGCTACCCAGCCATGCCGACACAGCCACCTCCTTCCCACCACTGCTCAGCATGACCTCGGCCCCTCACCTGCCTGCTGCTGGCTTTTCTGTTTTCTGGGGGCTGCTGCCATGCTGCCTCCAGCCACGGGGCAGCGGGCAAAGCCAGGTTAGCCGCAGAGGACATCACCAACACCAGGGAGTCACATCCAGCCTGGGTCAGTGACTGTAGTGCCCCACAGGCCAACAAATTTGTGATTTTGGCTATAGGCAAGCTGAGGAGAGAGATGAACTGTTGGGACGAGTGACACCTAAGAAGAACCTGTGACCAGGCATGACTTGCTTATAGAGGAGAGCTCTGAAAATAGGAAGCATGTCTAAAAACAGGCCTAATGAAATTAGAATCAATCCCTATAAAAAAAAAAGGTGAAGCAGAAGAGAAACAGTTGTCTCAATTGCTTACACCATCAATCAACAACACTTACAGCCGCGCACCCCATCCCTTCCCTAGGCAGAAGAAATGAATGACCTTGTCCTCTGGTGTAGCCAGTTCACTGAGAAATTAACCTTAACAGAGCCTCTGTCTCCCAGTTCTGGGCAGCAACCAGTGACTGCCATAAGAGAGCTCATGGGTCCTGAATCTCCAAGCAGGAGGAATACAGAGTCAACCTTTTGCCTTTGTTTAATGAAGAGACACCTTTGTTAAGTGCACATATGGATATGCATTACATGAGGCTAGGTTCCCAGAAATAAACACCAAGGTGCCATCAAACTAGTCATTAGCTTCTGGATTAAAAAGTAACATTATTCAAAAGCTACTACAAACATTGATTGATTCACTGCTGAGGAAAGCTTGCATTATTGTGTGGAAAGGGAGAAATCAGAAAAAAATATGCAACAGACTGCTAAAGTGGAATTAATGATTGTGCAAAGCAATGTGGGATTGTCACAAACCGAGCACCATCCCTCCACCAGGGTCTAAGGAAACTGGTGCAAATTATGTCTTGCTCAGGGCATTTCATGTCAATGGTTCTTCTCTGTGAGTGGGCTCAGGGCACCCACATTGCTGCTAGTGGGCTTCACTGAAAGGAAGCTGGGTCTACCTTAAACCCTCTGAAGACAAACTAATACAACGCCATTGCTTCTAGTGTTAACTTCATGATTTGATTTCATTACATGCTTGATGAGTTTACTGGCTGGATAATTTGAACCCATTGATTTATAGTTTCTGGCTTAATTATAACCTTAATGTTATCATTGCATTGTTCCATTTTTAATTATCTCAGTAAGACTGCAGTAAGTGAGCCCAACAGTCAGGTTTATGTGTTTATTTGCCTGTTTGTACTTAGTAAAAAAATGCAGAAAAAATGTGTACTAATAGCTATTTAAAATCCCAAACACTGGGAAGGAAAACCATAACAGATGCTAGATGCATTTGGCTTTTTTCCCCTAAGTAACTCACACAAGGCAGAAGATAGTACCTCTCCCACACAGATAATGAGCCACACTGACCAAAGGATCAAATGACAAATTATTGACAAGCCACAACAGCTTCACACTTTATCAAAGGGGAACTGATTTTCCTAGGTTAAGCAACAAAATAAAAAATAAGGAAGATGAAGAAGAAGAATCATCAGGAGAAAATATTCTCAGGCAAAAAGTGCACAAATCAGTGCACTTTCAGAGAAGTACTATTAAAAAAAAAGGACAACAGTTACTGAGACTTTTCAGGGATTTTCTTTGCTTGCAGTCTTGACAAAGGAGGGGAGGATCTGTACACAGAAAGGGAGAGGGGCACAAGGTAAGTGACTGCAGCAAAACTATTTTAGACTTGCAGCTGGGTTATAAGAGGCCCCTGCACGGTGCTTGGCGGTCTCCCACGTCAGGGAGAGTGTTCCTATTTCCCCAACAATGCACAGAAGGCCATATCTTCTGACCTTATGCCTCTGCGCCATTTATTGCTGGCTGCTTTTGTTTACTACTGTGCAAGCGACAACCGCTTGAGCTTACTCTGCTGCAATTTGTGCAGGTCTTGGAAGAGTCTGATACCCCTCCTCCAGCTGTTGTCACAGGAATGAAATATTGGAAAGTGAATGCCTCATGCACTGCACAAACTGGGGAAGTTCATGGCACTGCTTTGATCTTTTCATTATTCTGCAGAGTCATTGCCTGACTATTCAACCCCTGCTTGACAGCTTGGATCATTAGAAAGAGGGACATGAATGCATTTAATGTATATACACGATCAGAATGCTGACTGTTGACAAGGTCAAAGAAAAATAATGAAAAGCCATAATTAACAAAATATATTGGCCATTAAAATATGATGCCTCATTCTCTTGACAGAGACACTAACAAGAAAAAATGACCTTATTAAAAGTCTTCATGTTCCTGTAAATCAGAGGCACGTTTTTTATGGTGCTGCTGGCCACAGGTTCTAACCAGCAAAACCTCTGGGAGATGCTCACTGCAGAGCTCCGCAGCCCCGCGAAGAGCTGGACAGGAGTGTCACGCTGAATTAGAGCTGGGGGACATTGATGAAAGGTCTGTTCCAGCAGTTGTCTTTGCTTTAATCTCACACCAATCCACAGCCCTCTGAATTGAAGTACTGCAGCATGGCTAAAATGAGCCCTGCATGTGTGTTGCAGCAATGAACGATAGTAGGAACTGAAAGTAGCTGAGACAAAAGATGCATCAGATCAAAGTAGCCAATAGTAAGCAGCATTACCTAGTAGATCCCAGGGCAAAAGCTTTGGGTTTCTCTGTCTTAATTTGCGGCAGCCTGTTTCCAGTCTAAATCCTTACATTATTCATTCTTCCTAAGTGCAGAAGAGGGACTTCACTACTCATTTGCAACACCATTTGAATTCTGGAGAGGGGTGATGCTATTCAATCTGTTGTTCTTATTGACAGTTGGTGGCTTCTGGTATTTTGGCCTAAAAACTGAAAGTTCATTAGGGGGTGTATCAATACCAGAGCTATAAATAAATCTTTAAGGTCTGAAAAATATTTCTTCAGTTGCAGCAAGAAACAAGCTGCTGTAACATTAGGAGGAGGTTTAACTAATTGGAACTGCTTAATGCATGCTCAGCAACAGCTGGAATAACAGAAAGCTGTGTCTGACTAGGAACAGCAGATGTTATAAATTTCATCTGGTCAGATCCAATGGCTGATGGGGAGGTCCTGCTCCACATCTGTGAAATAGTCTCCAGATTCCACATATCAACTTTTTGAAGCAGGCATTACAGGGGGGTTAGAGATAGAGGAGCACATTTTCTCCAGAACTGTTTACAACAGAATATGCAGCTCTCAAGCAGCCTTCAGAGTGGGACCAAAAAAACAGTGAGTGTGTAGAAACACTTTATAAATGCCAATGGTGCACACCATTATGTTTAAAAACTGATTTGTGCTGCAAACATCACAATATAGAATTTTAAAGTCAGAGCTTAGGCAATATTAAAATTAGAAACAAGCATGGGATTTTTATTACAGTAATTATGCCACTGCAGTTTCTGGAAAGGGTGACATTAATTATACTCTTTAAAAATGTCTTCTGTATCTTACGTGTTCATAAAAGACAAAGCTAGGTGGGCATAAGCCCACCAATGTTATCAAAGCCATGCGGATAATAAGGACAAGATCCAAAGAGCACTTTCATGTAGGTTAGGTGGGTTACAGGTATTTGAGTATTTACAGCAGCCTGCAAAAACCTCCCAACACACCTGCCAAGACATCACAAATGCTTCTGGTTTTCCTCCAAGAAAGTGATGGGCAGAAGGTCTCATGGTCAAGTTTTGCACAGCACCCTGCTGATGAGGGGATTTGGGCAGGGAGTGGGGAAGTCCGAATTCAGGTTCCCCTGCAGGCACTGATGTGCACCTCCCCAGCGCCGAGGCTGGGTGCGTGTCTCCTCCAAACCCCAGCAGCGCTGGGCTGACCAGCAGAGGAAATACAGACCAACAGGAGTTAATGAGAGGGTGGAAGGGGAAGAAGGGGAGTCTTGCCCCTGCGGCCACGTGCTGCAGAGGGGGATGGGGAGGCCTGGCTCCAAAGGCTTTTTATGCATGTCACATGTAGGAGGGAAATCTTTGTTCTCTATTTCTCTCCATGAACTGATTAAATTACCTTGCAAGTATTTTCATTGACTGTGAACAACCATACCCATCTGACATTCATCCACAACAGCTTTGGTGTGGTTTCTGATAGATCTTCCCCCAGTGTGATGTCCTCTAAACTTCAGAGACAGTTTTGTTGCTGCAGGAAGGAGGGAAGGAGGTGAGCGAGATGCAGCCAGGAGCAGAGAGCTGACGTAAGCCAGGCTGCTGAGATCTAGTCTAAGCAACAATAAGAACTCTGCTCTTCCATTGTTCACCAGTTCGTTGCAATCATGTTCATTCATTCCTGCCTTCAGCTTTATTTCTGTGAGGACCATTGATTCCAGTTTTAGATCCAGTGGCACAAGACTGCATGTCAGTCCTATGCTCTTTTTACACAGGGAAACTGCAAGGAAAGCTTCTTTCAAACAATTTTGTAATGAAAAAGTAAACAAAATTTGGCAAGCCAGGCCTTATGCTCCATTTTTAATGGGTGACAAACGTGTAGAGGAAGCAATTTTCTCATTCCAAGTTGGTCAGAATTGAATCTTGATTTTGAACAAAGTACCTTTCATGTTTTCAAGATATTCCTCTTCTGTTCCCACTTTTCTGTTCTTGCTGGCTGAATATGAAGAAAGAAACTGCACCTGCCAGCGAGCACAAAACCAGCTTCGTTCAGCAAGAATGTCATCATATACCAGGCTAAAGGGCTCAGTGAATTTCAGCCTCAGTCACTTTAGGCATTAAACTACTGGGAAGCACCTTGTGGACATTTAAGACTAGTTGGATGTGGTGTTGCCTAGAGTCACGTTCTGGTTTTATGGCTTTTCATGCCTCTTCCTTTGCTTTGGTTCCATGACTGACCCTTTGCCATTGGCTTCCTGGGTCTGCCACCCTTTTTCTTCTTCACAACAGCAGCAAACATGGTATATGTGTGCCAAAAATCCCTTAGTCTTGCAAGAAGACAAGCAAGTCACTGGTGTTAACACCAAAAAAAGCCCAAAACCAACCCTTTTACGTTCATTACATGTGCGTGAAGCCTTCAGAGGCTTGAGGATACTTAAAGTCAGTGCTCTGCAGGCTCCACACCCCTCTTCTTACCCCAGCTATCTTGTGGTTTAATACCTTTCTGTCCTTCCTTCCAGGCTGAAAAAACAGTGAAACACAACCAACTTGCTTAAATAAGGATGATGAGATATAAAGAATACCAGTAAGCAAGTCTCACATGCATGGCTTTGTGCTTCTTGTTAAATAGTCTTAATTTCTTTTTTCTTTTTTTTTTCCCTTGGCCATTTAATGAAGCTTCCCCCTCACAATCAAGAATGATCTTTTTACACATTAGAAGATGTATTGCTGCAATCACTTATCCTTCATGTATTTCTCATCCTGACTCTTCACTGTCTTTTCTTCCTTCCTGATCTCTCTCCATCAGGTCTGGCTCATGGGCCTGTTTGTTTGCTCATTTGTACCCTGCCTTTTAGGATGAACTCATTCCTCTTTATGTCAAATGTTCAATTCTCTGAAGTTTGAGTGGATTCCAATCACTTGGAAAAAGAAAAAAAGTACAAACATTGCAGTTGGAGCACAAGTAAGAAATGGAGGAGAGAATGGTTTTGTGAGGTGCGTGGCTGTCAAACACAGCTCTGCATAGCATCAGTTAAAATACCATGGTAAATAAATAGAAGCACATGAGAATTGTCCACAGATATTAAAACCGCACAGTGAGCCATCTACTTGTTAAAGAAACATACTGCATGCCACAAATGGCTGGCATGCTTGCACCTGCTAAATATTTTTTGGCACTGATGCTGCCTGCCAGCTTGAGGTCAGTTTGACAAACATATTTATGGAGCCACAACTCTACCTTTGACTCTGTGAATAATTTCTCATGCCCACACTGTAATTACAGTGAAGCAGTGGAATTTGACAGGTTCATGGTTTGTTGACATAATGTGAAAAGAGCAAAAAATCTTCCTTAGGAGAATGGAAATCGGGCACTGATCCTCTGCACTGATTAAATGAGTCCAAGCCCAACACTCAGGTGATCCTCTGAAACAGATTGTTGCTGTAGTTGATAAAGTCTACAACACCAGGCTAAGGCTTAGCAGATAGCTGTCTCCACTACCTTGCCAGACCCCAAGAAATCATTCTGGATCAATCAGAAGGAAATGTTTTGTCTATCTGAATCCAGGTCTTTTATGAACTAGGAAGGAGGTGACATCATCGCTTAGGGCTGGAGAGACACAGAACATTGAGGACGCAGCAGGGATTGGACCCGACACAGTCTGTAAGCTTCTTGCATGGATTAGCCCCAATTTCTGCTTCACTCAGTTACAGCTGTCTTCAACTGGAGTTCTGGGTGCTAAACACCTCCTAAAATTGTCTCTAGGTCCCAAATCAGCAACGTTTGTGGAAATGCTAGCCTAAATGGCACATACAAGCAAGAACATAGAGTAAAGGGAAAATGCGGACTGAAACGGTTTGGCATTAAGAGACCTTAAGAAAAATCAAAAGCAAAACACCCATGCTTGACAAAATGAGAATCCAAAAAAAAATTTAGTGCCTTGTCTTTTGAAACAAGATTCCTACATCAGCATAGGAGTGCACAGAGTGAGCTGCGTTACTGCATGCTGATAGCAGGATGGTTGTCTGGAGGCTCGCATGGACTGACAAGGTACATATGTACTGAAGGGGGAAGGAGTGAAGGTGGTTGGAGTCCCCCCTTCTTGCATTAGCATCGGTACTGCAGCCTGCACAACCCCCTCAGCTGCACGGTGTAGCCATGGCCATTCAGTTATGCAGCTCACCCTGTTTCTCCCTTTCCCCTTTCTTCCATCCACCAGCACAGCTGGATCTGTCCCTGATAAGGAAAATCAGATTCCTCCCATCTGATATGGGATGTTTAATGTTTAACAACAAAATTATTTTGTTAGGCGAATAAAATATAGACAGATTCACTGATAACCAAAATCTCCCTGTTGCTGTCAGTGCACTTGAAAATGTCTGTGCTGCAATGGGAAGATGCACTTTATTTAGATTGAATCCACAGCCTAAAAGGAAACAGTAAGCTTTTCAAATTAGTGCTGTTCTTTAAAAGCTTCTCTTTGGTAGTGTTAGAAAAAGACTTCTTCCATAAAAGGAAATTTTCTAAATTAATTCTCCAGCTGGTAGTACTTCGCTGTCCTCATAAAGATGCTGCTTACATTGAGGAAAGACAGATTAGAACAACCATCACTCGGCCCCACCCCCAGAACTGCTCTTATTTGGCTTGAAGAGATGATGAAATGATCCTGGAGAAGTTGAGCCCCATGATGGAAAGGGGCTGCACTGCTTGTCGAGTGCTCTACCAACAAGTCTTCAGGCCAGTGTGTGTGCATGGACAGCATGAGCAGCTGTTTAACCGCTTTAAACTAAAATGCAGGCTGCAAGCTGAGGCGAATCCCTCTTTCTGACAGTTATGGAAGAATGTGGGAGTGGTGGGGATAGGGATATAAGTTCTGACAAAGATTGGAGCAAACAGCAAGAAGAGCTTCCATTGCTGAAAAATTTGTGTTTTCTGACAACTATTCCAGGCACTTGGTCGTATGTGCTGCTTCACCACAAAGTGGGTGAGAACAGATTCCTAGAATATAGGCTTGAAAAGGCCTCGTTATTAAAAGCTGCCAGTGATTAAAGCTCCTCAGTCTCTTAAAGTACCCTGGTACTCTGCTGCGTTTGCAGGCCAAACATCTATGATGTATTTCCTCTACTGTAATCTCATCGTCTTGCTCCTTGTTCACCTAAGGCAGAATATGGGTGGGGGAGGAAATCAACCACCACCCTCTTTATGATGATATTTTACCTATCTGAAGACTTCAGCCTACATTTCCTTCAGATTTTCCTCCTCTGGACTATGCAGTCCCAGTTCTTTCAAACTGTTTTATGGGTTATATTTTCTAGGGTATCTTTGTTGCTTTCCTTTAGGCTCCCTCCATCTCTCTTCAAGGGTGCAGTATAGTACAGTACTCCAGTGAAGTGGAACAACTATATTAGCTGTTTTACATTAAAACCCTCCCATTTAAGTGTCCTCACTCGATGATTGCTTTTCTCTCATCGGTATAGTACTTATTTCAGTTTGTGATGCATTATCAACCCCCTCACATGTTTTTCAGCAGAATTGATGACTACATATTCATTTCCTAACCTGCAACAGATTGTTCCTAAGACTATGCCCTCACTGAACTCCATACTGGCTATTTAAGACTATTCCTCCAATTTGTCAAGATCCCTTGAAATTTCGCTCATCTCACCAGTGTGGTTACAATCCCCTCCAGGCTCTCATCCCCTGAAAAATGAATAAATATACAGTCTGTTCCATCATCCAGATCACTAGGATGGACCCTTGCCAAATCTCACACAATGTAGTCTTCAGTTAGACAGCAAATCATTGGTGACTACCATCTGACTTCACCTTTCTAAGGTATTCTGGTGCCCATCTCACCATAGCTTCATCTGGACAATATTTCACTGGCCTGTGATGTAAGATCACGTCAAAAGCCTTACTAACACCAAGACACATGATTAAAGGTTTCTGGTGTTGCTTTTGATGGACAGGACAAAAACGGTTTCTTGGAAGCGCCTGAACGCTATGCAAAAGCCTCTAAAGAAACAAAGTGCTAACAGATGACAGAGCAAGAGTACGTTATGTCCTTTGAGAGTGCTCCAGTTTCAGTTCTTAACCTTACTGCAGTGAAAATGGAGACAAAACTGGGACTCACTCTCACTTAAGTTTATCCACCTAAAAATTAGGCACCTGGTCTATGCCAGTGAAGCAGGGTCTCCTCTCCTGTCAATGAAGAGGCACAAATGCTGGTCTTCAACATTGGTCTAAAATTTAGATAAATCACCATCAAAAATGACAATTTCTTTGACTAACAAAACTAGGTAGCTCATACAAGGTAAGGTAATTCCCTCCTTTGTGTTCTTCAGTTCCTTCCCTCTGCAGAATTTCATTAATATGAAATATTAATGCCCTCACTGACTGTCAACTTGAAGCTCTTCACAAGAGACACAGATTTCCACTATGTACTTGTGTGATGGCTCTTGTCAGCTCAGGTCTTTGAATACCATTGTAATATCAAGAACAAAGAAAAGATGTTGGGTTTGGTTCTCCCTGCTACATTACAATGACTTGAAATATATTGTGTTTGAAGAGAATCAGACCATTTCTCTTCTCTAGGCCCATCCCTCAAGGCTCAGAGAAAGGCCCAACAAAAGCAAGTCTTGGATTGTAATTTCAAAGAATGGACTGGACATCTGCTATGTTTCTATTTAATAGAAAGACTCTTCCGTGCACACAGAACTTCTTCAAAGCTCAGATTTTAGGTCATAACCCAGCAGTCAGACTGACAGTATAAGGACAATTAGACCAAGGAAAAGAAATATCTTTGCTCAAGCAGGTGAACTGGAGCACCCTCTTTTACTCCTGCAGGAGAACTTCATTCCTGGCTTCAGGCTGATCCACAAGCAATGTCAGATGAAGCAAGGACACCAAAAGTATCCATGAAGGTTTCAGCAGAAAGGGATGAGAGGGATGTGAATCAGCTCCTAAGCAGCTGCAGTTTACAGTATGGCTTAACAGCATGACCCCAGGTCAATGGCAGTTTCCCATAACATGCTAGGCTGCAGGCTCTGGTGGTTTAGGAGCTGACTCATGAGCCTCCCCGTCACCCCTGCTCTGGGGACATGACTCCCTGCAGGAAGACGAGGCCAACAGCTACAGCGAGAAATCCTAACCTGCCGCCATCTTGTGTCAACACCTCTGAATCATCCAGCGAGCTGCACTTGCGCTCCCCAAAGACTTCTGCACTAGGAGGATGACTTTATCCACACATTTACCAGGGACAGGGCACTCTGCACCACTCAGCACCCAACCATAGGAGGCCTTTTCCAGGAGACCCATGACAAGCCTTGGCATGCATTTCTGATGGAAGGACTGGTAGGACCAGAGGGGCACTGGCCTTACTGAGGTAGCTGGGGTTGGACTGGTGCAAAGCTGCCTGGGCTCTGCCTTGAATTAGGCAAAATTCTCCAGGACTTTATATAACTATGTGCACGCTGCCCAGCTATGTGCGTGATGGCATGCAGTATAAATACCCATGTTTAAGACTTTACTCTCTATTAAACAGGCAATGCTTGCCTGTCCTGGGTCACCACTGCAGAACTTACACCTGTCAAATCTCCAGGCAGTGGGATGCCACAAGTGTAAAAGCACAGTCTAGCATTCAATTTTTAAAAAGCAACATGGTTAACCTCACTAACTGTGAGTCAGAAGCCAAAAACTTTCTATAAATAGCCACAAAATCACAGATAAGCCAGAGGGATCGCCCAACATCCTGGTGCCTACAGTCCTCTTTTCTGCTCTCCATCCCGTCCCTTGTTTGCTGCTGCAGTCACGTTTGCACAGTGGAAAGAGGAGACTGAAAAGATCAACCTGAGCTACTGAATTCAGTCCACCCCAGCCACTGTTCAAAAAGGTCCACAATACACGTACGGCTTCAAAAACATGGCAGTACACAAAAAATTAGTTCAAAAGGCCCAAACACCAGGGTTTCCCAGAAAGAGCAGGGGGAAATAACACTCCAGCTCCTGTGGGACTCATCCAACAATCTCTCCCTGTATTGCCAGCTGGATGAGGAGCACTAACCAAAAACTGTCTAGGAAATTAGTGCTTTTAAAGGCTGTCACTTGTTATCTGAGCTCCTGCAGCACACAATTACTCCAGCCAGAGGGATGAGTGCCCAACTATTTGCCACTTTCCAGTCTCAGACCTTTTATGTGAGGAACAGTTTGCACCAAGCCAGTGCTACTAAGGCTTCCTCATACTAGGAGGATGGAGCAGGGAGGGAAAGGGAAGAAGGGAGGAAAGGCTAACAAAGATTTACTGAGTCATCCTAGTTCCAGGCTGTGGCAACAGACTGCCCTGAATGTAAGAGGGGGCTAGGGTGAGGAAGGCAATTCTCATTTTAACTAAATTATATTGGGATCCTTACCTGGTTCTATCTTCTTTTCTTTTCTGGGTTGGTTGGTTTTGGGTTTTTTTTTAATATTTCCAGTAGAAGCAGGAATTTGTCTACTATTACTACTGTGGTTATTATTATGCAGGATAATGGATTTTCAGACAGTACCAGGAGGATTTGGTCATGATGAAGACCACATCTCTTCCAATATTTAAACCGGTAATTTGGGTGTAAGTCTACAGAACAACAATGATACAGAATAACAATGGACAGTCATTACCAATTCCCTTGCTTCTCAGGATTGTATTAATCAGAATAATTACATGTATTAAGAAGTATAGCTTTTCTTCCACAGAAGAAAGGGATGCTGAATAGGTTTTGCAGGACTTCCATGCACGGGGAGGGAATGCATGCCATATCCAGCTCAACCCAGCACTTCACACAGGTCCAATTACAGACCTGCGTTATCATCTTACATTTGTAGGCTTTTGTGACATGACATAATGAAGGAAAATCAGTCAAAAACTAAATAGTTACCATCCTCTTTGCATAAAAGCAGGTGGGAAAATGTAAATCTATTCTCTCACATAGTATAACTTAGCTAAGATTACAAAGAAATGAAAAGTATCCAGTGTCCAGAGTGAGTCTTTTCAGGAGGGCACCTTTCATTAGTAATCCTTCTCCCCATACAAACTGCCCTTCTTCTCCCTTACATGCTCTCTGTCTCCTCACACCTGCTATTTTCAAGGTTAGGATAATGGAGTGCACATCCCCAAGGAACCAGCAAAATGGGTACGGAGTACTTTTCTTGCCAGGAAGAATGAGCTCAGCTCAGACAGATTGTTTACACAGACAGACCTCCCAAAACACTCGTAGTCTGCATTAGGTTTACTCGTAGTCTACAGGTTTATCTCATCATACAAGTGATTTCATCTTACTGTAATACATCAGCTTAATGGGTCACATCTTTTGCAGATCCCTTCTGAGAGAGTAAACTGGTGCTCCACAAATAACACCAGTAGTGATGTTGGTGATGGTCAGAAAGGCAGGCATTTACATTCTGCCCCAGTTTTAAGTAACAGAGGCCTATTTTCAAGATGAGTCAACTCATTTTATGCCAAGAACAGTTGGCAGCAGTGCTACTAAAGCATGTATGTTGCCACATTGTGTTCAGTCATTTCAGTTTTGCAATCATAGAGCCAAACAACAGGATGTGAGTTAATGCACCTTTGATTAAAGCTCAGGCTAGTTTTCTCTATTGATGAGCATCAGAGCTTATTGACTACCCAAGAATGCAGTGACTTTGGAAAAGAGTTCATATTATTTTAGTAAAATGTATCCAACAACAATCAGTCCTTCTAGAAAATTTCTAGAGAATTCAATAGTGATGATGTGGCTAAAGGAATCAGGATGAAATTAGTAGCCTATTTCACTTCCCTGAACCTCACATTTGCATTATACCTGAACACAGAGGAAATATCTAAGCTAAGGACAATAATAAAACAGTATAGGTTTATTATAACAGTATAAAACTGTAATAGGACCTGTCACTCTTCATCTCCAAAGGTGTCTATGTAGACTGGGCCCTGACCTACCTCCTCACTGAAGCTGGGAGATTTGCCAGAATAAGAAGTAAGGGAGGGATCAAGAGCTAAATTATTTTTACAATGAAGTGTTAATAGAGTAAATGTGGCTGTTAAAAAATGGTGGTCCAAATGGTTTGCAATGCCCTTTTTTGAAAAGATCATTTATGCAGTTGCTTATACTTCTTCCTAGGCATCCAGACCTGGGCACCATTGGACGTAGAATGGGTCTAGAGGGACGCTTGGTAAGGACATGTCATCCCTTCTTATGGTAGGACTAGCTCCACAGTGGTCTCCCTCATGTCCCTCACTGCTAAATCATAGTGCTAATCAGAATAGTGATCATTATTGACTGTGAAAAGAGTTGCTCTAAATAACAATAGGGCTTTTTCTGGGCAGGTACAATACTATTGCACACATACACATAAACCTGTACTTCTCTACTCAAGGGGCTGTTCACTTTCTAGTCTGCACACAGGGTCATTGCACCTGGCTGAAACCTTGCATATGAATCACTGGAACTGAGGCTGATTAGCTTCAGCAGAAAAAAACTTTGCTTCTGTAAAGGAGCTACAGCCAGTGCTTTGACATAGTCTGCATTGCTTCATTTAATGAGCTAAATTAAAGTTTCCTAGATTTGACCTTGTTTTGCTTTAATGACTAGGAGAAACGGTTTTGTCTCTCTATCTCAAAATGGCTTGAGTCACAGTCTTAACCTTGCCTTGACACTGCTTGTATCTGTGTGCTTGCCTAAGCATAGGCAGAGTGGTCAGAAGTTTCTGTGATTCAGCTTTGGTTATTCCCTGCTATAAACTGGATGCTCAAGGCTGTGCTTAACACGTAGGGAAGGAGAGGGCCTTCTAGCAGCTCTTTGATTTTGAGGGGTTTGGCTTTTTGGTTGCTTTTTTTTTTGCTGTTGGTTTTGTGTTGTGGCTTTTTTTGTTGTTTTAGGGTTTTTTTTAATTCCGTTTACATTTTTTTCTCCTCCATTCTCACCACAACAGTACTGCAGGGAAATGTGAGAACTAGGCATCAGTTTGCCATTTAGTTAGCCAAACAGGAACAGGAGAATTATCTCTTGTACAGGTGCTCTTTACTTCAGAGGAATTCAAATGCTGCCTCTGCAGCAGTCCAAGCTAATGCCAACCTTACAGCAATAGGTGAAATATAGAGGACCCTCAGTGCCACAATCAGGTTGGTGCAGAAATGCCATTAAGCAGCCCAGTGTGAGTTACATTTCATTGATAATGAAATCAGCCTGCCACATTTCCTCTGAGAATGAAGCAGCAATAAGCAGAAGTAGTCCCTCTCCTACCCAAAATTCACTGAAATTATGCAAGGAACTCATCACTTTGAGATATGAAAGAAACTCCATGTCCTTCTCAGCAGGACAAACTCAATTAGACAGAAAAAATGGAACAGCTGCTTTTTCAAAGAGACAGATGACCTTATGGTGTAATTTTCACACTTAGTCGATCAAAGCTTGTGGTATGATTCATTGACCATGAGAACGAAACTAGACAAGAGGCATTGTTAAAAGGTCATTCCCTCCTCTAGATACAAGAGGCTTAAGTGAAATATTACAAGAGCATGTGCCCCTCCTTCAAGAGATGTTGGCCACACCTCCACCTGCAGTCAAACAAGAGAAAATAAAAAAGCAAACATTGTGCAATAATGCCCAACACTGTGCACAAACATGAACGTTTTGCCCATGCCCCTGTGGCCAGTGGTGTAGGTTTCCTACCCCTGAGCTTTTCTAGGGAGATTGGATCTGGCCAATGAAGCCAATGAGAATGTGTGTGTTGATTACAATGGACAGGCCCATTGTGAAGGAGGATGGAGAACAGCTGAACAAAGATGACAGATACATCTTATGAGAGCAGGTGTTGGGATTTAGCTTCAACTGTTACCATTTGACTCATTTAAACTAATATTCCCAAGCCTGGGGACCTATAAATACAATAAAGGAATTAAAGTCCCTATGGGTGAATGTGCAAATATAAGCCAGAAAGCTTTTTCAGTATATAATGATGCCTCTTGTTTCCTCACCACAGGCAGCATGGGTAGGACAGAGCAGGCCCTTCCCCTGCAGCTTTGGCTTTGGGTCTAGGAGGGGGATTTTGTCTCTCCTGAGCAGAAAGCACAAGAAGGCAGTGTTTTTAGGGACCATCTGCAAAGGAGAAGGTGATCCCACTCCTAACTTCTCACCAGATAATACAATGCAGTGACCAGCAGTCCACCATTTCCCACTAAGAGAAATGACTTGAGAAAGAGGAGCTCCTTAGAAACCATGCTGGGGAGAAAGGGTTGGTCTGAGACAATGACCTCAAGAACAGAAGGAACCGTCCACCGCACAGTGTGCACATACATGGAGGGACCTGTGGCCTGCAGCTGAGAAACTATGGGGAGGGATGAAGGAACATTTCACACAGGAATGTGGGGCACCACTGATGGCAGTGACCCTTTTTTGAGAGGAGTCCCACACTGCACACCGGCAGTATGACGTTAGCATGCGGTTAGGTGTTGGCCACATTTCTGGTTATCTAATCAATGCTGAAAAGCTGGCTGCCCTCTGCAATGCTGAGCAAACAGGTGGCTAACTCTAAGCAGAGCTGGTCAGCTCTTGCATTCAACTACAGGAAGTAAATGAGCCAAAAGATCCTAATCCTCAGCTCTGTTGTTACCACTTGTTTGCACGTTTCTCCAGCCCATGTTGGGTCACTGCTCTCAGTGGGCTGTTGAGAAACCTTCCTCCGCAGTCTCTGTCCAGTGCCCTATGAGTCCCTTTCATAACTTCCAGCCAGGCATGCAAACACCCTTTCTATTAATAAACCATCTGCCTGTCTGGAGAGAAGTTTTGACTGAAACTTTTTCTCTGTACAAAACCCACCAGTTTGGGTACACACATACACTTAATGGTTTTGATTTTATCAAATCCTCTTGGTTTAGAAAAGTAAAACTTTAACACAGTTGTTCCCCTAAATGCTTCTCAACTTCTTTTATTTTTACATTTTTTGGAAAAAAAAAAAGAAAAAAGTTGTTTTCATTTTTGAATTAAAATGACATTTCTTAACAAACATACAGTTAAAAATGGAGAAATGATAGCTCAAACCCAAAATTAACTGCAGTTCTTCTCCAGCTTTCTGGAACTGTTTCCCAGCTATACTGGTTATCCATGCAGCTCTTCCTCCCCTTGCTCTAAACTGCCTCTGCAAGTCCAGTGAACAATGTATGCAACCAGGAAGGCAGACAGATTGTTTCTCCAGCCACGGTACTCATATATAACCCTTGTTTGATTCATCTGGAATTACCCTTATTTGACTCTCCTACAAGTCTGTTGACTTTGTCTGAATAGAGATTTACATAATTTCCTCATGGGAATTTTGAAAGCTGATAACACACTGCCCTGAGAGTGTTATTTCCCTATTTTATTTCCACAGTAGAATAAATCTGGATATGCTACTGCATAGTGCAGGACATGATGTTTTTTCTATTCACTTTTGAATCAGGCAAAAATCACATAATAAAAGATATATCTACAACTGTTCCTTGGCTATGATAAAAAAGAAAGAACACACAGATCCCCATCTCCTTTTCTTATTTCCCTCAAAGATGAATGAAATATTAATCAAGCTATTTGACAAGATCTTCCCACTCTATACAGTGTGAGGAAAATGCAAGTGAGTGCTTATGTGGCCCATCGCAGCAGCACAGCTATGACAAGCTGCAGTCTTAGTACAAGACTCATAACATTAATGCTCCTCTCTGCTCTCAACTGACCTAATGCTCCACATTATACATGGTGCTCGTTATATCCCATATGAATGACAGAAGTTGGGATCAGCAGTCTCATGAGAGGGCAAAGATGCAGGAAGATTAAATGATTTCTTGTTTGGTGAAGCCAGATAATAGAATAGCCATTTACCAGATGAATCTGATGAATGATCTCCAGTCATGATTTACATGGCCTTTGGCAAAGAAAGTGAAGTTGCTGGTTTTGAAAATCTTTAAGTCCTTTTGAAGTGTCTCCATTTAAGTAAATAACAGCATGGAGTGGGAAGCACTTCTGTAGGTGCACGAACAGGAGGGAAGGAGCTTACCATCAGATGTTTTTTTCAGCTCTTGTTTTTCCCATTCGTATATCAGGAATAGAAGACTCACACCCAGGGTGCCAAGATGCCTTGTGCAAGAATTAAGAAGATCCAGTGCTGCACTAGGTGGTGCTGGGGCTTACACACGTAAAAGTGCTCATGAAATTTGGGCCAATAAGTGACAGGGTAAACTCCTTTCCTACATCTCTCTCCATCACCTTTAAAGTCTGCATCATCATCAACCTGTAAACATTGCAGTTTTCCTCCTGTAGCCAATCTTGTCTTATATTTAACATTTTACACCAGGGGTTCTGGCTTTTTGCTCATGCCTTAAGGAAATTAACTGGTAGGAGTTTGGCATACATTTTCATGGGGAAAAAGGTTACCAAATTCATGAAGCACAGTTTTACACAGCTATTGTGGGAGGCAAGCCCTGGCAACTAAATCACAGAAATTTTATAGCACAGTGGTCATCATTAAGATCCACAGAACATGCACAATAGTACCTTTTCCTACCCTTTTCTACAAAGAGCTCAGTGGGTTGTCGTAGTGCCTATCATGGTTAATTTATTTTCCAATGCACCCTGCTTTCAGTGGAACCTAAGATATGTAAAATGCTGTACTAGCAATTTCAATATTTTCTTAATTGATACATTCCCTTAGAGTCATTCTGCACCACTGGAGCAGATCAAAGAAGATTGGCTTTCACTCTCAGTCCTGTGGCAGAGCCAGAAGCATCCTAATTCCAAGCAACACAGGAAGATTTCTTAAACACCATCATTTGCATTTTCCTGTGTGCTTAGCTATCAGTACACACTGTTCCCTTCGCTCTCTCTTCTCCTTGTTCCCTCATGAACCATTCCGTTGTCCTTTTGCTTCATCTGCTCTATTCCACCTGTTAATAGTCATCTTTCTATTTTTTTATATTTATTTTTCACACTGCGCTGTTGCTTCATTCTCTAACCTTCCTGCATGCAAAGCCCTTTTTTTCTATTTGCTGTTCTCATCCTGGCTTGTTCTTTTGTAACCTCTCTCTCCTTCTTGCATACCTCTCCTTTTTTTACCCCCCTGCTCTTCCCATTTTCATTGTCAAGCCCTGTTATTCTTTCCATCTGAGTGCAGAAAAGGAGGATTATCATGATGGCTCTGTTGCCTTGCACTAATACCTGAAGGCCCAGTGAAAACCAGAGCCCCTTTGTGCCCCAGCCTTGCAAACACATCATTACCCTGTCCCTGCCCAGGGCATTTGTAGTCCTTTCCCCAGGGATGGATTTCAAAGGCCCGAAGGGGACTTAAACACTTGCCTGGTACCAACTGTTCTCTTGAAAATCGAAGGCTAAACACACAAAGGGCTGGAGGGGTGATCTGACTTGCTCAGAGACAGGGACTGCAGTTGTGGAACAAGGGATAGGCATTAATTGCTCATCTCCCTGTCTGGTACATTAATGGTAAAGAGACAGCAACTGCATCAGATTTTTTTTCCACTTATGAAAAATGAATCAAGAAAATGAAACAGCATTTGCAATTAGCCTCACAATATGTGCAACAGTCTGGATTTTTAAATAAGAAAACAGCCTACATTTCCCCCTCTCTGTTCAGCTGGTGGTTTAACTTCAGGCAATCCTAAAATGAAATCCCTCTGAGGCTGATGAGAGACTTTGAAATGGCCTGCGGTATTCTATCTTCCCCTCGTAAGAGAATACTTTGGTCTGACTGCCTATTACGCTAGAAATTTTAGCCTTTATAATTAACAATGCCCGAAACAACCCTATCTCTAAGACCCCAGCCATAGCACATCAGCTCCTAAATACCTGTCTCCCAGAGGCAGGCAGCACCAGGGGGATTTCTGTGCCGTTCTCCAGACACTTGGGTCCTTAACTCTGCCTTTATCTTGCAGGTGCTGCACGTGGCCAAAAGATACTATGATCAATTAACAGCCGTTCCTGTAAACTCTTCAGAAGTCTGCAAAAAAGCATTATCGTTTCAGACAGGGGCCAAAGGAGATCAGGGAGCAGCCCCCCAGTAGCTACTGTCATGCTCTCTGCAGCATGGAAATCTGAGGAGCAATTAGCACTTCTCTTCTAGTGTATTTTTACTGTTAATGAGAATTCTAGGTTTTGGTGTGATTCCCTAAAGTAAAATGCTTTGGATTGACTGTGTCCAGCTACAAGGCTGTGACTCTTGATCTCTCCAAGTGTGTTTTCAGCACAGCAGGGCTGCCTTTGAATTCCCCTCTGGCTTTCCCTTCTGCTAACACAAATGGTGAGGAAGAGACCTACGTGGCTGAATTGTATTTGTGTATTTTCCCAGGCAGCTCCTGAATCCTGGAGCCTGCTCAGAACTGAAATGTCAGACGCAGTGGGACTTAGTCTGGCATGTGGGTGGGTTTACTCAGTCATGGAAATCAAATCTGGGCCCAGGAAGCAACGCTTGATGGCAACAGGACAGGGCTCAGCCTGCAGCTGGAGCTGCAGTTCAACCTGCTGGGGTGGCACAGCACTGATGGGAAGGCATGGTACTCCCTTTCCTGATTTTTTATTTTTTACTTTAAGGCTTCATAAAAATTAAAAAGGCAGAAAATATCAAGTGAAATCACATCTAAAATATTTTGAAAAGATGCAAAATAAGTGAATTTTTCATAACTTCTTTTTACTCCCTTCAAAATGGGAAGAAATCACATCTGTATGTTTGAATTTTGAAATGTAAACAGGCACTCTGGCCCTTGGTATTTTGCTGCTATTTATTTTTAATAATGAAAGTAAATGAGAAAAGGAAAGCATCTGTCAAGCATGCAAGCACCTTTTGAACATGCGCCATGCATCTGAGAGAAAAAGACCAGCAGCTTCTCCCCGCCCTCAAGCTCAGAAAGGACATACACTCTGGAGAAGGCTAAATCTGAACAGTCCATACTGTGCTCCTATCCTCACACTTCTCTCTCTGTCCAGAGAGAGGAAAAAGCAGTATGTGAGCTTTAGAATTTAGCAGGAAGAAGTTGCTGTTACACAAACACTGTTTCATCCAGATAGATAAATAAAGAGAAAGAAACAAAAGGTTACATTGCCGGGAAGAAAGAAAACTCAGGACCATCAGTACCAGCCCCTTCCCACTGGATCTCCAGCTACAGCAGTTCTGCCAAAACTTGCAAAAGTTGCTTCAGGGACTTTCACAAGCAAATGTGATGTGCACTTTCTGGAAACAAGCAAGCCAAAAGCTTACTGGTTTGTATAAAGACCTACCTCTTCTTCTTCCTTGTTTGACAGCAAATCTCTGTGCATCATTTCATGTCAAATCTAATCTGACAAAACTCTTCTGGACTGATGCTGAGCTTTTATGCTCCTCTTAATGGACCATGACTAGCTATGGCTCTTACATGCAAGAGTTTCAATAACAAAGATTGCCATAGACATCAGAGATTATGTAAGGATATAAAACTTCCTGATTAGGATTTTCTATAGCTTCACAGATGAAGAGGAGTCTACCTTTAGGCAAGAGCTATACAGGCAAATGTTGGCAAAACGCTGTAAGGCAAACAACAGCACTATGAATCAGCAGCAGCCATTTTATAGACTATAGCATGGATAGATAAAATTGTTGCTAGGCTATTACCTACTCCCATCTGAATGAATTACTGTGCACACCATTGATAATATCTGGGCACACATCAAAGGCAACGTTATAACATTACCTGGTAAACACAGCAACAGGAAAAAAGTCTTGTAAGTCAAAAACTAAAGGTCATTTGGTAGTCTGCCTCCTTTCCCTCTCATGTCAGCAGTGGCCCTCCCAAAAGACTTCATGGAAAAATACTGTTTGATTTGGAAGTGTTCCCTTCTTCTCAGGTCTCTCAGAGCATTGTTATAAGTAAGGGAACCATTGACAACTTCCTGTGGTTCTCCTGAGCTGTATTACCAGGTCCATGCCCTCAGTGTCTGACACTGCTGTCCACAAAAGCCTTGGTGTACAAGGGTGAGCAATGCTGTGTCAGCTCTTTGGATTTCAGCAGTGTCCGTTCTACATGTGATTCAGAACCACAGTCTACCCACATACATCATCTGTATAACCACGCAATGTTTTTGTTATCCCTGACATTCCTCCTACCTTCCTTCCTATTGCTTGTGTCATTACCTTATTGCACCTCAGCCACAAGTAGACTATAAATTCTTCAGGACTTCTTATGCTTTAGTATCTTCTTGCCTAATGGGAACTACCAGAACACAGTCATTACAAAACAAACATAGACCTCAACAGCTGGGACAAATAAGACGCACACATGTAATTTCAGCCCCTAAGGTCTGTATGACCTAGAAACCCACATTCACTTCAAGCAATTCCTCTTGTGCTTTCTGCTTTAGGTCAGAGATAAATCTGAATCAAACTGTAAGGAAATGCAATAAATAAACACGACCATTTTATGATCTGAAAATCTGGTATGCTTACATTCAGTTTCCTGGTCAGTTGACAGCTGGTTAAAATCCAAGAATCAAACAAAAAAGTTGAAGAAAAAAATCTCTACCAGTAAAGCTCCATGAAAGGAAAGCAATTCATATATCACTGCTTCCTTGTAACAAAGTCTTCCACAGACTGGGAAAACCACTAGCTGCAGCTTATTTCGTATTTTCAGGTTTAAATAGGATATGTACAAAAAAAGAAGAGGTGAGATGCCAAGAACACATGCAGTGTCCTCCAGCATCGGCTTTGCAACAAAAAAGATTAAGTGTCCAGTCAGAGGAGACTGATTCAAGGAATTAGAGGTGGGTATGTCTACATGGTAGGTAAGATTGGACTCTGTGACCAGAGCTTCAAGCACCCACCTAACAGGCTGGGTTAGGGACATGCGTATTGAGTTGTGTGCACCCACACCAGCGTAAGCCATCTTATCTATTTCAGCCTCTTGCTGAACACAGCACAGCGCTGCTCCTCTGCATGAGCTGCAGCCTGTTTCCCTGATGGGAGACATGTGGCCATAAACTGGTGTATAGGGCACCGTGAGACCAACAGCAAAGATTTAGATCAGACACGTGCCCAAATCCGTAACCTTACCACCCTGACCCATCCCTGGGCTCCCCACTAACTGCATGGATGCTTCCATGCCTAAAAAGTCCCCTGCAAAGGTCTCCCTGAAGCCAGGGTTAGTGAAAGTGCTCTGCCTGAATGTCTAGTGCTGTCTGGACACTTCAAGGCACCTGAGGTCCAACCCATGGCTCAGCCTCCTGATAGGATGTGTGTTTCCAAATGGGATGACAGCTGTGTTTGCAGCAATGTTACAGTCAGAGAAGCTTGGGAGCTAGGGTCACCCTAGCTGATGGGTGTACAGCCTCACACCTCTTCCGTCCCTAAAGGGTACCCTAGTTGTCAGGCCACAGGTGGATTTTAGAGAAATTTCACACATATGTCAAAATAAACCTGTGCTCAAGGGTTAGCAGGATGAGGAAACTCATTATTGAGCATATTGGAGCTTGCAGCAATCTGCAGATCTAATTGAACGTGGTCTGAAAACAGGCTCTAGACATTAAGAAACCACAACTCCATAACAGCCCTTTGTCTAAATTTCAGCATGGGAAAGCCAGTATGCCTTTGGCATGGATTTCTTTTTTTCTTTGCTCAACATTTTTTTCTGTGCTCAACGTACTTACCCAACCAGCTGCAAACCTCCCCAGAATCACAAACATAGTGATGAGTCAGTCTAACGCAGTATCCAGCTATTTGCCTGGAAATCTGGCAGGCTTGCTGATGTTACAGCATCAAATCAGTTTCTGCTATCTTTCTTTGGCTTCCTTTCGCCTGTGTTGCCAGGGCCTGATTTTGCTCTGATTTACACTCAGAAATTATTGCTCATAAATGATTTGCAATAGTAGAAATGACAGAAAAGGAGGTCAAGGAAGCAAAACAAGTGGAAAAGGGAAAAGCCCAAACTACCCCTGTGCTGGCTGGTCAGCTGTAATACATGGAGGAGGTTTGCAAGGGCTGTGACCCATGAGCAGCTACATCTGCTGGGCTGCCAGCCCCGGCATGGCCACCCGAGCTGTTTGCCCGGCAGCTGCCCAACTGCCACGGCTTAGAGAGCGGCACTTCGCAGTCAGTAATACCTTGGCAGCTCGTGGGCAGCTCACGTCCAGCTTTCCATATGCCAGGAGCAGGGTGGACAGCTGGGGCAGCAGCGCTCTCAGGCACCTGAGCTCCCACGTCGTGTCCCAGACCCTGGCGGTGGGTTCCCCAGAGCAGCCTCTGGCTTGGCTCCTCCTGCCAGCAGGGCAGGGAAGGGGCCAAAGATCTCAGTTTGCCAAGGACATCAGTAGTACAAGGAGGGCAGGATCTGCACCAGGAGCTTCTCTGAACATAGGTGTCTACTACAGGCAGAAATAAAACCTGCTGTAAATTGACCTCCAGCAACATTGTCTTGAGAAGCACTGCCCACACTCTGTACTGAAGGAGGAGACCCAGGCACATATGTCATGCAAATGTCAAAATAAACCTGTCCTCAAGGGTCAACAGGATGAGAAAACTCATTATCAAGAGAGAAGATGCTGGCATTTATAATATTAATTGCTACATGGCTTACATTAACATATGTTCAAGAACAGCATCAATGATCTGCTTTACCATTGTCATATTTTAAAGAGAAGACTTTTTTTTAATCCAGTATACTTGTGCAATGTTCAAGCATATTGGAGCTTGCAGCAATCTGCAGATTTAATTGAACATGGTAGGGACATGACAGGTCCTGCATGCACCCAGGCCCACAGGCAAAGAGGGAGAGGGGACAGGAAGACACAGGCAGCCAAGGAGGGGGGCAGCACCCACCCATGTCTGGCTGTGCTGCGGGGTCCTCAGTGGGACACCTCACAGCTTTCTGTCCTTCCACTCTGAATAGGATGAGAAGAGCCCTGAAGGTGAGATTTCAGCTGCACAGCAATTTGAACTCAAGTTAGGCCAAAGAGAAGAAGTCTGCAGCCCTGAAGGCATCTGCGGTCCAAAAAGACCTTGTGATGGCTTTCAGTGCAGGGTGAACTTCAACCCTTTAGGAAGGAAAAACTTTCATTAATCACACTCTTACTGGCCTTAAGCTTCCAAGAGTTAGACTCACAAATATGTCTCGTTTTCTCTTTTTTTTCTGACTGAGCTCACAAAGTCCAATACTTACTCTGGAGGAAGGAGAGCTGTGCATTGCTCTTTCACCGCGCACCTCAGCACTGACAATGCCATGCTGCCGGTAGCATCGCAGTACTGCGCATGCCCGCTCAACAGGGCTACTGCTGCCATATTATGTATTAAACCATGTGTTTAACGTTTATAGGTCATTTTGTCCTCATCTGCATTATAATTTTGTTGCGCATCATAAATGCAAAATGAGTTTCACTTCTCCCTATGCCTTTGGTTTATTGCATTTACATAAAGCTGTCGAACCTTTATGAGGATTTTTATAACTTTATTAAATGAATTTCTTCAACCACTAAGGAGATCACATTTCCACAGTAATACTGTTATTTCCCAAACCTTATTTTCTGGTATCTTTGGCCTCACTGAAGTGGCACATTTTTCATTAAACTTAGCAGTACATAAAGTCATTAAGGTGACAGTAGTGTGACATTATAGCTGTTGTAGTGATGCTGGTAGTGACTTCACCCTTGGGTCATCTGAAGCAATTATTAAGTAAAGTGTCAAGAGATATTGAATGACTTAGAAAACTTAGAATTGCCTTGCCGTAAGTACCTCTTCTATGCAGACAGCACAGAAAGCTGACCTTCGTAGCTCAACTCATCTGGAAAAAGAGAGCTATCGAACACTGCAACCAACACAGTCAAAAATATTAAGACATCCTTTCCTTCCTCTCTAGTATTCTTCATAAACTGAGCTTTTTTTTACTCCCAGCAACATGTTTTCATTCTGATTTTTGTCTGCTTCAGTGATTAAGCTTGCCTGCTAACCCTGAGGGCTCTGCTGATCTTCCTGCATGTCACAACCTGTCATCAGACTTACAGTTGCTCTCGTCCAGTGGGGGAAAATTGGATGCAGAAGCAACAAATAACCTTAAGAAGTGAGAAGTAGCCTGCTAACAATATAAAAACTGCCTATTTCCTTCCCTGTACAGCATTTAAAACTTATTGGATGATTCAAAACCTTCTAAAGAGATATGGGTCTTATCCCTGAAGCAGTGAGCCATAGATATGGGTATTTTTCAGACAAAGGTCCAAAACCACTTTCCAAGTGAGGGAGAGATAATATTAAATTCAACTCCCAAATTCTCTAAACAGGCCTGGAGCAATAGAGAGCTAGTGATATCTCTTAATACTGTCTGAACTGGCCACATAAATTACAGGCCAAACTTTCTAGAAATATGTCTCAAGGTGAACATTTCACCTTTGCTTAAAAGGTCGTTAATTTTTATCATATTGGGAAAAGAATATTTTACAGCCACTTTGTACAAGTGGCACAAGCACTACAAACACATGTCAACCAAGCATCTTCAATGGTGTAAAATTTACATAACATAAGCCTGTAGTTTTGGTTACAATGAACTTTTAAAAATTGTTACAGTCAATATAACTTAGGATTTTCAGGGTCCAGCCTTAAAATTTACAAGGGTTCAGCACAGAGGGTTTTTTATAGTGGCATTCCTGAATCATTTGTTATTTCTTACATTTTGGGATTGTTGATGAACTCCAATTTTGGATATCATTTAGATGCTAAGTCCTAAGTGCTTCACAGTGACAAGCACAAAACACAGCTGAGACTGTAAACTCTGCGGGGCAGGAATTGTGCGTGCTGTACAATAATACATGACTTTAGGCAGGATCTTGCAATTCATCACTTTAGGTAGGGTTGATGGCAGACTTCTGCATCCTATTATACAGACTTAAAATAAAAATCCCCAAATCCTTACCAGTCTGTAAAAGTAAGGGTAGAAATCCTTTATTCTGGAAGAGAAGGGGGTGGTACTACCTCCAGCTGAAATTCAGTGGAAAATTGCAGCCACATGGTTCGGCCATTTCCAAAGCCCACTTTCCTCTTGCCTGCTTGTTTTAGTGTTTCCAGAAATGGTTTGTTTGAACAGCTGCAGCATCTCCCTGCTGTGCCGCAGGAACTCGAAATGCGACTGGCGATAGAGGGGGAGAGGCAATAGCCTTGGTGTTTTGGGGTTAAAGCTGTGAAAATGCATTTGAGTTTAGCCACATTATGAACCTTGCAGGTGATTTAAGTGCATGTGAGTGGGGGAAAAGGAAAAATACACTATGCTGATGTTCAGCACCATTACACCTGTGCCAGCTCAATCGCCCAATCCCCCCTCCACCCACTCTGAACTAAATGGGGCAAATGCCTGTATTATATCTGCAGGACACTGCCGACCTTGATGAGCTGAGGCTAGAATAGCTGCACATAGGCATGCACTCAGATTTGGGAGAGGAAGGGCTGCTGAGGAAAACAGCCATCTGAGTGCAAAGCATCTGGAGAAAGAAAGAAAAAAAGCCATATTCTGACTCTTGGCTCGCATCTGCTTGGCCAGAGATAAAAAAGGCGAGGGAAGGAGGCACCTTGCCCAGTGATCCAGTGTTGGCAGCAGTAAAACATCCACAGTTACCTGCCATGACTGGCAGCACAATGAAACAATATGTGTCCCATGAAGATGTGCACCCAGCCAAGCAGATGCATCCAACCATGGAAACCTGCTCCAGAGATCCCATGAAGGTGGGGCATGTTGAGTCATGCTAAAAGAGTCAAATACAACCTCCCCCGTGTCCATTCCCTCGAGGGCAGTGTGCTGAGGGCTTTATGGACAGCTGGTGTCACCTCCTGTGTAAGTCAACAGCACTGATTGCACCTTTGCCTCTTTCCCCTGTCATTTGGTGCTGCCTTTGGGGTGCAGGAAGCCACATGCTGCTGCCATGGGGAACCACAGTGATGTAGTTTTGTGACAGTGGTGAGTCACGGATCTGCACTGCAGCTTTGCACAATCAAAGATTTGGGTTTCATGTTTATGGCTTTTAACAGAGACCGGACACAGCAGTCACGGCTTGGTAATGGCTGTCCTCCAAGGGTCTGGTGATGTACCTGCTGTGACTGACATAAGAGCTGGCTCCTCCTGGAAGAAAAAAGAGGAGAGTGGAAGGGGCTATGCATCCCAAAGGGCAAAACAGATTTCCCCAAGTCTCTCTCTGCTCTCCTCCAAACTGAGAAGTGCCAAAGTGCCAGGGATCACTCTAGATGGTTTCATGCACAGGACTAGGCTGCGGTGCTGTAGATGTCTAGGGAGGTGCTGCCAGGCCTTGGGGGATGTGGTACCTGATGATGATACAGTTAACGTGGGGAAGACCTGGGCTGTTCCAAAGGGCAGCCAAAAGAAGCACACACACAACTGTGCTTAGCATAGAAGCATGGAAGTGAGCCAGTGGATTTCACTTAAACTGGGGGTTTTTTTAACCATAATTTTGCAGTCAGCAAAAATTTAACTCAAAACATTGAAGAACATTCAAAACTTGTGAAGAAGAGGGTTGTTAACATAGTTGTAACTATGAATGTAAAATAGATCTTTCAGCTTCAAGCTTAAAAGAAATGGTGGTTCCCTTTCTCTCCTGTGAGCCGTCTTCAGTTGCTTCTTACTCTTCTGTTGAAGCTCCTGCCCTTGCTACCTAACAGCATGACTATGCTGTTCTTCAGGCAGTTTTATCCCATGCATGCACAGCTATATGTGTGCACATCTATATATGCTATTTATAGATCTATATATAGCACACAGCTATATGTGTGCATGTCTATAGATAGAGGAGGCAAGGACCAGACTTTTGCCTTCTACAGAGCTGGCCATGTTTATAGTGATTCCTGTGCTGCCTATCTGTTTGGACATTTTATATGGCCTTCACGTAAGCTGAGTTGCCATCATAACTGTTCCCCTCAGCTGGCTCAAGCACCAGACATGTTGTTAGTGCTTGCAGTTTTTAATCCCAAGATTCACATTTTCTGATGACTTTCCTGAAGCCTCAGCTCTGGAGACCAGGGTTTATAGGAGAAATGTTGTTTTCTCCTTTATTTTTTTTTTCCTTTCCCTTCCTTGCCTTGCCTTGCCTTGCCTTCTTTCTTTCCTTCTCTAAGGTAAGCTTCAAGCCTTTTGGCTACAAAAATGTGGACTATACAAAGGACCTCAGATACCAGAAAGCAATTAAAGTTCTTATTATCTTTGTCAGATCTCATGGGCTTGAATCACCCGATTCATCATTTTTCAATGCTTTAGATGAGCAAAAATAGAAGTGTGTTATTCTATTGGCAGTTCTCTGTTTAGAGAACCTTGTTTACTATCTACCAATTACTTTGCAATTTCTTCTGCATTCTTCATTAGTGATAATAAAGGCCCATTATGCTGCCTGTTTGGCTAGGCTGGTTTAACTCATTTCTTTGGGCCATTGCTTTTACTGGTAACAACTTATTAATGGTTGGACTAGATGATTTTCAAGGTCTTTTCCAACCTAAATGATTCTGTGATTCTGTCTGGCTTTGTATATTTTTTAATTCAAGCTTTTTATCTGGTATATCATTATTGGTGCAGTCAGAAATTAGTAGTTTTTAAAGGTGTTAATTAATCCAAGAGCCTCTCTGTCACATTTACTTCACTTCAGGTCTTTTGGCTTGCATATTTCCTGCCTTTACCAATTTTCTGTGCATATTTTAAGTGGAAGTACATAACCTCTTTCATGGGCATCAGGCCTTTTTTTAAACATGCCTATTCTTTCAAAGAGCAGTCACATATGAGAGCAAGACTTATTTCAATTGATAGAGTATAATCTATCTCTTATTGCTGAGATCAGTCCAGCTGATTTATTGCTTCTTGTTTACAGTCTGAAAGAGAACAAGATCTTTTCCCATCAATCTTCCCAGCAGTCTCTAAAATGCACTATTTATTGCTCTTAAATTTCTGGTTAAATAATACTCAGTCATCTCTGAAGCAATTTCAAATGGAGAATGTTCCTGAGGACAGTTAAGAGTCAGCAATACCTTTTCATTGTATGGGATGACATAAATGACAAGTGATGAGTGAAGACACCATTAAGCTTTATAATTTCTTTAGGTGAGTTTCACTGACACTTGTTTAAATTGAACACCGGCATTTGCAGAGTGAATACCAATTCTCCCCACAAGCCTTCATATGGATTTTATAGGGAGAAGAGTATTTTGATTGCACAATTAAAAAATTCCAGAAGAAAAAGAGAGTTAGTACTATGCATAAACTGTGAGCGATCGTTGCATGAAACCAGCCTTAAATGCTCTGCAAATAAGCAATCAGAATAACTGAGGCAGAGTAAAAGCAGCTATGGGGGATTTCAGTGTACCCTGGACACGACCTGTAGGTCTTGGTACAGCACACAGCGAACAGCGAGATATTTCAGGTCAAAGCTACACTGACCTCATCTGTTCACAAACAAGCTGTCTCCCCTCTCACATTAAGAGGTCTTTAATGACAGCACCCTAATTACCTCTAGCTCATTAGTGTGCAGCAGAATCACTAGTTTGGTTACTTGGACAGATGTCCACAGCTGTGCTGGTGGAAGAGATTACCTTTCCCAGCCTGGCCCAGATGGTCACTGTTGCCCTCCTGCCCAAGGTTACCATTCCTTCTACGTTACTTGTGCAAGGGCTCCAAGCCCAATTCAGTCAAAATGAGCCAGGTTCACAGAAACCAGCAGTTTAAAATGTGCACTTGAAGAATATTTGAAATTACCAAGAGAAGCAAGAAAATATATTTTAAAATATAGTTTACAGTCATAAACCTGCCCATGATTTTTGGTTTCATACAAGGCCACAAAGGGCCACACAGCCAAATCAGGCCTCCGCCCTAAGGTCAAAGTCATCTGACAGATTGCTATCATGATTGAATTGGGTCCAATGTCTCAAATATTTATACTAATTTTACACACCACTCACATTGCTCAGATGGATGCGTACTTTTAGAGAACTCCCTGAATCAACAGCCCATCTCACTTAAGTTTCAGTGTCCTCAATGGCAATGCAGTCACAGGGATGTACATATGAGCATAATTTGGCCTCCAAAATCCTTATTGGTAAGAACAAGTGAGAAAAGGAAAAAAAAAAAGCAAATCCAGAGGCTGAATTTTGAGAAAGGACTTAAAAAAATCTTGACTCTTTCAACTCCGTCATTAGTTAACAGAATATTATAGATAACAATATCCACACACGCTGCCCCATGCTATCCCTTGTGATCAATACAACTATTTAAAACACTTTCTAAGGATGTGCAGCTGGATAAGTGCATACTGGTTGCCTGTGCAGAGCATATAACAATACAGAGCCAAATCTCACATGCTGCCATGTATTGAACTCCTGCCCTAGGTAGAAGCTCCTTGTCCAAGGAATAGTGGACTTAAAGATGTGAAATAAAACCCTCACATCCAGTGGTACCAGTCACACCTGTGATCACTGCCATCCTTAGGAATCCTGTTGAATCTCAGTCTTCATGCTTACTTAAAATACATGAGTGAATTGCTTTTGTAACAAAAGACAATTGAAGTAGGTCTGTTTGTTTAAAGTATTTTCTATTTTCAAAAGTCCTAGAAGGTGAAATGTGCGTTGCTGCTAGGACAACCCTTTCTCTATTCATTTACACATATGTGATTTTGTTCAAACAGCATTTACCTGCAAAGATGTCTCCTTGAAGAAGTTGCTGATCTCTGTTTCTCTAGTGAAGCCAGCAAATTTTTCCCTGTTGAATTTCCCCACTGCAAAAGTGTTCCAGATCTGTCTCTCAGGAGAAAAGATTCAACAAAAATTAGTTGCCAGCCACATGAAAGTTTTACATGTGCAGTAAGAGTAATGGAAGGAGTGTAACAGTTTATTTGTAGAAGTAGAAGCAAGCAGTCTAAATAAATGAAGCAACTGATAATTGTTTAGACATTCAGAGGTTTTGTAAACATTTCATTAAATTGATGGAATCTAATGCATCCTTCCCACTTTTTACAGCATAGAAATTTATATGGATAGGCCCTTAAGCACATCTCTTTTCAGCATTTTATTTCCAGGTGACACTGAGACATCTAGTTTTCAATTAGCCAACAGGTCCATGACGTCTGTGAACATCAGTGTTGAAATTCCTAACCAGGGAACCCAGACCATCCCACAGCTATGCCTAGACAATTTATGTGCTTGTAAAACTTCTGCTGCACAGAACTGTAATAATTTATTGTTCTTCAGCAGAGAGCCTAACCTTAGAGGAAACCCATAAGGATCACAAGTCACTGTCAAATATTTTTTATTTTTCTACGGAAAAAAAATGAACCTCAACATTGTAAGCTAGTACCTACTTAGAAATAGAAGGATTGTCTAGACCCAAAGCAAACCAAAGCTAAAGGCTGGAGACCCACTGCCTTCAACTGTTTCTGCATTAAAGTGTCTGGTGATCCCAAACGCAACATCTATCACCATCATTCAGGGGAAGATCAGATCAAATGAAGTCAGACCATCTACAGCAATGCAAAGCCCACAAAAACTCAGACATTCCTCTTCCATCTCTGCTTCTCTCTGATGACAACTTTTGGGGTCAATTCTTAAGACCTCTGCCTGCAATGTTGGCAAAAGTTTGACTATGTTGGTGGCACTGAACAGCCAACAGAAAACAACAAATAATTCTCTTTAGCAAAGAAAATTGATCCTGGGTAGAGTTGCTTGGTTTATCCAGCAAAGTTGGAAAAAAGAAAAATGCATCCTCTAATCATCTGGCTAGAGTTGCTAGCACAAGCTCAGGTGATCAAGGCCAGTAATGTGAGTTTCTGTGAAAATAAAGCTAAGAATCTGCATGTTCTTCTGCCTCTGCCTTGGTTAGGTTCACGTCCTGTGTCTTTGCTGCTTGTGCTCGCTCCAGAAATGTGCGCAATGCAGAAGTGAAGCAAGAGCTGACTGGGTATGTCCCAATATCTGTACAGTGCTGGATGGTTCCTTATTTCCCTTATGTTCAGTTTTCAGCTGGGGAACTAAACAGACCACAGATCTATTGGGGTACAAATTCCTTTGCTCTCAGTTCAAGGAAAGGAGCTAGATGAGCAAGACATCACTATCCTCTACATGTTCAACCCATAGTTTAAGTTTTGTGCTCTTGGGATTGCCTGAGATCTGAACTGATTTCTTTATTTTATTCCTTTTTTTTTTTTTTTCCATTTGATTTATTAGAAAACCATGGAAAAGATCAAGAATCCCTTATAAAGACCATACTTTCTGTTAAAATGTGAAATCATTGGAAGATAAAAGATGGTTTATTTTCACATTTTTAAGATAGTGCAAACAGTAAGTTAGATTGTGGAAAAAAAAATCATGAAACAAATCTGAAAGGCTACCTTTTCCCTCACCAGCTCAATTTAATTGCCATGTTTTTAAGTTAGTGAAGTCAGAGCAATATTTTTCCAGAAAGACCAGTCTGCCAGTACTGACCAGTTAACGCCCCAGAAAGTTCCTCTTTTGGTCACATGACAAAACAAATAACATCATTATAATAAAGTTTCCCTGTAAGTCAAAAGTATATAAAAGTACACTGACTGCATACTGCTATAGAGTGTAATAAAAGGAGGCATAGAGGTGACACATGCATTACTACCAAATACTGAAGACAAGGAGGAAAAGGTGGCAGGGCGTGTTTGTTGTGCTTCTCTGGAGGGGTAGAATGAAGATAACACAGGATAAAAGAGGATTCTCAGACTATAAGAGTCATACTTCTGTTAAGCAACATTATCAAATGTCTAATTATTGAAATATGTGGGGAACAAAGTGCAGTATCAAAATGGCCATTACCAGCCTGCTGTATCAAGAAGCTGAAGTTGAGATCAGAGGTCCATCATTTGTTTAAAGATGCACCTACAAAGTAGTATGAGATAATTACTAACACTAGCTTGATCCATTCAATAATAAGAGACAGTAGTATTGAAACAAAGTGAGGACTGCACAGGGAACAGGGGAGTTTTATCATTTCCCAGTATGGGCTATACCTTAATGTCATATAATGTGGTGGTAGCAGCTCAGCTGTCCATCCTTGCACTAGATAAGGGCTATACCTGCCTCTCTCCTGCCCAGCCAGAAAACCATATTCTAAATGCATGATAAAATAACCATTTCCAGTCTCTTTATGGCCAGGGACAACAAATTCCCAGCAGTTATACAATATGTGCAAAGCCTCCAAAGCAATATTTCTGTAGCAATATTTCTGTAGCCCTGTTAGCTCTGTAGTACACACAGCACAAAACACAGGAGATTAGACTTTTAACACACAATTTCTAATAGCTGACAAATAATAATCTTTGACTTTCAAAGTTTTGGCAGGGAGCCATTTAAGAATTATAGGCTGAGCTGCAAAAGAAAAATGTGGTTTGAAATCCCATCTTTATTAGTTAAGCTATCATTATTACTATTCAATTATAGTACAAACGTGCAGCTTTCATAATGCAAAATACCATTTCAAAGTCTTTCGACAGGATTACATGTAATGTGTCTCTCTCTATTCAGGCCTAGTTCTTCAAGATACCAACATGCCCCAAGATCTCCCGGAAACCTACTGACAAGGAAAAATGGAGGGGACGAGACATCTGAGAACAACACACAAGATCACACAGGCCTTCCTTCTAATTAACAGTGGCAATAATTAATAACAGTCAAAAATATAATCTCTGATGGGTTGTTGCTTGGAAAAGGACAAACCAACAGGACAGACTCACCCTTTTACAGGAATAAGAAAGAACAACAGTTAGAAAAGAGTAATCCCTGATCAAAAATGTTGAGGAGAAGAGGTGGGATGAGAAATAAGAAGGAGCCCTCTGTTTTAGTAATACTGCCTTGTTGATCTTCCCTCCCTCCACCATGTGGTTTCTATTTTCTTGTATTAATCCGTGCTTCCCCTCCCAACATTTTTTCTTCATGTGGTTGCCAGTTTGAGGTCAGCGAGTACTAAGAATGGACCGAAAAGAATTTCCAGGATGTTTTTTAAGACTATTAATAACTTTAGCAGCTATTCAAGCAAACAGCGTTCCATGTTCACCATACTCCAAGGCCTAACATCATTGCTTGAGGAGGCTGATTCAGTTTCCTCACATTACAAGTTGTACAGACAGTCAGGTAGGGTATGGGGCTTTGGAGACAAGATGGGAGGCTGTTCCAGTGGGACACTGAAAAAGGAGCCAATACTGTACCCATCAACAGGAACGTTTTTCAAAGGCAATAAAATTCCAGAGACAGTTCTCACAGGGGATTTTTAAGTGTTGCCAGTTACCGTAGTGGACTTCCTAATTTCAAGGCACCCTACTGCACAGCAGGTATCCTGAAAGTCCTAAGATGTGAGGTATTCCTTAACAATATGTAGCAAGACTGAAGTACCTGTAAGTGAGGTGTGCAGAAGACAGCCAAGCCAGGCAGGCTGCCAGAGGCTACGGGGAGAGGTGGCACTTCTGGAAATATGTGATTAAGCTCCATTAAGGCCTGAGCAGCATGCCTCACCACAGTGGTGCAGGGGGACTCAGCTGGGACTTGAAGGAGAAAGGCAGTGTCAAGCCCACAATGCAGTGAATGATTCAAAGTAGAATAGATTAGCGATGTTCAAGACAACACACCTCAAATTACACTGAAGCCTTGTGTAGGGCAAACTGCCAACTGGATGATGACCTGTGCTTCAAACAGCGCAGAATACCTCGGCTTCACATGTCCCAGTACACTGCTTTAGCCGATATAATGGGCAAAGTGGGAAGACACAGACAGTCTCATTCCTAGCTGTCTTCTGTGTGAGGCCTGACCTGGCAGATATGTTCCGAGAATGCCTTTAAAAAAAAAAAAAAGTAGAAAAAAATCAGGCCTGGAACATGAGAGAGGCCATGGATGAGATGATCTGAGAACCCCGTGGAGGCGTGGGCATGAGGCAGCCTGAAGACACCAGGTGTGGCTGCTCACACAGATGTCTCAGTTCATGTGTGATCCTCTCTGCTTCCAAGGGGATTAAACATCTGACCTTGAAATGCCTAAAACCAAGGCCCAAAGTCTATTTTAAAGCTGATTTTTATAAATCAGAAGATGATGTTATAAAAGAAGAAACTAAAACTTTCACAGAAGGAAAAGAAGCAGTATGCCAAATTTCACAGTGATGTACGAGGGCATAAATCACATGTCAGAAGGGGAATATCAGGGAGTTAAGTGATGAATTCAAACCAGGAAGAATATGTGCTTGATAAAATGGGCTATCTTGGACTCTGCTTACAGACAGCAGCTTTTGGGCATCCAGGGCTTTCCAGCATCCTAAGAAATGATGCAAATAATTTAATTTTTTTTCCAAGGCTTTGCCTTGTGTTTTCCTTATTGGTTTTGTATTTCAGAGAGTAAAATAAAAAAAACAAAGGACTACTTAGATGGGATATTAATTTTCTTTCTTGCCTCCCCCAAAATGAAACAAGGTTAGCAGAATAAAGATTACAGACATTTATGGATTTATTTTTGAGATGCAAAGTTAGGTCTGATTTTTATATAAGCAACAACACACCCAATCTGAGTTTCAGAAGTTTCCAACACACATTCACAAAATAACCAGAGCTGAGCAGCGAGCCAAACCTTCAGCT
Organism: Strix aluco; assembly: GCF_031877795.1. Classification (NCBI taxonomy): domain Eukaryota; kingdom Metazoa; phylum Chordata; class Aves; order Strigiformes; family Strigidae; genus Strix; species Strix aluco. Next base: position 46,155,579 of record NC_133935.1, on the reverse strand, counting down.
GATGTGGCTAGAGCCGACGGGTGGTGAACTATGGCTCCAGCAGAGAGAACAACACTCCAGGAAATTATGTGTCTAAAGATACAGCTGAATTGTTCCTCCTCTGTAGGAACAGCAGCCCTTTCTCTTTTCCAGTTTTCCTGCCAGATGTGGCTCTTGAAGAAGGGTTTCAGGCCTGTATACATTACTCCAACTCACCCCAGTTAAGAGCCTTACCCAAGCAAGGAGAAACAATGGAGCAATTTGTCTGGTTGATGGCTGTAGAAGTAGTAGATGGCCATACCACAACATACTGCAATGCCATGGGGAAGCTGCTTACTCTTTTTGTATTGAGCATTACAGCTGAGTTTACTGCTCGTTTCATCAACAACTCCTATTTGCCAGATACTGTGAATCTCAAGAGTAATTTCCAAGCTAAATGAGTGCTAAATCCATTCAATAAACAAACCTCGTTCACTCCTTTACCCACTCCCTCTCCAGCATCAGAACTGCCTGTGTTCATTGACCTTGTCTAGCAGAGTGCACTGGGAGAGCAGCAGAGGCTGAGGCACCCATGTGCCGGCAGAGGTACAGAGCACGCACATCCCTGCAGAACAGGAAGAGCGACAGTGTTGAGCTGGGGTCTCCTCCAGGCTTATTTTTTACCTTGGGCAAGTTACTTAACCTGTGTCCTGGGGGCCCAACCTAAAAGCAAAGTGGTGGTAATCCTTCCCAGCAACTGTGTTTCTCCTGGCTGTTCTAAATGTCCCCCAGGCCAGGGACTTTTTCTCACTAGAGCTTGTTCCAGCCATGATCCAAATGGGGAGTCGAACACCTATGTGGCTCTTCTCTACAGTACCGGGAAGAATACTCCCACACAGAAGAGTGCCCATTCCTCTCTCCTGCTTAACTCTCTCTTATTTCCCTCTTCATCTATGCAATGACTGCTCCAATGCATTTGCATTTCAGCTGGTCTGACACTCTCAACATTATTTACTCATGACAATGGAAATCTAATGGCATTTTTAATAGTGCACACACATGTTTTCATTAACTGTGGTTAAATTCCCGCTAGTGCCGTTACACGATCCCTACCTTCACTGGCAATTGCAGAGGAGTTAATATTGCATTTTCACTTCCTGCCTTTAAAAAGGAGACAACTGTATTGTTTCAAATTGCTCTGTGCATAGCACATTCCCTTCATAGTTTTCAAAACCCGGGAAAGCTTGTGAGATATGCTAAAGGTCAACAGAAATATATTCCCCCTGGGATATCTCTAGAACAGTGTCTCCATCAAAATGTTTGTGGTGAAGCTTTGGGGTCTGGTGTGTACGTGAGTGTGAGTGTTTAAAGGAAGGCTGGCAAGAGCCATCACGTTTTGGGAGGAGGAAAGGGACAAAGAGGCACTGGTGCTATTGAAAGCAAATCTTGAATAGGTAGAGAGGAACAGATTTCGTATCCTCTGAACTAAGACAGTAAGAGGAGTCTTGGGGGACACTGCACACAAATTTTGCTTGCCTCTAAAAAGTCAAACATTATTGCAGAGCTGGATGTAGCTGTAACCCTGGACACAGGGATGGTATGCTGTTCTGATAGCTGTAGAGACACAACAGCCTTTATACCCACCTCTTAGCACAAAGGGGCTACACCTCTACACCTATCCCTCAGCAACATCACAGTCCCCTTGGAGGCATTCCCTGCCCAGTGCCTCTCTTCAGACTGGATCTCTCCAAAAGTTCAGTCCCCACAGTGTCCACCTGCCTTCAGGAGGCACAGTAGTGATGAAGGTCCTTCTTTGGGAGTCTTGGGGAGCAGAAAGGCCAAAGTGCGAAGTCCTCCCCCAGCAGCCCTTTACACAGCCCATCCCTCCCCACACAAGCCCAGACTGCACGCAGTGTACAGGGAGTACGGTGTGCAAACCCCTATCCTCCCTCCAGTAAATCCACTCTTGGTTATCACAAATGAATTTTGTGGGAGGTCATAAAGAGTGGAACAAACTTTGGTCAAGGGCATCACATTTTCAGATCAAAAGCATGCATTTATATCCTGAGTAGATTAGATTAGGATTCAAGTGGATGTGGATCTGCAGTTCAAGATGCTTTTTCCTGTTGATTTTTCCCACCAGATTCCAGGGCAGAAGCTGGATACAAGAGGTAGATGGTAGGTTTCCTGAAGGCATGCTATAATCTTTCCCATATAGATGATGGAGTCAAGATACCTAACATCAGAGCCAGAATGGTGCTTCATTTCTGTCACCCATGATGGCTAATCACTTCCCAAGGCTTGTGGACTCAGCTAGGTACCATTCACTGAGATGTTCTGATTTACAGCTGCAGTTAATTTTATTTTAGACAGGTGATTGCTCGTTCTGTTTCACTGACTTCCAATTCCAAGATTTTGGAAGACCACAATGGCTTTTTATGCTAATTGGACTCCACTTCCTCAGATTCTCACACAAACATTTAGCACAAAGCACAGACTGCTCTTTCCTCAGCCATCTGGCAGAGAAGCTGAAACCAACAATTTTCCAAGTCAAAAATCAGACATTTGAAAATAATGTTAATGTACTCTAACCCTTTTATATATACTGAACAATTCAACAAGAAAGTTGGAATATGAAGACCGGGCTGTAGGAAGGGCACACCATTCATCTTGCCCTTCAGCACCCCCAATTAGACTAAGGCTGCAAGGTTAGGAACTCAAATCCACCCTCCCTTAAAAAGGCAATACTGCCTGCAGCCCAGCATCTGCCACACCAACGATCAGGCAAGGGAACTATTTTTTTTGATGGATTTATGCTGACAAGAAGGAATGAACATGTATTCTTATAATACACATGCATACACACACTTCTATGTCCAGGATGTGGATTGTTGTTTGCTGTCAGCACATTACACTCTACTTGCCTTGGTAACAAAGCCTTTCTACCTAAAATCGTTTGTAAGTCCGATAGTCTACACCTCCATCAGTCAGGGCTGAAGAGCCTATCTTGCTAGTGTAACAGACTCCAGTTTCCTGGAAGTCAGAGGACTTAGATAAAGCTGGCAGGAAGGCGAATGATAAGACAAACTACCAACTGGTGAAATGTTTGCTTCTTCTGTGTGACATGGCTAACAGAGGAAACAGAGAACCTGATTTCAGCTTCCTGAAGCCCCCAGCCATCCCAATGCACAACGACAACCACAACGATGCTCCGAGAGGTAAACAAAATGCATTCTGCATTCAAGACACACAACTCAAAAGGATGTATACAACATATGTGTGATAAGCCTGCACTGCATACATATTTGTGCTTTTCATATTTACCTGCATAGTGCAGTATAGTCCCTGTATAGTCCCCATATATTCCACAGATATCAACTGTGTGTCTGTCAGGAATTCTGGTTTTGCAGGACTTTTCCAAAGAGGAATAGCCATATAAAACATTTAAGGGGACAATCACAGTAGTATTGAATGATAAGGACTAAGAAACTGCCCAGGAGCAAGAGAATTGACATTTGGGAGAATCTTTTTCATCCCAGACCAGTCTCTAAATGAAAGACTGTCTGTACACAGAGGATCACTGGAGTGAAAGAATATGTAAACTCTATCTGATCATCTCTCCAGCAAAAGAGATTTTTTTTTTTTTAAACAAACACTTTTCAAAAACGTTTTCCTAGCTCAGCTTTTCTAAAACATCTACTGCAAGGTCGGTGCTTGACACTGTCATTCACAACATGTAACGCTTTCTCCCACTTGCCAGCAAAATAACCCTATGCAGAGAAGCAAGTACTTTGCAGCAGGAAGAAACCCAGTCTGTTCCACAATACCTATATTGTTATCCCACAGTATCTGTATGTGGTCGTCCAAAAGGCTCATGAACAAACAATTACAGATAGCAGCTTCTGCATTTACAACTTCCATTCCCCATTACCTGTGAATGTGTCAAACCAACACCACGACATGTTGGCAGGAGTACGCAATCTCCCAAGTAAATCTGAAGGGTTAAATTCCCACTGAAGTTGATGGGTGTTTCAGTGTGCTGGGGACCTACTGGTACCTCTCCATTGTCATTGTACCCCTTCTTCGGTAACAATAAGACAACTATTGGAAGGAAACAACACCCTCTTTGTCAACCGTTAGAACGGTTTTCATAGCTTAAAAAACGCTGGGCAAAATTGATCTCAGAGGAGGATATCATCCCTGTCCAGCCAGTGAGGATAGATTACCATCAGCTTTCAAAAGAAGCAGTGTATCTTTTCCAGCCCTGTGAGCCAAGCAGATGGATGCCTGGATGGACAGTGTGGGGGTAGCCATAGTAACCATCATCCCGTGAAGCTCCTGCTCACATCTCTCTTTCTATCACAGCTGGGGAGAAAAGCCAACAGCTCGCTGCCGGGGTGCAGATATCCGGTCAGACCTTCGCCTCTCAGCTCCAGCTGGGGTTCCCATTCTTCTTCAGCAATTTTCTAATCTCACCTTTTTTGTCTGTGTGTTATAGATCATAAGTAAAATTCAGTCCCAGGGGAAAAATCTCTCAAGTGAGCGGCTTCCCAGCTGCTGCAGCCCATGTCGTGGGTGGACACATGCTGGCAGCTTTCTCCCCCTCACCAGGAGCAAGAAGGCCCTCAGTCTCCCCCAAGCCAGGCAAAAACCTCCATCTCTCTTGAACTCACCTAGAGTACTGCATGGCATGTGAAGAGAATCAGAGTTGACCCAGCCTGCGTGCAGCCCATCAGCCAGCATTCGTCAAGAAGCGCAAGGCTACGAGCAGCTTTGTGCTCTACCTGTCCCCATGGGAGCTGGCTGGAGGGTGCTGCCATGCAGACACTGTCCTGACTTTGCAGAGGGAATAACAGCCCAGGGTGCTGCAGCCTGAAAGGCAGCTGCTAGGCTTGGATGCAGGAGAAGGCTGCTCTGCTCTGTTATCCACCACTATTTTTCACTTAAGGTTTTATCATCATTTCTATCAAGGGCAAAAGCCTCTCCTCGAAGCAAATTTAGTGGCACCTGGGGCAACTCATTTAACTACCCTGGATGCACTCAGAAAGGTATTTTAAATTTTAAAATGTGCCTGTTGAAAAGTAAGTATAATCATTTGGGCTACCAAAGCCTGCAGCTGTTTCAGAACCATGAAATAGCTGTGGCTGGAACTGGCCTCTGAAGACAGTTTAGTTTCATCTCCTAATCATTGTCCTTTTATATAGGAGGTACTTCATCAATTTGTCTGTGAGAATATTATGGGTGACAGTGCTGAAAACCTTGTTAAAGTCAAGATAAACAACATACTGCTCTCTGCTCATCCACCAAGCCAGTTAATTCACTGTAGAAGTCTGGGATGGTCAGACAAGATCTTCCCTTCATAAATCCACGCTCACTACTCCCAGTCACCTTCTTGTCCTCCATATATTTGGAAATTATTCCCAGAAGGATTTGCTCCATCACCTTCCCAGGGATCAAGGTGAGGCTGGCTGGCCTGTAATTCCCTGCATCTTCCTTCTTGCCCTTCTTGAAGAAGGCAGGACATTTGTTTTCTTCCAGTCCTCAGTAACCTCCCCCTACTGCTGTGACCTGTCAATGATGATTCAGAGTGGCCTTGCAATGACATTGGCAGCTCTCTCAGCACTTATGGCTGCATCTATCAGGTCCCATAGCCTTCTGTATATCCAATTGGTTTAAATGTTCCCTGACCTTATTCTCCTCTACCAAGGGTAAGTCTTTCTTGCTCTAGACTTTCCACCTGGTTTCAGGGACCTGGAATTCCTGAAGGCAAATCTTATCTGTGAAGACCAAGTGAGTCAATGCATAAAGATCTGTGAGTGTGTGCAGACTCATACTGCAAACTTGTTTGAATTGACATGTGTTTGCTTTGTTTGAAGAAACTCTGAAAAAACAGACCTAAATCATAATCATGTTAAGCGATTGCCAGCTTCTGCTGGTGACCTGATCTACCTTCAGGAGCTTAATTTGCACAGCAGTCACCTGGAGTCAGTCAGTATTTCTCTCTGCAACTCCACCCTTCAAACAGTTCTTGGGCCTCAGCCAAAACAAAATTAAAGCACTTCCAATTCAGTTTTGTAAACTGTGAGAATTTGTTAATTTTAAAGCTCAATGACAATGAGTAGGTTAAACAGCCTGTTTTGAACAGCCTAATCCAAGTGTTTCCAGCACACAACTTCAAATAACATTGATTTTATTAGCATGCACTGCAAGAGCAGCCATAAATTACTGAATGTATTACAGTTGTCACCTCCTTCCTTCTCACCCTTGTGAAGAACTCGAATTTGCTAAAGCATGCCAGGTTTAGGAGTGGGAAGAGAGCAGGTAAAGGGAGTTGGAAACCACCCATCATCACCTCACAGAGCAGCAAGCACCCCATCCGAGGGGGAGGGCAGGGGCTGCACAGCCCCCGTTCATCCATCAACACTGTGGTCACATGCAGCCCTCCTGCTACCAGCACATATACCCTGGTGCATCTATCTACCACAGGCTTACAATTAGATAAACAGCTAAATGTTTAGATTTATTTGTATATTTACTTTGGAAGGCACACATCTGAAATCAAGTCCCCTCACATTAGTGGAATGGCTTTTTTTGCCTTACTCTTTTGTTTCTCCTCTCCTCTCTTCACCTGAGTCTTGCAAAATTACATTTGTGAAGCACAGAGGTATTGAGCAAGGAGCATTGCACAAAGAAATTAGTAACTCTGTATTCATAGCAAGGCTTGAATAATGTCCCTAGAACCACACACTGAGAAAGGAGGAGAAACCCAAATACTGAACAGCTGCTCATTAGAAAAGCACTGGCCATCCTAAGCCCTGAAAGACACAGGAAAAGCACTGTGGGGGGAAAAGCACTGTGTGACCGTGTAATTAAAGGCTCTATCAGAGGGTCCCAGGGGGCTGCAGCAAGGCTACACAGGCTTTGCAAACCTGGCACTCTTAAAATGCAACCGATTCTCATTTTCTGGGGTCAAAAACCAGGAATCCGAGCTCCCTCCCCAGCCACAAATTGTGCTGTGTGTGGTTCCAGGGACACCTTCCAGGGGGGAGTCAAGAGCTCAAATGAAGGGACCTCTGCCTCTTGAGCCAACAGGAGAGCTGGCAGCAGCATTTGACATCCTCTTGCTCATATGCAGAGCTGGGGCAAGATGCTTTGTGCTGGCACATATCTGGGTTCCTCTGGCTTTTGCCAGCAGTAAAAGGACCCTGAAGTGCCAGACACTGGTGTGGCTCCCTGAGTATGTTGGTGAGGCCAGTGGTGGGTCTCTGTGTGCCTTACCTGCATAAGCATACAATTATGCCAGGATGTTTTAACACAGGCCAAATAATATGTTCCTCTCTGGCTCCGTTCTTGAAAACAGTGGAACTATTTTGGCAGAAATTTAAAAATGAAAAATCAGCTTCAGACAGACACTCAACATGAAAAATTTTATGTCTGATGGGTATATCTGGCACAGCCATCAGCAGTTTACAACAGAGATTCACACAGAAGCATTGAGCAAATACATTACCAGCCCTGCCCTAAAATACTAATGTTTAGATTGAGAAGCCATGATTTTATAGTTGTTTTCATGGAATACAGGTGCTTACATGGCATGACTGATCTCCAGATATGTTGGAGAGGGAAGAACAACTGTAGTTGGATTGTAATCACTCCCAGAGCTTTCTGCAGAGAAACATCAGAAAATAAGGCAGTTTTGTAATCTACCGAGATATAAGAATACCACAAACATGGACCAGCAGAACTGACTTTCTGAGCCTGTAGTTATCCTGCAAACAATTTTGACTCTGGTTAATGGAAAATTAGCTCTAAAAGTTCATGAAGCCAAAATGCAAAAGGATTCACTGGAAAATTGCCAGGAATTAAAAAACCCATGAATCTTCTGCTGTTATTTTCTGTGTTGAGTTTTACTCCTTGAAGATCTACACTGCACTTTTCAAGCTCTACAAACCATTGACACCTCTGTCATGCCTAATCCTGTCTTCTGTGGCTTCAGCAGTACCTTTTAGCCTATGGCCTGAGCTGGGGAAGGTGCAAAGCCTCTCCAACATGTGAGATTTATTTCCTGCTTCCCCAGGCCCTGCCGAGGAGACACCCTGATGGCCCCCCCATGGCTCCAGGGGAGACAATTCTTGCCATTGAACTGCATCCATCTTGCCTTTGGACATTTCCAGTCCATTCCTGCCTGTCTCGGCTTGGTTATCCACTCTGAGCCAAAGCCTTGTCTTCTGCGGTTCTCCTCTGAGTCACCCTCGCAGCTCTGGTGTCTTTTGTTGAAAGCAACAGATTTCATGCAGAAATTTCTAGGGGTTTTTTTTCTTCCTTTTGCCTTCTCCCTTCCCCTTTGTTTCCTTTATCACTGTGAGTTATGAACCTGCAGAGATGTTTTGTGCCTACGGATTTCCTATGTGACTAGCTTTAATGTAAGGGAGTAAATACTGTAGGTCTGTCTATTAGTATGAATAAGTAGAAGTGTATATATATATATCTATACACCAATATAATTATATGTGTAGAGAGAGAGAGAGCAATGTAAGTACACATAATTGCAAGTATGTAAATATAGCTGAACAGCATGAATCTAGTGGAAATTTCTTTTTTAAAAAATATTAAGCTTCTAGATTTCACTAATGCATTGAGCATCTGGAAAAACAGACAAAATGCTCATTTTAATACCAAAGTAAAAAACCCACAGACTTCCTGTTTGGTTCAAATAACTGTGTGAAACAGAGTTTCACCAAGATAAGGTTATTTGCTTTTGGAAACAAAGGCCTGTGTTTGCCTTGAACATGAGTGCCGACACTGCCTCCTGGGCAGCTGATGCTGCAGCCCCGGCAGAAACAGATGGCAGCCGGCGCTCCCCAGCACAGCTTTGATCTGCACCGACTGGTGCCTCCAAAATCGCTCTGCACGGGAGGCCTTTGCTTCTGTGTGGAGTGAGGATATTCTCAGATCCCACCGGAGACCAGGATGCATTCACAACCCCACCTGCACACCCTGAGAGCCAGGCGTCTGTCTTCACCACCGTGCAGGGGGGTTACATTAGTGGACCAAAGCAGCGAGAGGATGCGGAGCCAGGATGAGAGCCTTCGAGAGAGAGGAGTTATTTCATAGGCACCTTGCAAATACTGGGTGCCACCATGCATTTGTGTTCTGCATCAACACATGGTTTACCTCAACCATGCAAGATACAGATGAGATCCAGCCTCAGTACAGCTAGCTAACTAATGCATCACCAACCATGCTAAAGAGACAGCACATATCCTGGGAACAGACTCCAGTGGGCCAGGATGCCCACTGGTTTGCATCAGTTCAGTTCTAGGAGTCACCAGGCTGCTCTATTTACACCAGGTGAGAATCAGATGCAATAATTAGCAGTAAGCCTCCAATGTATCATGAAAAAAAAGACTTATCTGAGTCCAGGTCTTGAATAAGTTACTTCTTAGTATATACATCTGTGAGAAATAAACATGCTTTGGAGTTTTTTCTAGAGTCCTCAAGAAAGAAAATGAATATCCATGTTATGGTACAAAAAAAACGCCACCAAAAATCCCATTATTACCAAACTCTAAAGTTTTGGGACCCAAAATCCAATCCCTTTTGAAAGTGCAAGAGAACTCGAGCTGCCCACTGCCTCACAGGTATTTATGCCTAGATTTTTCTTCCCCTTAAAAGACATGCATAAGGAATATACAAAGAAGGGAATATACAAAGACATCTCTCCTTCAAACTACATGCTACTCAGAATTGCAGTTGGTGCTGGCCTCATTTTGTTATTGCTGCTTTGTACTACCAAGGTAGCTGGACACAGTTAGATTGGCGTATTAATTACCTTTTATATAAAAAGTGCACTCACGTTTAACTGCTCCCATCTTGTGTTTGGGTCCCTTTGAGGTGTAAGTGGTTGTCCAGGGATTTACATCTACTAATATCAGGTCTCCATTTTGTCCTTTAGAGAATGAGAAGGTGCATCTGTGAACATTGAGATGATGGAGACATTGCCAGACTTCTGCCTTGGGAAGTGGCCAGCATGCAAAATCCAACCAAGTAGCAGTTGCTGACATGCCTTCTCCTCAGCCCCTGTACATATACTGACTCCCTGTGAGCACAAGTAAGGTAATATTTATGAGACTATTACCATCTCACCTCCACCCTTCCACGTTTGCACACCCCTCGTACACTAGATAAAATGGCAAGTCCAGGATGGGGAGGACTCCATGGCCTCCCATGTCACCATCTTTGTGTCTTCTTGGACAAAAGAAAGGTTTTTCTGAGAATTGTAGCTATATTTCACTGTAACTTACTTATAAAAACCTCCCTCAATTTCCCCTTTCCTGCCTTCACAAAAAAAAGAAGCACCATTTTCAACCCAGATGCAAATGTGAATGCAGCCTATTTGTGTCACCTGTTTCTCAGGTGAGAAAGCAAATTCAGGTTATCTGCCTGATCCCAGTCTTGCTGAAGTTGATTGCAGTGCTTGTTAGCCCAAAGCCTGCCCCTGTTGCACTCCCCAGCATAATTCCCACTGACTTCAAAGGGGTCCCAGGTCTGGCGCAATGACTCCCGCAGGCTTGGCACCAGGCTTTAAATCACTGTACAAAGTCTCTCGAGAAGCTGTCGGCAGTCAGAAATGAGTCATTAGTATGCTGCCAACACAGTATTCAGTGACAAAACCCAGCTGCCACTGTAGTCAAGAATGCAGTTTCTTTAGCACTACTGTAAGTCTTATTAGCATAGAAATCAAGTGTATGTATGTAATTGAATTTCTTTGTCGCATCCTAGTATGAGATTTTCCATCAATCCTGATTGTTACTAAATTTGAACTAACAGCCCATATTTGCACTTAAGCAACATCTGAAAGAGGACTACACAAAGAAAGACTTTCCTAAGTCAACACATCCTAGAAAACAGCAGCTGCGCAAAGGCAGAGGCAAGCAGTATTTCATTTTCCTCTCATAGCACCCTATCTTTTGCCAGCGCTGCTTTAAACTGAGTTCTGCTGGCAGCATTGCATTTTCTCTCTGAAGAAAAGAGCTGTGATGCAGCCCATGTAAGAGCAGGGGCTGTCCCCAGCAGGAGAGTGCATGTGTCAGGATGTTGTGGTGCCGGTTACTGTTGATTAGGAAGTGAGATAATACTGTAGGTACAGTTCATTTTAGGTCATTGATTAAACTCAACTCCTGGAAAAGAAAGAAGTAATAAAACCAAGAGGTGAATACCAGAAGTGTTTAGGAGCATAATTTCAGGATTAACTTCACTGACATAAGAATGACTGTTCAGAAGCAAAATGAGTCTCAGAAACAGAGACACAGGGGTTGTCTCCGTGGGTCTGGAATGTGCTGGAGGAGGGTGAGGACAGACTAACCTAGCCTGGACTCAGAAGGCAGCCACCATCACTGTGGCTGCCTTTTCAGTGGTGATTTCTCAAGGGACTATATTAATCCAGATGAACCACATAGCCATATTTTCCTATGTTTTCCAAGCATAACTGTGGTTAAAACCACAGACACCTGACGAAGTGGAAAAAGATGGTGAGCAAGGAAATGAAATATCCCTTCCCTGTACAGATGCTCATTGCAGGCCTTGACTGGGTTGTGTTACTAACGACTGTGCTGTGAACACGTCCCTCCAGCTTTGCTACTAAAACAGTGCTTCACCAAAGTCACTGTCCAAGCCATCTACAAAGCCATCAGCATTTATCCATGAAGTCAAGAAACCAAGTCTCATAAACCCCAGGCAGCCTAGCACCAGAGAGTGTCAGAAGCCAGTGTACAAGACAGATCCAAGGATCCAGGATAGAATCATTCTGCAAGATTTCACAGTTCAATCTATTGCAAGATCTTGACATGAACCAGTTTCCCCTCAGATGGCCACAGTTTCAGGAAACATGACTGTTACTCCTGTAGCTCTCAGGACTATTGCAAAGCAGGATTTTGCTCCCAGATTTTTTTTATAGAGATAACTGCAATTAAATAGAGGCAACGGGGGCAGAATAACTGCTAATGTTGAATGCTCTGTAAGTGGCAGATCATAGACTTTTCCCAGTACATTGCAATGCCATGTAATACTGTTGTTATGAAACGGATATCAGCACACACTGCTGGGACTGGGCAGACACAGAGTTCACTTCAGGGTCCAAAAATTCCCACTGATTTTTTTCTTCCTCAGGCAGTAAGCCCCAAGATCAGGACTCATCTGAATCAGTCGGAAGGAAGGAGTGAGCTCCTACCTCCCCTGCCACAATGCAACAGTACAACAGAAACCAAGAAATATCCAGGAGCAGCTGATTCCCACCATAAGCCATGGCCCCTAGCCTCAGCTTCCACTATGCAAGCCTGGGATGAGGGCAGGCTGGACTTTCTCTTTGGGGAACCACAGGGAAGGAAAGGAGTGGGTAGTCTGTGTGTGGGTAGCATTAGTTTTGCACTGGAGTTTCCATGCTGCTGATTAATTGCACCACCTTGGTCAAATTGTGTAACTGTGACTCCCTTTGGACTTCTATAAAATTACTTTTGTTCCAGGCTTGATCTATCATTATTTCATTTTTCACTTCTCCTGGGCTTTTCTTTTGCTACCTTGATTTCAGTTATTGTGATCTCAGTCCCTTTGCACTTTTACTTAAAAACTCATGTGTATAAGGTAATAAGTTAGGAAAATGTAAGGATTTCAGAGAAGGGAAACCCTGATCTGATGGTTATGGCAGGGCACTATCCGCCAGGGCTGGGAGATCTCCCATGCTACCCTGTGGCTTCTTTTGCCTTCCTGGCTCAACAACGTCAAGCAGCTACCAGCCTACTCTCTGCAAAGTAATGTGAATCAAGCAATGCTTTTTGGAGGCACGAACTAACTTCAGTTAGCATTTGTAGAGTGCTCTACAGCTGCTCTGCAACAAGGCCTTACCAGGTGTTTCTGCAGGAGCGGGATCCTAGCTCTGTCCTTGAGTTGGTGTTTTTGGCAGTAAGTGATATAAACTGGGGTACCTCTGATGTCAGCATTGCATTTGTCAGCTCCTCTTGCAGATACTAATTACCCCCAAGGACATGTGAGTGCATTTGCTCCAGCAAAACATTTAGCATTAGCTGATATCCCTGCCAGTCTGTCTCTCTTGGGGACTTTTTTCTTTTTTGGCTAGTTTGCTGATTTAGTAAATATTTAGAAATCCATGTTCCTATAAAACTGCAACACTGGAAACCATTCCCTTTTGTTCAAAATTGTTTACAGAAATAGGCACAATTACTTTAAGATTCTTAGTTAATACTCACTGGGTTAAAGGCAAGAGATCCTAAGTAAAAATGGGGTGGGAGGAAAAGTGGAAATTTGTTACAGCAAAGTTCAACAGTGCCTTGAAGCCCTCATAGCTGAAGCTCTAACAGAAAACCTGTTTCTAAACAGAAAACAGAAAGAGTTCAAAAATAAGGCCATGAGAATGAATGCCAGCAACAGAATACCAAATGCTAACTTTCAAAATAGGTGGGAAGGGGTTGCCTCTAACACATGGCCTAGAAAGCCAGGTCGTGCATGGAAAATGTCTGTAGGGGCATATCTCCCAGGGAGAGGATGCCTTGTGCCCAAGGAAGTGCTTCTGCTGAGCCCACGACCCCAGGTTGCCTACCCACCCCTGCTCCTTCTGATTCCCCAACATTGGACACTTTTACGATTCAGCTGGACAGGGTGCTGGGCCTTCTTGTCTAGACCGTGCATTGGACCAGATGATCCTTGAGGTGCCTTCCAACCTGGGATTCTATGGTTCTGTGATTCTGCTGCACCCCCAGCGCGCGCTTGTGCCCTCTGGTCTTTTCCCTACCCACAAGGGACCAGGGCCCCTGCCTGAAGTGCTTATATCTGAGGGAGCCAGCCAACCATGAAAGCAGTCATCCAGCGGGGTAGAGGTCTCCAAACCAGAGCAAGTATGGCTATTGACACCAGACAGCCCAGTTGCAAAGTCCAGACTTTTTTAGGAGAAAACTTCCAATTCCCACAAATCTTTAGCAGGCCTAAATGTTAAAGAGACACCAGAATACGACACGAAATATTGGCAAGGAACTGTGGTGCCCTCAAGGAAAGAAAAGGCACCTTTTTACAACAGGTACGCTGGGCTTAGCTTTGGACTACCTAGTCCAGGGACTTCCCAGTGGACACAGTTGCATGGCTTTTTCTCCCCTTTCCCAGGAAGGCTTCCCAACCCCTGCTGCTATAGCCATGGTCTGAACAGCACCCATGGTGAATGGTTAAAAATCAGTTCAGCTGTGTTACATCCATCTCTAACTTCTTGGTGAATGATTCTGGAGCTGCTACACTCTCACCAACAACAGCTCACACCACCTTTCTTTCTTTATTAAAGAAATACATTGCTATTTAGCCAACCTCTGAAGCCAGCTGAAGCTAAAGGTGTAGGGGCTGATGCAGAAACATCCCTGCTTGGCAGGATCCAGTTAGGAAGGTTTGCCCAACACAGACATAATGCAGTGGGACAGCATGAATTCATGCTGCTTTAGCAGACAGGTTTGCACACTCCAGCATGGAGAGTCAGCTCCAAGTATTCAGCGAGCCCGCAGGCAGGCAGTTCCACCCTCAAGTGTCCAGGCAAAGGTCAGTAACTGCACACCCTGAAATTACTTTAATTATGAGACAATCACTTTCCAGTGTATTGAATAACCACCTATTTTAGACAGGACCTACCCCAGGGACTCAGCTCCACTTTAAAAGGAAAACTAATCAGCATGGTTTACAAAGCACACACATGGCTTCTTTGAGCCAGCTTATCAAGATGGTTCTTTTTGGGATCGTAATTTACCTTTTCACAATGCAGGTCAAAGCATGAGGCTCCCAATGGAGAGACTTCCTCCCGGATGACAGACTGGGGAGGCAGTCTTCTTGCTGACTTTGATAAGGATGCAAAGCAGAGAGTTAGGAATTCAAATTACAGTGTATTAAGTCCCCCTTTCACCTGCCCCCACAACCAGCCAGGACAGAACAAAGAGCCAGTTTCAAAGGGCTGGAGGCACAGCACTTCTGCACAGCGTGACACCGCATCCCCAACACAAGTCGTCCCAGGAAACCCCTGGAACAAATCCACTGCAGTTCTCTGAAGGAATAAGAAATAATTATCCTTTCTTCTGTCAAGACACATAAGACAACCCATGGGATCTGTCTCTCTGCAGATGCATTTGTGGATGCTGAAGTTAGTCCTGAACACTACTGAGGAGTCTGTTCTTCTTTCATGGTGCAAAAATCTCCAAATATGAAAGGAGCCATCCTGGCTAACAACACCCCCTCATATGCTTCTGCTCCTTAACATTTCCCATCTGATTTCAAATCTTTCCATTCCTCCTCTCTTGAAAAATATAGTTTAGTAGGATTCAAACTCTTCCACCCTGGAAGGATAGATGTCTCCTTCACAGGGGACTGAGGGGAGAGACAGGGCACTCTGGGATGCACTACATGTCTTTAGCTCCTCTGACGTGAAAATAAAGCATGACAGACCCCCAGGCACACAACACTAGGCTCCTGACCCTACACTCTATATCTGAAAGAAGCACCAGGTATCATGTGATCAACAGCGTAATTTATGTGAGCCCTGGTACACCATCTCCATGTACATTACCATGTGCTCATCAAAATAACATGGAGAGTTGAAACGCATTAGGACAGCGTCTGTACCTGAATCTGCTGATTCAACTCTCAAAGCTGCATTAAGCAGCTGTACTCTTCGAGCCCTGCAGATGTCTATTTTAATCATCTGTCTTAAAATATCAGCTGGTTTTATGCCCTATTCTGAAGCTTACCATCCCTCACAGAGGCTGAGTTGTTTTCCTCTAAGCACTGCCATCCAATCAAAATTGCAAACAGGCAGGAAAGAGAGAAAATAAGAACAAGTTACTTTCATTTGTACTTATTCCCACACATCTTGCACAGCTTGTGGCTGAAACACCTTGGGAGGGCGTAGCTGCAGAACCTGAGTCTGCCATCCAGATGCGCCCAGCGTCACACTTTTATTGGAGATCTGAAATATGGCCAACTAAGTTATGATCCTCATCAAAAGCAGAGATTCAAGTTGGCAGAGATGCCCCTTCTCCAAGCCTTCCTCCTTCTCTTCTGACTTGCTGGCTAAGAAACATGCTCCTGTACAGCAGAGAAGCTGTTTCTTTCTATGGTAAAACATTCTGCCACAAAACAAGCTCAAGGGTCCTTCCTAAGCCACACTCACAGCATCAGCTCACTGATTTCTTCACCACCCTTTTAGTTTATTTTTCAGTAGTAACTAACAAAAAAATGTTTTTTCAATAATATTGTTTCTTTCTGGAAGGTTCTTCTCCCTCTCTCTGCTGTGCTGCCCCACACTGTGACCTTCCAAGGTGTGCTGGGCTCATGCAGTCTAAGTATTTTAGCTATCCCCAATGTACCTGCAATTTGTGCAGACACGAAGCCTAAGATCACCTGTAATCTTGTTAATTATGGTAATTATGGTCATTAAGGACATATTATAAAGTTCACTGTTAATAGGAGCTTCCATAGATGCTGCAGCCAAAACGGTCAAGGCCAGCTCTCCATATACAACTCTTCATGACTCCCAGAGGAGGATGAGTGTAAAATGTGCGATCTTGTGGCCCTGCCCTGCACTCTCAACCAGGGAACTTTGCTCATCCACAGCCCCTGTCTGTTACTCATCATTACAAAGCCAAGGCCTCTAGCAGGTCTTCTTCTCGTGGCTATGATAAGAAGGCAACACCCAGCAGAGAAAATTGGAGACAAATATTTTTAACTCTTTGCTTGTTCTTGGACCTCCCCCACAGCCTGACTAAACTAATTAAGCTAAAACATTTAAGCACCTCACACTTGCATTGCAGAGCTTTTCTGCTTTGAATGAATCGGAGAACATTAGAGTGGTAAGACTTGGGTTTTGTCTCACAAGATAACTGCTTGCAGTCTCTGGTTTCAAGGAACCTGGCACGTCTGGCTCAGACATGGAGCAGCATGCTCGCTTTCCCTCCAGTGACTCATTTAACAACTCCTCAAGGGAAAATTACTACCCTGGAAAGCACAGACAGCCTCCCAGGCACTGTTATGATCAGCTGTGTGGAGAGGAGCTGGTGAGTATGAAGAGGTGAGGATGATGACTGGGAGGGTGGGCCAGAGCCCAGCAGCTGGATGTGGGAGAAGTATGAATGGCCCGTGGACTGGTGGCCCACAACTGCGAGGAGAAGCTGCTCTTTGGACTCTGTCATGAGCTGGTTTCACACCTGCCCTGGCCAGAGACGATGCTTATCTTTCATATGGCAAGAGTGGACAAGGTGGATCCAACCCTCGTGCCATGGTCTGCCCAAGGCAGGCAGTTGGCCTTGCTCCCCAGGGTGGCAACTGGAGGCTGGGGCCAGGTGAATCACCTGCTTGACTCACAGTGATCCTCCTTACTACACTTATGCCCTTCAGGCTGGGGTTTAGGCTCTTCCTCTGGTCAGCCAGGCCTTCCAGATGGCAATCCAGTCCATTGCAAGACACCTGTGTTTAGATGGATGGGAGGAGGCAGCAGCCTCTTCTCGCAACAAAATGTCTTGAGCGAGTTACGGTTTTTCATCCGGTGACATGCAAAACTGTCAGACTCTGTCCGTATATCTCAGAGAGACAGCTTACAAACAGATTCTGAGAGCTTTTATGCTAATAAAGCTCTGCTTTTGCTGCTGTTAGTTCAGAAATCTTTATTTCAGCTGTTTTTTTCAATTTTCAAAGCCTGCTTTGTCAGTGAAAACCCGTGTCCTCCTAACTGTGGCATGGAAAACACTGATAATTATTTTTCTGCAGTTACAACATCACATTAGGTGGTCCTATCTCAATGCGGTAGACAGCTGATGGGTGGGGAGGGGAAACTGATATAGCCTAATCATGAGGTCTTGCTGCCTGCCTGGGAAATAAAGGACACGGAAATATAACTGCGTGGGAGGGACTTCCAAGAAGAATTTGTCCCAAACCATTTCTGGAAACAGATGATAACATTATTTACCCAAATACAGGAAATTCGAGATTGCAACGAATGACGAAAGGCGAGAACTAAGGGTGAGGGGGAGAAATATGTCCTTCCCCCTCTCCCTTCCCAAAAGATAGAAGGAAAAACCCCACCAGCAAACCCCCGGTTATTAGGCTGTGCACTCACGAGCTGATATATCCCTCTGTGTTTGTGCATATGCATCTCACACCCACGCACTCCTGCCCAGCCCGCTTTGGTTCCTAATGCCAGGGGCTCTTTCCAAAGCCAGGCACCGTATCCTGCAGAGAAAAGTCCAGCTGTTGGGATCCTTCCCAGAAATCAAACACTGCCACATTCAAGCCTTTCTGGCTTTTCAGTAGTTAATCTGGTGATACCCAGAAACCTGAGAGCAATGCAACCCCCTCCAATGAGAAGGGATTGGAAGCAATGGGGTGTGCTTCAAAGCCTTCGTATTTATTTATTTGTTTGTGTTCATGTTTATGTAAATTTTTCATAAATCTGGATTAAACTTTGGGAGCTCGAGCTCTCAAATACAGAATCCAGCTGTTTGAAATCATGAGGAATGTAAATTCCCACCAGCAGCATAAATCCAAAATATAAAAAGGTAAACAGCCCGGCTAGCTGAAGGAGGGGCCAAGGGGCAATGAGCTCTCACAGAATGGCATCCTATCTTCTTGTGTATTTTTTTTTAATGTTGCTGCCTGCTCTGTAGTAAAAAAAAAAAAAAAGACACCAGTTAATTTGGAACCCACAGCAATGCAAAGCATCCCTCAGCATCTGCTCGCAACGGTTCCCAGCCATGGCCTCTGCTGTGCTCAAACCAAGTGAAAGCAGCACAGACCCAAGGTGTTTTATTATGGTGACAGCCTGGCTGATCTGGATTCAGCAGCAATTTATCTTGGCAGCACTGATCAGCCCAGCCACTGTGATTCTGTTGGAAGATCAAAGGGTTCCTCCTCATCACTGGCCATGTCTCAATGTCCCCAAGGCCAGTGAAGTTCTTCTGGGGCTTAGGAAAGCTGCAGATTGCAATCACTCTGATCTTGGCTTCATGGCACGCTGGCAGCATTCCCAGTCTGGTTGCAGGATGCCAAGCACCAAGTCAACATAAACTCACAATATTCATTTGTCTGTCCTCAAAACAATTCAGCTTGTTAACTTTTTTTGAAGGAGCTTTATGCTACCTCAGGTATCAGCTGTAGTCCCCTCTGCCAGCATCAAGCCACATCCTCAGCATATGCTCCATATTGTGTATTTTGTAAGATTTGAGAACAATGTCAACACACGCACATGCACACATCTGAGCTGAACATGCTCCTACAATGGGGCACCTCAGTGAGCAGCTGCAGTACTGATGACCTCTGAGGCTCAGGCTGCCACTCATTGACTTTAGGGTAAGTTAGATCTGTCCCTTAGGCATGGAGATGTATATAGGATCTCTGCAGAAGACATTAAAGTACCTGCTACAGAGATCCGTCCTTCCTTCCCTGGTATTACTTCATAAAAAGGGGAGAGGTGAACCTTCTGAGCCTTTATTTAAACTCTAAAGAAATTATCAGCTTTTCAACAGTGTTCTTTTAGTGAAATCTGTGAACACTATAGTTATTATTATAATAAAGCTTATAATAAAGATTTTGACAATCTGCTTTGACACCTAAATGTGGAATTGGGGTTATAATGCAAAAAATCTCAGCTCAAGTGGTAAAAAAAGTTAATGTATCCTTAGGGCAAGCATATACCTCGACTTACACCCTAAATAAGCTATGCAGTAAGTATAAATACATGGATTAGTAGGTCCCTATTTTCTACAGGCAGGCATTTCTATACACACACAAAAATTGCCTTGGCAGAAAGGAATAAGCAAGAACGAAGCTGGCAATTCAGAGGTTAATTACTATCATTAAGAAAAAAATCCCAGTTCAGGCACATCATCTTTAAAGCTAGTTGGAAGTGGCCTTCTAAGAGGTGGAAGCAGTAGACAGCCATAAACAGAAGCTTTTCAGGCTATGATATAATAAGTGTGATGTGATACAAAGTCCGTGATAAAATTTCACTGTAAAAACACCTTACAAAACAAGAGAAAGGGCAAATCAGTTCAGTGAACTCTGAGAGCCCCTAACCCAATGGGATCTCTCACTGATGCCTAGGGTATTTTCTCCCTCAGGCAGGTGCAGGTCTGGGGCTGTGACCACTAAGCTGGCCTGATGTACACCACAACTCTAGTCAGCCGCAATAGGTGAGCCATGGTCCCTGCAACATCAGGACTCTGACTTTGCCACTACAGAAAACTCCCGGTTTTCTCCCTGTATGGAAAAATCTTCTGCAGCTTGAGGGCTGATGCCACCGCCTGCCTAGCCCAGTTTTCTCTCTTGTTTTCCAGGAAGGAGCTGAAAGAGAACCATGCTCTCCCAAAGCTCCCCTGGTGGCTCTTCATCCTTTCAGCATCCGACACCATCTTTCCTACTGCTCAAGCTGTCCTTTGCTAGTCCTTGTTAGGTGAATAGTGTGACTGAGCAGAGTAGGGATAGTGCTTGTTGGTGGATACACCTTGGGGACAAAGTTAAGCTTTCAGCTGGGCACACACAATTGCCTCCTGGTGACTCTGATGCATTTCAATGTCAGACGTCACATATTAGCGTTTAGGTGACAGCTTTTTTTACAGTGACAATGCCTGTGTTACAATGATACCCCTCCAGAGCCCACTGGTGACTGAGTGCTGGTAATTAAAATGATTCAGACCATCATTAAGCAGACCATGCACCTATTTTACCATACCTTTTCCCAGTGAAACTGCCTTGATGACACTTTATTTAAATGCTCCTGTGACACCTGCCACTGCAAAGAATGGAATATGGAATGAATTGCAGCTATGATTACTTTCAGCTAAATAGAAGAGAAAATACTTGAACTGAAACACATCACCTGTTTTGACATAAATTAAAAACATTGGCTTTTTTCAGTAAGGCAAAGCTCCAAACACTGCAGCACCCTAAATTCACGCAGATGTTATTTAATCACAGCTATCTGCTATTACTCTTTCCTCAGCTAAACAACAGTGCAGTTAGCAGAAGTCATGTGAAAGGGGCTGACGTTAGATAGAGAATGTCGTTAATGTTATGGTTCCAAAGAAAAGTGAGATTTCTTTTATATTCATTCATGGCTGCAGCTGATAATTGCTTCCTGTCTTACACCTACACAAAATCCATGAATATAATTACAGCAGCGCAGTGCAGAGCTCAATCAGAAGGGAGTATTGATTTGTGTATAAATCAAAAGACATCTTCCTCCGGTTGTATTTGCATGAAAAAAATAATAGGCTTTTCTGAAAAAGCTGCATAGTTAAGAAAGAGTAGTGTATTGCAGAAAACCTCACTCATAGATTATATGGCCAGAAGGGAATAATATGATCATCTATATATGCAAGCCATAGGATTTCCTAAATTAATTAAGCTTTGATCTACAACATATTTTTTTGAAGAAAAAAAAATCCACTTATTTTTGTAGATTTTTAAGTGCATCATTTCATTTATATGCACATAAATGATTACCATGTTCTCCTGTGCAGTAGAGCGTGTTGCCTAGAAGAGAAGCAGATGCTTCTGTTCTCGGGGTGCACAGCCAGGTGACTATCACTCACCAGCAAAGACAGGGATGCCAATCAGCACTGGGGTTGCTAACAGAAGTGGGGAGGAACGGCTGTGATTTTTTAGGTCCCTCACCTGCTTCCCCTGGTAAATCCTCATCAAGACTGGGAAAGGTATCATGAAATCTGCAGTAAAGACAACATCTGAATGAGGGGATGTTTCCTTTCTTAACACTTTTCTGGAATCCTGTCTTTAGGGCTATGAAATCAAAGGTGAGAAAACAGAGTAAAGTCTGAATTTGGCATTGTGGAGTCAGATCCAAAGCCCAGAAAGGCACATCCCTTGCATGGGCTGGGGTCCAGTTGGGGAGGGTCCCTGTTCAACACACGGTACCTGCAGAAAAACAACAGACTGGCTTTTGCACCTGAAGAAAGTTGAGGGGGACACAAACTTATTTTCAGATAGATCTGCCCTGCTGAGAGCTCCCTACTACATGTCAGTCTTTATTAAAGGTTGATCTATTCTGTGCTCTCTTCATGAGTAAATGGCATCCTCCACTGTAAATTCTAACCCTGTCCCTCCTTCCCCATCACCCAGGCTTCATAAAGATAACTTGCTTGCCTATATAATTCTCTGCAGTTTGTCTGAAGGGAGCCTTTAGGACAGAAAGACTGAACAGAGACATTTCTATAGCTTCCTCATTATTTGAGCTGCCAGCATGGGGTTCGGAAAGGATGCAGAACTGTGAGGATTCATCTCTGTACAGGCATTGCACTGAGTAGTAATGGAGAACTAGAAAGCGGCAGAGGCACATACTGTTATGAAAGCATTTACACAGCTCAGGTTTTGTGAAGGAAGTGGAAGAAGATGTGTAAGTGAAAGATCATTTGAACCCAGTAGAGATGCCACTTCTTCAGAAGGTACAATAACATCCATAAAAACCTTACTTTTCACTCTCTCTAGTTGCACCAGCACAAAATAAGACCTCATCATGGGTACCTCTGCTAATCATCCATCACTGAGTACTCAGCTCAAATTAACTGTTTTGGGAACACACAGTATCCTGACTTTGCCTGGGGCTACTAGCAATTAAAGCTCATTTTTGTCAGCTGAGAAGGAATCGATCGGAACTGATGACTGCATTAATATTTTTCATCATCCCCTGAAGATTTCTATCTAGTGAGCCACCTAAATAATTAATATTACAATTGGTTTTGTGAAGCATCATGAGATGTTGTAATAAATGTATACTAAGAGTCTGTTTATGAGGCCACAGTGTAGAAGGATTAAAACCTGATCAATTATGACATGCCTTCATTTTTGAACAGGATCTTGTTTGAAGAAACACAATCTATGCAGAGTATAATTACATGTATTAAGTTACACCACAATCTGTTCTGCCACTGACTGACTAGTGTTGTTAGATTAAAAACACTGCTAGGAAATGGCTAGCTTATTAATCAAACTGGCTCATTTCCAACAGCTTTCATTTGATCAATCATGCCTCAGATCTATTTTTATAGAAACAGTCAAGCGTACAGAAGAAGTTACTGCAATGGAAAGATGGGAGCAGCGCTTTATTTTTTTCATGGATTTAACTAATATGAGTCAGAAATTTTAAGAAGTGTGTAAATATCTTATTTCCAAGTATCAAGGTGGATGGTGGATGAGGAGCACTGTCAAAGCACAACCTATATATGTATATATACACCAGCTATTCTGTTTGCCGAGTGCCATCCTCCATAGTTAAAAAATCAGCATGGAATACTTTAAGTCTTCTTAAGACCTAGGAAGCTGCATTGTATTAAGCACTTGTGTCACTGAGCTTGGAGAAGACACACAAAGCTGTCCTTGTACCTCAGGAATAGCTATAGCTAGGTAATTAAGGACTTAAAGCTATGGAAAAGCCTTGTGGGATTTTCCATGAAGTTTCATTGTTAGTGAGACTCCTGCCAGACTCTCAAAGGCCTTAATGTTGTATTCCTGTGCCTAGCAAGGAAATGTCCAGCTCTACAGGGGGAGACCACAGACTAAGGTTAAGAGTAGATGCTCACACATAACCTAGGAGAAGAGTTTAGCACCTCAAGATGGGATCCTAAGCAGGCACTGTGTAGCTACCCAAGAAGATGCTAAAAGACAAGGGATGGCTCCTGCTGCTTTCTCAGATGTAGAATCTCATGAGCCACTGAGCCACAGCAACAACCCCCTTCTGAGGATGAACATGTTGACCCATGGGGCACGGAGGACCGTGTCTCCATTTCCTGTGTAAACAGAGAGCACATTAGCAGTCTTGTTGAATCCAGGGTGGTCTAAACAATGTTAGAAAGGCAAAGGGGAGGATAACTTCATAAAATTAACAATTTTTCAGCAATGTTTTTAACACAGAGTTTCTATGACCTATTTTGTCTGTAAATAAAATAATATCTAATGAAACTAAATATATGATCAAACAGCTAATAAAAAATGCTGCCTCAGAAAGCAATGTCAAAAGATGTGGTAACCCCAAGCTTTTGGCCTTGGAGGTAGAATACTCATAGAGACACCCTGGTGAAAACACTCCCCCATCCCTTCTTGTGAAGCAAGAGCACTGGGCGGATGAGCCTGGGAAGGTGATGAGGCAAGGCAGAATCTAAGCAAGAAAATAACTTGATTATGTAAAGTGAAAACCGCTGTGTATAGACCATAAAGACAGTCCCCTTGTGAAAACAGTCACAGATACACAAGTCCTTTTATGAATATATGATTTTTCTCCTACTGAATCCAAGAGGATTTAGACAGGGAGCCTACCAAGGTGCTTTGGAAACTCACTCAATAGCATATGCGCATATTGACTTGTCTACCAGCTTGAGAAATTGGACTCTGACTGTTCACAGCATGACAGCCTAAGTTGAAAGAAGGTGACACTGTCTTCTGTGTAAAGAATTAGTTAATCCCCATCTGCTGGTGTGCCTACAATTCTAGTCATCTCCTGAAAAGAGATTAAAAGACAGATAGATAATTTAAACACAAAATATTTTAAAACACAAAATGTTTCACTCAGGCTAGCAGCTGAAATAATTTTTGCAGTTATGTCTTCTTTGTTTTCTCTTCCCCAAACATTTTGTGAATTTGCTTTCTGACAGGGATGTTCACTAGACATTCATGTTTTATGAAACTCTTAATGAATGTTTATAAAAAGCAGATCTCAAATATGTCACCACCAATGTTTGCATTATGCAGCCTATACCTTGCCAGTCAGGAGTCAACTACATGTCACGCATACTCACTGACAAAGTAGAACACAGCTGAGAAGTCCAGGGATAAAGAGAAATACCAACAATTTAAATGGGCACAGTAAGTTTTACAGAAAGACCAATATATTCCATAATTTGAAGATGTCCGTTTGATCAGACAACATCATAAGGCTAATCAGCAAGCAGGAGATCTTTAATGAATACATAGGTGAAGAAGTACCTAGGATGAACATCAGTAAAGTCAGCTCAGGACAACACAGGCTAGAGTCCCCAGCAAGACCATGGCCCAACGATGGGCAGCTCTTCACCCCATCCCCTCCAGGGACCAACATCAGCTGTTGTTACCCAAGTGCATGAGAAACCTTGGTGGCTCCAACACAGGATCATACCAGTATGGCTGGGCAGGTCATGGGCCAGAGCTGGCTTGGGTCCAGCTGGCCAGGGACATGCCACTGCTGGCACACATCCATGCAGGCACTCCACTGAGGTCCTTGCAATTTTAGGCACCTCTAATGTCAATTAGCATTTTAGCAAGGGCTTTGAAGATTGCATTTCTCAGCTGATGATGATCCTACAGTGGTACTGAGGTGGTTCCTGTTCATTTGTCTGCCTAAATCCCAATTATTTGAGAAACTGTTCCTGGCAAAATTACAAGGAGTGAGCTTTATTCTTTGTGAGCTCAACACATGGCTAAATTTTGCTAAAGACCCTTCCAAACTCCATAGCCCTTAAAGGCCTTGGGATTTGAACTGTCCTACCAATTAATTAGTTAATATCTGTGGCCCAGTTTGAAGTAATGATGGTAGTTTCACCTTCATTTACTTGAATTAGAGTTTATCCTGAGTACAGGCTACGTAAAATGTGAGAGACTTCCAAAGATTAACTGGGTTACAAATGATCCCTGCATAATTATTTTTTGTTTAAACACTTATTGAATTACACATGTATGCCCCATAATAAATTCAATAATTTCAGAAATTTCATCTTCATGGTAAAAGCAACTTGACATAAGGACAGTTCAGATTCCCCAAATGCATCCATTTGTTCACGGAAGAGATTACAACCTCCCTCTGAGACCCTCCTTCAGCACAGGACAGTTAAAATATTTCCATTTCCTGGTGAGAAGGTTTTGTGACAAGAAAATCTGGAAAAAGGAAAAAGCTCTTATACTATTTTTTTTCCCCTGGAAAATCTAATAGTGGAAGTTGCTAATAGTTGTATGAGCATCAAGACATGGAAATAGTGCCCTTTTGTCCCTGTTTTTTACAAGGCTACTTTCCCACATGAAGTTGATGTATGCTGTTACATGTGTCTATACAGACAACCGTTAACAGTGCCCACAGGAAACTTGGTATTGATGAGAACATTAGGGTGAATGAGACAAGTCACCTATTAACCCTACAATCCCACTTTAAACAAAACATTTCAAAATATGAACCTAGGCTTGTCTCCAGTTGCGTTGAGGGCAGAGTCACTTTACCTCTCTCTGCCTCTACGTTTCTGTCACTCTGGGTCTCACAATATCACTAAGGTTCAGCCTGCTACTGGCACCATCAGGACTCTCTCCCTGTGAGAGTAGGACAAAACTCTTTATTAATACACATGTTTGGCATCTGACTACCCTGTGATGAGCTTCCTGAAGTACAATGGCATGGAGGGTCAGTGTCCAAATCTGGGGGATCTTGGTTCAGAGGAATCCTCATTCCTTCACCTTCCCTTATGTCTCTTCCTCACCCATGGTCATGGGTATCTGAGTCCCCACGGGCACAGTCTCACACAGAGAGGTTCAAAATGGAGATGGAGGCAGGCTCCTGGCAATACTGGTGCAATCTGCAAGAAGCTTAATGGACGCATGGAAGGAGGGTGGGAATCAGAAGGCTTCTTGCCTACAAGACGGGCAACTCAGAGGCACCCCAGCAATGGGGGTAACATGCAGGAGGGAATGTGGTGAGAGGATATGGATTGGTTTTGTGAAGCCCTTCTTGTGCCCACTGTTATCCAACACATGTGAGGTTGTGGGGATGCTCTGCTATTCGACCACCACCGCTACACAGTCTGTGTTTTAAACGTCCTTAAACTGACAACTATGTCTACTGAATGTTGCCTGTGGATAGCTCTCTGGTTTCTCTTGTAACACCAATCTGATATCAAGACAAGGAAAACAAATAAATTTAAACTTACAGTTAAGCAGGTAACAGCTCCTCCAGCTTGTTGTTCAAGTGGGAAAACTAGATAGACGTGTCAGCCAGCCCAGGCAGATGCTCCAGGCTGGACCAGGTTTCCCTCTCAGTGCTGCAGGGTAGGGCTTTTGCCCAGCAGCGACAGCGTGTCCGCTGCAGGAGAGGGGCACGTCCTGGCCTCCTGACCCGTGAGGGGGTGAGCCTCCAGGGCAGCCAGGTTTCGGCATTCAAACATGTGCGGAGGAACACAAAGAAGCCCTTTATGCCACTGCAATTGCAACATTAGATTTCAGTTTTATTCCCAAACATGAGCCGAGCTCTCAGTCATAGACAGGCTTTTTAATCAGTCCTGGCAAAGATGAAAAGCCTAAGAAAGAGAGGCAGTGTCTGTGCAAGAAGGACTCATTTACATTAAATAATTATCCTGAAGGAGAGAAACAGCAAGGGAGTGATTTTTTAATTATAAAAAAATAATTGCAGTCTGGAGGAGTATATAGAGTCCTAGCTTTGTTCACGGTAAGTTATCTATTTGCAGTAAAACCCAAACAGTATGTTTGAGAGGTAAGAAATATCTGGGTTTTATTATTTTCAAAACAGGGTATCATATGAGAAGGAAGACAGGGAAATACTTCTGCACTCCCAAAAGTCTGTTGCTTTTATAATGTCTCCTCTGCACAGCAGGACATAAAATCAGTATCACAAACATCTATGCTAAAAATACAAGATCTGACATATAAACACATTCTGTAATAGGTTAGGAATGACTCTGTCGGGGGTGTGTGTGTGTGTGTGAGAGAGAGAGAGATACAGTGTTGTCATACAAGCGTATCTGCTACACAGCCTGCTTGTGCAACCTGGTACATGCATTTGCTTCTTTGATATTGCTTATTTAGTAAAAAATAGAAAGGATTTGACTCCAACATTTCCCCATTAAAAATTGCTTTTGAGCCAAGATGAAGAATAATAGCACCAAGTCCCCAGATTAGGAACTTTTTTTTTAAATTCTGAGGAGTTTACGATAGTGACTGCAATCTGTGCTGTGCTTATGGGATTAATTCCCTGGATGGAGCTGAAGTCCTGAGCCTCCTGGCACCTAGCATAAGAGCATGGTTTTTGGGAATGTGAGCACTCCACTGCAGGCTCTATTGTTTCCACTGAGGAAAGTGACAAATCCTGGGAAATCCTGCACGTTCCTGCTGCAGAATCAGTGCAGCGCTCAGCAGCTCACAACTGGTCCTCAACACAGGACAGTGAACACACTTCAGCTCTACATGGGTAGCTCATCGGCTGACCAGTCTGGGAGATGACCAACAGTACGTATAGTATCAACGTGAAGACAGGCAGTAGGGGAGAGGAAGCTCCTGTGCTCACTGCTGACCTAAGAAGTCCCTCACCAGCGCATCCCCGGGCATGGCACGTGCCTCAGGGCCACCAACAGAGACCTATGGGCAGAGCAGCCTGCAGCACCCATGGGTCCCCTGCTTCCCCATGGCTGGCTCCTGTCTCTGGGGTGTAAAAGTTACAAGTGTGCCATATTTCTGCTCTGACTTGGTCTACCTCCAGCCTTCATCCACCACATATTACTGTGCCTTCTCTTCCTTGATTAAAGACCTGCTTGGTAATTACCTCCAGCAATGTCAACAGCTTAAAATTTTTGAAAAATATTATTTCACTTTGAAAAAAGAGAGGAGTGGTAGGGATAGGAGAATACAGCAGAAGGGATAGGCTAGAGAGAAAAGAAATGGCAGTGGTCACTGGCGTTGGGACACAGGAGGGAAGGGCTCCCAGACTCAGGAAAAAGGACAAAGCAACAAGGCTGGCTTTCCACCTGGGAACATACGGCAGCTGCTGCTTTGCACCTCAGCTTTGCCCTGTCACCAAAACCAAGTGATGGCATGGTTTATCAATTCACATCAGCCTGACTTAATTTTTACACTTGGTAAAAATTCTGAAATACTAGTTTCTCCTTGTAAGCGAAAGCAGGCTGCAAGCTGACAGATAGATATCATCTCCCTGCGGTGATCAAAATGGCTGCTGTCGAGTTACAGCAAATGTAATCAGTACGTAGCTTTTGTGTTGCATATATTAGCAGAAAAACACATAGACACAGCTATACAAATACATTGCCTTATAGAATAAAAAGAACTACATTAATTTCTTCATTAGCCCATTCTGATTTTTTCTGGTTTTCTTAAATTCCCAGTAAACCTTCCTCTCAAGCCCTGCAAGCTACTTCATTGGAAGATTTAAAGGCTTACCATAGCAGATATACAAATCAGACTGTATACAAATATCACTGGAACCTGACCACCAGGAACACCTATTTACATTTACAGCTCTAGAAATAGGATTTAATGTCATAGATTGTGTCAAATAACCAGGACAGCATAGCAAAAGTTAATGTCCATAATGCATTAAGCTAATGGAATTCAGTCAAGGGTGAATATGTCTCTTTGGGCTAAGAAAGCACCGAGTCTGCCCACATTTTCTGAATACTCTGCAGCCTGCTGAGTGCTTCTGCTATAGGCATGAATATGAAAACCAGAGCAGGAGAGGAAATGAAGCAGGGTGCATCTGAGAGAACAGGGGTGAAAAGATGTCAAGGAACACTAAAAATTACCAGTTCTCTTCAGCAGGGAAGAACAAGGAACAAGCTTCCTTCCTATGCCCCTTTTGAACCAAATCCAACCCCAAGAAGCTAATCTTTCTGCCTTGGAAGAACATGGTCAGAATGGCATTGTTTAAGGTGAAGTAGATTTAAAACAACAAACTTACTGTTTATAAAAAAGGGTGAAAAAATACTTCTCTCAACTTTTTTACACAGATAACTCCCTCCCACTTCCACCTCACCATGGAAGTTAGTTGGGAAGTATGTTCAAAGAAAAGACTGAAAATGAAAGCTGAAGAGTAAAGATAAATACCATTGATTTAATTACATTTCAACCTGAATTCTTAGTATTCACAGATTAATATAAACAGAAGGCCCTCCCCTTTAGCCAGGACTTCCAACAAGCTGTTCCTTGGTTTTGTCCCCTTCCTATAAGGAAGGGAAGGGGAAATTTACTTAAAGACAGCAGATGAGGCAGGTTCCCAAACACACAGAGCAGTCCAGAGTACAGCTGAGAGTTTCCCCTGCAAACTCCCTGCTTCTAAGGACTGAATTGGCACTTATTCTCAAACATGCACACATGATTTCTGAGGTCAGCTCTTAAGAGTACAGCTTTTCAGCTGTTTCAGATGCTAATATAGAATTATGTTTCCTGTGTGGTTTGGCCAACAACATTTTTTACGGTAATGTATTTAATTGCAAGACTTCAGCATTTTCTATCATTCTCAAAGAATCTGAATTAGAAAAGCTGAGGAAATCCTTCTTCATAAGGTGTGAGATAAAATATGGGTAAAACTTCCAGCAAACTATGTTCATGTATTAGTAGGTCCCTGAATATGCCTGTGTATGCCTTTGTATGCAGGGGTCTAAGCTCACTATGTCTTCTAATCCATCTCCTTGCATTTCCCACCAGCCCACTCAGCTCTGCCTCTGCTTTCTCCTCTTTGGCTGGCAGTCTGATCTCAGGCACTTGTAACTCCCCTGTACCATCATAACAGTGAGGCTGGAGCCTTTCAGGAAAAGTTTTGTCACACGGTGCCATCACAAAGACATGTAGGATGCACAGGGCCAGAGGCACCACATTTGCACCTCTCCTATGAGATGGCTTAGGTTTTTCTACAGGCATTCCCTGAAGGTTGTCAGCTTTTCTCCTTTGAATATGGGCTTTCATCAACACACTTCAGAAGCAAGGCAAGTTTCAATGTGTACGTGAATGAACATAACAATGGTGATGCCCTAAATATATCAGAGTAGGTGGTATTACAAAATGTTGATATGCTTTGAGTCTTTCTAGCCTGACTGCATAATGTGGATGGGCTTGCTTCTTCCACCTTTCCTTTAGCACTTTATTCCTCCAGCTGTCTCAGGATTTACAGCATTATCTGAGGAGTGAACAAGTGGCTCAGAAATTCACATATGTACATGTGCAGGTAAATATATGCACAATAATCAAAAAGCAAAATGAAAAGTTGAGGCATTTAGAAGTGCTGCCATCTCACTCCCTCTGCAGAAAGCAGTCACTGGCCTTTGGGATGGTGCTGAGGCAGGAGCCCCCTTCCTCATGACCGTTGGCTGCACACACACACAGAGGAAGAGTGAACATAAAGCGATTCTTTCACAGACCATGTCAAATATCATGATATTCTTGATCACACCAGATCCACTTTTAAATGAAGTTTACAATTACACAACACAATGGAAACCATACAGTATTTCCCAATGGATAGAGGTGTTTAGTTGGTTGATAGTGTTTTCCTGATTGCAAAAAGGCCAGAATAAATTCAGATACAATCATAACTGTAAGCTGAACAGTAGCTGGTCATGAGGCTGCAATGCAGATATAATTATGTGCTTAAATATTGATCTAAAATGGCAGAAAAATGGTTGTCTCCAGAAGACGCATTGTATATAATCAGTGACTTCTTCAAGAACTCAGGAGAAAGCTTAAAAAATTATACATCCAGTTTTTCAATCTAGCCACATTTTAAGGGAAGACAGAGACATCAGGACAGAGACAAGCTATGAAATATTCAGAATACTTGGAAATTTGGAGCAGTAAAGCTTCCTTGTCAGCAAAAGATATTAAATCATAAAGGCCCAGATTATGCTGCACTGAGCTGTGTCCTGGAAGTAGATCCACAGAAATAAATAAAATAGAAGTAACAGGACTTTTCAAAGGCTTCATTATTGTTCACCAGAAGGATGTGAAAATCTGGTCTCAAATAAAGTAGGTTCTGTTCCTTTCCCTTATTCATCTTATGATATTATTTGCAAAGCTATGATCAGTCACATGGGCCAGTTTTTAATTAAAACCCAAGTATTGTGTTAATATGAATACTGGTTGTGACATGCATTGCACCAAGATCTGAAATAAGAGCAGAAATGAACTGTGGCGACTTAGATCATCCTCCGAATAAAACCTGGGCAGAAATGTTAAACCCCCATGAAGGTTGGGTGCAGGAGAGAGCGCACAGGCATGTCAGCAGGGCAAACTAAGCTCTTGCCACTGGACATGGGCGAGCAGCTCTGCGTTCAGAGGCTGGCTACCAACAGTCTTCATACAATCCCTACTGAATCCCTGTATTAAATTCAATCCCTATTGCGGGTGGTTGTGCACAAACAAAACCTGACAGTGGCAGAAGATCTTTCCTAGAAACAAGTAATGTACTATTTATTGGATTATTGTTGAAACTAATGCCTGATGTACAAGGAAATGAGTGTGAGATAATGTTTTCAAAATAGACCATGACACTTTCACTGCCTGGGATCCATGGTATTCTGATGAGTAACGTCTGTCCTTATCAATGCGCCGTGTGATTCATGCTCAGGACCCATATAGCTGTTAGCGGGGTCCAAATGCCAGCCAACACCACCATGCCTGCCCCATTGTGAGGAGCAGCCATTGTTAACAGATGTAAACCTAAATTTGCTCCCTCAAGAACAACAAAAAAATGTTTGTCTTGTTTTCACAGCTCTCCCTGAACAAGGCACCCTGGGCAAGAGAGTTTTGGGGTACAAACACCTTCCTGGGGTGCCACCAGCCCAGTCATGGGGCCAGAGTGGCACTGGTGGCCCTTCACAGCTCCCTTGGCACCAGACCTGTGTCCTCCCTCCACAGGGCTGTATCCTCACAGCACAGCTATTGCTGGCACTAGCACAGAATCCAGGAGGGCATTTCTGGGCTAAATTAAAATTCTCTTATTCTGGAGACATGTCAGCTCTTCCACATTGCCAGGACAGCCAAGCACATGGTATGAACTGCTGCAGGGAAAGAAGTCAAAGACAAGAGGTATATGGAGAAGAGGAGCACAACTGGAAGAGTGAAAGCCATATCCAACAGGATGTTATTGTCCTTGTCCTGATAAACTGTCTGAAAGGTCTGGCACTAAACCCAGCTGGCCTTGTGTGAAATGCGTCTTCACAGAAGGTGGAGTGATGCTGAAATACTTGTAGAAGCCCACATCCCACACCATGAGTGGAAAGAAAATAATTCAAGGCATGAAAAAAAACACAGCATCTTCCGATTAGAAAGACACAAGCCACGCTTTTGGTGCCATGGTACACATCTTCATATAGTCAATTTTTACAGTAGCAATAGAAAAGCTTTTGTTCCACAAAAATAATCTTTTACATCAAAAATGTTATTTTCTTATTCATTTCTCTGGATAGATAGTACATGTCAGGCAAAACCTCAAAATCATATAATTCCCCACCCCCCCCAAAACACATTTTTTCTTCACTCAGTCCTAGCTTTTCTTCCCCCATTTCCCCTCATTTACCTTTCTGCATAATAAAAAATGTAATGTGGAAAATAAGGAAAATCAGATTACGTATCTAAATAGATGGACAACTCCTCAGACCCTTTCACAGACCAGCCAGGATGTGGAGTAGAGTGAAGGGGGAGGGAAGCAGCTCAGTACAGGTTACCTGTGTCGCATTATGCTCAGGAATTACTTTTTCTTACTTGAAAGAAGTTACTAGGTAAAAGGAATTTCAGGGTATACTGACGGTCTTTCCAACCAGATACTCTCCTTCATGAATCATTTCCTCTGAAGTTAAGGAGATGAGGTACACAATCGTATCATTGCACACGCTTGTATAAAAGGTACAAAAGGCCTTTTCTTTTAAAGTTAATAGCAGGAGAAGGAAATAATCTCTTCTTTTTTACAAGAGAATAGTTTCATTGTTCTGCCCACATACTTTATTTGTTGAACCGACATCTGTAATAGTGAAATGGAAGAGGAAAGGGAAGCGGATGAGAGAAATAAGTGAATTAAAATATTTGGGATAAGCTTTTGGAGAACACTATACGACTATGTTTGAGTAAACTTGACATGATCTAAGCAATAGTACAAATAATCAAACACTGAAGGAAAAAGTCCACTCTGATCTGGTTGCAAACATTGACCTCTCTCATACATCACCCTTCCTACAGTGTTATTCTAATTTGCTTGTAAGGCTGTTCCCTGAAGGCTCAATTCCTCTTTGTGCATAGACAAAATTTCCACTGCGGGCTCAGAGAGTTGTTTTTTACTGTAATGTGTTTGTTTCTGACAGCAGCTCACTGTGCTGGGTTAACTCTCTCAACTTAAATTTCGTTCTTCAGTTTGAAATGCCCCGTGGGGTTCACACCATACTGTTGTGGATGGTGCTGAAAATATCTACTCCACAGCAGGGCTGAGCAGTCTCATCCTTATCTCCAAACCAGAGTCCAGGTGAGGTGGCAGCCCCATGACCTTGCAAGGTATGAACCAACATGTGGGTGAAGAGAACCTTTACGTCCCATTTGTGCTAGAGAGGACCAACACATGCCCAACACCAGCATCCCCAAGCCACTGTTGCTGGGGGTGAGGTCCTGCCATCACGAGAAGGGGGATAACTCATGCAGAACAGGGTTGTCTGGTGAGCCAGCAGATGTCTGGCTCAGTGGCTCTGCTCCTGCTGCCAGGCACCGGCATTTTTGGTGGAGAGAAGAAGGCTAAACTGCAACGGAGAAAAAAATACCCCAAGTTTTGCAAAGTTCTGCTGACGAAGGCAACAGTCCTTGCTTCTTTCATTGTGCCAAGAATCTTGCTGAAACAACAAGACTAAGGACCTTGCATAGGAAGTTAGAAGAATTTGGTGCTGTGCAAGGAAGCCCCCCAAATTTTGCTGGTATTCCTCAGCAACGTCCCTGCTTGTTCAATATTCTCCAGGTGTAATGTGAGAGATAGGTTAATTAGCACATACATTTTTATGTGGACCAGCTGTCTACTCTGTCTGTTGTCAGAAATGCAAAGTCCTCTGGGAATCCCTATGAGAAAACAGACTTTGTCTTCTAGGAACAGAATGGTTTTCTTTTAATATCCACTTCAACTGTAACTCATTTAGCTTATAAATCTTGACAACAGATTCTGGCCACTGATGTATTGTTTTCTTATGCTAAGCCTTTTTTCTCTCCTTCCTCCTCGGATACCTTATACTCTGTGTTTAAATGTGAGACACAGCTGCCTCTGCCAGCAGGAGTTCACATTATAAAAATCACCAAGATTTACGCAACAGGTGTTCTACCAACCCACTGAGCTAACATTTTCTCCATGCAACGAAACAATATGCTGGGCTGGGATAAAAAATAAATCAAATTAAAAGAAGTAGAAAACATTTGCTGGTTGCAGATTAGACTTGGCGCAACTCCAATTTAAGAGCTGAGTCTTTATTTTTCTCTTACAGGAAAACTAAAGAGCTTCCATAGAAGTGGATGGATGATAACTCTGGGACAAGGCTTAGTAGAAGGAGGATAATTGGGAAGAATCTTCTTTTAAAATATATGCATATCAGTTGTCCTGATGCCACTTCATTGAATAGTCTAGGGACATGTAAAAAGCAACAGAAACAAGGTCACAGGCTAATGTGTTTCAACTTCCTGCAACTTTCAGTCTTGTAAGATTTTTCCAGTCCATGATGTGCAGAGCACTAGGTGGAGATTTTTAAGCGTACTGGCTTTTGTTTTCTCTTGTAGCCCCTTTTTGAAGATCCTTCAATTACCCACAGACCACAAGTTTAAAACCATTGCTCCAGCCAAACAAGCATCATCGCTGATTAGAGATCCTCTCACACCCCAAAAGCTGAAAACAGCTACTAATAGTTTCAAATATATGCTGTGTGTACACACTATACACATATGTAGAGAGTCTATATATAATGTAGAATGTTATTATATTTAGACACATTGATACATAATATTATAGCTAAAACGGCCCTGCTGCCAGGTAGTTGCAGAGAGAGGAACACTTTAAGTGTTTTATTCAGTGCAGTAAAGGAACATGCAAAATTGCATACAATATGTATATAAGAGACACGTTGACGCTTGGTACTCAAGCTTTCAACTGGATCAGATTAACAGTCCCTCAGGAGGTAGGGTTACAAGCTCAGGAAATGCTTGAGCACTTATCTGCATGCTTTATTCTGACAATGTGTTGGGAAGCAGAAAGTGGGGACAGCAAGAAAAACAGCCATTTCACACAGGAAATGCACAGTACAGAAAATGGCACCTGAATTCTTGGAGCGGAATCCTGCTCTTCACACTTAAAACAAAGCCGGATTTGAAGGCTCACAACCCTCTGCAAAGAGGATTTCCACCCTGGGCACATCTCCCCATCTCCTGCCTCCCCCCACGGCCAACACTATGTGCTTGAATTGGCTTAATTCACACTCAGGAGTAGGTAGGACCCTGCTCCCCTGAGAGTGGCGCAATTTTAAAAACAGGTGGTGTTTCAACCTGCCTTCTCCAAAGAGATTTATGACAAGAGATTTCAAGCAAAGAAAGAAAACAAACCAAAAAGGAAAACTGAAAAAAATCATCATTGGTTTGCCCACAAGATGGCTGATCCGAAGTGTGATCATACAGAAAAGACAAGGCAGTGCTGACCGTGACCATACATATGTGTGTCTTTAATGTGTCTTTAATGCTATTAATATATTTAAAGTACAAAGTCTTGAACACTGTATCCAAATCAGAGGATTCACTATCAAGCCATGTAAAGAAAAACATGCCAAAAACATCCCAAACTAGGGAAAAAAATTAAAATATGGAAGGATTTTATTTTTGAAGTACAGTCACTTCATGTTACTGACTTGTGGGTACCCAGCAGAAAATTGGAACATTGTTAAGAAACTGGGCATGGTCCAACCTGGAAAACCATTGTGCAACTTCAAAATTATCTTATATCCCCTTTTCGGTTATTGCTGATTGGCTCAGCAAGATAAACTTGCTGCCTTTCAGTAGTCACAACGGAAGCAAAACCTCCAAGAGTTACTGTGCACCTGAACAACAGTACTGATAAACTCCTAAGGGAAGTAAAAAGAAGTGTCTCCAGCCAACTGTTGACTGTGAGGATTTAAAACTCTTCTGAAACATATGTTGCACACTCAAGCTTTTCCTGTGAATTACAGTTAGCTGTTCTGAGTATACTGAAGATACATGAGAAAGTCTTAAAGTCCTAAAGTGAATGGAGGGATTATATTCATTAATACTGTGTCACAGAGCTCTAAATCCCTGAGGATGAACAATACCTTCCCCCACGTGTGACAATTGCTGTTGCAATTTGGAGTGCCTCTTTGCTAATCACAATGCAACCATCAGCACTAAAAGAATCCAGCACAGGACATTACATTATTAACTCAACCTTTGTCTTTCTGCAGTGATCGGAGGTGGCTATGGATTGCTTTCAGAGGAAAGGACCTGGCCTTCAGATGTGTGAAATGCTGAGACTTCACGCTGCCTGTTATTTTAAAAACAAGGAAGTGTCTGTCACCGTCAGCAGGGCAGCAGCAAGACCCTCTCTGCTGGGGGAGCTGCTCTTGCATCGCCCATTGTGCTTGCAGGAGGCCACAGGTGGGTAGTTTGTTTTGTGCTTTCTGGTCTTAAACAAAGCCTCCTCTCCTTGCTACGTGGTTGGTTTCTCCGGTCGCAACCACAGGCAGGATCTCACCACTGTGTGTCAGCCTCCCAGCAGCCAAGCTCCCCCGTGGCCATGCTCCATCGGTGAGCACGACCCCATGCAGGGAGATGCTGCCAAAGACGATCCTGCTTTGAGCCCAGCACAAAGCCCTGCTGCAGTGGGAAGGCCGTAACACACAAGCACAGTGCTTTCCTGGGCAGCCCCCAGCATCACCAACTGCCAAGGCAGGGGGGTTGGATCCCCAGGCAGGCTCAGCCGGCAGCATCCCATCGATAGCGGTGCAGCCCCTCCACTGCTGGGGTCCTCCCCCTGGCCGGCAGCCCTCAGGGTCACTGTAAATGGAGCTGCTTTGGCCAAAGATAAATTATTCCTACAGGGTGTAACACAGCACAATTTCTCAAGGGCAGTCAGGGACGTATTTTGCCGGCAGCAGAGCATGGTTCGGCCTGTCACTACCTCTGCCATGGAGAGAGGGCTGTGGGTTTGTCCCCTGCTCACTGCAGCAAGCACAGCACACTTGGAAGCAGCCTTGGCAGGAGGCCTGAGCCTCCTAGCCCTCCGCACCTCAGAGTGAGCCCTGGGAGCAAGCCCTCCCCTTGCCTGCCTTTTCTGCCTGCTGAAAGTGAACGCACCATATGTTATCCCCTTGTAGCTCATCTCCCTTTAACTAGAACTCCTGTCTTACACTGACAGTTACCACTGTAGGGCCACGGCCTTGTGGTGGTGGCACAAAAGGCTGAGCAGAAAGCTCCATGCAGCTCCAGGACGATGCTCAGATGGATGCTCTGTCAGTGAAACAGCTGGGAATATTATTTGCAAGTGGCTCACCCAGGAACCACTGTCAGCTGACACGCTACCCTTCTACTTTTAGCCCCTCAGACCTCTGCCCTCCATCTGGACAAGCAGGGAGATACATGACTCTGGCTTCAGCAGGAGCACTCCCACGCTGGGGTGGGGACGGGATGGGCACGTTTCCCTTGCAGATGTCCAACAGCCGAGAGGGACCAGGCATCCGCAGCATGGGCAGCACCGGGGACGTTCAGGTTCCACTCCATCAAATGTGGCTGGACCCTGCCGAGTGCCAGAGAAAGCCCAGCCCCAGCTCCTTCCACCTGTCCTGGTGCTGCCAGCTGCACAGATGCCAGGACGAAGGGGCACGCTGGAAACCTCAGAGGGGTCTGGCAAACAAAAAGCCTGACTCACCACTGCAGTTCCTAGTAGTCCTAATGGCAGCAATAGGGAGCATGGGGGAAACAGGGCAGCGAAAATAAATAGCTCTTTTCTGGAGGAAGTTTTGAACATTTTAGAGCTTGTAGCTGGGCAGCTCTTCTGGAAAACATTTTAATACAGGGAATTAGATGTTTTCCCTGAAAGCCTGCACTAAAACTGAATCTCTTGAGTGAGAGGATGCATCCTTCAGGGCATAATTTGTTGATGTTATTTCAAAAGTGTTGAGGTGGGTTACAACCTCTCTTAGCCTCTCAGTCCTTTTAGTTTTTATACTCTGCACTGTGGGGATGGGCTTAAACTCTATGTTTTTGCAGCTCGTAACACAGCGGTACCATACTGGCTCCTTGATGTTAAAACATAGACAGAACACTGTGGCAGCATCACTTCTGCACTAATGTGGAAAATTCATTCCAAGGGGTAATCAGTCCTGCCTCAAGACCTCCGTTTTATCAGGTTACTCCCCTTTTGAAAATCTTTCCCCTTCCATAACAAACAGGCATTTCAAACACAAGCCCATCTCGCTAACAGACAAAGGTGCGCTAGGCTTCCCTCTATTATTTTGCTATGCGATACTTGATTTGCCATCCAGGCAGTCATACATGTGAGTCCTTGCAATACTTCCAGGAGAAGCAGGGTTTCTCAAAAACACGGTATACAATACCTACAGAACCTACAATTTTAAGTAAACCAAGTTATTTGTGACCAGGGATGCGAAATGATGATGGTAACTTGGCTGCAATGTCCAAGGGTCACTTAGGACCTGAAGGTCTTTTGCTTGGAGATCGTTGCCACTCCAGGCTGCTCTTCCATGACTCACTCTGCAAACCAACCTCATTGCCACAGCCAGGAGGAAATGATTCATAAATACTGACCTTTCCCCTTGCCACCCCTGCAAAATGAGGTCTGTGTATAAGCACTCACAGAGCTGGAGCCATGGGAATTACAACTAGATAAACCATCCACTGACAACAACATCACGCAATTGCTTCCCTGCCTGTGCTAATGGCAGAGATGTTTGCTGTGAGCCGGGCACACTCACAGAAGAACAGATGTGGGGCAAAACAGGACAATTAGGCAGAGAGAAGGTGAGTCAGAATGGGAGGTCAAGAGGGAAGGGTCAGAGCTGGATGAAATCCCTTGGTCTCCTCTTTGCAGATACTATGAAGTCAATGTCTTGTAGAAAAATAGACACACTTAGAGTTAATAAAACAGATATCCTTCATGCCACACTTGGTCTGTGGGATTCAGAGTGAGAGACCAGCAGTCATTAAAGAATAATATTGCTTTGTTATTATTTGCAACATCCTCAGGACATAGGATGCCCAGTCCTGG
Source organism: Strix aluco (assembly GCF_031877795.1). Lineage (NCBI taxonomy): Eukaryota > Metazoa > Chordata > Aves > Strigiformes > Strigidae > Strix > Strix aluco. The sequence goes on along the minus strand of NC_133935.1, from coordinate 46,115,531 downwards.
GTGACCAACCTGCTGCCGATGTGCTGCACAGACACAAGGTGATGAGGGGTTGTGACTCAAAGTGCTCTCAGCCCACACTCCTGTCTCCAGGGGCCGGTGCAGCAGAAGGGAGGCAAACACGAGGAGGAAGGACAGATTCCTCTTTGTCTCCCTTGCGAACCACCCTCACAACCTAGGAGGTCCTTACTGCTTCCAGGCAGAACTCTCATCAAAACTTCCCAGTTTAAACATCCAAGAATTAATTTCAGTCTGAAAACAAAGACAACCAAAATGAACCAGGCTTTCCATTTCTTTATCACACCCTGTTGGGCTTGACCGCTGCCCATCAGAGTGGTATTCCCAGGGCTTGCAGCATGCCTCATACAGCTATAACAAGAAATGGCTAATTAGACAGTCAGGAATGTCACCAGGACCTGGTAAATGAGACTTGCTCCATAGTTTTAAGTCCGTACTTCTATGAGGAGCTGCCACAGAGGAAGATAGTAATGGCAAACCATTCACTCTTCTTTAGTGAAAGTTGCCTCTAACAACTAGGTGTCTAGGTACAAGTTACTCTTCATGTACCAGATATAATGGACCCTCCACATTTGGACATGGCGATTGCAGTGGAGGGTATAACAGCCAACGTGTGCTTGCAGGGAAAGCATCAGTCTTCAGAGGTGGGAATTTTCTTCAAGTCGAAATGTTAGGGCCAGACCCAGCTCCAGCATACAGCTGTGACTAGACTGCGGCGGGGCGGGCAGGCGGCCCCCAGCATGGCAGGTTGCTGCAGTCACCGCTGTGCTGGGGTTTGGGGTGGCAGCCCCCCGCACAGCATCGCCCTGGCACTCCCCCAGCCAGCCAGCCAGCCCCGCAGTCGCTGGTGAGGGGATGGGGATTTGCAGTGAGGGCAGGGCAGGTAGGACCAGAGGGAAACCTCATCCCCATGTGAAGGTGGGTTAAGCACCCGGTCCTGCTCCCAGCACCCCAAGATGAATTTGGACTGTCACTTGTTCCCCCCAGCACTGGCAATGTCTTTGCAAAGGAGGAGGTAGCTGTGAAACCACCCTAAGTGTAGGGCGCAAAGAGTGCTGCTGCCCAGGTGCAGGCAGCTGCCTGACAGAGCATCCCCAGGGCAGCCATGGGGTTTATGGTGCCACCTCCTCCATGGCCCCACTCCCAGGGAAGCGGCTGCCCCGCACAGCTCTCGCCACAGGCTGCATGGGGCAGTGTGTCAGGGCTTGCGGGCAGCCTTGGGGACGGACAGCATAAACGTGACCCTGGCAGCAGGGGCTGGCTCAGAGGCAGGGTGAGCAACAGAGGAGAAGACAGCTCAGTAATATTTATATTGCTCAGAGAAAAGACTTATTAGACAGCTGTTGGCGAGCAGGTGGAGGTACCAAGATGACCCAGGCTTTGCAGTTTAAGAGCAGCTCTGGGGAACCAGCTACCAAGAGCAACATTTCAGCCATACAGCACCCAGCTCTGCCAGTAAGGACAGAGGTTTCCCCTCCACTGCCCTCAAGAAGCATGTTCCCAACTGCAGCATCCTGATGGCGGAGCAGCACCATCGATGCCTGCTGAGTGAGGGAGGCCAGAGGGGCTGGAGCTGGGGTACCAGCAGCCTGGGAAGCCCAGGCCAGAACAAACTTGCCTCTTTGGGAACAGCCCTCGGGGCAGCCATGAGTGCCTTCCCCCAAGGGGCTCAGGGGGGCAACCCTCGGCTTCCCACCTGCATGCATGCTGCTGCATGCGTGTGTGGCAGCTTTGCAACATGAAAGCAGACAGGCTGGAGCAGGGACGAAGCTACGCTGCAGTCAGAGGACTGGGGAGGCCATTCCCACCCTCAGGGCAAATTTTGAGCAGGTATTGGCACATCAGGATTTGCATAGGTTTCCCTTGAGGAGGAGCAGCCTGGGTCTGTTGTTGCAGACTATGTTCCCTTTGGTAGGTGCCCTCTCCTAGGGTGCTATCTAATACTGCCACGCTTGTTTTTCCACATTTTTATTAGCAGTAGCATGAGAAACTACTCATAAAACTCTGTCATTTCTGTACTGTGGTTAAGAGGCCAAAAGCTATTCCTCCTGCAGAGGAATGTAAGTAATGTGAAAGATGACAGAATTTAATCATTAATGAGCAACACACCTATTTTATTACTACTGACTGATTTTGAATTCCAAAAGATAATCAAGAAAGTGAAATGGTGTTGAAATGGTTGCTACAGACTCAGGCCCAGGTCAGATGTCCCTTCAGGTGTACACAACTGGGGACCATGTGTCAAACAAGCTCTTTCTTCAACATCTGAACAAGTGCTGGAGTTTCTTCTGGGACCTACAAGACCCTATTGTCAGAAATCACCCTATCAGAGGGGGAATACCGGAATATCTGAGGTTTTTTCTTTTAGGTCCCTGCCTTTTGTTCTCTCAATAATCAAGCAGCTAAAACAAATTATGAAAAATGCAAATTAATTATTTTAAAATGTCTTTTTCATATTGGCAATAGGAATAGGATCCCAAACTTTCTATTTTGATCCCAGACTTTCTACAGGGACAAGTCCTTCACTGAAGTCAATGAAATTTTGTCATAGATTTCAGTGGTGCCATAATTTTACCTCTAGAGCTTTACTTATTATTTTCCTGAAGGCCCTGTTCACTTTAGCTGTTCCTTCTAAATTTTTGGAAAGGTTTAATCAGTGCTGTTACCACAGTAAAGGCAGCTGCACCAGAAGCCCCAAGAGCGTGTCCGTTCTGGGTGGAAGAGATCTCCACGAGGTTGGGTGGTGCCAAGGAAAGCCAGGTTTGGTCTTTGCTAAAGCCTCCTCCAGCATGTTTTGAAATCTATTAGAAAGACTCCCTCCGATGTTAGCATGGTATCTGATTACAAGGGTGGGGAGGGGCAAGGATAAGCCTTGGTGTCCCATATCCTCAAGACCTTCAGGTGGAGCCATTGCTTTTGAGCACCGTGCTTCTTGAGCCATTTCACCAATGCATGGCTCCCACTGAAGGACTGAGGCTGCGCATGTGCTGACGGGTAACACTCAGGCTGAAGGGCAAATGTTAAGGCATGGCATGCCCTTCCCTCTGAGGCAGCCTGTGTGATTAAGAGATCATATTGCCAAGGAGGCCGGCAATTAATCAGAGAAAGAGGTGTGAATTAGGCAGCCTCTTCAACTCTTTCCCTCCACATGCATAATGACCGCCAACAGCAAATCCATCCTCTGCAGAAAAGCCTTGCATGGTGCCAGGGGACCACAGAGGAGGAATCTGAGCTATTTCTCGATGTCTCCATTAGGGACTCACCTCCTTTCGGGGGCATCTGGGCTCTGGTATCTGCCAGGGAGCCCTTAATGTCCCACTGCTCCCATGACCCACCCTGGGGGTGCACACATTTCCACTTCTGTGCATGCCTCCATGAAACAGATGTACAGGCTTTAATTTCGCAAGCAGAGCAGACTCCAGAGCTTTGCAGTCCTCGAATATGAAAAATTCTAGTATTAAACACTCCCCATGTCCTGATCTGAAAGATGCAGGAATATGACAGCTTCTCGAGGGTGTGCAGTTATTGAACATCTCTGGCTGTTCAACAGACTAATTTTTCCTCACTCCTACCACTTCACTTGCACACGTGTCTGTGAACATGAAGGATCTGAACACCCTGAGTAGGTGGTGTGCAAACCCGGGAGCTGAAGATTTCTTTGAAGCTGATGACAAACATAAGAGCAAGGTTTCTTGGAGGAGGGAGGGGACTTATACAAAAATTGAGCTTTCCTCTTCAAAAAGCCATTAAAGGGTAAGAAGGGAGAGCAGCAACAGGATTCATAAAAGCTGAGGATTTTTATGGGCTGGGAGTCGGCAGCAATTAAAATAGCAGACTGCAGTTTGAGCTGTTTAGCCCACTGACACTGTAGCATCTGTAGCAGCACTGTTAAATAGACCAACAGCATTAAATTGCAGATACAGCTTTCTAGTGTCATGTAGTCAACATCTGGGTGCTGAAAACAGCTGTATCCTGGTGCTTTCATGCACAGAAACAGGGGTGTGACTCATGAGTGCCACTAAATCTGGGCTAACCCTGACAGCTCCAGAGAAAGCCATGCTATTAGGAGTTAGGCACCTGCATAAGAATCAAGCTGAACGAGGTCCTGGCCCTCTGACATGCATTTCTCCATGAACTGGGAATTCTTTAGGTTATGAAAGCATTTTTCTTTGCCAAATGGTACATACAAACCTTGCCACCCTGAGCCTGCCTCTCCCAGGCTGCAGACCAGGGACCTACTGGATTTTACAGCAGCTGTGTAAAGTCAAGGTTAAAGAAAGGCCACAAGGCACAGGACTGGAAGACCTGTCAAGGGTATCACATAAATAAACTGTGCTTTTAGATCCATCCTTGCTTTCAGTGCACCTTAACTCTTCCCTGCAGCAGAAAGACAGCAGTGACAGTGGCCAAGGCAAACCAGATTTTACCTTAATCAACTGACATGCAGGAAGCAATGTTAGCAGCTGTGAGAGGGGAAGCACAATCTCGTCTCTTTAACGTCTGCAGATACTTTTCAATGACTGCAGCAAAGGTGTGGTAATAAAAAAAAAGAGACACCCCTGAAGGACATCAGTGCAGGATTGCCATTGTAGGGCTTTGCCTACCAAGTACCCCTGGCCCAGTTTAGGGCAGGCTATGACAGCTGAATTAAGAGCAAGCCCCAGCTATGCCAGAGTTTCATTTTATAAGGGCAAACCTAATAGATGATGGCTGCATACAGACTGAACAGAGGACATACCTGTGACTGCTCAAGGGCTACCATACCTTTACAAGGCACTAGCCTCATCAGTGAGGTACACAAAATGGATGGCTGAACAGCTGCTGGCGTTGCGGTTTGCAAACCTCTCCCACTAAATGCTGCATGCTAAACTCAGAGATGAGCAAGGGAAAAGGGGGCTTGAGAAAGAGTAAGCATATCCAGAGCTCAGCAAAACTAAATTACTTCTCCCAAATTCAGCTTTATTTAAGGTTTCGACTCCATTTTGAGTGAATGCTTTGAAAAAAATCCTTAAGAGAATACTCTGAAAATTAACCATTAAATCCACTCAGATTCAGTTCACTTAAAACATTAGGAAATCAAAGCCAGCAAAATTATCTTTGTAGACATGCCAGCCTGGCAGATATATATAAGCTTTCTTTTTATGCAAGCTTTGCATTGTGTTAGAGCCCAGCTATTGCTCAGAACAACAATTAAAGACTACATTAAGGCTACCTGCGTAAGCACTTACACTTGTGCTCACTGAGCTTCAGCAGCAAAAGAAATTGCTGCAGACTTTCAGCTAACGGGAAAATGACCAAATTGTTTCTTTAGGAAAAGAAAATACCTTTTGGTAGGTGGCTCTGTGGCCAAAACATGCAGAATAAGGGAAAAACTAGGAAAAAAAAGAAAAGACCTCAACCCTGAAAATAAAGGTGCCAAGCATGCATGCTACACTCCCACATCTGGGCCAGCTAGCAGGCATCAGGCAAGGGGACCTCTAATTCTTGAGATACAAGCAAAGAGTTTATCTATCTCGCACATTCAGCTCAGAGCAGCTTCCCCCCAGCCACAGTTCAAGACAGGTCAGCAGAGCTGTTTCTGAGGTTACTAACAGCAGAGCTGTTTCTGAGGTTACTAACAGCAGAGCTACATGGATGGAGGTGTTTTGGAGAGCCCTTTTAAGCTTTCTGGAGAAGCTCTCGGTCAGCTGCTCCATTCTCCATCCTAGCACTCGCACAACTGCGGCGAGGAACGGCAGCACTGGTGAAGCCACCAGCAAGGCAGTGGCATGGCACATCCCTGGAGGGCTAGTGAGTGCCTTTGAGATCATCTACGACAAAGCCTCATTCACATGCACACATGTCTTTGGAGCAGGGGTGGCCCAGGAAGGCTTCTCCAATCAGATATAACCAGCACCATCAGGACAGAGGCGAGCCCTGAGACCCCCCGGCTGCCTGCCCTGAGTCACCCCAGGAGGCACCTCCTGCCCGCCGGAGGCCCTCCTCGGCCTTCCTCCCAGATGACTAAGGATGATGGGGAGGATGGCAGGGAGCTGATCGCCAGTGGCTGCAGTTTCACAATGTGAGACGTCTGCAGGCCGTGACTGCAAGCTTCTAAGCCCTCAGGAAACACAGAGAAACAATTTCCAAATTGTTTAGGAGAGATTGTAGCAGCTTCCCTGGGGCAACAGCTAAATGCTCCTTTGCAGCTGTTGCTCTCTGGGCTAATTCTTAAAAACAGGAGCGAGCCCATGGATTTGCTGCAGAAATGATCTCAGTTTCATCCCAGACATATCCACCCAGTGAGCCGTCATCCTCCCTTTTATGCAAGCTACTGTCTTTTCTCTAACAATGAGAATGGGGCGGGGGGAAATAGCTTATTAGTGATAATTACGATCATTTTATAATGTCTTACTGCCCTCTCAGCTACTAGATACCCCTCTTAGTTCCGCACCGCTCAGTTTGTGCCTGCAGAATCGTAGCAGTCACTCTGCAGCTTCATAGGCCTGACTCCGCCTCTGCTCAGAAAGAGATCAGCCAACTATTGCTTTTCATCTTCCTCAGCTCTGGAAGGACAGACCGTCTGTTTTAGAGCCCCCCCACCCTGAAACAGCAGCCTTTTCCCAGGCCGGCTGGGTGCCCTGGTGAGGAATGCTGACAATCTGCCATCCAGGAGCAGAGCTGTCAGCATTACTTCCCTACTGCTGAGCCCTCAGTCATCACTTGCATGAAGGGTAAGTATGCAGCCCGCTGCCTTGTGACAAGAGCTGTGACTTTGTTTAGGAGCCAGGCACTAGGAACGAGTACCAGGGAAATGTGGCTTAGTGGAACAGGAAACATTAACAATCAGTGATAAAAAAGAAAAAAGCAGACAGTACGTGTCTAACTCAGCTGGAAGTACCACTCTGCGACTAGCTAAGAGTAGTGACAGCCCCCAAAAAAGCCAATAAAGAAATAGCTTTTCCACTTCAAGGCTGACTTTTAAAAGAACAGAGTAAATTTTCTCATGTACATCTGCATACAAGAAAAGCCCCTAAGCAAAGCTGCCTGCACATTGCAGTAACTGCTGGCACAGGAAAAAGGGCATGGAGTTTTCAGCTTCATAGCTGGTTTAAGGGGCTGTTGCGAAAGCCCACAGAGATGGCCTCACATAGTTCCATCACCCTCTGGCAGCAGGTTAGGTTAAACCAGTTGTCTATGAGCTACCACAGCTTTGGGCATAAATTACTTTTTTTTCTGGTAGAAAAAAACACGATTGGGATAAGCGTTTCTGGCTAAAAGGATTTCTCTCAAAACTCATTTCTGAGTGAAATAGTTCAAGTGATAGAGGAATGGTGGAGAGAAGAAAATTATTCCCCCCTTTTTTTTTTTTCCTTCATGTGTTTTAGTTAAGGCGGTTAGCAGGCTGGAAAAGCTGCATTAACACCAGATTCATATCTATACAGTCCTTTCAAGTTGTTACGGGGTTGATAACCTCTGTCCTTCTAACCCACAGTAAATAGAGGAGCTTAATTGCTCCGGAAATGGGTAACAACTCACAGATCCCTTCACTCCTAGCATGCTGTTTGCACAACGCCTAGTGCTGGGAATAACCAGAAGCCGATTTAATCATCTGAAGTAATCCCAAAACTCTACTAAATCCCATGTGAAACTTAAATGTTTTGTCTTGCTCTTATCTCCACTGGGCAAGTAGCTGCTCCACAATGATTTTTTAAGGCTGGAACTTACCTGGCAGTGCAGTCACTCATTTGGGTCTCCATCCAAGGACCTGTGGCACTGCCAGGGGCCTTGAACACTGCATTTGCAGTTGGTTCTAAGGAAGGTCCCTACCAAGCACAGAAAATGAAGGACCTCTGCTGCAAGAGGCAGCATTTCTCACACAGGGACAGGGACCTTGCCTATGGATGGAATGCTGCTCTCCATCTCCCAAGGCATGACCTTGGGCAGGCAGCACGGGCTCTCCGGTCCCGAGTTTCCTCTTCTCTAGAACAGAGATATGATATACAAGTGGGCTGAGAGCCTTGCAGAGAGGTGCTATCGCCGGTACAGGGAGTTATCGTCCCAGGCCCAGGTCCAAAGCACACAGCAACATGAAGGAGAGCCATGCCCTCAAAGGACCCTGGCTCTGGCATCCAAGCCAAGAACAGGCTGGATTTATTCTCTGAGGGAATCGCAGGTTTGCTGCTGTTACTACATGCCATACTTTTACCTTTGTAAATGGCAGTAGGTGCAAAAGATCCCGAATGCTGGACGACAAAACCCAACAGAAATTACGGTTAATGAAATAATCTCCTCCTAAGCAGTATATGACGGAATTCTCCTGCAAGTTATAATCAAAACCATATGTACAGTCATAAATATCAGAGATATTTACAAAACACTGACAAGATCTTAAAAACAAAAGCAGTGATTTCCTCATCTCGCTGGAAGCCTTACAAAACGTGGGGTAGATTGTCTCGTTTAAAATATTCTGCTGACCACAGAGCTTCACTGTAATGGTTAGTCATTCTATATGTATTTACTGCTTCGGTTAATCTACTATAGCCAGTTACAAACTATTGCAAGTCGAAGATCATGAAGCAGGGTCAATAAAAATTTTGTTTATGTGAAATCCACTGTTGTTGTAGCAGTTTTACACAAAAGGTAAATCAAACCCCCATCCAAACAACCACTTCGCCTGCACTGGCACCTGGCATCACTACAGACATCTAGCAGAATTACTGGAAAGGCTGTAAAACTGGCCAATTTAAAGTGGTTGTGATTAGTCTATACTGGGGTAAATGCCTCTGCTTTGATGTTTTTCTAAAAACCTAAACAAAACAAAACAAATACCAAGCACTTAAGCATAGAAGCCTCACCTCTGGCTTTGCCTACAAAGTCTCTTAAGGGCAACTTGTAGGCGTTGCAATCAAACCAGGTTGTTGATGCAGAGCACAAGCTTCATGTGGGTGCCAGTGAGCAATACAACCTCATTTCCCAGCACCTCACCCAGGAGCTGATGCCCCTTTCCTTGTAAATTCAGTGTGTACCATTAGGCCAAGACTCCACAAGTAACTGAACCTCATCGTGAGGTCCCAAGCAACTCCCAGGTCCTTTGGGTGTCAGGACACCTTGAGGGTGTTCAGTTCTTAGCAGGACCAAAGTCACCATCTTTTGCTCTGCCTGGCTTCAGCACGGAAGGCACGAAGCAACGCTGTGAGTAGCATGTAACAGTTATGCAGCATTTCCAGGGTCCTTACTTCACACATGAAAAATACCCCAGTGGCAAGACAGAAAAAACATTATCACAAACACCTATAATACTCTCTATAGCTTTATAAATTTGAAATAATCTTTTTTTTAAAAGACTTAAGTTGATAGACTTCACAGCAGTTAATTTAAAAAAACAAAACAAAACACGGAAAGGTGAGGAAAGTCATTTAGGCACTTTCTAGGAAGGACTGAGATGCTCCTGCTTAGAAACAGGCAGTCAAAGTAGTAAAGACTTTAGCTTAGTTCTGATTTAAGTTCCATCACAAAGAAAACTATTCCATTTCAGCTGTGTTGTAAATTCAATGAAATTGCAAGAAATTGTTATGGTCTAAATTTTGTTTCAGAGGGGAAAGAAGACATTTAGATTGGTGGCCTTTCATATTTTATTTTGCTTGGAAAACACAGGCATTCCTTCTTATTCCTCTCTCCCTCATTTCACTGGAAAAGATGAAACACCAGCATGTCAGTGTTATCCTGACTACACACCATTGCTACTGCCACAGACTATGGGCAAAGGTCTTGCTTCTAGGATTTCATTCCTCGTTTTCTACAAAGAAAAAGAGAAGGAGCCACCATTTTTGCAAAAGGTCAAAATCTGTCTTAGTCTGGAAAAATTCCTGTTAATTTCAATTAATTTTGAATCAGGCACAGATTTTATCTCTGTACCTCACATTGATCCCCAAGGTTCAGCATTCTTCCTATCCTACTTTGGGTAAGACAAAATTTTTGAGAAAACCCTATTAAGACAATATTCCCAACTAGGAAAATAATGGCCCAGTTTCTAAGACCATTTCATATGTACCATGAATATGTGAGCAGCCTTATTTTACACCCTCTTAGTCAAAACTTAAAGCAGAGAAACAAGTTTTTGATGCACATTTATAAAGATATGACCACTGGATGCAGGAGCAGAAACAACAACAAATTATTAAATTCTTATTCTACTATATGTATGCCTTTACAGAGATACTTATTTATCACTGTTATTAAAAGCTCGTAAGGGACATCTCTAAAAGCTGTAAGCAACAGTGAGCCCTTCAATAGACTATAAATCCACAGATGCTTAACTGGCTTTTCAAAGCTGCCAAGCACCAGCGCTTGTGAGAGATCAGCTCTTTAAGCCATCATTTGTGTATCAAATATTAAGTTCAAATGCCTACATTTTGGATACTTGCTGTTGAAAAGAGAACTCATACTTGTTACAGCAATGGCCTTATAGAAGAGGTTACTGACATCTCTCCAGTGAAGACAAACAGCACCAATATGTCTAGGTCAATGCACACTGTGCCTCTATAGGTAATACACTTTTGGAAGATCCTTAAAAATTAGGACCTGCTGCAATACAAACACACCTCAGGGGAGTTCAAGGCATCCAGATGGCTGCAGTTCTACAGAGACCCCAAAGCAGCAGAAGTCGTCACACACTTTTCTTGTCATACCTCATTTCTTTTCCCACGAAGCTAGAAGAGAATGGGTCAGAGGATACGCCAAATGATGGAAGTGTTCTTTCTGGACTACTTTCAGGTTACTTGAAATTCAATCAGAGTTTTTCAGTTACATAAAAAAAAGAGCAAGAAGGCACATTTAATGCTTCATTTTAGATTCCTAACGTGACACAGAGCAAGGCATTCACATGTGAAAGATTATGAGTCTGTGTCCCAAAGATCCGTTGTACATGGACTGTGACGCCAAGCAGAGCGTTACTGAAATTAGTAGGACTCGGTGTGGATGCTCACACATCACACATGGCAAGAAGTAAAACTGAGGACTCCGAGCCTCGTAATTGTGCTAGGTATCAAGATTAGTTAGAGCATCTAAGTGCGTCTTTCCTTTGGAAGGTATCTACACAGGTTCAAAGCGTTCCTCTTAGGCCCTTAGATTGAGCTTCAGACACTGGAAAAGCTTAGATCAGGCTTTAATCATAACAGATAGCCCGCCAAACAACCATTCCTCCAACACAGAGAGCTCTTTTAATAGATACCTCTTTATTTGAAATGGAATGCATTTTGAAAAATATGAAAAATAAATCACATCTCTCAGAAATCATTTATGAGTCATATTTACACACAATTTTTTTTGACGACACTGATATTTCTGCTCACAATAGGATATGCTAGAAAACATTTGGTACATCACTGCAGCTATAATTCAGAAGCTGGCATTTGCATATCATGAACCTTAAAAAAAGAGGAATTACTTCAGGATGTCACAGAGACAACATCCACTTGATCTTCCTTTTCCCCCAGTTTCTAAATTTTCTTGGTCACCACAGCTTGAATTTTCTTGCTGAATCTGCCCCTTAATCACTTTCTTTTCTAAAGACATGTAATTTTGACCTCTATGAACTGACTGTCCCCACTTCTGCTACCTATACCAAGCATTTGCCTGTGTGAGTTTTACTGGCATTTTTGTTTATTCTCTAATGAAATTACTTCAGCCACAGGCTGCTGGCTTTTTTTTTTTTTTTTTTTTTTTTTTTGTAAGGGGAAGGACAAGCTGATTTCTCTACTTGCAAAGCTCCAATAAGATAGAATATGATCTGCTGGACCTATTTTCATAGCCAGTGCTTACAAGGCAGTGACAGACAGTATTTAACCAAGTAGCTCCAATGAAGACTATGCAGTAGTAGAGGGGCAAGCCAAAAAAAGCCCCGAAACTACCTCATTTATAACATCAAACAATTTCTTGGTCTAAAATTACTATCAGTCAAAAAAAATAAAAACATGGAATTTAGAGCGTGGGAAAGTTGTCGGATTGTCCATGTCAGACAATTTAGCCTTATTTATACTGACAGGGCATGAGCCACACAGTCCGACTGTCCCCAGGGAACCCCAGACAATTTGTTCCCATTCAGTTTCCAGGAGACAGTCTGGAGGCACAAGGGGGAAGCTTAATCCTTACACCCATCCCACCAACTCAGGCTGCAGGCACAGGAACAGCTCAAGGTGGATTTCATGACGTGACCGTCTCTCACATTAGGAGTTTGGCTGACACCGACGTTCTTCAGAAGTTAACATGGCAGGCAATAAAACCGGCAAAAGTTTGTGGGTGAACTACATCAGTTCAAACAGTTTTGAAAGCATCCTTCAGACTGACTTAAAAAACAAGAAACTTAAGGTGAAAGTGGGACATTGATGTTGAACCGGTGAAAAATAGCAGCAAATTCCAAATGAAAGCTGTTTTCTCAAACCTTGATGTCAATTACATCACTAAAATTATCTTTTGTTTTCAAAGTACAAATATTTCCTGAAGAGCAGTAAAATTTCAGCTTTAGACTAGATTCATAGACTTTTGTGACATTCAGGGGCTTGCATCCACTGAGGACAGGAATACCTGCCACTCCTAGAGAAATATGCGTGTGTCTGGCCACATAGGAATTAATTTTCATCAATTACATTTATCCTTCAGTAGGCTAAAATGTATTTTAGTAGGTGAGATATCAGCGATCTGTCTGTATATCTGAAAAGGTGGATTAGTTACTCAGTAAACTGTAATTAATGACTCTAAAGAGAGGAGCCAAATTACAAATTACAGTCTATTTTGTAAGTCTTTGACTAGCTCATTAGAGAATCCCCTTGCAGCTCTAACATCCAAGCATTAGCAGAATGATAATGGCAGATGTACAGAGATGTGGAAATTGGCTATTATGATTGCCAAGACAGCGAACCTAATCCTAGAAGATGCAGCGCACCTTCGATTTCAATTAGTCTCAAAGTAATAACTTTGTTAGGACAGCTGGAATCTACCACCTCAGGCTCGTTATGCAACCCTGTCAGAGGCCAGGATCGGAAAGAAGCACTCAGGAATAACCATGGAGAACTGCTGAGGTCCAAGCTTTAACTCTGCACCATGGCATGTTTTGCACATCCAGGTATGTGACCCCGACACCCGGGGGCAAGGAACAAAAGAGGAAGGCTAAAAGAGACCCTGACTTATTCCTTACAGGGCTGAGCTTAAGCTTATGGCGCAGAGCAAGGGACCATCGTGTGCAGCAGCCAATTCTGACATCTTCTTGTGCATGTCACTTCAGTCTTTTGCTTTAAACGCTTAACAGAAACAGCTTGAACCAAGAATGTGGAGCTTTTACAGTCAAGCTACACCTCAGTTACACAAACTGGAAAGTCCTGGATGTGTGGCTTTAAAAGATTTTGTTTATGTTCACGTTACTTGTAAAGGGGTCAAAAGCCGTTTTCCTCACCACACTAGTTAAAATAGCTAGCCCTGGGGCTGCAACTTTCTATCTTGAACCAGAGATAACGGGCCACACTGCTTTGTCTCGGTTACAACCTCCCTACTTAATTTAAACCAGAGAACTAGGGCTGTAGCAGCACACAACGTGAAACTGCCCATCGCCTGAAGGGCCCTGTCCTAGAAAGCACACCGGCCCGCACGCGCCTGGCTCCTTCCTCTGCACCGGGGTGCACCGCTCCGACCCGCTCTCGCCAGCATCAACAGCCAAATTCCCACTGACTTTTAAGAGGCAGAGGAAGACACACCAGCTGTGCAATTAGCCCTTTGTTTTCCAACTTCATGGCTTCATCAACGTTTTTAGAGACGAGATCGCACGCCCCTCTCAACATCTGACAGTGCTAAACACCAAAATTAATCTAGTTTATCTCAGCTAGAGAGCAACTTTCAGCTTATGAAAACTGTGACCAAAGTAATCCATTTGCACACTAAGACATACATAAAATGGGTTTTAAACTAGGGGCTACTTTAATGCAAGACATTTAAAAACTGCCATGAAAATTCAACACAGGCTGAGAGCCCAGACCGCTTACAGACCAACCGTGCAGAGGGAGCCCTGAACTCGGACACGAAGAGATGCTTCTCGGCTCCCGCCCTCCAGCCCAGGAGCAAGCACATCAAACCAGTAACTGGAATCCAACTGCGATTCCTGAATCACAAAAGAAGTTGGTCGGGTTCCCCTCCACTCATACATTGAACAGATGGGTTTTAATCTCAGAATGACAATCAACGTTACTTTTTTGAATAACTGAGTGTGAATAAATTTGATCATCTTCCACCACGCATAATGTTTTAAAAGAAAATCATTTAAAACCCAGACTGTAATGGTTATGCTCATCAGAGAGAACAGTTTTCAGATGCAGTATGGGCTTCAGCCAAATTCCAAACCATACATCACATTTTCCATGTTAGCGTAATACAGGGTATTTCAGGTAAACATGAAAAACTCTTTTGTCAAATTGCACACAGCCGAACTACCCAGAACTTTTTAGTTCCTTTAGGGAGATAATGTACATACAGTTTTTTCCTTTGCTTTTTGGATACGGCCTACATTCAGAAATGTCTTGCAAAAAGCCTTTAAAAAAAAACAAAACCAAAACAAAAACCAAACAACCCTAATAAATAAAATAAAATACATTAAAATAAAGTTACAGTACATCATGTCTCCTAGAAGTCCCATCACACCGAAGGATCCTTTCCAAGGTTCATAAATAATATATCTGAAATGCTTCTCGGCACCGAGGGCGGCAAAGCGGCGGCAGCAGCAGCTAGCTGGGGTTCAGGTGGTCGAGCCGCTTCTCTCCAGGCTGCCTGCATCTCCGGCGCTTGCCCAGTTTTTGACCAACCGAAGTCTGTCCGCGACGAACGCGCTCAGTCCCGCTTCCCCGAAGCGCTCCGGTAACTTCACCTGCAGCAAGACGGGACAGAGCGCGGCCGGTGAGGGCAGCGGCGGGGCCGGCAGCAGGGTCCAAGCCCGGGGCACCCGCGGGGCCGGGAGCGGGTGCGGGCCCGGAGGGCCGAGGCGGGTCCCGGGGCGGGCGGGGGTCCCTACCTGCGCTAGGCGGAGTTGGAGGCGGTGCGGAGGCGCGGGCCGTGGGGCTGCGCCAGGTGCTGCTGCTTCTGGCGGGTGGAGCGGACGGCCAGGATGGCCTGGCGGTTCTTGTACTGCACCATCTGCAGCGTGATCGCCGCGTTCCAGCCCTGCTCCTGCGCGCACCGAAAGTCGATCTCCTTCCCCTCGGCCATCACCACCGTGAAGTACACGTACTTGCCCTTCCGCTCCACGCAGTCCACTGTCTTCATGTTGGAGAAGTGAAGCTCCTTGATCTTGGCCGCCGGCTCGGCCGGCAGCGGCGGCGGCTGCTGCGGCGGCGGCGGCGGCGGCTGCTTGGGGGGGGCGAGGAGCAGCCCCTCCTCGGTGAGGATGCAGCGCTTCTTCTTCCAGAGCTGCAGGAGCCCGTCGCTCCTCTTCTCCAGCACGCCCTCCTTCACCGCCTTGCAGCCGCTCTCCAGCATCCTCCCGGCATGGGCCGGCGGGGCCGGGAGCCGCGGCCCGCGGGGGCTGGGGTCGGGGGGCAGCCGGCACCACCCGAGGACTCGCCGCCCCGCGCCGGCTCCGAGGCGGAGGGCGGGGAGCGCCCCGGCCCGCGGGGAGCGGAGCGGCTGCCGCCCGTGCCGCGGCGTGGCGGGCTGCGGCGGGCGCGCTGCCGGTGCCGGCGGCTGTGGCGGCGGCTTCGCCCTCCCCTCCGCTTTTGAAGGCGCCTTCCCCCGCCGGCCCAGAGTGACACCCCGCGGAGCGGGCGGCTCCTCCCGCCGGCAGCGGGGAAGCCCGACGGCGCGGCCGCGGAGCGGCGCGGAGGGGAGCGGGGAGGCGGCGCGGCCGCCCCTCCTCCCGAGGAGGGCGAGGACAGACCGCGGAGCGGCGCGGGAAGGGCTTCCCCGCTGTGTGTGCTAGCAATGGTTAATGGAACAATTGAAACGCGCCCTCGCCTTCACGGGGGTAGCGCAGCCGCCTGTGTTTGGGGCAGATTTCCTCAGCCTTCCCCCCTGGGCAACAGCAAAGGCCCCCCGCTTCAGTATGTTTCTGATTCAGGTCCAATAAAACCGGTGCCAATTTTCAGCAACACCCTGGTATTTAAACGATCATCGCTCCATTAAACAAAGGAGAGAGCCTGACACGCGCAACCTCGTGTAACAGCTTTATCCCCACCCTTCCGCACTGCTCCCGACTGTGCGGGGTAGAAACAGCTTCTACTGCATACATAAAATACATCTTTACTCTCTGCAGCAGTTTGAGTAATGTCTAAAAAAAAAAAAAAAAGCAAGTACCCATATCACTTCCCAAAGGAAACACTAGAACCTCAGTACCTGGAAATTTTAAAAGTAGACTAGGAAAAACAACCACAACACTGAACTGGCAGAGCGCTAGGGCCATTTTTCTTGTTAAGCAAATGTGTGGCAACAAAGCAGATTATTTGTTTGGATTCTCCCCCTGAAGTTAGCTTTTGAATTCATTTATTTGAGTAGATAAGTGATCTAAGGCTAATATTAAACTCTTCATTTTTAAGTCTTTTGATGTATTAGATGTAAATCAAAAGCCCACAGAACTGAATTTGGCTGACAAGGCCGATGTAAACTGAAGGCTGGAAGTTTCATATTATGTTTTAGAGCACTGTTTTTTTAAACATGCATTTAACATAGCCATAAAAAAAAGCCCTCCTCGCAGTAATTTTGGCAGCTAGGAAGCAGGTCATGCTGTAGCATAGGTCAGTGGGAGCACATTCAGTATTAATGATAGTTTTAATGGAGTTTATCTCTGATAACATTTTAAAAAGATTTCCTCTTAGAATCTTTTCCTCTTGAAGGTCAAAGTTAATTTTGATAAACTGTTGAGAGGTAAACAATTAAGGTAATAACAGCAATTAAAATTATTTGGCTGTTTCATCTTTTCTGAGGTAACTGGAAGACACTCAAATCAGTAACAAAGGCAACTTGCTAGCCACAAACTGAACAGAAAAAAGATTAATATCTTAAACATTCATTTATCTAAAAATAGTCCCTTCTCCTCAGAGCCTAATATATATGCTGTAAGATACAGTTCATTCTCACAACTATCTTATGCCTATTTGAACAGAGGCACAGACTAATTTTCAAAAGATCTGAACACTACCTGCAGTTCATTGCCATTTGAACCCAAATTCCCCAGCACAAATATCTGCATCTTCAGCTGCTGATGCACATACAGGGAGCCTCAGACATGGCTTCAGTGAGGTAAGAGAATCTTCTGCCTTCTCACTTGATGTGTTCTGTGTCTTTTTCACTCCTGATCAAGTGCATTACATGAGCAGACTTAACTTTGAAACTGTCAAACTAAACCATAAACTGGTTAAACTTTATTCATCTATACCAAACAACTTAATTAAAATACTGAGTTTATGTAAGGCATAGGACATTGAACGAAACCTACAGATGACTAATTTCTAATAATTCTCCTGTTCAATTTTGGTTGCTGCTTCACTGCTGTAAGTAAATAGGCATTTGCTTCCAAGTTAATGCACTAATCAGTAGTGTGGAAGCCAGCCTTAGACTGCGGAGTCCTACATGTTATTCTGTAACAAGCATTCATGAACTCCCCCCCACACACACACCCCCCCAAACACTGCACTGTAACATTTAAGGACATTAACAGATAATCTACATCTGTACATTTTAATGTGAGCTTTTTTGTTTTCAGTGCTAATAGTAGTTTGTAATTAATCAAAGGAAAGAAGTGAGACTAGCATGGAAGGCCAAAGATCGCAATCAAATACACAGGAGAAAGGGAATAAATTCATTCTACTTTGGCTTTCTACTAGCATAAAGTTCTCCGAAGTGTTGAATATCAGATTTTTAATGCAGCTCTAAACACTGATGGACATACTCTGCTAATGTATAGACTCACAACAACTGTTTATTCCTGGTGAAATTCACCTAAGCATGTGATCAGAAGTAAACATGCAAAACATCCATTTGAACTTGTACTCTGTAAGCCAGCAAATATTAACAGCCATTTAAAATACACTACATTTACCAAAACCACCAGATCAGTCAAAAGCTAGAAGACTAGGGTAAGATGAAATACCAACAGTTTCATGGTAAAAGAACAAGATAACCCAATTTAGTTCTGCAGAATTTGCCAGTAAAGGATAACAAGCTTCATTTTCCTGGATGGAAGTCAAAACTGAACTTCCGGAAATGTTTCTTGTATTAAGTATTTGGAAAACCCACATTCAACACAGTTAAGCACACTACATTATCCCACCAAGGTTTTACTTTAAATATATATTTAAACCACTGCAATTATATTAAATGTTCCATGTCCGCTACCTTCACTGAAGTTTCACTAAATAGTATGCAGGTGCTGCATCCATTCCTCCTGAAATATCTGATGTGCAGATGCCTCCTACTGTCAAACTTGAAATACTACAACCTGAAAAAACTGAATCTGACCCTTCAAAGTCTCTATATCCAAGATGCATTTATTCCTTATTAAATTTTTCCTTCTCTGTGTTCAAGGTCTATACTGGTAACAGAAGTGTTCGGTTGTTAAATACACTGGTCTTCTATATCATAAGCTCTCTTAGACTCAAGTAGTTGAAATTTTGTATGTGTAACCTTAATTAAATAGTAATTATCATAAGAGTAATTAAAGTGTTCTTTTTAAACCCTGAGGCAAGTTAAACATTGTTTTGGTAAGCCACCGTGAAAGACTAAAAAGCCCATAATTTTACTAGTGTTCTCCTGGGTAAGGAACCTGCAGACAGGAGCTTGACACCAACTATCAACTATTAGTTTCAAAGGGATGCTAAAGCTATCCTGAGTGACAATCCCTAAGCACCATCATTTCTTCCATTACTGAGAAGTGGCTAAAACAGAAAAAGCATTAGAAGGGAAACTTAAAGGATATATGAGCTGGTCACTGCTAGACAGAAGAAAAAAAACAACAAAAAAAACAGTCAAGGGTTGAGAAACACAGGACAAATAAGTGTGTTGCAATATGTGATTAAAGCAATTAGACAATAAGTGGTTACTTCTTAAAGTACTTTTTGACCTTTTACCATTTCCCAGTAATTTCACTGGAACTTGCTGCTGACTGGACACTGAAGCATTACACATGTGATCGGGGGGGCAGACTCTTCCTTTTATGAACTCCATCTCACAAATAGCTGTATATACCCCACAGTAAACCAGGCATAAACAGATGAAAGATTTACCGTAACTATCAACCACACTGCCCCGGGCCTTCACATTCCATATAACTCATGGCAGTACCAAATGAAGAAACTGTGTGTAATGCACAGACTACTGGCACTGGAAAAGCCAGGCTGGAGCAGCTGCAAAGTCTCTTGCACTTCAGAGACAGCTGTCTTCCAAAAATATTAAAAAGCACTTAAGCACACATTATAGAGCAAAGCTAGCCTGGAAGAGGCCTTAAAAGTCTCTCAGATTTGACCACCAGAGTAAAACATGCTGCGAGTTCAGAACATACTGACTGCTTCTCATCTACTGCAGGGTAAACATAAGTTTGGGCAGATACAAGACTTGATCATACAGAAGCAAAGCTCACAACAGCTCAGCTTAGGAGTTAAGTCCCCTCTGCAGCTGCAGAGACAACTTTTCTTGTCACCTCAGCACACTTCAGTTAGATACCTGTGAAAACAAGAACTTCTACCACACCCCCACACTCCCTGTGCACCCACTCCTGGTATACACCAAGCAGACCCAAATGTGGACTAGCTTATCTTTTGCTTGTTGCGCTGTCTTGTCTGCTTTACTTACTCTAATTTTCCTACAAAAGCTGAGATATAGGCCACATGTGGAAGACTGCTAGGTCTGAGCAGATGTCTAACAGGAGTATTTAAAGAGGAATGAGACCAATCTTGTCCAACATGCCATGTGGACAAACTTACAACTCCTCTTGATGGTGTACAGAAATAAGACTTCCTATTTCCAGGAGTTGGATTTATGTTCACTTTAGGTAAGCATTGCAAAAGTCATTACTTCAACACCCTCTTGAAAACTCACAAGGAACCAGTGAATCTCAAACAGAACTACACAGTTAAGAAATGAAACCCAGTGTGGTAGCAACGACTTCTGACCCATACAGTAGTCTTGGATTGGAGGAGGCTGTATCTACAGAATGAAGGGGGAAGCGCTGTAAAGCCGAGTCTACCTACTCCAACAGCCATGTGGCTCTACCTCCAACCTAGCAGGCCATCAAGGCCATTGCATACAGAAATGACTTAATTATCAGGCTGTCTGCTTTGTACTGACGAGTTTAGCGTTTTATTTCCTTAAGCCACTGAGTACAGCAGCACAATACTCCTCCCCAACACAAGGAATTTGAGAAGCAACTGCTGCACAAACACCTTTGGAAATAGGAAAAATCTGGCAGACATACACAAAGAGATGATTAGCTTAAGTTCCCTATCGATTTCTGAATCAGGTCTATGATGAGCCGTAAAAAACACAGGGAAAGTTTACATATCAGCTTGAAGACAAAGATGAACACACTCAATTCCTTCAGTTTTCTATATTCCGCTGTGTTTTTTCATTTAACAAATAAAAGTAAGTCAGAATATCTGCGACATAGCTTGGGAAACATCAGTTTCAAGAATCCAACTAAGAATGTGAGCTTATGAAGCTAGTTAGCTGTAGAAGACATTGGTAAGAAGTGTTGCTATGCCTAGTGTTTAAATAACCTAAAGTAACATTTCTAACTGTACCAGACATCACCCTTCTCCAGAAAGTAAAACTGAAGAATGCTACAATTAAATCTGGTCTACCACTTTCTTTTAGGATACTGTACTTTTTTTTTTTTACCATTAGCAGTTATACCAATCAGGAAAACTCTTTAGTGCTAATGTAATCTAATCTACAATTGCTGAAAGTGTAGAATTACCAAGAAGCATCCCTCTCCATCAAGCATAAGCTCTGAGCACCCTTCCCTCTTATCCAAAGTCTCAGTTAATTCTCCTATCTCTTTCCTCACCAAACACCCATTTTCCCCCTAAGATAATTCTCCCCTCAATACAGCAACCAAAACTGGACAGAAAACATCATTTACACAGATCTTAAATTTTGGTGCAGTACTGCAACAACTGACCAAGAGATCCTATTTCAGTGAGACATTTTCCTAGCCTGCACTTAATAACAAGGTAACTTATCTCTCTCAAATACTACATGAACCGTTTTCTCCACAGCTGGTATAAATCCATGAGAAGTGAAAAGAATGACTCGCAATACTCCAATCAATGTTGAAAGTTTAGTGTTCCTGCTACACACTGCCTTTCAGAATTGCTAAACAAGAGTATTGTTGATCACAAAACTATGCTAAGCACCAAAACAGTTTTTATTTAACAGATGCCGTAAGAACTGGCACCTCAATTTGTATGATTACATCCTTCCCTTTGCTGCAGTTCAGAGAGCACAAGAACTGCTGATTTAGAACTAGCAAGTCAACCTAGAGAGCAGCTTACCAAAATCTGTGGACAGAGATGAATTCACGGCTCTGGATCTTGCAGGCTGCAGGTGAGCTTTGACATCTACTAAACTCCCCTTTTCCAATATTGCATCCCATTATACAATATGAAGATATTAATGAGAAAGCAATCAAAACAAGCCAAATTTCTTAAGAACCATGACTTCTGAAATTCAGTGGATAACTTTTAATGGTGCTTTCTCTCTTAAGATGCAGTTGCCAGATGTTGTTAATAAAAATGGGCTAGATCTAAGTAAGGACTTCAGATACTTTTCATGTCCAAAAGTATGAACCCCAAAGGCCCATATTAACGACTGCTCAAGCTCATAGTATACCATGAGTTTGGTCTCCACATGCACTGACATTCAAGTTTAAGCTTAATCTTGGGAGACATTCAGAGAAGAGACCAAGTGATACCCAAACACCTGGCAGGGTCAGTGCCTCAAAGGATAAGCATATTCTGTCAGGATTTATATCATGACAAACACAATCACATCCACTTTAACATACAGCTACTGGAGAATGTGATGTTAACCTTTCATTATTGTATTTTTATATGCTATGATCTATGAGTTACCTAAAACACACTTAAGAGCACAGCTTCAACAGTACTGTCTTATATACAGCTATAGGTAACAAGAGCTCCTTCTGCCAAATCCATGAATATCTGGAGACAAGAAAGACGAAGCCTGACAGGGATTCTGAAATTAAGCAGTGTAGTATTTAAACATTCAAGGAATAAAAAAATAAATTAAAAAATCAATTTATTCAGAGCACACTAGACCTTCATGCTCAGAGGGGAGCTGAGGATTCAGAAGAGCACTTGGGATAAGCTTCATTCTGTATTACCTACCTACCCTCCCAGCAAGAAACATGGTAGAGAAACTCTTCCACCAACCCCATCCTCATGTGGCTGTTGTCTCCTGCTTGCCCTGCTCTTTTCAAACCTTTATGGCTAGGTCAGTATATCAGTGGCAAGAAAAAAAGAATAGCTACAGCAGAAATAGAACCATGCCTAGACTGGAAATTTATTTCCGACCCCATGAGGGTCTTCCTGTGCCTCAAAAAGTTATGTGGGTACTTGCTTAGAAGATCAGAACTTCTACTTATGTGAAGGACAAGACTGCGCAGAGTAGAGTAGCATCTTAGTGACTGGGAAAACTCAAATGGAAAATATCAGTTCATAGTATCTTCAAGTGATCGACGTCACATCTTCAAGAGGTCAAATCCACATCTCAAGAGCACCTCCACTGCTAGGTGGGAAGAAAGACTAGTGTAAGAAAGATCTTTTAGTCCGTATGTTTCAACTGACGAGGAACATCCAATATGGAAAAAGTATGAACCAGAATGTGCAAACATAAGCGTAGTGAATAGAACATTAGGTGAGGAGAGAGGAATTCCTTGGGGTTTGTTTCCTCCTCCATAGATGCTTGACACAGTGAGTACAAACTAGATTACAGCTAAGTGTTCTAGCACTCCTTTAGGCTGAAGGGCAGATTTTGTTCAGGACAACCTAGCTGTCTACACAGACTGGAAATACAAGGCACTTTTCTTGGCTCCAGATTTCATCCTAATAACCAATGCCTTAGTCAGGCATGGCAATACCGAAGTCCTTTATCAGATCTAGTCCCACTTCTAAAATATTGTCTTCTCAAAATGGCAGTGTTGACCAATCACTCGAAACACCTAGCTCAGATTCACAAGTATTACACTGCAAATGGGAAGTATGGATTGAGCTTTCCAACTATTGTGTTTATTTTTAAAATGCTACATAATTTACTTTTCAGTAACTCTCAACTTTTGTTTCTAGTAAAAAGTGAACTGCAGCATGGAAGATATGCCTTACCAGTTTACACATGCAGATACACACATTATAATGAAACAAGACTAGCTTCTGAAAATACTAGGTTTTATTCACACCCCAGTGGTAAACAATAACCTTAATATGATGACTAGGTTTCTTTTGTAGATCACTATGTCACATAAAATACAAAACCCATAGCATAAACAAGCTGACAGTTATGAATGTTTAATGTGGTCTTGTTGGAAATTAAACAAGTCATACTAGTCTTCTCAAGTAGTCAAATCCAAAATGCATCATCATCTCCTAGTTAATACAAGTCACTGCCATTTCTATAACAAAGTAATGAAGGCACAGCTAGTGCAAGCAGACTTAAACCCGTTCAGACTACTGGGCTGAAAAATACTTTGGTTGGTTCTTCAGGAGAGAGTTTTCTCTAAACAAATATTGGTCTCAGTTAAGAGGTCTGATAATCTTCACAGCTGCAGTCTAATAGCTACATGACAAGGACTTCACAAGAACCAAACTATGTAGCGATGAATTAACATTCATGCTTTAGGGGATTTACTGCATTCTACATATTGGCAGAAAATTATACTGTTAAAATGCTAGGTAGATTGAACCTACATTTTAAACTGGTTCTTATGTGTTTGATTTCTTTTTTTAACAAATTGGTTACTTAATTCTACCAAGATACAAAACATAAGGCTGTAAGTAACTAATAGTTGTGTTTAGGCTATTACAGTGCAGGTAATCCTCAAGGCCACATACACACTGCTTCACTGCTGCTTGCATTCTGCTGGGTTTTGATCCTTCTGTTGAGAAAAAAGGAAATATCAGTTTACACATATCAGTGTTGTAAAAGAACTGTTAATATTGCTAAGCATACTTTCTCAAGTTCCAGCACTCAAGTTGTTCTTTCATCTTTTCCCTTAAACTAATTGCCTACTAATAGCAATACTGCTATCTTTGGATGTGGCAACATGCACAGTGCACTTATTTTGGCTTTGGTAGTGCACAGGTATGATCCCGAACAAAAATCAATTTAGAACTAAGTGTGGTGGGATCAGACACTAAAACTGGAAAAAGGAAGAGGAGATTTATGCATAGTAACAAACAACTCTGTTTAGAAGAAGCATCCAGGCCTTCTACACAATTTGAGGCACAAGAAACCCTGTGGTCAGTAACAGGGGCACAGCCATATTCCAGAAGCACTGCAGAGCAATGCAATGGAACATCAAATCATGGTACGTCCTTAACACTCTAAAAACATATTTTGCAATAAATTCCAGTTGTTAAATTCTAATGTGGAGAATTTCTTCGGTTATATTGAAACAGACAACCAACAATATCTCACAGTAACATGGGAATTTAAGGAAAATGCTTTCTGGGGGCAGAGTTCAGTTTCAAATTTTACTGCACTGCCTTGGACTGGATAGCTATTTTCTAGGACCACAGTGCTTTAATAAATTCAGCTGGCTTTCAGCCTGTGATCAGCTTACAACTATTTATTCTTATGTCAATATACTATAGTACCGCTACTGTCTCTAGCCCTTTAGCAGCTCTCTC
Source organism: Strix aluco (assembly GCF_031877795.1). Taxonomy (NCBI): domain Eukaryota; kingdom Metazoa; phylum Chordata; class Aves; order Strigiformes; family Strigidae; genus Strix; species Strix aluco. The sequence continues at coordinate 46,090,647 of NC_133935.1, read as the reverse complement.
TGAAACTGAGTATAGTCTTGCCCTTTCTCAATTCTGTTTAGCCTAGAAAAGCAATCTGAAATGGTGGAAATAAGTCCATCTTGCAGCTGTTTCATTCTGATTCCAAAACTCTCTTGAATAAGAAACAATTTGGATATGCTATAGTAGATGAAACATCACCAACAGGCTGTTGATTTACAGTTCTCTACCCTACAGCTTTCTAGGTACAATGCTAAGATTATGTAATTCTTTCAATAGCACTTTGATTGTAGCTCAAATAATTTCTACTGAAGATATGCTGCCTCCTTATTTGAAATTGCAATTACATTTCGCAGCAGATGACCTTTTCAGTTCACAGACTTCATTTTCATGACTGCAACTTTCACCTACCACCATTAGATGCTTTCAGGCGGCCAAACATGCCTTTCCCTCAGCTAGGAAAAAGCTATGAATTCAGAGTGGCTCACAATCACTTTTCCAGCAAACTGAGCCTGACTAGTGATTCGCCCTGCCCATGGAATAAGAAAGCTGCCAGTTGCTCTTGGCTGTTCACATTTTAGTACTTGGCTGTAGATGCATTCCTGAACCTTGACTTCTGCTACCTCAAACAATAAAAGATTTGCTAGTACCTACCCTGAAAAAGCTTTTTTTGTACTCTGCTGGGAAAAATCTGTCAAGAGTCAGCTTGTGACAAGTTCCCAAAAACTGAACCTGGATTACAGAGTTCTCTGCATGTCCTTAAAACCATTATAGAGCATTTTCATCATTAGCAGCAACTTACTGCAAGACTATAGAAAACCAAGCTTGACTAATTTCAGTGATCAAAGCCAAAAGTTACTTCTACAAAATTAATCTTGGAGAAAGAACTTGAAAAAAAGTTGCTCTACCAATATTAAGTCTGTCAGAACTGGGACTGAAACAGACTCCGCCAAAACATACTCACACCACAGGAAATATTGATTGAATACTTAAACTAAAAATCAAGATTTAACCTACATAAAATTTTAATTGTACGCATGCATACACAAGCTTCAAACACTTCTTTTAGTTCCTTACTTTTGGGTCGTAATCAGGATCATTTTCTTCATCTGCTTCTTCTTCCCCCTCCTGAAAGAAAACACTTGTTTGTATTTCTCTGGCTTATCCACACATTCAGCTTCCTGAGCCATTTTCAAGAAAATTAAGATTAAATTATACTATTAAATTACCACTTTAAGTTATGCACATTGTATTAGTTTGCCCTCCACAAAGCACATCACCTTTTGACATCAGTTGTAACTTCATTTGTAAAGGTACCTGAGGGTTGTCTTCCTTTAGTTTTTGTTGTTGTTTTGTTGGTTTTTTTTAAAATATTCACCCTAGGTCCACAAAACTATGTGTTGTATCTTACGGTCATAGATACTTAAACTTAGTGTCCTGAGCATTCAAAAGTCAAAGGAACTCTTATTCTAGACAAACTACAAAAGGGAAACTATTTAAGTCAAGGCCATATGTCAACTTACCTCATCATCTGCCTCTTCACCTTCTTCATCATACTAGGAGAGAAAATAAATGGTTTTGATAGTGTCATAAATGCAGCCATTTATGGCTCAAGTACAGCCAGGTAACTCACAAGTAGGTGCCAGAGACCACACTGTATTGTGCTCTAAGAGAACTTCCTATATCTGACAGATTTAAAAATGTTTTATGCATCGGCATGAGCAATGTCCAGTCTCTTAAACTATGCTCTGGCAGAGAAAACTGTCTACCTTAAGTCCCTTACATGAAACACTGGGAGAGCTTATTAGACTGTGCTATAATGCCTGTGGCCAGTAGAGTGTGTCAAAGTTTAAGGTAATCTCTACAGTGAGTCACTTCCCTCTTCCACCGCCCCCAGCCAAGGCTTCAGACTAAGGGCTACCATTTTACATGCTAAAAATTAATTTTAAGACAGGACTTATCCAAGCTATCTTAACTGTCAAACTGTCCTTGTTTGTGCAGTGGCAGGGAAGAGAAAATATTTTATCCATATAAAGTTCTGGGGTTTTGTGGTTTGTTTTTCAAGCTTAGCTCCTTTAGAGGACTTCTGCAGAGCTTGCTTTGAACATTTCTGCATGCTTTGAATGTGCTTATCTACCGTTTTTTAATAAGAATGCCCTCCTGAAAAGATCAGGCTTGAATCTCAAGGAATTTGGTAGCGCAGTATCATTGTAAGCACAAAGAACAGGCTGAGCAGCTACATAGACTGATTTCTTCTCTGGCAGCTCATCATAGTTCTACTGAAGTATTGGGTATGCCACCCTAGGAATGCCTTATACACAAAATTCTACTCAGACATCCTCCACACGTTCAGCTTCTACCAGTACTTTTGCCACAAAACTCTGAAGTCGCTGCTTCAAAGATTAATTACTTTCATGCTGCTCTACTGCTCTAGGAAGCTCAACTGAAACCAACATTGATACATACCCTTCTAAGGATACCAATGTTGTAAGCCAGAAGTCAGCCACAGTCTTTAAGCACCATCCTTTTGATGTTTTTAGCATTCTGAAAAACTGTTATACTTACGTCATCATCATCATCTTCAATAGCTTCTCCTGTGAAGTACAATACTGATCGGGGGACTATACGTTCACGCAAGAAATGACCTATTTCAAAGTCTGCAGCAAGGATTGCCTCAGCATCGTCATCCTGCATAAAACAACATTATTTCCTAAACCATGAGCTAGTAACTACTTTTGACACAAAAACACAAGTTGCACAGACTTTGATGTAGCCAAATTTACATAGATCCCATGTGCTGACTTTTTTGGTACTCCTAATAAAGAAAACACAAATACAGACTATTCATCACAAGTACTCTCAGTTAAATACAGAAACAGTTAGAACTGGAGCTGTTAAATGAATTCCCAAATAAATTTAACAAACACTTTGTATATAAAGGTATGAATTCTTCTACTGGTGTTTCCCCTCCACCTCCGTATTTTAAATAAGCCAACTTACCAGGTCTCCACTTTCAGGAACTGTAGGAAGAAAAAAAAACCACAAACAAGTGAGTGAAGTACATACTACATTTAAAGTTAATGCAGATAAAGTAATGTTCAGTTTACCTTCAGGAGGACTAAAGAAGTTGAAGAAAGAGTCATTGGAAACAGTTTTTGTCACCGTTCTAACTGTTCCACGACCCTTATGCTTCTGCTTCTTCTTAATGGTTTTCAAAGTAACATTCTTTCCTTTTTTCCAGTCTATTTGGCAACTGAAGAAGAAAAAGAAAAAAACAGCTGCAGCTTAATACCATTCCACTTGTTACAGGTACCTACTGAGACTATCACAACTACATGGAATACAGTGAATAGAAAATATTAAGGTAGTATTTATACAGTGCTATCTTTTCATTAGTTTATATGTTGAGAACAAGCATAACAGGTTCATTTTAGGATTTAAGTGTTTTTATCCAAAAGTTTTTCCTTCCCCACTCAATCTCTGAAATGCTAGTTTTCATTAGCTACCAAGTTCTAACTAGTTTCCTATAAAATAATAGCATCACACTATTTTTAGAGCTACCTATCCATTATAAAGTAATGTCTTATTAGGTCATGTTAGGAATATGCCAAAGTCTACCACACCTATCATTGTAATCAGTAAGTCCTTAAAATAATGCATCAAGCAGGTGTGTAGATTTTGGTTGTTTTTTAGATTGTTTGTGAGGTTTTTGCCTTCTTTTGTTTTGTTTCTTTCGAGTTTTTTGTTTCTTTGGGTTTTGTTGGGTCTATCCTGCTTACAGACCAAAATTATGCCTGCAGGCTTGTCTCACACTCACAAAGAATTCTAGGGACATGTAAATGAAGTCACATCAATAAGACTGGCCACATTTGCAGAAGTTTCTGATTAGATTCCTTTAAAGAGACTCAAAGGAAGGGGGTGAGTTGTTCTGGGATAAGAAGAGACTTAGTTAAAAGACAAAACAAGGACTAGGAATAAATCATTTTCACAGAAGCAGAGTGTCATCTTACAGTGACCTCGAGGATTTATGCTTTTCAAAACCAGTCCGAACTGAAGACGACAAAACAGTTTTATCAAAGCTACTCAAGCACTTAAGACTAAATCTTACAGGACATCTGCAGAAATATGTCACATTAAGTGATTGGGAAATGAAGTGGTAAATAAGTCAGTAACTGCAGATTAATATATGTCTAAAACCAACTCTGACTATGCAGTGACAGGCTCTAAATTAGCTATCACTCAGAAGAGCAGTCAGAACATTAAACAGACATTAAGACGAAAGCAACCAAACAGGCCATGATGCAGAGAGCCCTGATGTACGCATAAGGCTAATTATGTACAACTCAGGTTTCTCTTGTCCTGTTCACAAGAAAAGGGACACATACAGGATAAAGAGGTAATTTAGTGTGAGGAATAACAGCTTATTTAGAACAAAAGACATCACGGAGAAAGTAATGTGACAGCTCTTTAAAAATCATGAGGAACCTGGAGTTAACAGGAGATGACTGTTCTCAATTTCTCAAATAGATAACGGAAAGATACTAAAAGGCAAACATTCAACACTTATAAAACAAACTGGGAAACTGCAATATAGCAAGTAAAACTGGATTATACTTCCCAAAATGCAGAAATGCAAAAAGATTGGGAACTACAGGCCAGTCAATCTCACCTCTGTGCCCAGCAAGATCACAGAGTGGATCCTCCTGGAAACTATGTTAGGGCACATGGAAAATAAGGAGGTGATTGGTGACAGCCAACATGGCTTCACTAAGGGCAAATCATTCCAGACAAATTTGGTGGCTGCCTATGACAGGGTTACAGTGTTGGTAGACAAGGGAAAAGCAACTGACATCATCTACCTGGACTTGTGCAAAACATCTGACACTGTCCCACAAGACATTCTTGTCTCTACATTGGAAAGACATGGATTTGACAGATGGACCACTCAGTGGATAAGGAATTGGCTGGATGGTCACACTAAAAGAGTTGCTGTCAATGGCTTGATGCCTGAGTGGAGAGCAGTGACGAGTAGTGTTCCTCCAGGGTCAGTATTGGGACCACGGCTGTTTAACATCTTGTTTGGAGACATGGACAGTGGGATTGACTGCACCCTCAGCAAGTTCGCTGACGACACCAAGCTGTGTGGTGCAGACGCAGACGACACGCTGGAGGGAAGGGATGTGCCATCCAGAGGGGTCTTGGGAGGCTTGAGAGGTGGGACCATGCAACCTCATGAAGTTCAACAAGACCAAATGCAAGGTCCTGCCCATGGGCTGGGGCAATCCCAAGCACAAATACAGGCTGGGTGATGAGTGGATTGAGAGCAGCCCTGCTGAGAAGGACTTCAGAGTAGTAGTGGGTGGAAAACTGACTATGAGCCAGCAATGTGTGCTTGCAGGCCAGAAAGCCAACTGTATCCTGGGCTGCATCAAGAGAAGCATGGCCAGCAGGTCAAGGGAGATGATTCTCTGCTCTTGTGAGACCCCACCTGGAGTACTGTGTCCAGCTCTGGGGCCATCAACATAAGAAGGACATGGCCCTGCTCGAGCAAGTCCAGAGGAGGTGCCATGAAGATGAGAGGTCTGGAGCACCTCCCTCATGAGGACAGGCTGAGAGAGTTGGGGTTGTCCAGCCTAGGGCTGAGAGGGCTCCTGGGAGATCTTATAGCGGCCTTCCAGTACTTAAAGGAGGCCTACAGGAAAGATGGGGAGGGACTCTATCAGGGAGTGTAGTGATAGGATGAGGGGTAATGGTTTTAAACTGAAAGAGGGTAGATTTGGATTAGATATAAGGAAGAATTCTTTACTGTGAGGGTGGTGAGACACTGGCACAGGTTGCCCAGACAGGCTGTAGATGCCCCCTCCCTGGAAATGTTCAAGGCCAGGTTGGATGGGACTTTGAGCAACCTGATCTAGTGGAAGGTGTCCCTGTCCATGGCAGGGGGCTTGGAACTAGATGGTCTTTAAGGTCCCTTCCAACCCAAACCACTCTATGATTCTATGATTAAAAGAAGTGATCAAACAAATTTTGAAAAAAGCTATCAAGGCCTACAAAAAGATAATACCACCCTCCTTTCAATTCAGCTTCAGTGATTGCAGAGCATTATTTCTAGAAAAATACTAATCAGATTTTTTAATCTATATCCATATATAATATATATACGCTTATAAATTATATAACACAAAACAGTTTTACGTGTTGCATTGAAGTTACTGAAAAACTCAAGTCAAACCCAGCTATTTACAAGTTATTAGGTAGGAGTATCTTTCCCAGCACCTTCCCAAGATGCTGTAAGTCTTCCTTAGCATTATCCAACTGTTACATAGCATTGGAGTTATTTATTAGCACTTACCCTGTACAGCCCATGATTTCTGGTCCATCAAAGGAGAAGGGATCAGAATCATCTGGCTCTGACCTCATTCTATACGTCTTTGTCAATACTTCATTTGTGAAGTAGTCATTTGGTTCAAAATGAAATTCTAGTGTGAAACTCTTAAAAAGAATTGCAGAGTGACAACTTTAGCAATTTAGCAAGACATACCTTTAACTTCTAAATATCTAAAATCCAAAACAAAAAATACACATGCAATGGAATATATCCATCTCCTCCAATATTGAAATAGTGCACGTATGTAAGTTATTCTAGAATTTGCTGCCCAAGTCATACAATAAATCTTCAAATGTTTTAATCTATCATGTTGATCTTGTGCTTATTAGTTAATATACTGCTTGCAGTAACGACACAAGATCTGACAGTGTACAGCTTTCTCTCTATACATTAGCACCAGGAACTTCTAAATTTAAAATATTAAAACTTAGCAAGCCATCTGATTTCTGGCATGGGAATTATATCCCATTATAACAGTTATACAAGAAATACCTGAAGGTATCAACACTTAAAGGTGAAGCTTAGTCATCAGATATTAAGGCCAAGTTATTAACTCATCAGAATTTGAAGGTGAAATTAAGTATAAATTCATTCATATGGTACTGCAAGACTAGCACTACTACTTGTACTGTTTTTCAGAAAACAAGAAGCAGCTGCATATTCCTCATGATTGCCGTAAGACAATTGGCTATCACAGACCATGCTACCGATACACAGATAAGTCTTAAGATAACACAAAAGTAATCTTGTTTAATAGGTGAAACTAACCATAGGCTGTCCAACTTCTGAAAATTTCACTTTTATATCTTTTAAGTGTTTCAGAATAGGTTCATCATGTTCCTGTGAAGAAAACACAATTTATTCAATTTTCATAACATTAAATTGTACACAGATTTAAGACCCTGCAGAGAGATAAAAAGCTGTATTTAGAATGAGTTTTACATAGGACAAGAACCTTGTTACAGAACTGAAACATTTTCATGAACACGACCAACAGATGGCAACAACGGCTGTACAGTTTCCACTGCAGTACACAACCTAAAGCTGTGCAAACACCAAGTACAGTTTTTAGCAATATCTAATACCCATCTCACACATTTCTATAAGCACACAAAGTGTATTAGTAAGGTAAAATCAGTTCAACAAATAACACAGCAAGAAGGTATTTCAGAATGCTCTATGCTCTCAGCTGAATAAAGTACCAAAGTACTTATTTCATTTTAGCTCTCCAACAGACACGTCAATTAACATACTGTTTCTACTCCTTTCTTAAAGACACTTGGATTAAGTACTAATGCAAATTTAAACAAGCCTTGACTACCACCTACCTGAACCATATCACTGAGCAAGTCCACGTTCTTGAATACTGTCAGCCAAAACTCAGGAATTCCTTTAGGGTCTTCTTTTTCTTCATCTTTTTTTTCCTCTTCAAGCTTGGCCTTCTCTTTCATTTCCTCCTTAATAAAAATATTAGTTTTTCTTAATTTTAAAAGAGTGTCCGCAAAGTTTGTTAGCAGTTTTATGGTGCTATCAGTACAGACTAAGTTTCATGTGCATCCTCCTTTAAGTAATTATTAAGAATTATTATCATTATTATAAACAAGCAATCATTATGCATCCGAATTTTTTTTAAGATTTAGTTACTGTAGTGAATCTTGTTTGATGCTAAAGCTTGAGATATTGATGAGAGCCAATTAAGATACTCACTGAAATTTCTTCTTCGACATCTGCTTTCCATTCACATTCTTCCTCTGTAGGTTCATAAATTGCATTGATGATTTCACTTCGCTGGAATATTAAACCAAGAACGTTTTCACATTTCCTAGTTATTGCAACCAGCAGAGTCCTAACAAATAAATCCCTAATCTTAAAGGTACACAATTAGTAAATACATTAACTATTTACCAAAACTTTTCTTCTGGCTCTAGAAGACAACTCAGCAGTTACAAGTTTTTCAACACACTAAAATAAGCACCAAAGCTCCAGAAAGGTTACCATACCATCTAACATCTGCTTAGTTAACAAGAGAGGCCTGGTACATTCAAGTGATTTCGGTAACCATGGTACAGACTGAACCTTTCTCCCCCTTAATCTTAGTTGATATTCACATGGATGGGGGAATTGTATCAACTGAATTGAATGGGCACATACGAGAACAAAGTAATTCAGAACATGCACAAACTTCAGTTTATATTCCCTTGTGTTTTAGCTAAAGCTTTTAAGTACAAATCAGATTATCATTAAAATACCTTGTCAAATAAGGGCTGATAGAGAGCAGCATACTTTCTTTCCAGCTCATGAACTTCCTCATAGAACTTTGCTTCTATCTGTGCACACTGAACTTGAAGGTTCTTGAGAGCATTCACACGTCTTTTAACGACTTTAGGCAAGCTGAAAAATTCAGTGACAGAACTGTTACTAACACTGCATTTTAAGCACATATTGACCCCTCCCTAACCACTCCCCTTGCAAGTTAACCAACTTGCATCAAAACAGATTTTATGCTCTGTTTTAAGCTTTAGAAAGCTGTACAAATCAAAACTATGACCCACTGCAACATGCGGATTGAAACTGTTAACACAGGCTTTTAAACTGAGGCTTAACCTCAGAACTGGAGTACTCCAAACACCTGGGTCAACCATGGGACAAACTTGTACAATAAAACTTCACACTAAAAACAAGTTTTACATTATCAATGAGCAGCATAGTAAATTCATATGATTGAGCACAATTAAGAAAGGTCTTATCACTAATTGGCTTGGTTTTATGAAAGAAATTTCAAGACAATTGAGTTATTCTTTGCTAACAAAGTTAATCGTCAACATTCACATTTTTCTTTCACTGAGTAAAGTGGCTGGTACTACTGTCTTCTAACATACTGTCAATCCCAAAGTGAGCCAGAACTGTTTTGCTAAATGAGCCACTATTATACACATGTAAAAGGAAGGCAATTAATGCAATCCTCATTATAAATACTTGTCAGCTACAACTCTTTACTAAAGTGAAACTAGTATTAATCTACTCTAACACAGACTTATTGTTAGGACAGAAAGTTACCTACATCAAGCCTACTGGTGAGATTCATGGGGCAGATTGTTGACAGCCTCTATTGCCTGTGAAGTGGGCCAAACCCCAGCATATGGCTACAGAAGATTACTATATTGAGTCCCCCATATTTATTTTATTTAAGCAGTTGTGTCACATTATTTAGAACACAGTAATAAGACAACTGCTTTTAATTGTCAGGACCAGCTTCAGGTTAGAGAAAGTAAACAAGAATGTATTAGCTTAGTTAAACACTGAAGGTTCATACTAAAGCTATCTTACCTCTACAAGGTAGGACAAGCACATGTTCCAGAATCCCTTGTTCACTTTAAAATGCAGAACCCTTCTCCCCAACAGCTTTATGCTCAACAAGAATATACTATTTCTGGTTACTAAGATAATATGCATATCACCATTAAATCAAGATTTCCCTTAACCTTCCAACTTGGGCAAAAGTACATCTGCTACACAAACTAGCAAATCCACTTAAGTTTAATCACGTATGCTCAAAGGGTTGATAGCATTCTTGACTAACTTCTGGAAAAATGTCAGAGTAACAAGTTAATCATTTGCTGTAATTTTATCTTCAAGTACAGTATTATAACAGCAACTTAAGTAGCAAGTTCAGATAGCTTAAAGAAAAAAGTGTTAAGGAAGAAAATTAATATGACCACACAGTTAAGTCATACAACAATCACCCACTTAATGCCACATGCATATATCTAGACTATAAGTACTGGTCCTAGCAACTGCATATAAAGCAATATGAAATTTCTAAGAGGTAGTGCCACACATGCAGCATGTCCAACACTGGTATGTCAGAGTAAAGATTTTAACCCCTTTACTAGAGAATCTAGAAGCTTTTGCATACGTTAAGGCTACATTTCATTACAGTCCATGCCAACTAGTTCAAATTTCACAATTTGTACATCCACTACTCTTATGAACCCCGTACTTTCAAAAAAAGAAAGGTAGTTTCACGAAAGAGACAGCTCTTACAAAGTAAATCCAAAATGGAGATCTGAACTGGACTGCACAAGTACAACAATGGCAGGTAAAACCTATTGCTCTGAATACAAGCCACTAGCAAGTGTTATGATCACACAAGAATATAATGTCCTGTGAGCTGTTAAGGGAAATTCTACTCTATGAAAGTAAGCGTCATTAAAATTATTGTGGCCAGGCACAGGTGAAGAGTAAGTTATTGAATAGCTGCCAAGCAATTAACAGATTCTGAGCCTGAGCAGACAGATCTTTTCCAGCAACCTGTTCAGTTTCCTACCAGCTTATGCACTCAGTTCCTTAACAGCCCACATAACAGGCTTTTAGGATCCTAGATGCCTGCTGACTTCTGTGCCATCTCAGTGTCTAGACTCTGTAGATAAATAAGCTCAAAATAATACTCGGGAAGACATGTAAGAGGCACCTGTAAAGCATGGTTAAGGCAGCATGAGTACGTTGATAAATACGCAGACTTTGGTTACATTTTCCACAGTTATTTTCGTATTGCATGTTAGGTAAGCGTTTGGTACAACGGCAAAGTTGCAATGCTTTTGTGATAGAAAATGCACTACTGTACTTGGAATTGATGAAGAAATGGTACAGTATCTTAGAGAGCAGCTGACTAGAAGAATGCCATGTAAATCAATGTTACCACTTTTGTTTGCTTCTTAGATCAAGGACCTGAAAGATTAGTAGAGGTTAATTAACATCTGTTGAAAAACAGAAGAAAAATATTGGGTACAGAAAGCCTGCGGTGTACAGTATGTAGTAGAGAAAGAACCTGGGTACCCTGAGTCCATGCTCTTTCTTGGGCCAGTATTTATTAGGAGGGCTGTAAACAGACTTTTCTCCCATGCTATCATCTGTAACAGGAAAATGGTCTAAGTAGCAGCAGCCACAATGGCTGTTCCTTAATAGCTGTCCCAATTCAAGTCAATAGTAATGTAGGACCCTATCAGAGCAAGACAGTTGTATGCTTTACAATTCCTTTGGATGTGGTGAAATGTTCGTACACAATCAGAAATCATGTAAGAGAGCCAGAAAATTCTGTTAATACAGATCAAGTAAAGAAAATTTTAGCAATAGATTGTTGCAAGTTTTGATACGTAAGGAAACCACATGAAGTACTGACATAACATTCCTAATTTTATTAGCTAATGGTTACACTCTAACCAAAACAATGACTACATTAGAGACACTAGGTCTCCAGGCATTTGTCCATACTTAAGACAACTGATGTTTCATGATTAAGGCAAAGCTACAATAGACATTCTAAGTAGCAGGAAAGTATCTTTTAAAAGTGTGCATATTGTAACTGCAGGGGACAAGGTCAGCCACTGTAAATATTTTAGCATTCTTTTCATAAAAGCCTAGATAAAAACCCTTCAATTCTGAGATGCACTACAGACAGACTATATTAGTTTTCCTGCTGTCTGGACAGCACAGTGGTTTATGACTATTAATGCTACAGACAATACTGTTCAGAAAGCAAAAGAACCATTTATACCACTCTGCTCATACTGAACAAATACTGTACCTTTCTATATATCCCGTAGATGTTCCTACCAGACCATCAAGTCTTTCCTGAAGGGCTGCAAGAATCTGAGGATTTTGCATCATCTGCACAGTCAACTGCCGAGCTAAATTAAAAAAGAAAATTAAGTAAGTGCAAAGTGCATCTTTTGGACTAATCTTGGAAAGAAAAGTTACTTAAATACTACAAAAGAGCAGTAAGTTACTATATATACACTTGTAAAAAGAAGCATAAGCCGTATTTCAAACACCTCTCCATTTTGGAAGCATGGATCAAATCCATCCTATTCTGAATATGGAAACAGCACCTGGATTAAAACGGCCACTACTCAGCAAGCTGAGCTTTTTTGTTAAAAGGAAAGGTTTTATATGATGTCCCTAAAACCATCAGTTTTGCCTTGACTGCTTTTAATTCAAGGTTATTAAGGAAACACAAGGTAGAAGAATTTGTGTTTTTACTTTAAGAAGCAAATACAAACTGGAATTGGGATTTTCATTCCATTTTAGGTAAATGGAAAGAAACAAGACAGTTTCAGACTTGGATTTAAAACTGCTTTACAAATCTATGTTTACCGATTTTTCCTGCAAAAGAATAAATTATTCATTAGAATAACCTGACACATTATTTACTACAGAATATCAGTACTAGGTCCTTGATGTCTATCATCTATATCATCTTTAGAAAGCACTTTGTCCAAATGTTCCAAACTATAAGGTAGAAGTACATTTAAAAACCACACAACTTCCTAGCCTAAGTGTTCTCATTATCCATATTAACATCAAGCCTTTTAATTCTGCTCAAAATCTGCAACTCGACCTGAAGAGATGAATTTCACAACTTCATATTTTTTAATAAGAATTTACAATCAGTTTTTATCATGCTGTTTTGCCTTCTTCACCCTATCCTCAACATCTACAGACAGGCAAACAAGTACTTTGCATTCCTTATAAGATACTAGGTTTATATAGCATTCTTCTGACACCTTCAAATTACAGCGAAGCTTTTGAATCCTTCCCGATACATGATGCTTTTGGAAACAGCATACCATTTGCCATTTCTATGCCCTTCACTACAGTAACCACACGTGAATGTCCTCGTCCACTTTTATATCCTAGCACTGAAATTACACACTGAAAAGTTACATTTCAAGCGACACCCAAAAGAGCAGCCTTATTTCCTCATGATTGCAATCAGTTTATATTTTAGCAGTAAAAGCTGTAATTACTTCTTAAAGGTACTACCTCACATGAATCAACACTACTCCTCTTGTCAAGGTATCTAGTTTTCTCTGGTCTTACTGTCCATTAGTCTTTCCTATACACTTGAAAAACCTACCCAGCTGTGCCACTGAAGTATGTTGCCAGTTATTCTTTAATACTAAATCAGTATACACATCATACACAAGGTATGCCAATGCCAACAGCCACATTCCCTCAAACTGAAATCTGACCACATACTCTGTTCTGCAAGTTCTTGGATCTGTAAACACTATTTCTTCAGAGGTCATTCCTAAACACGAGTGCTTTACCTAGTGTCCACAGAAACACCTTTGACATTTAAAAATAGAATTATCTAGATTTTTAAAAAGTACACCAGTAAAATCCAAGGAAAAATTGTGCATGAAAAAATACTAGAGAACTAGACAAGCAAGAACTACAGATGGAAAAGAACTGCATAACACTGTGTCAAGTTTCCCTACTACTAAAACATGTTTCTGGTCTATAAAATGCAATTTCCCTCCAAGATTCCTATAGTGTAATTTACCCTCAGATCCTCATCTAAAATAGCTGGGATTAATCACTAAAAATAAACATTATTCATCTCTAGGTTCCTTTGGGACACCTGAATACTTACTATTTAAGAAATTTTGCAATCTAGTTTTGAACACCTTTTCCAATAGAAATAGCAAAGCCTTTAATGACATCTTGAGCAAAGTTATCCTACTTTTCTTTAGTTATATTATTCTGTTCAAGCAGTCACATCATGTGGCACCATCAGTAGTCCATTTTATTGCAGAGATTGTAATTTCTCTTTTGGCTACCCACTCTTCATTCTAACTGTGCCCCCAGTCTTTAACTACAAAGCACGAGTAAGACTGTTCAGCGCAGATAAAACAAATATTCTGATATATGTTCAGGTTTTTTTGTTGAGGGGAAGAAAACAATTATTGATTTAGATAACTTTGATTATTGATTTAGATTTATTGATTTTAAGGGTGGTAACACTAAGCATGACATTTCTCCTGTACACAGTCAAACTCAGCAGCAAATTACTAAGCAACTGATCAAAAAATAAAAGTTACACACACAAGCACCTGATTTTTTTCTACCCAAAGCTTCACATTTTAAAAGCTTTTAACTGTTGTTATTTTTTAAATAATCTAGTCACATACCAACAATAATCCTTTCTTTTCCAATTATACATCCTCACAGGTGTGGCCAGTGCTACCTGAACTGGTAGTAACCGTGACTAAAATGAGTGACTGCAGACAACTAATAAAAAATAAAAATTAAAAAAAATAATAAAAATCACACAACTGGAAAAAGGGTCCTTGCTTCAGAATTTAAATAGTTGTGCATCAGTAGTTATGTTTTACCATTTCCTACTATTTTAAGCAATAAAATCCTTTTAAGATATTAATTAGGAAGCGCATATACAGCTGCTTAGAAACCCTTGTTTTCGATGTTACCTTTGCTGTTGGCATCTTCACCAGTTTCTTCTTCTTCTACTTCTTCAACATCTTCCATATCCTGTTGATCAAGTTCAGACTGTTCTTTGCTATTAGGAACATTCAATAACAGGATCAAGAAGTTAATTTCATAAAATACTATAATGATCTTAAAGGGCTCAAAATAGAAGATCATGTGGGTAGAAGCAAACTGTTGCATCAGTTTTGATCTATGACAAACTAGAAGTCTTAATAGTCAAAGCCAAATTTCTCTTTGTAGATTCAAGTTTCACACTCAACAATCTCAGAAGAGTTTAAAGAACTAGCAGCTTTCCAGAATTGTGAAGATTCCTTTTTACAAAATAATTCCTTCAGCTCCTCTCCATGTCAACAAGTCAAAGCCTTCTTCTGCTCTACACATCTGCTTTTTTAAGATGTGCAGGCCTTGAGAACTGAGGGTAGGTTCACCTAAACTGTACTTTGAATGCCACAAAATACAAGCATTTGAAGTATAGAAAAAACTACATACAGTGAAACAATAATAACAGGCAGTACTAACAGTTTTTCCCCTCCAGAATTTCAGCTAACATAGTAAGTTGACTAGTGCCTTGTCCCAGTTTTAGATTTGCTTGCAGTTAAGATCCCAAATCCATTTGGCATGAGCAGCTCAAGTTTTTCTCCCACATGCTATAAACTTCACATCTTGACAGTGTCAAAATCATTACCTAGACCCTGTCTGTCAAGTATCTAGAGATCAAAGCCATCTGAAGTACAGCACAGGACACAGAGCCTTGGTAACCTACAGATTTTACTTACTTGTCTATGTCTGCCATTGTCCTAGATTTCAAACCCTAGAGAAAAAAACAGAATGTAACAACAGCAGCATTAGACTTTACTTACAAGGTCTACAGGCAAATGTCATAATAGTAAAAAGGAAAGAAACACAAACCACGTCAGCTGTAAGAAAAAGGATAAATACATATTATAGTCTGAAGAGTGGCATATCTCCCATGCACTCTTTGAGCTCTCACTCTAAAGCATACAGTAATACTAAAAAGACCCACAAACTTAGTTCTGGTTTAGAACCAATGTATCTACTCAAATTTAAGTTCCTGCAAATTGCCATGTTGCATTTTGTATCATAGAGCTGTACTAATATCACAGATTGAAAACTAGTCCTGTCTAAGTTCAAAATCAAAATATAACCTGAGAAAAAAAATGAAGCAAAAAGGGTGCTCTTTGGTAACTGTTTACTCATTTCTAGCATGTAACTGCAGAGAGAGGATACTTACAGCTAAATTCATTTCTTTTAATACTAAAAGACACCTTTTTTGTGGATTTACTTTTAATCTCAACTTCACAAAACCAATCCAAGCAGCTCCTCAGAATATCCAGAGAATTGCATCATTTAAAAAAAAAAATTACGCCAGGCGCCAAGCTATTTAACATGACTAATTTCCATGTCCTGAATGATCAGAATTTTCTTAAGTATCTCAGTATCATCATAAACACATTCCAGACACAGTAACTAGAAACATTATATGTTGAGACTATTGCAAATCTTGCATAACACGAAGCACCTATTTCTCAAATGTATTACAAGGTAAGTAACATTTTCCACAAGCAAAACAGTACTTAGGAGTCTAGTCTCCAAAAAGATGTTTCAGGCGGCCTGAAGTCAGAGACAATACTATGCACAAGAAAACTGTCCCATTACTGCTATCTTAGGTCCAATGGCTCAGGAGATACCAAGTAGTAAGAATAATCCACTGGCCCAGGAAGCATGGAAACCACTGCTTTAGAGTCCCCATTTTTGCTGCTGTCCAGTAAGCTAAACAAATTCAAGTTTCCTTCAGGAAGCTCAACTCCTTATAATGCGTTCCAGTGAGAATTTTAGTCAAAGTGTTGGAGGTGTGAGTTCCAGAAAATACAAAATTTGGATTAGATCTGTCCAAAGTCTGTAACACAAGAGCACAATCCCAGTAAGATCAGGACATTAACAGTCAATATGACGAGACATGTTAGAACCTAAACTTCAAAATTTAACATCTACATTCTACATAGGTATAATCAAAGTATATTCTTCTGGCATCATAACTACTTCCCAACAATTACATGGGAAGGAAGTATCCGACATTTTCATTCAAGACCACAAATTTACAGTGCCAGTAAAGTATTTAGGAGACCGCACATAATCAAAAAGGTTCAATTCCCTAGTATGCAGAAAAACTACAGAACCAACTACTTGTCAATCTATTTCAGAAAAATAATACAGTATTTGCTGTCAAATAGAATGGCAGCACTACTGTAAACCAAAAGGTATCTAATAATTCAGTAAGTAATTGAGGAGTTCCAGCAACATTTTTGTCTCATTTTAAGTTTCTCGAAATTCAGATCACATTTGCCCATCTTGTGACTTCAGGTTTACACACGGATACAAGCTGCCTAGGTAACAATTCCAAAGAGTCTCCTTTGGATACCATTCTTAAAAGCTAGCATGTACTGAAGACCTATAGAAACTGAAAACATACAACTCACATTTGGATGCTTCCATATTTCTTGAGCGACACAACAATTAGCATTATTTCTGATTTGCAAAAGATTCTATCCATACAAAATACACCACTTTTTTGTTACACATTTCCTCTTAACTTGTTCTTCACGCAGGACCTTTCAAGGAAACTGGTAGTATCACTGTGCAAAAGAACAGGAGATGCACAGTTTACCTGCCCTTCACTCATTTTTATGCAAGCATGACAGACAGTGATCACATTCACAAACTATTATTGCTCCTTGCAGAGACCAACATTTCCTCTCTCCGTTCTCCCTATCAAATACTTCCATAAAAGTAGAGGCAGTTCTTTCAAAGGTGTGACCAGCAACAACACAAACTCTGTGGTCTCACCAAGCCAGTGGGCTAGATTAAACAACAGCTGAAACACCTTAGATACAGGTTTGCTGAAAGAGACCCAACTTCTACAGTTCATTTAAACATTCTTTTCTAAATGAGGACATGAGATTGGCTATGACCAAACTTTAAGAAGTATCCATCCCAACACTGGCCATTAGCAGATGCCTAAGAAAAAAGAGCAATGACATGGCAAGAATTCCCCCAGAAACTCTTCTAGCTTTCAATCATATTCAGAAAAAACACGCTGGCTCAGGACCTCACGTACTTAGCAACATCATAATAAAATAATTTTTTATTTCCTAAACTAGTCCTCATCTTCCCTGAAACCATGCAGGTAAGCTGATGTTATCACTCAAGTACCAAAGCACTAAAATCCTGTTTCTGAGTTGCAACATTCAGCTTGGAGATCATAACTAAGTCAGATTTTTCTACACTAGGCAACAGTGTGGCACAGGAAGTTTTACCAGCAGTCCATTCTTGAATTCCTCAGTCGGCCCTTGTTTTCATCATTTTGACAGCTACCTGTCATCAGCAACCTTCATCCTTTCACTGTTCACCCCTCTTTCCAAGATCACTTATGACCATGCAGAAGGCATTCATCTCATTACAGCACCATGTGAAAGTCCAGCATCTGCCTCTCTCCTCATTGCAACGGGCAGTTAACCACCCTCTGCTTCCTGGCAATCCTTGCAACCATTGTGTGTTTTCCAACTATGGCCCAGTTTACTCAAAGACTTTGAATAACATTCTTCAAAGATTTTTCTGAAATTAAAATAGCCTGTACCAAGCAGCTGTCAACTTCAGAGCCTCCCTCCGGTGTGTTCCTATCTGCCTCATCCCATTTTTCCTATTCTTGCATCAGACTTTTTCATGTCTCATCCTTTAATCTTCCCTCCACTTTTTACACAACTCCATATCAGAACATTTGCAGTTGGAAGAGTTCTTCTGCAAACTGAGGAGGTACTACTGTTTGTCATGACACTCATCTGCCAGCTCTAGACAACAGTTCTTGTATGAGGAGGCTACAAGGCACTATGCCAACAGAACTACATTGGCAGACATTTAGACTAATCTGTGCAACCCACTAGCATGCATATATGGTTGCATCACATTTAGTTTATTGTCATTTACTTAAACAACCATAAGCTTCTCTGCAAACACAGTACTACTGGTAAAAAAAAAACCTGTAGCAGCAGAAAGGCACTGAGAAAATGTATTCCTTAAGAGAAAACAGCCTCCACTATTTTTGCACAATGCCTAATACAAGGTCTGTCTAATACCCAGAGCTTCAAACACAGTATGTACCACAATCAGTAATACTGATACATCTTTGCAGTATTTATTTCGTAGTATGTCCCCAAAACTAAATCTTTGGATACAGCACTTGTATCACTCAGCTTCCCACAAGGAAGACACAGCTGTCCTTCCTGGTTTGTTTCATAGGTGCATTTAGGGATTGTGAACACCAGCCGCACCTTGGCACATGAGTGGCAAGAACCATTCACTGATACCACTCCTTGAAGAAGTCTCTGGGATATCCAGTTCCCCAGCTGTCAGTACAGGATTATAACAAACCTGGCTACAACTGGTGTGTTACCTCAAGCCTCAGAGTCTCAGTGTCCAGGCAACTGCTTTGGGCTGAGACACTACTCAGAATCTGGGCCTCCTGACTGCAAGAAAAGGCTTACGAATACCGATAAAGGTTAGCCTCCTCCCCTGTTCAAAAGCCAACAGGCAAATAACCTTCTTATTTGTAAAATATTTTATGTCCCTGTTACTTAAACAGCTACAGCCAGTAGCACTAGCATTATGGTCAAACACAGAGGTGCCCAGAGGCTTCACTTACGATGTTTTGCTGCTCACTGTAAAAATACACAGAGGAAAAGAAATAGTTATCTTATCTTTGCAGGGCTTTAAAAAGAATGCATAGGAAGTTCACGCTACAAAAAGGAAACAAAAGCACAGAAAAGCAATATACAGTGCAAGTCTTCTAGAGGCTAAAGTTTAAAACCTCTTTCATACAGGTAGTTTAAGCTTGATCACAAGCCTGCCCGCCATCACAAGAAACAAATTATTTTTCAAAATGTAAAGGTTACAAGACTGTTAATCCAGCACAAGCTTAGCCACAGTTCTGAGTGCATCCTGCAGAACTACCAAGAATTAGCTGAACTCCCTTAAAAACTTAAATCTTACCAAAACAGTAAAAAAATTTGCTATTTCCATGACGTTTAAAGGACACTTTACCTCTTTAATCTGTCATGTTTAAGAAATGCAGTTAGATACATGCAGAAACAAATAATGATATTGCCATGTGTTCATCCCGAAGTTACCCATTAGTAGGCTTTCAGTTTTCAGGGGTTATTGTTTCTTCACTAAGTAACTTTCCTCAAGTGAAGACAGAAGCACAAACTGTAAATATTCAGCCCTTCCCAGTCTTTCCTTTTTTCCCCAGTCTGCCTTTATCCACACAGAAACCAGTCTCAGTTTCCACAGCAGCACCAGCTATGTTACAGCTAGGACACAAATGCTCTGGTGAGAAGCCTTTCCTTTCTGGAGGTCAGCTTTAAGTGTCCCAAGTAAGCACACCGGTATTAGATTACCCTGACATCCGCTCGGCCTCAGGAAGACAGGTCACAGGGAGGTGAGTTAGGAGTTAGCTGAGGAGGCAAGACATTCCTGAGAGTTCTTCCAGCAAAACAGCAGCTTTTTTTGCACAAGCCCTAAGGCTGGCAGGCCGCCAACCATCTCAGCTTTGAGCACCTCTGTGGATACTGTACCACACATGGTACCCATGCCCTCCCTTCCAGGAAACACCATTTCCCCTTCTCTGGAGGAATTGCTCACACAATTAGCTTGCAATAGCAAGTAGAAGAAATTTCTCAAGTAATTCAGGGGACACAAACGGGCTTTTTGAGGATATTGGACCCAAACTACAGCCAAGCCTTGTTTACTCACACCTTTAAAAGAAATATACCCTTTTGCCCAAACTAATTTCCTCAGCAGTTAATAATTCAGAGCACTGCAAATAAGTCTGCCTGTCCATAAAATAGCATATCAGCCTCTTTCTGTCTCTGGCAAGCCTTGGGCAACTGAAAGCCATACATTAACAGAAAATACCTAAAACAAATGAGCCCTATGTGGGATTAAGAGGCTGCAACATGAGATAATAAACTAAGTGGACTAAGTCAGATGTCAGTGAAGAAAAGAGAGGTCCAGCTGGAGGACAGCTAGTTGTATAAAAAAATATCAGGATTAAATCCTGTAAGCTATTTGCAATGCGTGCAGAAACCAAAGGTGCCAGACAAATGACATCATACCAGCCAAGTTCAACTCTCACTACAGACTGGGAAACTCGAGAGGAA
This sequence comes from Strix aluco, assembly GCF_031877795.1. Lineage (NCBI taxonomy): Eukaryota > Metazoa > Chordata > Aves > Strigiformes > Strigidae > Strix > Strix aluco. The sequence continues at coordinate 46,069,779 of NC_133935.1, read as the reverse complement.
TACATTCACTGAAAGTTACTTCAAACTGATGTTCTTGCCTAGCATTTCAGGAGGGCTTGTAACATTTTTCTTTACATAATCAGCATCAAAAAAAACCCCAAAATTAAAGTAGTAGTGTAGAGGTGCATCAAAAGATGCTCTTTGAGTGTAGATGTTCAAAAGAATTGTTTGGGGTAGTTTGCTCATAACCACTGAGAGGTTTGTAACTTTAAAGAGCTCCAGATGCTCAGCATAGTGCAGTTTCATTCACATCAATGTCAGAACTGGGTGAACAGTTTAAAAAGTGCACAGAACACAGCATAGTTACACACTCCAAATGTTTTGTTACTAAGACCTAAAAAAGCGTATCAATCATTTCACAACTGTTAGTAAAAGCTATGGTACCAACCACCAGGTAGGAAAATTGTTACATGAGAAAAGATCACACAGTTCAGTAGTAATTAAGAGAGCATTTAGCACCTCTTCAAAAAGAGCAGTTGAATAATGTATCAGATTTAAAAATGCCATCTCAAAAGGGAATCAAGCAGAAGACCAAGTGTTTCCTTTCTATTTCTGTGATCAAATTCATGAAACATCTATTATCATTAGCATGGAAATTGGTCATGAAACAAGGGAATATTGCACCTATCATTAAACATGGCAGCTAAGCAACATGTTACAAACAAATTATTCATATTACAGAAGAATATGCTGCCTTAGGAAAGCTGAAGGTAAAAAAAAATCTCAAGTTAGCAGGGTAGTCCTATGCTAGAACATCAAGATACCACATCTATTTGATGAAAGACATTATCAGTCACTGAACTCTCCAGAGACAATTTCCTTTTATTTGTGCCTCAAAGAAGTTCTGTTAACAAAAGATTTCTGACTGTTAATGTAGGAGAGCAAAAAAATTGACAAAATTATTTACTCTAGATTTGAAAATTTAAATTAAGATTGTCTGCCCAAATACGAGCACAAAAAACAAGAGTATGAAATAATAAATGAGATAGTACTAATATAAAGGCTATCAAGGTCTGACAAAGAGATTAAGGAGCTAATGGTCAATGGAAACAAGGAATCCAGGTTCCTCAGTACAGTGACAAGAAGGTGCCACTGGATCCTTGCAGTAACTCAAACCCCTCTGTTCTAGTGCAATTTATTGTGCAAGCACCAACTCATTCACTATGTCCAAAAGACATGCACAGTCAACAGCAGAAATGGGGATCTCTAGCAGAAGCCTGAGTAAGGTCTTCTGAACCAAGCAGAGAAGGCTAAGAAATTCAGAGGAGTAGTGGTGTTTCACAAAATATACTCAGAACTTTTAGCTACATGCAAGTGCTAAATTGACCAAGATGGGAAGCACTCACACCACAAGGGAGATATGCCCCCTTCATAAAGGGAACACCAAGTTTCTCTGCTGAAAGATGTTCCAGTCAGCTAAAGCAAATATAACTGGCCAATGCTGCTAGAAAAACATACCATTGTTCTTCCTTAGCTATGCATACCTCCTTCCCTTCATCAGCAACGTCTGAATGGCCATAAAGTTAAAAAAAAAAAAAGGTGCTAGGTATTTCTTTGTACAGGGCTAGACCTGCAATTGCATGAGTAACAGCAGGGTCAAGAGATGGAGGCTGCCACAGGCAAGTACCTTTTATAAGAACTCATGAATAGGGACAGGCAAGTTCGAAGTTACTGGGAAACTGTATGCTACATTTTACCTTGTGATAACATGGCAAAATTCAGAATCTGGCTGTAGAGAATAAAAACACTAATTCATAATAATGATGAACCAAGTAACACACCACAATTAATCAAAACTGTCTGCTCTCTCCCCTTCAAGTGGTATTTTTTGCTTTTCCTAATAACTCCTGAGGTAAAGGCACTAACATCAGCCATTTGCCAATGCAACTATTTCACTAGCGCATGCAGGCCTCTGCACAAAACATGTTACAGCACGAAAACACAGATTTTTCCACATTTCAACTTTAAAGTGCTCCACAACTTGTACGAGAACACCAGTTACATGATGGGAAAAACTCAAGTTCTCCAAAACAAAACAGAGTGATCATATATATAACTCAGTTACTAGTAACTGCAGGGCTTGCTTTCATTCCTGTGGAAACACTTTTTAGAGTTTTCCCCTTCACTACTATTCAAATCAGGAAATGAAGGTTCAGTCAACAAATACTGAACTCCTCTATTTTTGTAGCATTTTTATTGAATTTTAGGTAGTGCCTGTTTACTCTTACAGAAAAAAAAGTCTCCATAAGGAGAAGGAAATGGACTACAGAATTACAATTAAAAATCAGGACTGAATTATATCTGCACGTTTGTCTCTGCTACTGATCTGAGCTCCCTGATCATGTTCTAAAAATAGGGTAATTAACAGACAACGTGGCCTTTGTTCTGGATGCCAAGATTCTGTAGCAGAAAGCCTACCAATTTCTATTTAGAACAAACTTTCATTATTAGAAAAGTAATACAAAAGTTTAATTCAAGTCTGAAAAACCTAAACAAGGGCTTTTAAAAATATTTTAAACAATCAGTATAGCTTATTGAAGTTTCTCCTTTCCATCACTGATCCTGAAGAGCTGAAATCAAAATCTTCATATATAAAAATATATTTAAAACTTCCTAAGAAATTATTTCTCTATACAGTTCATGTTGGTACAAGCATTGACTTTGTTAAAAAGTGTCAAAGTAATACAAAAATTGTGTTTTAACAAAGTACTTCAGGCATCAGGGTACATTTTAAGTTTAAGAGATGAACTTGTGAATGCCACAACATCAAACAAAGGAAAAGAGAGTGCCAGTTGACTACTGAGATCACCATATAATCAAAGACAACCATACTGGCAGCTACACTGCTATCTGCAAGACTACAGCATTAAAGTTTTTATCCAATTTGACTTGAACATCTAAACATCCTTATTTGAAAATAGTTTAAAGAACACTGAAAAATGTGTATAGGTTTCAAAAGCATGTTTTTTTCTGGAACATCTGATGAATACTATATTGTAAGTTCATTCACTCCCTAAGAAGCAACTGAAATTCCTAAAATATATTTAGCAACTCTTTTGTTAGCTTCAGTTCAATATTTTTTCCACAGAAAGAAACCCATTACTAAACTGCAAACCTTAAAACATCCAGTCTTCAACTAATGAGCTAGTATTCACAATCTAACTTTGACATAATTTGGACACTGTTAGGGGTGAGATGTTACAACTGGTAGCAAGACCCAACAGAAATACACAGATGGTTTCAGTAAGTCACTTTCAAATGAATACAGGTGCAGAGTTTCAAAAGCATTTGTAAACATACACTACACCTGTAGAGAAGAAGTTGAGCCAAGGAACTTGAGCCTTATTTACAAATTGAGATTCATAAACATTTTCCTGTGAATTTCACTCAATCCCTAATGGTGAAGAAGGTGATAAAAGACTCAAGAAGCCATGTCATGAAGATCCCACCAGTTCAAAAATAGCAAGCATGTTTATGATATTACCAGCTTGCACACTTAAGGAACAGAACAAAGCACTTATACCAGCTCATACTTAATCATCCAAAGTCAAGATAAGTAATTTCCAAAACTGGAGTATCACAGAATTAAGAACTGCTTAAAAGGGTGATCCAAGTGAGGCAAAATAGTACTAAAATCTAAAGTAACATATATTAAAAGAGGGAATTCAAACTAATTTAGAATACAAAAGGTCAAAAAAATTTCTGTGCAAAGACATAATTGCATGCAGCCCACTGAAGACTTCTACTCAACATGGCAGAAGCACTCAAGATCTGAAATGAATGCCTGATGACTAAAACACACAATGCAAAATACAATCATTATACACTTCAGTAACATATCCTTAATAAAAATACCATATTCACTGCTGAACATTGCGGAAGAGAGGAAATAGATCAGTTCAGGGCCTAGCAACATGAACACCAGAGGAACAGAAGCAGTTTAAATCTGAGATTAATAGCATGTGAGAGCTGAACAATGAGAAGTGACATAAAAATACCTAAGTCTAAAGGAAGTTCAAAAAGAACTGATTATAAATTGATTTGTATGTAAAAATAAAACAACTAATTGTTTATGTCCCCTCCCATGTGTGTCATCGTCCGTGTGTCCCCGTGTCTCCCCCCCCCCCCCCCAACTTAACCTTTCAATGCTTAAGCCAGGTTTTTATCTAGAGACAGAACTAAAAGGAAACTTTCCCTCATGGGCAAGTCATCCCACACATAATGTGAAAGAACCGCCCCTCCTTCCTTTGAATCATCGCATATTAAACAACATCTAAAGTAGTGGACTGAACTAATCTTCCTGCAGATGGTCAGAAAAGACAATGAGCATTTACGATTCTAACCTGGGTCTTAGAAGCCTGGGGGTTTATTCCATTCCAGACTTCAGGCACCTGCTTAGTCTTAATCAGACTGCACCTGCACTCTTAACCAGTATTTCCAACACTTAAAACCATGAATAATTCTGGTACCTCTCAGGTTTTGGGCAAGGGTTTCTTTGTTGCTTGGTTTGGTTGTGATTTGGATGGTGGTGGTGGTATTTTTTTAAAGAATAAATGTCAAATCATCAACTGAATGCTTCACAGCTACAGCTACATCCAGGAACTAAAGTTTTCATATCTAAAAAGCTGCTTTCACCTTTTGATTATAAAAAGTCCTAAGCATAAACTGGTAGTATTTTGTTCTAAAGTCTACAAAGACAAGGTGAAACAGCTGATGTGCAACTGCCTAATCATTACCACAAGTTAAGCTTTAAACTGAGACATCACCATTGTAAATTATGTTTGTGCAGATGTACATTTAAGCACACATTCAGCCCCCAAATGCACCTGTGTTTTCCAATACTAAAATCTAAACAGTTTCCACCTAGGAAAGATCTCCAGTCTAACCTTTGACAGTGGTTAAAATGCTGATAATGCTTTGGTAATAAGCAAATTCATTTAAAAGATTAATCTTTAGGGAGAACATAAATTACTTTCAATCTTAAATTATTTATATTTTAAAACTAAATATAAAGTATCAAAAGTAGATTAGCAAGGTGGTCTTTTTCTGAACACAACTGAAGTTCTAGTCTGCAACATATGTAGTCCTCCTGAAAACTTAAGGTCAAAGTTATCTCTATATACATGAGGCCATACTCACAATTAAGATTTTTTTTTTCCCTTTGTATTAACTTTGTTGAGTGTAGGAAGTCCTCAAAAATCTCATGCATTTTTTCTAAATAGCTTAATTTTTCAGAAGGTCATCAAATGAATCCCCAAGCAACTTCTGTGATGCCTTCCAGGCATGTCTAGTTTTCTAGACAAATACATTATGACACCAGAACTACTCTCCAGATTAACAATGTTAGGTGATGAAGAACTGCACTAGCCTCTGAGCTGAGGATCAGCTAGATTGAATTAACTTTAATTATAATCACTTTTGAGCTCAAAGTAATTTACAAATGAAAACTGACCTATAAGCATTAAACCCATCATCACAACTGTTCCTCAGATTAAACACGACTTGTACAATGCAGTTCTGCTCTATCATTTACTACCTGCTTTCCTAATGAGAAGTTAGATGGAATGCAGTCACCTAGACCAGAAGCTAACTCAGAAGACTCCTCAGCTCTAGTAAAATACAAGCAGCGTTAAAGTCTTGTTTCTACCTGCAAAGTACTGTCTTCTGTATGGGGGTGCCTACTCGTACCACACAAATATCAAAGCACTATCCAGTTAATGGAAAATCCCAGAGCTGAAGTTCCACTAATGTATATAGAAATGCAGAAAAATGAACAGGCATTTAAAGAACACCTGCATCTCCATTTTCTGCAATCTGTCCAATTCCTGAAGTTTCCCAAAGAAATAAGAATCAGACTTTTAGTTTGAGATACAGCATGTTTGCAGCTGTGTCACAAGAATCTGAATGCGAACTGGGTTACAGCCATATTAACAAAAAGGTGTAGATACCATAGATATGTTCATTACACCCCTTGGTCTACTGGAACAAACCAGGTTTCACCAGAGGATTCCATCAAAAATTCAGAATAGACAATGCTTGTCTTATTTCCGCTACGATTTTTCACTACTGAAATTCAAATCCTCAAGCTCTTTCATTCCCCAAAGGAATATAATCTCTGCCACAATGAGTGTTACAATTACTTCAACTTTTAGGAACTAAGTGAATAAACAGACTTATACCAATGCGACTAACAGTACAGTAAGCCAAAGTTTCCTTGAAAAATCTGGAGTTCCATATTAAAGAACACAGTCTCAGCCTGGAAGACTCGGGTGTCACTCAGGGTTGTGGAAACTCTCGTTAACAAAGCTTCATGACATACACACCCACAATGCCTTGCTTTCAGTTTCACTTGTGCACACATGTTTATTGTCAGTTATGCAAGAAGCCAAGAAAGAAAACAGACCACCCATTTCCAGGGTGCTCAGTAAGCAGATGACCATAACAAGGAGCCTGCTTGCTCCCAGGAACAGTTTGAGGGAGGCAGGGAGTAGATGAAGCACAAGGATGGCAAGAGCATTACTGTGCTGGACACACACAGCACTACAGCAGATCCAGCGCTTTTGGCACTTCCTGTAACACTGGGCTGGCTGCACAGATGCAGCACAGCACTTCTGTGCACTTCCAGCAGTCCCAACACTCACTTCCTAGCCCTGTGAATGTCAGGGAAGGACCAGGGGCTCTGAAAAACTCCAGGTCTACCACCTGTGCACAAGACCCTCATTCTACAATCTTCTGTCCTCAGAAACTAGAACGCATGATATGCAAGACCTGCCACAAAATACAGAAAAAGTGGAGGGGAGATTGCTAACATATACCACTCTCACAAGAGTAAGTGGGCCACACAAACAGAAGTTGAGGTATCAATGGCCTATTCTAAGCACCTATATCAATGTTTCTTTCAGGTACCTGAAGCCTGAGTGGCCTAGACTTTTGTCCAGTACAGAGACATCCAAGTCACTCAAATTTCAGTGTATGTAGATTTCAAATTCCATTTTGCCCTATGAATTAAGATAACTTCTGGATTTACAAGAGACTGGAAGCCATCCAGCTTGCTTCAATACAAGTACAGTGTCTTTCTCATTCTTTAAAGCGTGTATCATTGTAAAATGGGCACAGCAGGACAGCTACTAACTAACAAGCTACTAACTAACAAGCTACTAACTAACAAGCTACTAACTAACAAGCTACTAACTAACAAGCTACTAACTAACAAGCTACTAACTAACAAGCTACTAACTACCTAGAGCTGTACACAGCCTTAGATCTTCTCTTATTTCATGACTGAAATGAAAACAATCATGCACTATTGCCTGCCTGATAAATGTAACATCCACCAGTAGATAATAAAATCCCCATAGAGGGGGTGAACAGAGGAAAGTATTTGTCATACCTTGCACACCCTGTGTCCACCTTCTCTTACCTTCTTCAAAGGAGCTAGAACACGAAATTTAAGTGTCTCCATAGGGCTTCAAACACAAATGGACGTGCACAAAACTGCAATGTGCTTGGAGATAAACTGTGGAAGATGCTGACATATTATTACTATGCCACAGTCACTTGAAAAAAGATTTGTGTTTTCTTCTGAAAGCAAATGGGGAAGGTTTTGTGTTAAATATTGAAAGCCTCATAAGAATTGGCGGCGTAAGTCCCCTAAACACCCAGTGTGGAGTAGGTGGAACATGTTTTATAGGTAAATAGATCTGCATGAACGCTACACACAAGCCAATACTTCCAGCTGTAGTTACTAGATCTTTCAGGTAGTTTCTTAGCCTTCCTTGATGACAGACATCATGCACCTCTTGTACTACTGTGGACAACGGACGCATCTCCAGTCAGGCGGAAAGCAAACGCCTCATTTTGGGAGACAGCAGCTAGCAGGCACCCAGAGAAGCGACACATCGAACTCCAGAAAAACGAAAAATGCCCTTTCCTGAGACAGGAAGCAAGAGTTGCCCGTCCCCTGGCTGTGTCTCTGGGTCCCCCTGCCAGCAGCGAGCAGCACAGCACAGCCTACCCGCGGCTCTCCGCACAAGCCGGCGCACGGCGCGGGAGCCAGCACCAGGCCACAGCGCGCTGCCATCCGCCGCCCACCCCTCCGCCATGTGCGCATTCACCGCCCCCCCCGGCCCTGCCTGCCCGGCGCTCGCCCCCCCTCACGGCGGACGGACGGACACACACACCCCCACCCCCGCTCCTCCCAGTGCGGCTTTCCGGCCTCGCCGCCCTCCGCCTCCCCGGCAGCGCCGGGCGCGCCCGCGACGGCCCCGCCGCCGGCCCCACTCCGTCCCCACGTGTTGCCGTGCAGACCCGCCTCCCCTCGGCGCCGACCCGAGCCGCGCGGCCCGGCCTAGCCCGGCCCGGCCCCTTCGCGGGGCTCGGCGGAGAGACGCGCGGGAGGGGGGGAGGGGGCCGCCGGGCAGCGCCGCCGCCGCCCCGCGGGCCGCGAGGGAGACGCTCAGGCCGGAGCTGGCACCGCCGACCCCCCCAACCCCCCACCCCGCGCCCAGGCGGCCGAGGGGCCCCGCTAGGCCAGGCCGGGCCGGGCCGGCACCCGCGGCCTCCTCGCGCGGGAGCGGGGGGCCCAGCGCCCCCGGGCTCGCTCCCCCCGCACCCCCCCCAGCCCCGGCGGCGGCGGCCGCCCGCGGCCCCGCCCGGTACCTGCGCGGGCCGGGGCTGGCGGTGACTCAGGAGCGAGGAGGAGGCGCCGCGCGGCTGGCGGTAAAAAGACCCGAGCTCCCGCCGCTCGCGCTCATATAGAATTAACGTCACCACGTAACACCCCCCCATACACACCCTCCCCCGCGCGCCCCGGGTCTCCTGGCAACGCGCGCGCGCGCCAGCCCTCGCGCCGGCCGCCCGCCTCGGGCACGCGCCGGCCGTTGGGGCCTGCCCGGCGGGCGCCCTTCCCCCGCTGCCGCCGCGGCTGGCGGGCCGGGCCGGGCGGGCGGGCAGGCGCAGAGGGAAGGTCCGGGCGTGTCACCCCCCGGGACGTGTGTCCTCTCACGTACCTCGGGCTGATTCCTCGTCCCTGCCGTGTGCCCGAAGGGACAGGCGCGCCGGCGGTGCCCCACGCGTGGGTAGCACCCTGCCAGCAAACCCACCGAGGCGCGGGGACCGCCCGGCCTGGGCGGAACTGTAGCACCCCGGAGCTGTGGGCCCGCTCGGTGGGCCACAGCATGGCGCAGAAAGCACCTCCTCCGAGGCGGGAGGGTGGCGGGGACGAACCTGCCAGGGAGTCGGGATGTACTGCTACCCCGACCACCTCAGCGCTGCTGCTTTGAACCTGAGCTGGGAAGGTTTCTGAAGGCACCCGAGCAAAACCAGAAATTACTCAAACAGGGAAACGCTATTCACACAGGCTACAGGCACCACGAGACCGCAGTCAGCACTAGCTTACCTTAAAAGACCAGGCTGAAAACCATGGTGGTTCAAACGCTGTTTCATGAGTTTCGGTCGTTTGTGCCTTGGCCAGGACGGACAGCCAGAGGCAGCGACAGCTTCAACCCTCCCATTTTAACTTGCTGTACTTGCCTGCCAGAGACCTAAGCAGCCTGGTTTCCTCTCATGCCTGACTGCAAGCTCCAAGTGAAGCCTTTCCTAAAACTGATTGCTTCCTAGGGTTTCTCTCCCGTACACATGGTCCTGAGTAATAGCATGGAGCACACTTGAAGAAGACATCTGCGATCTACACTAAACTTACGGAAACGTAAATGTCTGAGACTTTTAGCTCCTCATGGCTGGAATGAGCCAATTATTTCAAACAGAGGCAGATGGTATGGACAGACACATGGTGTGATGGTGTGAGAGCTATTTGCTAAGGATATATCACCAAATATTGTATTATTTACATTTTAATAAATTCTTGCATCTAATTGTCTAAAGCAATCTGTGGTCTAAATGTAGCTATTTAAATAATGGAACTGACAACAGAAAGCAAAAGCAGAAGAAAAAGTGGTGGATTTGCCTAGTATCTGCAACTCAATCTATGTTCAGAATAAGCAAAAGATAAAGGATCCTGCTCTTCACTGTATGGTGCCACACCAGTTTTGTTCCAGTGTATGGCAGTAAACTCTCAGCCCCCAAAAGCTGTGATATCTTTGTGATAAAAAAAATCCCATCTGCAAGACAGAAGTTATGTAGAGAACTTAAGGATGCCCTATTCCCCAGCACATTGAATTCTGGGAGGTGGGCTTTTTTATAACATGCAATTTAAAATAGCTAGAAGCTGCAAAAGTGTAAGGAGGCAAAAGAAAGATCCAGGCAAAAGGTTGCACAGCATAGTTCAAGTGTAAGAATTAGGGAGAAACAGGGATGGAGATGTTAAATGGTTCTAAAATTGAAGTTCCTGTAGCCCCCTCCCTTGCAACCCTCAGATTTTAAAATTGTGCTAGATACTAATTTTTTATTTATTTTATCCGAGGTGTCTGGTGCTTGGGAATATGAAGAGAGCAGAGGTGTACAGAAAGCATTTGATAAAAATGACCAATCAATTGGAATTTATCGCAACACCAATTATATGCTGTTGCAGATGTTCTCTTTATTCAATCAGCTAAAGTGGCAGTCATCTGTAAACAAGTGATTCACAAGGCTGCAGCTAGCCTCGCTCGTCTTTCTGAGACCTGGCGCCTAGCAGAACCCCGAGGTGAGACCCAGTGACTCTTATAGAGGAGTGATGTACAGAAGAAATGAGATGTGCAGAAGCCAGCAGTGTCAAGTAGAGAGTAAGCTCGTCAACAGTAGGGGCCGAGGAATGGAGACAGGTCTAAGCAGGTCTGAGCTGGAAGCATACCTCTAGACTGGAGGGAAATGCCTTTTCATCCAAAATTCACAGATGTCTTTTAGGGGTTTTGCATGGGTCAGGTAAGTCAACCCCTTCTCATGAGACAAAATAAAACCCAAGTCCTTATGCTATGGCTCTTTATCAGTTTTTGAAGAACAACAGTTATAGAAACATTTTTCAGTAAAAAGCAGTTTCTGTGAACAACTAAGTAGGAAGGGACAAGGGAGAGGACATATGGACACCAGTCCTGCTTCCACACGGCACCTGCCATCACACATGTATGGAAAGAGGAAAAGACAAGCCTATTTCTTGCAATATGTGAATTGTATCCACACGCAAGCTCTCTAATTTAAGTTGTTTTGCTGTCAAAATGGTTCAACTTGTCCTGACATTTGTGCAGTCATGACAATGAGACTAAAGAAACTTTAGACTCGAGTTGAAATTAAACCTGTACTTGAGTTTTAATGGCTGATACATTTTTCTTTGCTTTGAATTTTCATCTTCCTGTGTGTTTCCCATGCTTTAGAGCATGCACGGCAACTTTTAGCTTCAATCTGACTGGATAGTTGGAGCACTGCCTTGATGTTGCACAGAAAGTAAAACTAACACCATTTTTTGAATAATGGGAGTCAAATCAGCTGGGAATGCGTTAGATACCGGCATAGGTATATTTTCTTCATAAACGTGTGTTATTTTTCAAAATATTACATCTTGAAGCTATTTTAAAAGTCTTAAAACGTGTGTGTAAGAAATGTACAGGTGTGGTCACTGAATGTGCAGAGACACAGCATTTTCTCCAAGCTGCAAGAGGTTGGTAAGAGACACTAGCAGAACTGCCCTATGGCATAGAAGCCGGGGCAAGTCTCCTGGGGATACTGACTTGAGGTCAAATTGCTGCTCCAAATCAGAGGAAGAAGAGTTTGAACCAGGTCCCTCGCATGCTAATTGAGTGTCTTACTCACAGAGCTATTAAATATCAGGGAATCTGACCTCTCCCTTGCGTGCACAGGCCTTATCAGCTACGCTCACTTTTGCATCCTTCCCCCCACAGCTTGCATCACTGACTTGCACGCTGACTGTAGAGGGAGGCTCAGGCGGGGACTATCTCCAGGCAGAGGCCACGAGGACACTCAGGGATGGAGTACAGGCCTAGGTTTGTACGTGGAGGGGCCTGGAGAAGGTCAGGCACCATTGCAGAAGGCTAAGCCAGTATTTCTGTAACAGTCTGTTGCAACAAACATGTTTGGCACTCACATCCAGGCTCTATCTTCCTAAGCACAGCATGCATCCTGTGTGCTTGAGCGGCATTCAGGCTGCAGCTAAGCTAAAGTGACAGTGCTTTAGCTTAGGAAAATGTGTTGGTCATGGAGCTTGGTATGCTTGCTTCAGATCAAGAACTCCTCTGTGGCAGGCGATTCACTGAATGTTTAAGCTGCTTTCAGGCCCTTTGCACTGACAGAAGAATGCAGAAGGTCCTTGGTATGGACTTGAATCTGATTACATGAACACCTAGACACCCCTTCCGAGGACTAGGCATGCTTGACACCTATCAAAGGCTCAGTTTTACAGGACCTGCTCAGCACTGCAAACTTGCAGTGTGTGAAAAGCTGTGACCACACATTCTTTTCTGATCATAGCTGATTTCAGATCAGCTCACCCCTGACTGTTTTCCAAAGTACTTATTGCTCAAGGTTACCCTCTCCTGAAATCTGCTGGCAGTGGTCCTCACGTGAGCACTGAGTTACAACAAGGAATGATATGAGTGCTTCTCGTCTGCTTCAGTCTGTGGTAGCTGGCTGAGTTACAATCACTATGGAAGTTATCATCAGTCACCGAAAATGAGAACACTCTCACTGAACTATTTGCAGAGTAAAACCCCCAAGGTTCCCCAAGTGCCACAAAGAGATGCCTTTTCCTCAGTACGGTTTCAAACCGCGATGCAATCCTGTGCGGAAGTACTAGGTTTACCCGTACACAATGAAAACAGTGAATCTAGAGTATTCATTTTAAAAGACTGAATTGCTTTCTTGTTGCAAAAAGCAATTCTTTCAACTCTTACTGAATGATTATTCCAAATTACATGGCTAGCCAATGAATGATACAGTGCAGAGCTGTTGTTAGTTCTTCCACGTATTGTTTACTTTTTGAGGAACTACTTGTTTTCTAAAGGAAAGTACATCATCCCAGAAAGCAAGTCATAGTTTATAAACAGTGCTACAGACAGCATAGAAAGTTCTGCTGAACTATCACATGGCAAATCATGCAAATCCCCGTGTAGAGCTGAATGAACACCTCTCACAGATTTCTGTTTTGCACTTGCTCCTGCTTTTGTGAAATGAGAGCAAATTTTCCCTCAGGGAACACATTTGCAGACAGTGGTAGCAGCAAACTAAAGAAATAGTGTGTGTAACCTTTGAGATACTGTAATAAAAGACAAAGAAAAATGACATGGTTTGGAAAAAGTAAAATACTGAAATGTGATTATACACTTTTTGACATAATAAACCTTCCACATCTTTCATTTCTCAATATTTTTAACCCTCCAGGGACTAAATCGTGACTCTTGTCTTACATTACAGGGATTGCTCATAGATACAGAAGGTATAAACCAAAGGTAACAGAAAAGAACCCAACAAAAACAACCGAGGGGAGAAATGAAGAAAATAGGGATACAGTGTAGAGTGATAAACTGGGGGAAAGTCAATGATACAGGTGTATTGAAATTGATGAAGAAATGGATGTGCAAGAACTTTAGAGGTAGTACAGAAGTTAAAATCTCAAGTACGGTGCACTTGGTGGTTTTTAGGGTCATTGCTTGGGGCTAGAACTCACTGCAGGTTTTTTTTCTTTAAATATTGCTCTTACTGTGAAATAATTCTATTGGAAAAAACCAACTATGCTAACTGAAATATCACTGTAGAATAGACTTTAAAGAAGCTGTATGTGGAAACCAATAAATTATTAAATTATTACATTAGAACAAATCTTGTTATATAAATTAGTTAAGTCATGAGAAAAAAAGACATTAAATAGAAGAAGCTGTGTCTCTTGTAGGGCCTGCAGCTGGTCCTAATGTATCTAACTAACACGACAGTAAAACTATATATAGAGGGGTCCTTGTTTCTAGTATTATTGGTCACTTCACATGATAAAATAAAATGCCATGAAATTTGATAGTTATAGTCAAGGGTTTTGCAGTGGTCTCATAAGGACGTAAGTAATATATTGCCTAAAGGCTGCCCAACTTTCTCGTAGTTACCTTATACATGAAAGCAGGAAGCTCACTCTCTTAAACTACTCTGGTTCTTTGACCTTCACAGGTTTAATGGTTTGGTGTTTTTACTGTAAGAAGGTGTACCTGCCACTGCCAGAACTCTGTTACTGCTAAAAATGTCCAAGTAGCACCTCTGGCAGTAACAGGATATATATTCAGCCCCAGAAGTGAGCAGGAAGTGGTTCTGAGCCATATGAAAGAATAGCATCCCAAATAGGGAGGGAAAGAAGTCCTCCCTCCCCCTTTCCCCCCAAAAATCACAGATGGAGCAAATCCAAGCATTCCATTTAGATCATCTTCATTTGTTTTATTTTTATCGTTTCACTATGTCTTTACTATCATTAATTCCAATTTCTGCAGTTAAAAATAATAATAATTTGCATTTTATTATTAAAAAATTATAATAATCTTGTATTTTATTATTAAAAAATGTCAAAATGAAACCTTGAAAATTTCACCCATACACTTTTTGAGTTGAGACATTTGCTAAGTCTAACCTTTTTGGACAAGCAATTTAACTTTCAGTGAATTGACAATTACCAATTTAATCTCTGACCTTGCCCTTTAAAAAAAAAGTTTTCAGCAGCTCTAGTCAGTGTGACCTGGCACAGGAGAGCCACTTCCTTCCCCCCTTGCAGCGTGATTTCTCAGAAGACGGTGAACCTTCAATAAGCACAGACAGGGATACAGACTACTTGCTTTCCTTAACACATTTTTCTAAAACTTTGTTCTTTTCAGCAACATGGACAATGCTTTGGCCTGAAGGCAGGTGCCTTGGCATCCAGCTACCCGACTTCAGTCAGCAAAAAAATTAAGGTTTTGGCTTGGGGCTGGAGCTGACAGGAGGAAAGAGGAAAGGGAGGGATACTCAGCTGAAGATCTTTGAGTTTGGGTCAATGGCTGCAGTATCCCTGCATGATCCCAGATACAGTTTCTCAGGACAGCGTGTCAGGGACTGACACCTGTTCTGTCACAGAGGGTGTCTGGAAGAGTTTGTGCTGATGGGATTCTAAGATGCTCAAGTCCCATTTACTGCAATAACCAAAGCAAACTTTTGATCAGAAGATCATGCTGGATGTTAATATTGCTGCAAGGCCCCCATCTACCGACCTGAACTTCTAGCTATGGAAGTTTGCTGCTTGCTGGGGACTTAGATCTGGGACATTGTGGAGACACTGATGTGGCTTCTCCAGTCCTCACACAACCCCTGCTGCTCTTCCAGGTGGACACCAATGCTGCTACCAGGGGAGACCTGGAGTGTACTGAGCATGGCTACATGGCTCAGGGCAAGGGTGTGGGGGCACAAATGGTTTTGTCTTTGATCCTGCCAGTGAGGAGGAGGGGCTTGACAAGGAGTGAATGGATCCTATGGGTCGACAGCTGGTTGTGCAGCTGGTGTCAATGACAGGGATTTGGTTTTTTGTGACCATGGGTCCTTTGTGAGGATCAAAGACTGCTGGGGAAGAGATGGGATCCCACCAGACTAGGCAGGGCAAAAACGTTTGCCAACAGGCTGGCCAAGCTGCTAAAGAGAGTTTGAAACTGAGAATGAAAGGGGAGGGAAATGACAACCCACAGTCGAGTGAGAAAGTGGTGGACCAGGTTGGCAAGCAGAAGATGTAAGGTAGACAAGAGACACCTTGAAACCAGCAGTACAGGACTGAAGGGGACCTCAAGCATATACACTCAAACAAGGACATGCCAAGAGGACAATGCTATCAGGGAAACTCTCACACATTTCCTGGGAAATCACCACAGCTGTGTGCCTCTCTGAAATGCCGGTACACTAATGCATGCAACACAGGGAGCAAACAGGAGGAATTCAAGCTCTGTGTACTGTTGCTACAGTCTCACTGGGGTTGCAGAGACATAGTGGGATAGCTCGCATGGCTGGAGTGCTGCCACGGAGGGATCCAGCTGCACTGGGTGTCATTCGAGGAGAGGGAGGAGAGGGAATTGCCCTTTACGTGAGAGCAGCAGGAATGTGTGGGGCTCTCCCTAGAGATGGATGATAAGCCAGTGGAGAGTTTACGGGTTAGGACCTGAGGGCAGACCGACAAGGGCAACAGTGTGGGTGTTTGCTGTAGACCACCTGATTAGGAAGAAGTAAATGAGGTACCTTCTTTAAACAACTGGAAGAAAACTTCATGTTCACAGGCCCTGGTCCACACAGGGGACTTCAACCACCCTGATATCTGTTGACTGGCACAGCAAGGCACAAGCAGTCCAGGAGGTTTCTGGAGAGCATTGATGGTTAATTCCTGGCACAGGTGATCAAAGAGCAAATGATGGGAGGCAGTCTGCTGGACCTCATACTTACAAATAAGGAAGAACTTGTCAGGGGTGTGAAACAACCTTTGGGAGCAACCTTGGCTGCAGTGACTGTAAAATGGTGGAGTTCAGGATACTGAGGGGATAGAGCAAGGCAAAATCAGCTTCACAACTCTGAACTGCAGGGCAGCAGACTTTGGCCTGCTCAGGGACCTACTTAGAGGAATCCCATAGATGGACCTGCAAAGAAGAGGGGTCCAGGCAAGTCTGCTAATTATTCAAGGACCACTTCCTCCAAGCTCAATAGCAGACCATCCTGATTTGCAGGAAGTCAAGCAGAAGTGACAGGAGGTCTGCATGGATGGACGAGGAGCTCCTGACAAAACTTTGACATGTAAAGGAAGTGTAACAAGAGGTGGGAGTAGGGACAGGTGACCTGTGAGAAATACAGAGACACTGTCCAAGCATGCAACAATAGCATTAGAAAAGCTAAAGCCTACCAGGATTTGAATCTGTTAAGAGACATGAAGGGCCACCAGAAGGGCTCTGCAAGTATCTCAGCAGGAAGGGCCCAGTGCTGAATGGGACCAGGAAACTGTAACAAATGACACAGAAATGGCCAAGATACTCAATGCCTTCTTCATCTCAATTTTCACAGATAGGATTTGCCTTCAGGAATTCCAGGTCCCTGAAAACAGGGGGAAAGTCTAGAGCAAGAAAGACTTATCCTTGGTGGAGGAGGATCAGGTTAGTGAACGTTTAAACCAACTGGACGCACAGAAGTCCATGAGACCTGATGGGATGCAGCCATGGGTGCTGAGGAAGCAGCTAATGTCATTGCGAGGCCACTCTCAATTATCTTTGAAGGATATTGGCAATCAAGGGAGGTTACTGAGGACTGGAAGAAAGCAAATGTCACTCATCTTCAGGAAGGGCAAGAAGGAAGGTGCACAAAACTATATGCTGGTCAGCTTTACCTTGATCCCCAGGAAGGTGATGGAGCAAATCCTACTGGGAACCATTTCCAAACACATGCAAGACAAGAAAGTGATTGGAAGTAGTCAGTGTGGATTTACAAAGGGGAGATTGTGCCTCACCCTTCTGGTTGCCTTCTATGATAAAGTGACTGGCTTGGAGGATGAAGGGAGAGCAGTGGAAGTTTATTTTTACTTATGCTGAAAGCACACTTTCAACACTATCTCCCATAATATCCTCAGTCAAACTGATAACTAAATAAATGGGCAGTTAGGTGGACTGAAAACTGGCTGTATGGCTGGATCCAGAGAGTTGTGATCAGCAGCACAAAGTCCAGCTGGAGGCCAGTCACAGGTGGTGTACCCCAGGGGTCAACACTGGGGCCAGTGTCGTTCAATATCTTTGTTAATGACCCGGATGGTAAGACAGCATGCACCCTCAGCAAGTTTGCAAAAATCGATAGAAAACCGGGAGGACTGTATCACCAGATGGTTGCACTGCCTTGAGATAAGGCGGTTGCACTGCCTTGCACTGCTGGATAAATGGGCTGACAGGAACTTCATGAAATTCAACAAAGGAAGATTTAAAGTCCTGCCTCTGAGGAAGAACAACTCCAGGCACCAGAACAAGCTGGGGAACATTAGACTGGAAAGCAGCTTTGCACAGAAGGACCTGGGGATCCCAGTGGACACCAGGTGGAATATGAACCAGCAATGTGCCCTTGCCCAAAGGCCAACAGCCTCCTGGGTTGCATCAGGTTGAGGGAGGTTATGCTTCCCCTCTGCTCTGCCCTGGTGGGACATATCTGGAGTGCTGGGTCCAGTCCTGGGCTCCCCAGTAAGAGATATGGACATACATATCAGGTCAGGAAAAGAGCCATGAAACTGATTAAGGGACTGGGGAATCTCTCATATGAGGAAAGGCTGAGAGACCCGGATCTGTTTAGTCTTGAGAAGGCTCAGGGCAATTTTATCAATGTTTATGAACAGCTGCTTGGGGGTAGTAAAGAAGAAAGAGCCAGAATCCTCTCAGTGGTGCCCAGTGAAAAGGCAAGAGGCAATGGGCACAGATTGAAATATGGCAAAATCCATTTAAACATATGAAAAAACTTCACTCCAGGAGTGATCAAGCACTGTCACAGGTTGCCAGTTTGAATCCTTGGAGATATTCAAACCCCACTTAGATACACCCTCAGCAACCTGCTCTAGCTATTCCAGCTTTGAGCAGGGGTTTGGACTAGATGATGGCCAGAGGCGATTCTGTGATTCTGTGATATTTATGTGAAAGCCTTGTTGACATTCGATGTTCAGGATGTGAGATAGAAAAGTTGTGAAAAAAAACCTCAGCTAAATTTTTCATAATGAAAAATGCAATGCTAATTTGAAATCACTGGAATAGTAGCATAGCATGTCTAACATACACAACTCTCACATGTCTGATTAATTCCAAAATGTCCATGTAGAGGGCAATTAAAAATTGTTCTCCATGATTTGCACAACATATTTGCATGGGGAAAGAAAGCCTTCATACAAAGTTAGCTATATTTTCTGCTGTTTATTCGGTCTCTTTCTATAAAGCCGTGCTGGGTCTTGGTTATAAATATAGCATTTTAGTGTTCTGCAGAAGAGCAGACTTCTTCTGCATCATTTGGTCTTATAATCTCTATGCATTTCAAATCATATCTGTAGCCTAATTTAGGCAGTTTTCTTATGAAATGTAATAGTATTTAAAAGCTGAGGGTACTGATAAAATTGCTTTGGAGTTTTTGCTTGTCATTTTGTTTTGTTGCTTTATTTTGATGCTTTTACTTTTCATCTTTCTCTGTCTCCCACTGCAATAAGCAGACCTGCCATTCTTAAGAACTCTGTGGTATTGCTACATTAGCTAAAAAAGGATGAAAGGCAGAAAAATAAAGGGAAGTTGCAAAGGGTGGGAGAAGAGCAAAGGGGAGGAAGTTTGGTGAGAGCTGTGGGATTTCCTATGTGAAGTAACCAAAGCCTTTAAAAATAAGGGTTGGAATTAATTCCATCGAACATCAGATGTTCTCAGCTCCAATATTTCCGCTTTCCTGGGTTGCCTTAATAGTGCAGAAGGATAAGCTCTTGTACAGTGTAATTCACCTGGGCTGTTTTAATTGTCTGCTTGAAGGTGGAATGTCTCGTGCCCCAGAAATGCCTCTTTCTGTCTACTGGCAATGCAAGGCCCAGAGGATGAGCTCAAATATAAGTGTATGCATTTATTGAATCAACCTAAATTCTCTAGCACTATTTTGAACACCTAAAGTGAAGAAAAGGAAGCTGAACAGCTGAAGTAGTCTGGGCAGCTCATATGTGGCAAAGCTGGTGGTGCCCCAGAGCACCTGGAACACGAATCGCCCATATATTTATTTTGCGTGTTTCATGCTGGTTTTCCTTTCTGTTTTCCACAGTGGTGTCTGGGTCTGACATGCAGAGATTATATGTAGGGTATGGTTGTTTGGCTTGGGTTTGGGGCTGTAAGGGTGACATCTCCTCCCAAGGTCACCTGGCTGCCATCAGTGGCTGCCTGGGCTCCTTCTTCCTCAGATGCTCTGGAATTACTTGCTGGGACTTGATAGTAGCTGCAAAATTCCAGGCGTGGGCAGATGTGCAAATCTTATCAGATGTGTTGCTCCTTTCTCTTAGCACTGCTTTGATGTTTTGGGGATACAAAGGTATCCCAAGTCCTTGTCCTTGGGATACCTTTTCTCATTAATTTGCTGTGCCAGGAAGCCACGGTTCTCAGTATTATTGCAAATGCCAGAAGGAGAAGAAAGATGGTTAAGATTCCTGAAAGGTCTAGATGTTAGCCTAGAACTGCTATAGTGAGTATGTGTCCCTTGGGTGAACAAATCTGCAGTGAGCTAGAAATACCCAGTGATAAAACAGTATTTAAGCATGGAAGATTCATCCAAACAAGGCACTGTACAGCTGAAGAGGTAATCTGATCCAACAGTGAAGCTACGCGGAGAGAAAACCCAGAAAGCAGACTTGTTAATCCAAATGTGCATGTGTTACATAAACAATTTTTTGAAAAAACATCACTTTGGAATAGCTTTTTTTCAGCTCCAGAGGAATAATTAATAGTGGATAGAATAACAAGGAACTCAGAAGAAGTGGTGAAAAGTGGCTTTCTGCAAAATCCCTGAGGGGATTCTGAAAGAATCTTTGCCCTTGTGTCAAAGGCCCAAGTACCGATTCTCTGATTACTTCTTAATAGCTGATCAGCCAGTCATGAATTCACTGCTAATGCACAATGAAAAATAATATTATTTCAACATAAATGATTTATAAGCACCAGCCATCACTGGCAATACAGATGTAGTTAAAAATGATTCCTATCTTCAATTTAGGAAGGGACAGGCATAATGAAATTAATTCTGAAAAAGTTAGATGTCCTGCATAAATTCAGGATTATATAAATAAATTTTATGACAAGTCTTCAGTAAATTCCAGAACTCATGAAGTTCTAGAGAAGTTTTGTCTGTTTATGAAGTAATTTGTACCTCAGAGCTCTTGTGATTTCTCTAGCTAACCAGTGATACATTTAGTCTAACATTATTTTTAAATTATCTGTAGCTATCCAAGCTACAATATATTAGGTACTATAAAATAAAAATATAAACATTTACTACTATAAACTACTACATTTCATCATGTGATCTAATAGTAAAGCTTTTTTTTGTATATTGTTCCCTATTAGACATTCAGACATGAATATCTTCATTAGAATATCATGGTATTTAAAATACCTTACAAGTTACAGAAAAGTTTATAACATTAAAGTGGAATTATTTGTATTAGAGAGATAGTGAAACAATAATTCATTTGTAAATGGGATATAAATTCGTAAGTGAGCACTGCTCCAAATATTTATGAATGTCTAGCATGCTCAAAGCTCTAGGATTTTTTTAAATGATAAAACATGAGTTGATGAAATACTGCTTTGCAAATATACGGTCTTGACATTCAATGAACTGGAGGAATCCTGCTTCATTAAATTGAGTCTGCTGTTGCTTACTCCAAAAATATCTAAATCTACAGCTATTCATTCCAGATCCCATGAGGCAGAGGTGGTACCCAGCCACCTGGATGCTTTTCAGTCTCGTAGGATCTCATTAGATGCTGAGTATACTAGACACACTTCTGTTCCTTCTGCCCACGTTCCTGTTCCTAAATAACCAGTCCTGACCCCAGCCCTGCTGTCTCCTTTTCCAGGGCCAAAATGGGAAATAGTGATGTGTTGCCCTTCCAAACTTGGCCTCTGACCATGGTCTTGCCTTGCTTTTGGGTCTGCTGTGTCACTG
The DNA here is from genome assembly GCF_031877795.1 of Strix aluco. Classification (NCBI taxonomy): domain Eukaryota; kingdom Metazoa; phylum Chordata; class Aves; order Strigiformes; family Strigidae; genus Strix; species Strix aluco. The sequence continues at coordinate 46,048,155 of NC_133935.1, read as the reverse complement.
GCTGCGTGGTGTTCATGGCCTGAAGCCAGCCCAAGTCTCCTGCGTGGTTTCCCTTGGTGCTGTAGGGCAGCTCAGTGCAGTCTCCATACGTAGATCCAAATGCAGCTTTAGCCTTCAGTTCCTGTAATCAATAACTGCAATTGATAATTGTTATTTCAGGTCAGACTACCTCATGAGCATTACCCATATTTGTTTTCATATTCCTGCCAATGAACTGAAAACATCTGCTAGGTGGTGGCTGGGAAGGCAGGTACAATGAAGTGCATCTGCAGGGACCTGAGGGGTAAGGAAAGATGTAAAGTTTTACAAATCATTAAAACAATAACTATTTTTTGTTTGAACTGTGGCACCTTAATAAAAGGCACCTTAGACATAACTCAGATGGGAGACCAGCTTCTCAGGAAATAAAAATGTATGTGGTCTTCTGAATTTTAATTCCCTAGCTGCAGCTAATTAACTGCTTTCATTGTCTATGTGTATAAATATGTTCTTTACTCTCAGTAGCTTTCTTATCACTGTGTATCTTTTCTGTTGTCCTTTTTTTGCTTTCAGAGTGTTCTGGAATAAATTTTGAAGCAGAGGCAGTGATAGGTGATTGTGGGCCTAACCTCCTTCGTGCATTACTCAGCAAGAAAAATAATGAAGCAGGCTTGTAGAATGTAAAATGTTCACTTGTTGCTTTGAGATTGGAGGGATACTGTCAAGACTGGCTGAAGTGTTGGGATGAGTGTCTGTACACTCCAGGGAATCTGTGGAAAAAGCAGGTATTGAAAGTCCTGCATAGCTGTTGGAAAAGGATTAAAAATCCTTGAGGATTAAGGATCCTCCATGGGTTTTGGAGCCCAGGGTTGCACTCTCACACTTAGGCAATGTGCTCCTGCTGACACACATACACACATGTGGCACAGGTGTAAGAGACCAATAATTTTAAAAGGGAGTTTTACATTTGCTTTATCAGAGGTCAGGGCAAGCAGCAGGCAGAGCATGCATCAGCAAAGGACAGTTACACATCTTTGCTCTGGTCCTTAGAAGCAGTCCTGCACAGATCCCGAACTGAACAGCTTGGCATCTTTCAGTGATACTTAGAATTTCTCCCTGCTTTGATTTTTTATCCTGTTAGTGTGCAGCTTGTCTGTCAGTGGCGCATCTGTATGCAGCCTTTGTTTAATGGGATTATTGCCCTGGAACAGTACAATTGAAGTTCTTTTCTTCTTTAGTATGAGCCTTCATATATATATGTATAATGCCTCGTCTGCATTAGTCACGTTTGCTGGGAGTATACAACCATTAAGTGGGTCACTTGGAGCACAAATGCACTGCACCTTATTAAGTGATGGGATACCATCAACCACACACTTATTGTCCTTCACAGTTCTCTCCCACATTGGCTGTTTTGATGCATTTGCCTTCCTGGGTAGGAGATAGCTCTTACTACTCTGCTTCACTGTTCCTATCTACCGAGAGACATTATGTATTATTCTGTACTATTTCTTATCTTGACAAATTGGCATCTTTCTGTTGGAAACAGAAACTTCTGCTTGCAGCCCTGCAAACTGCAGCTTGACACTGCTTCTCTTTCTGTTCCCTTCTCCTTTCCATGGGACCCTGATGTGCTTCAGAAGTTCCTCAGCTAGACAGGTGGCTACTAATGGCCACTGTGTAATTTTAGGAGAAAATTTTAGGTTTGCAGACTCTGTATCCCTTTCTTAACTTCATGATTATGGCATGCTTTTAGAACACTTTTCAGGGCTCTAGACCTTGCATTTAATCCATGCTTTGCATTCAGAATAATCCCTGTCAAGCACAGGTGGCATTTTGCAGGTGTCATAAATGAAATGTACAGTGGTGAAAAATAAACAATGAGGCAAACTCTAATTTAAGATATCTCTAGTAAAGCCTCAAAGACATTTTGGGTAGCAAGTATGAAATGTTGGAAGGGTTTTCCAAAGGGAAAGGATGAGGCAGCTGGGCAAATAAGACCACCTACTTGTTCTTGCTCCTTCTTTGCCCTATCATTCCTTACCCTGCACTTAACCAACAACAGACCACTCTTAGTGCAGGTTTTTCCTGTACCCTGCAGAGACAATCTGAGAGGTAGGAGCTCCCCTATGCAGCACAATAATTTCATTACAACATCCAGCCCAGAGCCCTCAGCAGAGGAAGACCATAAAAAGCATCAGCCTGAACATCTAGCAAGCATTTCCCAGACTACAGCTCAAGCTGACTTTACGTCAAAAATGAAGACAGCAGATGAGCACAGAGAGTAAGATTTTTCTTTGTTCCTGGTGGATCTTACTAGAGGCCATGCAAGCATTGTAAAGGGCCTAACCAGGTAGGATTGCTCACCCTGAAGGAAGAAGAAAGCCATGTACAGGGAATGTGTAGTCACTCCTCTTTGATGACCTGCACATTTCATGGATGAAGTAATGTACAGAATGAAGATGGTCTCAGGTCCCTAAATCAATGAACTTCATGGAACTTCAAAGGAGGAGCACGGGTTGCAGGAAAAATGGGGAAACTCAGGCAGAATTTTAATGGCCAGGAACCTACTTGTAGTCATAGTATCATAAGATATAATTCCATTTATTAAAGGATGGTCAGACCTTACAAGCAGAAAAGCGCGATTTTTTGCTCACCACATGGTGTATAAAGGATCAAAAAGAGGCAAAAGTATTATGGGTAAGAAATTTCTGACTCTGCTGACTTCATCAATGCGCTCATTAGCACCTTTTCAATTATTAATTGCTCTGGCTGCTGCAGTTATTACTGATCCATATTAATCCTCCAAGGAACACGACATGACAACACTGAATCATGATGACCTTGTCTTTCCATATGCTACAGCTGGTCAGGAATTTTCCAGTGGAACAGCTGTTCACTGGAAAGTGTGAATTCTCAAAAAATCTTTGCTTTTATTGGAAACGTACATATTTCGTTGATTTCTGTTGGGAAAGTCTTTTTGGATCTGACATGGCCTTCCTATAGCTAATATTCATAAGGAGGGTTTTCCCTGAGGATATTTGATAAATAGGTCCTCTTTCTTCCTGGTTCTTCATACAAAGTGAAAGAGAGGAGACTGAGGAACACGTAACACAGACTGTATTCTAGGCTGACCAAGCTTCAAGGCCAATTTTGCCTACACTGGCCTCACACAATGGAGCCTTCTATTCTGAAAGATCCCATCTTCATGAGAATTTTAAAATTCATGAGATAATGAAGACATTTCTTGGTTTTCTGCTAAAAAAGAGTAGCAGATAAAGACAATAACCCCAAACCTTAACAAAACAATAGGGAAGTGGTATCAACTTCTGTCATATTTTTCTCATGAGTGTTTCAGCTATTTTGTAAGAGTCACAGCTGGATGAGAAGGAAACTTCAGAGATTAACATTCAGATACTATCAGTTCAACCAAATATTGAATTAAGTGTATTGTATTCTCAAAGCAACAGATTCTTCTTTCCAAGATACTTTAAAATATATCTTTGCCATCTGGTTCAAGATCCTCTTCCCAAAGTCCCACCAAGTTCTAGTAAACCTAGGAACAATACATAATTCTCCTGTGTGCATTGAAATGCTTTATAATATTTAGCATAGTTAAAGAATTTTTGCCTTTCCTTTTCTTTTTCCATACTTCTGCCTAAGTCAGTGCTCTTTCTGCATATTCAACAGGGCAATGGTTCTGTGGAACAAAGAATGATAAGTATGTGATTAATGGTTATATTGAAATGTACACATTTATCCAGTTGGGAAAATCCGCTGGAAGGTAATGTATCCTCTAAGCCAACAGATTCAAGAAGATACTAATTCAGGCTTTGTTATCATCAAAGTTTTTACTCATCTTTGCATGTGAGATGGGCAGTGGTCTTTGGTAGGTTCCAGAGTAACCAAAGAGTTGTTCTTTCTGGAGTGAGAAGCAAAGATCAGGAACAGAAACTAAATGGCCAGTGTGTGAGTTACAAGGCCAAAGCAGAATGAGGCAAGAAAGTGCTAGGAAAGGAAGGTGAATGGAACAGTAGATTGAAAAAGGATAAAATTAGAAGAAAAGTCAGAATAGAAAATGAGTTAAAATAAAAAGAGAAAACTGAAATCTAGTTTTCTAGACTGAAACACGTCAGACATCATAATAATTTTTATGAATTGTCATTATCATTATTATTATTACCATGGTTATTACTATTATTGCTATTGTTTCTTTTTCCTTAGCAATAATAGTAATAACAAAAATGTGAGGAGCTAGGACAAAAATCCCATAAAAACTTGGAAGACGCTCTAAAAGAGGGACAGAAGTCTGTTAACAGTTATCCATTCTGGCTGTTGGGTAAGATGTTTCCCTTTTTCTATTCAAAGATTAGGGGAATGTGGTGGTTTAGGCTCTGCCGGGGTCTGAGACCACGCGGCCGCTGCCCCTCCCCCACAAAGGGAGTGAAATACAAAGCCCCGGGGCTGAGATAAGGAAAGGTTTAATGCGACAGTGCAACAGTAACACAACAAACAACAACAACAACAATAACAATAACAGTGATAACAATGAACAGAGCAAGATATCTACCGATACAGCAGTGAGAGCAGAGAGATGGCATAACACACGCGTTAACCGACTCTCCCGCGCTCCCACGCTTGGGCGCCCGGAGGTGACGTCGGCATGGTATTGAATAACCCGGCTAGAGCTTCCCCCCCACTGCTGGGGAAACTTAACCCTATCCTAGCTGAACCAGGACAGGGAAGATTAATATTTGTGCAGTGACTTGGAGGCAGGCATTATCTGAATGAAATAGAACTAGAGCTGATGAAATAAATGTGTCACTTTTCCAAAAAAGAATTACCTGCTTTTTATACCTCCCCCAAAAATAATAGTTTCCACAGATTCCAAATAGAGGAGGAAGGGGATGCTCCCCTTCCTCTTGCTAACTAAACCTCTTCATGCAATTATAATCCCTCTAAAAGAGCCATGTGGTTTATAGTTTTGATGGTCCAGTCAACCTGAATTGCAACTATATAAAACATTGCCATAAACTAAAGTACATATCCCATCTCTAGTAGTTCAAAACCAGGCTGCTTAGAGATTATAAGTGGCTACTGACCAGAGGTCCTAAAAAACTCATCAGTAATCTGCTGATGAGCAAAGGTAAATGCAGTCCAATGTTGCTAGGATAGAAACACATTGTATATGAAGTTCCTTGAGCCACTAGGCTTTGCTGTAGCAAGTACTTTCAGAGAGGAGACGCACTCAAGGTGTTTATTTTTCCCGATGCAGGAGGGCTCCTCAAGGTGGAAATGTTTTATTTGCGTTCCCAACTCAGCAGCAGAGATGCTTGGGGGGGATGCTCACATATCAAAACTCTGCTTCTGTTCCCCATAGTAACATGGCTCTTTGAAAAGGGGTGTTCGTGGCCCGAAAAATCTCTCAACCCAAAGCCACAGAGATGTTTCAGGGTCAGTCTGGAGTGGATCCCCTCCCAGGCACATCAGGGAGACAGTGGAAGGATTGAGCTCAAGGCAAAAAAATAACTTGCTTTCTGTTTTTTTGAAGCAGGAGAAGATGAATTGCCCTCATTTTGAATTTAGATACTCTTCAGAATGTGTTTTTAATTTAATTTGATTTAAGTAGGGTTTAGAAAGCCAAGCTCCTAGATCCCTTAAATAACTCAGATTTGAATTAAATAGCTGATGACAGGAACAAGGGTGGTGGGAAGGAAACACAATACCTACTTCTGCTCAGAGGATCATCCTTTCATGGGAAGGATAAGGGAGTCAGAATCCCTCTGAGAATACTGTTGAGCTCATGGCAGCTTAGGAGAGCTAAAAAATTAAGAATAACAATTTGCACTAGAACTATGTAAGAAAAAAAATCTGAAGCAGCTGAAATAAAATGAGTGCTTAGTCCCTGAAGTCAGAATATTGTCACACTGAGCAGGTCCTTCCCTTTAACTCTCACAGGACACTGCTTTTGCTCTTCACTCACGTTTCTTCAATTCTCTTTTATTCCCAGTCAATGAAATTGAATAAAGCTCTATTGCATTATTGGCCACAACTATGTTTTCTGAACATTAAGTACAGGGAAATTTCCTGGACTTCCAGGTTTTGTTTGAGTTCCTTTTTCTACAGCTGCATATCCACATGGGAAAGCACTTCCATTATTGGGATCCACATTGCAAGTGGCCTGTACAAATGATCCTTCCTTAAAAGAGAAAACTTTAGCAAGGTGAGTTGGTTTAGTAATAATTCTCTGGAGAAGCAACCAATAACCCTAAGCAATAAAGATTTTTGCCTTTAATTCATTTCACCCTCATAGTTTCTAAACTATAGGAAGGAAGGAAGGAAGGAAGGAAGGAAGGAAGGAAGGAAGGAAGGAAGGAAGGAAGGAAGGAAGGAAGGAAGGAAGGAAGGAAGGAAGGAAGGAAGGAAGGAAGGTGTGTTTTTCTTTCATTTGTGTAAGTTTCAGATCATGCTGAACTTTTCAGAGCTGGTGTGTGAGTAGAATGGATTTTAGCAGTCAAGCAGCTTGTCTGGGTAAGGTTTTTCCTCCTTGGTGCCATTTAGCACTACTATTTTCAGGTGAGAGATGCTAAGGAGAGAAGAAATGGGCTATGTGAAAATATGCTCTGCCATTCCTCAGATGCAATATTCATGTGAATTATATTAAATCTTTATTTGCAGGATCTCAAACATTAAGGAAAAATCCAGACAATCTAAGTTTCTTTGAAGGAAATCATAATTATGAGCTCACGCTTTTTGTCTGCCTGCCTACCAGTCTGTCTCTTGCCTGTACCATTCCTCCCACTCTACGTTGTAAGCCACTGGTGGATTTTAGTTAAGTCAAGGCTGAAGTGGAGAACAGAGAAGTAACACAGTTCGTGCCAGCTCTGTAAACAAGACACAAGGGCACATAAGCAAGACCACAGAAAGAACCACGTCTCTCTTACCAGGTAACAAAACACTCCAGGTATAAGAGAGAGCTTATCAATGGCCCAGTTTTGACATAGCCTTCAGTGAGCGCTTGCAGTTACAATGAGTCTACAAGAAACCAAGTGCTCAGTGCTCAACAGCACATGTTTATATATCCTCCTTCCATTGTCTTATCACAAGAAAAAAGGTAATGCACAGTGCTGATACTGTAACTCTGTACTATTGATGACAGTGATGGGTATTTTATTCTGAATTCCTGCTCCATCTCATAGTCTGTTCACTTCTCCCTTCCTTTTCTCTCTACTCAATGGCAGACACACAGACACTCTACAAAGGTTTTGGCAGAATTTAGTCATGGGGTCCTAAAGTTCAGAGTAACAGCCAGAGGGAAAGGCTGTACAAATATTTCAGCAATGGGCTGGGCCTCAACAGGTTGAGATTTAATTCTGCATGGTCTGCATCTTCTTGGGCCATGTTCTGGGTTCCTTCTCTCTATAATGGGAATAATGATGTTTTCTTTCTTCCACTTTTCTTCATGCAGATTGTAATGGCTGAGATTCCTCAGTAGGCCTAGGAAAGGTCTGATCCTATGTGAAAAACCCTCTCTGGAAGAGACAAGTAGGAAGATGAATTGTTTCATCTCAGCCAAGGACTCCAAAGCAGATGCAAGCTTGGTTCTGCAGTCCTTATCCCGACCAGGCTCAGACTCAGTGGAAGCACCAGGAGATTGAGGGCAACCAGGTAAGAGCCCATCTCCTTTCACCATGTGCAGGCATCATACGCCTTTTCTTGTGCTAGTATATGATCACACGTTCCTTGCTGTTGCTATAAATTATTAATTATTTTAAGCAAGAAAACTGTATCTTGCTTTTTTGCTTCATTTCATTTCAGTGATCAAGGTCAGATGATGCATAAAAATCCCATAATTCCAACTTTGAACAGGCAGTCCTTGCAACAACTGTAGAGATCATTCTGTCCCTGTTCCTTTTTAGATTGTTGTTTCTATATCCACTCCTGAAGAGGAGAAAAAATGTTTACAATACCTTGATCTGTTTATTTATAACTTGCCAGACCTTTGGCTGGAAACATCCCAAGCATAAGGGAAAAAACCCAACAAACTTATATGGAATACTATCTTTTAATTAAATGAATTTATATTATCCTAGAATTTCTTTGCCAGTTTATCTTCTCTCCTGATTGAAAAAAAAATATTCTGTTAGTAACAATGTACTTGTCTCTCATAGTTGAAATTACTCTTGAATGGAAGTTCTTACTAAAAAGGATTTAATTTTAGCATTTTGATGGGAAGCAAAGATACCAGTTTTGCATTTAGCTCTCTTTCTCACCACCCCCATTTACATTTTCAGGAGAATTTAGAGCTCAGAAAAGATACCAGACTAACAGCACTGGAAACTCAGAGTCTTCATTTATCTGCAGGCTACTGCATTTTGGACCACTACTGTATGTCAGCTTGATAGGAAAGTTCATGGGTTAGAGGGTACCTCATGCTTTCAAACATTATTTTCTTGGTCTATCAACACTGCCAACAGGAGCAAGTTACTGGGCTTGAAACTATTCCCGCAGGCAGGGGGGAAGAAGAATAGGGGGGCTGCTGTGTAATCTGACATTTCTGTAGTGCATCTCAAATTAAAGTTCCTCTTGCAAAATCTCTGACCAGCAGTTCCTAAGAGGCATACTGGGGAGGATGGCAAGAAAGTAATAATCCATCCTGAAGCTCTACCCTGAGACTGAATTTTGCTACCTGAGAGGTGACAATGGGTTTCCAAAGCAAGAAGGCATGCGGAGCCATTCATTACTGCCATGTCTTGGCACTACATGTAATAATGTATGCTTCTAAGTGGAACAAATTAATCTGTGCCGAGTTCCATGTTGCAGTGGCTAGACTGCTTTCTGTGTGCTTGGTCAGCAGTAGTTCACTAAACCCCTCTGCTCTGCCCCAGAGCCTGCGAGGCTGACACCTGATGTCATTACAGAGCAGCTATGGAAATGATGGAATTTTGTTTTCTCCCCAGCAGTCTGGTTTTCAGAAGGACAAAATTGTCAAAACCAAAGCTGGTGTTTCTTATTCTGTATGTGTACAAGAATTGAGTCTGGGGCATCTGCAGGTGAGAATGAGGAAAATGAAATGCTCAATCTGCAACTTGTAGAGGAACACACTGAGGGGCACAGGAATATCAGCCTGCAGAGCTCTGGCTGCAATATCTGATGCTGTTCCAACATTTCTGCAACAAAAGAGCCATTTTTAGAAATAGTTCATCTTTTTTATTGTTTCTTTTTAATGTAGCATACAGTATACGGAATCTACTGTAATCCTTGCTCTGTTACACATCTGCAGTTTATGATGTGAAACACAATGACACAGCTGGCAGGATGTCACCAGTGTAACCCATGTGATGTGTCTCAGACGCTTGTTTCGAGAGCAAATTTCTGATATAAATCTATGGCAGTGAGTACAAACAAATTCAACAGACAAGATGATAAACACCACGGTTCAGCAGATCATTAATTTTTTTTCAGTGATTCTATGAAGGTTTTTTAGTGAAATTTTGTCCAATCTGCCAAACTGTTTCACTGAAGAATAGATTGCAGGGTTTGGGGGGGGGTGGGGGTGGGTTTTTTTGGTGGGGTGGCTTTTCAGATGGCTAAAATAAGGTGATACAGATCACCTTCATGTTTGTGTTGCTTAACTGTTTAATCCAACTTTTAAAAGAACACAAGAAGATAAATTGTTCTAGGCCGGAACAGTAGAACTAAGCCAGAACACTAGAACATAAATTGTTAGAACTGTCCTTCAGAAGACGGTCTGAAATATTCCTCCAGTACTAATGAATTTCCATGAGAATCAAATGTAAACTGCTGTTAAGATCAAGTAATGGTCACAATGTTGTCTTTAACTACTACTATCTTCTTTTGATATTTTGAGGCTGTGCCTATGGATGCTACATACAAAAATACAATATGCAAAAACAAAGATAAAAGTAGGAATAGAAGATTGCAGTCTGGTTTGGTCAATATGATGAAAATGCCTATTTTAGCTGAGTATTTAAATGCCTGTTTTTCAGAAATTACTTTTATCCCATAGGAGAAAAATACATTTTGATGTTTCAGGCACAGGCAAGAATATTGCCATTTTGGGCAGCAGCAGACTGGGCACAGAAAGCCTTAGAGGCAAGGTCTTTTTAACAACTAATAGAATCTGGCAAGCAAGCAAATATGAAAGGCAAAGTGTGATAATCTGGGCTGCTCAGAAATGAGTACAATTTAGGAGCTAAAAGCCTTTTTATGAAAATATTTGAATGTGGAACCAGTTACCTATGGAGCTGAATTCTGAAAATCTCCTTTTCCCTGCTATTATCATCTTCTGGCAGGCAAACTCTTACCTTTCTGCACTTTTGACTGGTCTGTTCAGTGCTGCAGCCCTCAGCTTACACAGGGGAAGATGCTGAGCCAATTCAGACCAGTGAATCTGCAGATAATTCTGGTATTACCAACAGAATTACCCTGTATTTCCCTCGGGGAAAAAAAAAAATATAATTTGTCCTTCTGGATAAATATGTGTTTTATCTTTGACTCATTCCATGCATAGATGAGTCAGCCAGGTGTCACAGCACTCTCTCAGGTCCCTTTTCTTTCTTTCCAAGAGCTGACCTGCGAAATTGGGATCCCAATCCATATATCTTCACTTTTTCATTACCCCCCTGGCCACCAGCCCCATGCAGCACTGTCTTGACCCCCTTTTTCTGCATTATTTTGAAGTGCCCAGTTCTAATGCAGCTTCATTGTACAAAGCACTCCAAGATTTTATTTATTTATTCATTTGTGTCATTATAAGGTTAAGATCATATACCTTATGCCTTATATATCAGGCAAACTAAGCTTTAGTTCATGTTGTGCCCTTTCTTCCCAGAATTTGCTCTTCCCTCATTTTCTCTGTGCCTGGCAGAGTACAAAAACATGAGATACACAAGTCTTCCTACAAACGTCTCAAAGGACATTGCAGCAGCTTTGGTGGTAAACACAGCCTCTATCTTCATATTGACAAAATAAAATAGGCCAACACTCTCAGAAGCTGCATAATCTGTGAAAGCTGCTGACTCTGGGTAGCTGATGCTTTCATTATCCTGGATACAAAGGAAATAGGATCAAGGAGGGCAGGTCAGAAGTAGAGAGGAGCCGTAGGAACCAGGTATGCAAATATGACATATAAGATGACAATATTCGGCTAGTGCAGATGCATGACTGACCAGTCAAAGGACACGGTGAAGAAGTTTGTAACACCATCCTCATTTCTATCAACAGGAAAGAAACTCAGAGAGGTACAGTAACAGGCCCAGGGGTACCTGGTAAGTTATTGGTAGTGCTGGAGAAAGCACTTGGTCTCTGCATCCCCTTCTCTTGCTCTCTTCAGTTCTTTTGTAGCACTCTGTGGGTCAGAGCTCTTGTGTCCTAGCAGGATAGACTGCAGGACAAAAAAGAGCTTTCCCCTTCGCAGAGTCTGTGTGCTGCAGGACAAGAAGGAGCTGTGCCCTTTTCAGGGTCTCTGTGCTCTGCTAAGGACAGGGTGAGAGCTTCTCCCGGCTGCATATTGTGCCTCATTTTTACAAGTGCATTCTGAAAAAAACTAGTGCTTTGCCTGTTAAAGTGCTTTTCCTTTGAAACTGACCCAGATCTTTCCAAACTGTCTCAGCTACAGAGCTAAATGGAATATAGTGAAATCCTGCTGGCTTGCCCTGGCACACAGAACGCAGCTCCCACTGCATGACTGAAGTGAAAGCTCAGAGGTAACGGAGGTGGGCTGTGTGCTGCACGTAGTCTGCAGAATTACTGGCAGGCACGGATGGGCATCCATCTTGTTCCACTGCTGGCAATGTATGTCTGTGTATATACAGTGGCAGACTGTGAATGACATCTTCAAAAAAATGTTGCATTCTTAAATATATAAACTTACATTTATATAGTACCTCGATGTGGGATTGCGCTATGTACGGTGTGCTCACTAAAATCCAGTGATACACTCTGGGTCAAGGAGTCACTGCAGGATATTGGTTGAAGACCAAAGGTCATCTTCGTACTCCAGTGCATTGTCAGAATATGATTTCAGAAACACAAGAAACACAGTAAAATACACAGGGTTGGAAGCTGCCAGTGACCTTACCCAAGGACTGACCTGTCTAGCAGTGTGCGAGGCAAGGATCCAGTACTGAAAGATGTATTTGAAAGAGACAGCTGGCTGAAATCCTAGCCCAGTTGAAGTACATGGGAGTTTTGATCAGCAGATTTCCACTTGGTTTGTGTAATAGCAAAGCTGAGGTGAAGCTAACATTTCGATTTCAAACATTGTAGCCAAACAATGAGTAAAGTCTAATAATAAAAGCAGGACCTTGAGGACAGCAGAATAAAGTTCTGTGTCTAGCTGTACTCCAGACTGTTTGGACAACCTTGACAAAAACTTGGCATCGAGACTTTCCAAGGCTGCACCAGAGAGAAAGAAATGCAGTGATGGAGCTTGCAGGAGGCAGCTGCTTGAGAAGGGAGACAGAGGCATGGTGTTTGTTTGAGACCAGGCGATGGATGGCGGAGGGAGGGCTTTCAGGGAAAGAGAATCAAGCACACAACTCTTTGCAGAGCTTAGCTAGAAAGTGGCAGGTAAAGACAGATAGGTGGGAGGAGGGGAGGCATATTTTTCTCCCCCAACCTAGCAAAATCAGTGCCCACTTCTAGCTGCAAAGCCCTGCTGAATATGCAGGGCCCCACCAAGGCTGGTAACAAATATGTCGACATATGGATAGGATTATCTTATTATTATTTTGCAGCATTCCCAGGAGTAAGATCAAAGGAAAGATCCTGTGCTTCACTGAAGATAGAAGGTCATTTTCCTTCTTGAATAAGCACAGTAACTTTTTTTTCCCCTCAATTCCAAAGAACTGTACAGTAGAAATCCTTCCCATGTAAGTGTCTACAGGGTAATGTTGAAAGTGCTGAAGTGAAACCCTAAATTTTTAGAAAACCATAGTAAAATTGCATTCCTCATCTGGTCGCAAGAGGGTGAAGGGGAAGGAATAGCACAGGTCTGTCCTAACTGAGCACCAGAGAATCAATAGATGCTTGTTGAAATAGCTTTTCCTAGTGATTATTATGCTCTCAGAATGGGGGGAAAAAGCCAAAGAAAAATATTAAAAGAGCCTGAATAGCTATTTCCATTTCACTAACCGTGATGAATTTTGAAAAGATGTTTCATCTTCCGAGCAAGACTAAATTACAGACAGGATGACAGATGGATTTTGGGCTGAATACAAGGCTGCAAATCGCTTAAATGGCTCCGCTAACATCAGACTGCAGGGATGCTACCAGTTTAGGCATTTAGAAATGATACCATTCAAACACCATTTATTGATTAGTTTGTATAAAAACATAGTTTGATAAAATGCCTTTTCTCCATAGATGAACTGTGTGTGATTTCCTCATTAATGCTGAAAAGTGCTCAAACAAGTAAAATTATCCAAACCTCACTCTAGTGATGCGGCTGCTCTGCTTCTCTTTCTGTGGTCACCCCAGCTGTGCTTGCTGCTTAGCCAGCTCTCCAACATGATCTCCTGGTTCCCTGCCATGCTGATGTCTTCTTTTCCACCCAGGGAGACAACACTGTGCTGGGCCATGCAATGAACACATCAGACCTAATGTGTAAGACATTAAGTTCATGAGAGAGGCCACAGCACAAGGAAGGAGTTTCCTTGCCAAGCTGCTTTGAGTGTGGAAGCCCTGCTATCTGCAGCTGATCACAGATCCCACAGGCAGCTGGGTCTGGTGTGTGAGGTTGTGGGTTGGGAGATGAAACCCAAGGACACCACATACTTCTGTTTGCACAGGACTGTAAGTCAAGAGACAGTTACGGGTGGCCAAGACTGGAGAGCTTGGTCTTCCCCACTCCAGCCTTAGGACTATTTTTGGAAAGTCACTGTGCTGAAGAGGTCCTGTTGTCATGTCCTCCCAGTAGCAGCATGTTTCTGCCCCTTTTTCTTCTGGCTTTTTCTTTCTCATAACAAGGCTTGGAAATTATCTTGTCTTGCTATTTATTCTAATGCTCCCACTGCTGTAATAACTGGTTTTCACAAAGACCTATCAAGGTAATATTTCTGGGAGATCAGAAACATCATGTTGCCAGTGGAGCAAGGCAAGACAAGATGCATGTCCCTGGCATGCAGCAAAGGGTGGCCCAGAAAACACTGAGCTCCCATTGACCCTGCTCCAGAGCTGGGAACTTCTCAGCCACGCCCAGCATGATGCTGAGCAGGCTGCAGGTGACTTGCTGCCACGGTCACCTCCCCAGGAGGCTCCCAGACATGAGACTGCACATGGTGACACGGCAGCCCAGCCTGGCAGCATCCTGCCACATCTGTGCCTTGCTCCTCTGCTTGCAGTGGATGTGCTCAGTAATGCCCCAAATCTCTGTGGTACAGCCCAAGTAATGCTGTAGGAAACCAGCCAGACTGTCTTCTGTGGGTTTCCATACCTCTGAAATATAAGAAACAATCTGAATTTATTCTCCGTACCAAGAGGTCATGGTGATATACCCCCAGAGAACATGGAGGGAAAGAAGGTCCCTGCATCCCATCTCTGAAAGTATGGATAGGAAGAGACCTGGTGTTCCTCCCTGCCACTCATAGCAGGGAGACTTCCATGTACAGGCAAAGAGACTTGAAGAGGTGCAGGAGGCTGTTTCTCAAAGGGCAGCGAAATTACAGCCCCTAGTTATATTTGGATAAACAAGTACCTTCTTCATGTTTATGAAAAGCCTGCAATAATTTGCTTTGTCATCCATCAATCAGTTGTTATATTCATAGTAGAAACAATAATACAGGGCAGTGATATGCAGCATGTATCTGAGCTAATATTTTAATCATATTAGATGGAGATCAATCAGTGGGCCCCAGATCTCCAACTCTGTCATCATTCACCTTCAGTGTTTTTTTCAAATGCTGGCAATTCCAGAGGAGTTCATGGGGACAAATAACAAAGTTGAGTGAACATAAAAATGCTCTGGTTTTGAAGCATCATTTTAAGAAGCACATCCAGGTGATGCAAGTGCTATTTTAGGAAATCAATTCAGCACCATTTTCAGGTTCATGGATATTCCAGATGAAAAAGACCTATTAGGTCGTTTGTCCATCCTTCCTGCCAAGAAAGGATTATGGGAGCCATTGATATCTGTATTTGTGTCAGTCTTTCTAGGTGCCCTCTTTGCAGCAACATAAATACGTTGGCTGCAGATTGTTTCTTACTTGCAACTTCTGAATTACACACACTGCTGCTAACAGTGCTTAGGGGGGAAGCAGGGAGCAGCCGGGTGCAGCTTACCAAAGGACACGGCAAATCTGTAAGCAATAATTTTCATTCCTTCTAATCAGGCTCATATATTCACAGAAGAGAATGAGAAAAAGAATGGCCCAATGCGTGACAACTTCATGCTTCATTACCTTCCTAGTGCCTGCAAGACAAATCAGTTTTCCCAATGTCAGGACCGGATACGTTAGGCTTAATTCTTGATTTTGTTAGTCAAAACAAATATCTGGAACTTTTAATTCCATCCCTGCAATTTGATGAGGAAGCAACTTGCCTTAACATGCTTAAATATCGTTGCCTCCTGGGGACTGGCAGAGCACGTTTGATGGTTCTTAAATTTGGTTCTTACATTGCTTTTAGGAAATACACAGGTACAGCTCAAATTGCAGAACAGCTCAAATTGCAGAACCGAGCATTTGCTTTGTAATGCAAATACTCAGATTAGAAGAGGCAGAAGAGACAACCTACTTGCGAGCTCCTTTATACCCTTATGCATCAGCAGTGACTCATCTGAGACTACAAGGGTTAATGTGGCACAGAGCTGTTGGGAAGAAGAGGAATGGGCCCCAGTAGCATACATGTGTTCTCTTTCCTTGCTGAGTCTCGTTTTCTTATGCCATTTTTTTCTTGCTAGCAGCTAATTTCTCTTCTGGATTCCTCTAATGTTCCCCTAGTGCGAGAAACTACTGGCTCCTGACAGAGGTCACAGGGAAACTCATTAAAAGTACAGCCTCCCATCACCTCCATGGAGGAACCAACACACATAAGCCTGGTGGGCTGGAAAGTTTTATAAAATATCTTAATGTGATGCTGCTGTTAGTTAAACACCATGGGCAGAATATGTAAACTAGAAAACTGTGAGCCCATCTCTCCTTGCTGGACCTATAGGATGATGGATGTGTATTTATTTCCAGTGCTCTCAGCATTTCCCACCTCCTGTGCTAATTCAGCATTTCTGCAGGGCTGCCTTTGCTGCTGGGAGCAGCTGACTGCGTGTGCTGACAGTGTCCAGCACTGCAGGGTAGGTATGGCACTGCAGGGGACACCCCGGACAGAAATCCAACAGTATGCAACAGATATTGGCAATTAATACACTTGGACAAAGAATCAATTGCAGCAAAAACAGAGAGATCGATGTTATTATCTTGCCCATCAGAGGCTCCAAATGGACTAGGAGAGTACAAGAAGCTGACCAATAACTTGCATTTTTTTCAAAGAATAAACCCACTTTTCTTTAATGAACTATTCATTTAAATTGGTGTTTGATTTTTTCAGTCAACTGAACAAACACAATAGCAGATGGAGTCCCTGTTTCTTCTCCCAGCAAGTTCACAGCTGGAATGTGCAAAGCCTTAATCACCGTTTATAAGAATATTAGTAAATATATTTATATTCAGTGTTGCTATGGAGTCTGAAAGGTAAATAATGATGATTTCAATTTATTGAGATGGTTGGCAATGTATTAGTAATCTGGGCTACAGTACTTTTCTGTCATACTGCAATATAGGAAGATTTCTTTAGTAAAATACCTGTTTGATGATGTGCAAAAAAATATAGAATTTTGCCAGTATAATCTTTATACATAATCTTGAGTTTGTTTATATGGACTTGGTTTTTAAAAAGAACAATTAATAAAATGATCCTTTCAGGATGACAAGGCATAATTTGGCAGTGACTATCTAAGGACTAGAATGCTTTTAAGCTACAGTTTGGGAAAAAGAATCCAACAACTTGGGTATCCTTTTTATTATGTCTGATTTAAAGAAAACATCTGTTCTGGGGTCAGCCCTTCAGTAATGACCTCAGTATGTGAGGGTGCCAATTAAATTTGGTGTTGACACAAACTTGTGAGGTTTTGTTGGTCCAGGGAGAGATGGGGGGGGGCAGGGTGGTAATTGGACAGCCTGGAGGACTGAAGTAGGAGGAATCAAATTGCATCCAGTAGCGCAAGGTGGAAGACCAGGAGCCAGGGGACTAATAAGAGTATAAACTCAGAGCTCATCAGCTGGAAACTGCAGAGGAGGAGGAACACATGGGTACAGCAGCCAAACTCAGGGTGACTATGTGCTGGCAGTGTGATGCCCCAAATGGTTCCAGGGAAGGTATTTCCAGAGGCAGGGATATATGAGACAATGGCTATCTTAAGGTACCATAACAGTTTGATACTATGAATTATTAATATCATAAAAGTTACAGGTTATCAACACATCAAGACCGATCATAAAACGGAGTAGTGGAGCAAACCTCCCACCTGCCTTTGGGGTGGAGTTTGGCCAGTTTCTGGCACAGCTCCTTGCTGCTGCAGCGAATTAAATCTGAAGAGACAGCTCATTCCTGGCTGGGATCTGTCCCACGTGCCTTTAAGGACAACCCCTACATCATCCAGAGCCCTATATCAGAGCCCGCCACCCAGACTTGCTCTAGAGTTGAAAAGGAGCAGGTATTTTAGGAGCTGCGATATGTCTGATCTATTTTAGACAGCTACTCTGGGATAAGACGTATCATGTCCTGGAAGTGCCTATTTCACTCCATTGCTAGACATCTACATCTGCTCTGATGACTCCCACCCTGCCTGTAGTCAGCAGGCTCAGCTGTGTAAATGCAGCCCAGCTGACCACGGGAAAGTTTTGCTAGACAAACACATTCCTCTCCATATATTACTATTGACATTCAATATACACAAGTATTTTAAAAATTTTATTTACTTTTCTGGGAGGTATTACTTAGTTATATTTCTGTTCAGAATTCCATAATAGGTTTAAGGGGCAAATTTACATCTGGATTTTTGAACTGCAGATATCAATTGAAATACTTGTTTAAGAATAACTATTTTTGCTGGAAGCTGTTGGAGAACTAAGTTTCTTTAAAAAAAAAAAGCAAGGTTTTAAATTATTGTGGCAGTTTGTACACTTGTTTTTAGAAAACTGGGATTCTTCAAAAAAGATATAATAATTAAGGGATTTCTAGACCTTGTCCAAATTAAGTAAGCTGGCTCTGAGTGTTTGTGAGAATTCCAGTTGCAGGTTTTGGATCTTGTATTGACTGACACGTTCTTCATTTCAGTATGGCAACAACTGAGAAAAAGCAAGATTTTTACATTGGTTGTCTTGGTTTTACACTGGTTACAGGAAATTCAGTTGCTGTTTCAGTCATGTCTCATTAAAGGCCTGATTTGCAAAGTGGGTGTGATGCCTGTGTACGTTCCTGGGGAGATGTCACCTCTTTGTGCATTGGGATTCATGTTCCCAAATTCCCCAGAACAAGCACATTTGGGAACACTGAGCCTGTATGTTGAGGACCAGGGCCTGAAGATGTACCAGTGGTTCCAAGAGAAAGCCACAGGCAGTTTTTCTTAGAAAACAGGAGAAATGAATGTGTGCGACAGGTTTGTCATTTCTGACTGTGCTTGTGCCCCTTGCCTCACCATCACTGAAATGCCAGCTCTGTCCCTAGAAGACAGCTATTACTTATTGTATCTGATGCTTGTCATTATTTTGAGGTTTCAACATGAATTTTGTTGGACACCTTTATGTTGCTTGAGGTGTTTCGAGGCAGTTCAGGCATATGTGGCAATCTCCAGGCAGGAAAGACCTGCCCTCCTGTTCTTCCTCTTTGGAGGAGGCAATGCCTCAGTTTCGTATTCACGCAGGCAATCCCCATGCACCAGCACCAGCATGAGTACAGATTTGTATAACCAGACCAATCACTCTGGAAAAATTTGCTATCAAAAGAAAGACATGTCTCTAGATTTCTGCTTTTCATATTCATGAAAGATGGCAGAACCACAGAAGAATGAATGTAAACACCATGCATAATTTAACAAATATTCACCATGGAAATATTTTTAAGATTACCTGCAGAAGTCCCAGAAAAATGTGAATAATTAATGTCATGTGGTGTGGAAAACAACAGAGCCCTCATGCAGTTTGCCATGCTAACTGCCTGCCTGATGGTACTGTTGATGGTACATCTCTGATGTAGCTGCAGCGGTCTGCAGTGGTAGAGATTTTACTCTTACAGTGTGGTGGTGGTGGTGTTTTCAGTGCCATGGTCAGGCTCGTGAACTCACCTGCAGCCCCATTTCCACTGGCAGGCCGTACATCTGCTTTCTCCCCATCCTGAGAGCCCAGTTGTGTTTAGGAGAGTCAGATTTAGGCTGGGTTTCCCTGGTGGTTGCCTCAGTGTTATTTCCAGCCAGTTGTTGCTTGCTATGGCACAGAGTAAATGTTGATAAATGCAATATTTTGTTGGGTTGGGATCTGAGGTGAAGGATAGATAGAAAAGAGTGGAAGTCCTGTTGGAGTGCCACGCCTACCCACATACACCTGCTATGAAATAAAAAGGAAAAATACAGAAGGCAGAGTATAAAACACCAGAGATTAGCAAGGAGCAGAAGACTGGCAATGCTGGTTGGGACTAGCATTCCCTCAAGAGCAGTATCCTCTGTCTAAAAGCAGTCAAATCAGCTGCTTCCAAGAAAGGACAAGAAACCTGGACGCTGCTATTACTGGGTAGTTTCCTCCAGGTAAAACGTCTTTCGTAGCTGTATTAAATGAAGAAGGTGTTGTGCC
The DNA here is from genome assembly GCF_031877795.1 of Strix aluco. Lineage (NCBI taxonomy): Eukaryota > Metazoa > Chordata > Aves > Strigiformes > Strigidae > Strix > Strix aluco. The sequence continues at coordinate 46,028,317 of NC_133935.1, read as the reverse complement.
CCGAGAAATGAGTGTTTACACTCATCTCAAAGCTTCTGTCTTTTAATCCTTAGCAAGTAATTACTTCCAGCAACATGAATAGAAATAGAAAGCTTTTCTTAAACAGATGCAAGGATTCCTGCATTCCAGTCTGGGTATAGGCTTGACCCTCTTCCAGTTTCAAGTCAGTGAAAATAAAGACCCATAGTGAAATAAAGGCAACAATAAGCAAGCAAAACGAGGCCAAAACAAAACCAAAAATCTTCAAGGATTTAATTCCAGAAACCCAAGAGAGACGGCACTGAGAGGCCATCATCGTTACAGGCTGGGTTAATGCAAAGGCACAGAGGCCTGGGAAGGCAGATTGTTTTCTTCCCTCTCTCTGTACTGTGTAGATATGGCCTTTGAGTAACCTAGGCATATAGCAGAAGAAATGTCAAGAGATCAAACTGAGTTTATTTTTCCTGGGAATACTAATCAAGCTTCAAGAAAGAAGAGATCACTATCATTTTGACAGGGTTTAGAAATGTCCCCCAGATGCTATGGCTGGTGCAGATACAAAGTTTGTGTAGTTCTGGGAAAGCTGCAGTGGTCCTAGTGATGTCTCTTTGTTCTCTGAAGAGAGAAACAAATTAGAAAAAAATAGCTACACATTTAAAACTCTAACTGCAACAAGTGTAGGCTTTTCTATTTACTTTATTGTATTGCAGGCACTTCAGTTTTTAGAAGAACAGAAATCACTGTGGGATTTGTAAGAAATTCGATTTTACAAGGTACCTCTTTCAGGAATTGCTGCAGGTGAGTCCTCCAGAGCACCATTTAATCAAATGCTTGTAGCCATTAACTATTTTTCACTAGAAGCCAGTTATATTTAAAAGAGTGAGATGCTGAATCCTGAACACTCCAAAAAACAGTGAACAAAAACTCCCCAGTTACTTGAAAATTGCCTTGAGTTACACAGATGTAATTAAAATTTCATTTTCGTTTAAAAAAAAAAATCATTCTTCTACAAAGAGCTATTTTTTAATTAGAGAAGCCAGCTTCTCCTTAGCACATTTAAGACTTTGCCTGCATTGAATTAAGTGTTACGGATTAGAATACAGCATCCTTCCCCTCACCATTTCAGGGCTGTACGGGCTTTACTGGGTGTGGGAGAAAACAACACACATCTGCAGGATCTTCCAGGCAGGCACTTCTGAGCCTTTGGCAAACATGACTCAATATCTGGAGGTGAGATCATTAGGTATTATTAGTGCTGTTGATTTGTAGGTGGCACAGAGAGACTGAGGTACTAAGGACTGTGCCTCATGCCTACTCCTTGTTGTGCATCGGGGTGCCTCAGCGCCCAAGCAGTACATCTCTATGTGTTTGCACAACCCTTGGCTGCCACTGTTGTCCCCGCTTCTTCTCCAGCCTGGGCCATACTCCTTCAAAAGGGAGAGGTGGCAGAGCCATGCTCTTCCCTCCAGCCAAGTGTCTCGGTGTTGGGCAGTGGGGGCTGAGCAGTAGCTCCATGGGCATGTGCGTGTGTGTGCGGGGGGAAGATGGAGAGACCTCCAGCATCTTACTGGGATGAGGATGGGGCAGGAGCCAAACCTGGCACGTGAGGAGCTGCCTGAAGGCTGAGTTGGAGCCCAGATGCAGTGAATCACCCCAGCCACATGATTTGCAGCCCTTGTCTTCACGAGGAGCACAGCTGGTCCAGAAAATTTCCATCCACATTTTATATGGCAAAAAGGGCCTGTTTTTTAAAATGTGTTTTGTTTCTCCAGGTTTTGTCAATGAGCTCAGCACAGACTACTGGTTTATGTCCCTAGACACCTTCAGGTTTCCTCTGTGCCCTTGAGAGTGAGTCAGGACCCCCACTCCCACTGCTCCTTCTCTGTGCAATGGGAGTCACCAGTTTCCTTATGTCCCAGCTGTGTGGCTAGGCTAAGGGCACAGAAAGCTGGGCGGGCAGCAAAAATGCAGGCAAGTATCCACTCTCGAATCTGAAAGGCAAAGAAGAGCTTGTTCTCTGGAGAACCTTTGGCTGCAAAGAAAATGGTCCTACTGCAAGCCCCTGTCAGGGAGGTGGGAGTGAGCTTCATAGTGAGAAGAGCAGAGCTCCCCTGGGAAAAGACTTTTTCCATAATTCCCACCTCATCCATGTTTTTCTTTCAGTGTCTATTCATTGTTAATTATTGTTTCAGACTCTACCCATTTCTCCTGTCTTTTTTCCCCAGGCAATTGCTGCGAGGCACTTGAAGGTTAATGGGCCGTGTGTTTATTTTTAGCTCCACATCTCTTTAACATAGGAGAACGTGGCTGATGGCAAAATAAGCACCTCTAGCCAGCATGAACAATTTTTGCCTCCAGTGCCCTTCCAGATATAATTTCATAATTTTTTCAATGAAGTGATGGCAAATACCTGGTCACCTGCTTCACAAGACGCAACACGTGGACTCTTGCACCTCTGTGACAGGCGCCTGCAGGTAGAGACTGTCTGGAAGGGCAGAAATTCTTCCAGCAAATTGTGGTGCACCAGTTCTGCTGCGGGTACACAGAAACAGCAGCACTCCAAACCAGAGAACACTCCAAAAAGGACACTGTTCCCCTGCACAAATTGTAGACTACCCCCACCACCCCCGCTGGAAGGACTTCATGAAAGCCACATCAGTGCTGAAGCACCCCAGAAAACATGAAACTGTACTGAAGGGCTAACCAGTGGTGATGGAGGACTGGAACAAAATGCTTGCACAGACACGGGGACAGCCCAGAATAAGCCTGTGGCCTTCTGAGTAGAATTTGCCAGACAAAATCATCCTCCTGGCCTGGGCTTGTAGTGTCTGAAACAGCTCATATGCCAGCACTGCGAGGTGGTGCAGAGCCCTCAGCACAAGGGAGAGACCTAGAGACAGAGCACGAAGGCAATGGCTGTAACAGAGATGCACACACATTGCCACAAGCCATGATATGTCCCAAAAAAGGGAGGGACAAACTTGAAATCAAAAGGTGTCTTCAATAACTTCAAGCCACATGGAAGTACCAAGTGCCAGAATTAGTGTTATTGGGGCAGAAAGAAAAGCCAGGAGCAGCAGAAGTGGGTAAAGCTCACTTTGTGTTACAGTGACTACACAGGAGGGTGTAGGATCTTGGGATGGAAATCATTGGACAGACTGCAGATGTTTCTAGGGCGTGATTCATCTCACCTCAAAGGAGATGTCAGCATTCAGCCAGAGGAATTGTACCTTTTCTCAGTCACAAGGCTGCAAAGGTTCATCCCTTTGGTGCCACAAGGGAGAGCCACCAGAATGGTTCAGTCACTGGTGACTGTAGGGAAAAAAAGATACACCACCAAAAAGTATGTTGTTAGCTACTGTCTATAAATAGAGACAGATCTCATGGGCTACAGTAATACCAGGAATATAATTCTGGACGATGGGACACAACCCTGCAAAAAAATTGTCACAATGGTTAGAACTGAAAGAACAAGGTGGCACATTCCCAGACCCAGTTATGGCTATATGGGAAAGTTCTCAGTGCTAAATGGGACTTTTTTTAAAGGCATCAGGATGCTCATTCAAAGGAGCTACAGCAAAAAATGTTGAAAAGGTCTAATCCGGACCTTTCCATTTAGTTTAATTTAATCCCTTTAATTTCATTAAGGAATTCAGAAGTCTAAGGAAAGAATGAGATATATTTTATACTGGTCTTAGATGAGCAACATCACTGGTAAATTGCTAAGGCTTATTGTGCATGCAGAAGAGCCCAGGGAGGTAGAACAGGCCTTTCTGAGCAGTGGCTGGGCAAAACCACGCATATGTTCTGACTTTTTATTTTTCTGGAGCTATCCCTTGCTGAGGCCCTCTTGTCTTACAGTTCCTGCTGTTACTGGTACCAGCATGGCAGCCTGGCAGGCAGGCACTGCTGCAAGGGCCTGGAGAAGGTGAGAGGAAAAGTAGTGTGTGTGGGGAAGGTGTTGGAGGATGATGGTGAGGACCAACAGGGTGTTCATGCCACGGGGATGACCCCACCAACTCTGAGGAACTGGGATGCTGGGGCTTCAGAGAAGACTTGAGATGGCCCAGAGGTCTCAGAGCTGGTTTGTTTGTAATTAGTGGGTGTGTTGTTTGTATGCAGTTGGAGTTCTTGGTGAGGTCCATGTGGGCTGCTAGCTGCTATTGTGGGTGTGTGTGAGTAAGGTCAATGTGACGAGTTGAGAGATGCTCTCTGAAGAGCTGCTGGATGATGCAGGTAGGGTTGTGTTCAGCCCTGGTCAGCCAACGCTGGACACCGAGGTGTAACTGGGGTACCTGCTGGCTCATAGCCTAAGCCACAAAACTTGCCTTACTGAGGGGAGGACACATGGCAGGAGGGGCATTGCCCACAACGGAAAGCCCAGAGGAGCACCACCAGAGCTGCAAGCTTAGTGCCTGGCCTCCTCTGGGGGCAAAAGGAGATGGTGTGCAGGAGTTTCCACATCTCCTCTGAGCAACTAGGCATTCACAGGCTGCTGTTTGGCATTGGTATTTTTAACTCATTTTGATTCTTTTTGAGGGTCATTTCAGAAGCGGCACGCACATACGGGGTACCGAAGTGGCAGGTCTGACTCAGCAGTAGCTTGGTCACTGAGGCACAAAAGAGGGAGAGGCACCTTCAGCGCTGTGCCTTTTCCCCGTGCCGCGAGGGAATGAAGCTCCTTGTCTGCCCTCACCTGCTCCACCACCCTGAGGACTACACCAATGCCTTGCAAAACCGCCTGTCTGCAGCCTCACAAGGGGTTGTGGAATGGGTTTAGAAGATTGCTTGCACATCCAATTGTCAGAAACACAAAAAGCTCCACAAAGTCAATATGCGTGAACACTAGTTTTATCTCCTTGAAAACGAATGCTGTGTGAAGGGCTCACCAGCTGCACGGTTTCCCTTAAGACTGTTTAACATGTGATGTTTTGACCAGGGCTCAGATGGATGGCACCTCGCAGTGGCCTTTTAGTGACCACGTCTCCTATGGTCCACGATTGAATCTTCTACTTCAGAAGAAGCGTGCAATCTTGGCACACACCGGCATGACACTGGGTTTTCAATAGAGTTGTACTCACTCACGCCAGAAGAACGAAGGACCTGTATAGCATAATGAAGTGGAACAGGGCTTATTCCTGCAGTGTTGCAGTCGCTGTTCAATGTAGAGCAATGAGTTTTGCAGTGGGTCTGCAGCGACAGAAGTAATAGTGCCGCAGCCTTCTCTAAAGGATTTCCAAGACATTTCATGCACCATGCATGGTGCCTTGCCCATGACTTACCCAGCAGGTAACATAGCTTTTCTGGGTTGTAATTTAGCAGCCCAATTACATGAAATACACAGCCCCTGAGGCTGATTTTCTAGCCCTGGCACCTTGCTGACTGCACAGGCAAAACCTGTAGATGCAGGCTGTGTGCCGCGCTACTTCTTTGCAGGACAGTGACACAGTGGTCTCCCATGCAAGCAGCAGGAAAAGAGCAGCTAGGGCTGCTCTGGAGAGCAGGTCTTGGCTCTTGCTTTCCTGGTCACCGCAGGACTGGGCAGTGTCCACAAGGAGAAATGCCTTCTGGCAAGCTTCCCTTTCAGCAGGCAGGTCTGCACAGTTATCTTTGGTTTTGAAGGACTTTCGTCAAAGCAGGCGACGTGAAAAACACCACCTGCGGCTTGGATGTTCCTGGCTTTCTCTTAGCTAGCCTTCCCTCAGCCCTCTGCAGGAGCAAAATCTGGGGGAAAGCAAGGATTGCCTCTCTCCTTTCATGTCAGCATTAAAGTGCAAAGGGATAAGGGGATGAACTCTGGGATTTCACGCAGGAGAGACCAGGGCAGGGGACTGGGGGCTTAGAGTGGGGCAAAGGTGCGAAGATGCAGAGGTCACCGCTCCTGCCATGGAGCTGGACAAGGATGGGTGAGCAAGCCCCATCCATTTTTGTTCCTCCAGTTGTGGGATTTTAATAATGCATGATTCAGGGAAGTGCTGCATACAGCAATTATAAAGTCCATCACACTCGTGTGTGAATGAATACCAAAATATTAAGCTTATAGGGTCCTTAAAAAGGAACAAGTTGAGTCCCATTTGGATCACTGATTTCAAGGGACAGTTCAATACCAAAATGCTTTTGACATATTTGCCAGCTCTGTAGTTTGTAGAAGTTATTTGCTGTCACTGCGTTTTCAATTTGTCTTCTGACTCTGGGAGCAGAATTGGAAGGTGTGATCTCAGAGAAGGGAGCATCTCTGGTTAGCTGGTGGCTGGTGGCTGGACTCTGGGATGACAAGATGATGAGACTGACTAGCAGAAGATGTCAGAAGCCCCTGTTCCACAGCCAGTCTCTCTGGAGAAAGCACAGGGACTGGCAGGGGAAGGACAGGGATTCATCCATTCCTGTCAGCTCCACCCATTTCACATTTCAGGGTTCAACACACATGCTAGGAGGACCTGTGTGCAAGTTCATGACGGGACTTGAGATTGAATATAAAGCCTTCCTCAGTCCAAGGGGAAAATATCTCACTGAATCTGATGGCTTTTGATCACATTTTGGGTCCATACAACTCCATTAGCTTGTGAAATCTTTCTAAACTGGAAGGTCTTCTCTGGTAGAGACCAGTTCATTTTGTGAAAGCTATTTTGCAAAATTTTGCAGTGCATTTTACGCTTTTTTTTTAATTTTGGAGCTGGAGGACTCCATGCCAGATGCTATTCCATCTTCTTGCTTTCCTTCCATGCTGTTGACAGTGATTCAGATCCACTGAGGGCAGAAAAGACACCCAAGAACTTAGATTTTGAAATATATTGCTTAGTAATTAAATAAAAACTTTCACAGAGATTTCCTGTAATTAATACCAATCTATAAGTTTTATTAATGAGCATTCAACCAAGGAATGAATTTTCTAAGTTTATAAAGTATGCACTATATTTTCCTGAGTTCTTTCATAGTCTTATAATTATAAAAGCCCGACGTGTTTTTATCTCCATAATGTAATTGCCAGCTGGGATCAGGAAGGAATGTATCCTTATAGATATTCCACTATCCCAAGTGCATTACAGTGTGGGGTTTTTTTTGGTCTTCTGTGGCTTCAGAAATAGGTCACTGCTGAAGAAATACAAGACCATTGGCAACTTCTGGTGTTACAGTTTACGCACTCCTGTATGATTTGGGGATCTGATGTGACTGGGGGCATCCTCATTGCAGGGGGTTTGGACTAGATGACCTTTAAAGGTCTCTTCCAACACAAACTATTCTATGGTTCTATCCTGGCCTCTTGGTCTTTATTCCCAAATCTGGTCCATTTTGTTGAGGATTAGGATAATATGCTGGAAGTTTTTGCAGGGGTACGTTTGTGCCATCAGGCTGCTTCTTGAGGTCACTGCAAAAGGAAAGCAGCTGCAGGATTTGACTGATGATGAAGGACAATGCCACCTCAGAAACAGGGAAAGTGAAGGAAGACACTCACACATGAGGTGTTGGACCTTCTATCAATAAGGTCAGGGTTTTCCCAGGGAGGTGAGAAGGTGTGTGTCTCCTTGGAGCCATGTGAAGACATGGAGAAGGAGAGGGCATGTAGCGCTGCAGAGACCAGCACCCTGTGGCAGAGGGGACCAAGCTGGGGAAGGGAAAAGACTACCTTCTTGTTGGAGTTATGAATTAATAAATCAGACCCCAGGCAGGGGGATGTATTGCTTGCAAGGCCCCCGCATGCATGAGTTTGTGCAAAGGGAGAGATGACGACTGGGATGACAGGATGCCATAGAGGCTCTACCAGCTATGTTGGATGTCCTCTGCGCAGGGTCACTATCCCAGGGCACAGACATGGGGTTGCAAGCCCATGTGTCAAATGCTGAAGCATGGCCCACCCACATGCCAGCTTGGTTGCCCAAGCTGGCATGCAGTCCCAGCCATGTGGGCAGCAGGCCATTTTGCAGGCGCAGCAGTGCAGTCAGGGGTCAGTGGGTGGTATGCCTCTGGGACACAGGTGGAGATAGTGCTGTGCAGGGATCAACACAGGGAGATGTACGGGCAAAGCATGAAGAAGGTTCTTTCCCCATCTGGGAGTGTCCCTCCCAGCAGGTCACTGCACTTGGTGCACAGTGCTGCACCCACCTCCAGTTCCTCACTGTCTTGCAGCTGGAAATGAGCTTTACTTAAATGTTTTGAAGGTGCCATAAAATAGTTCCCCCAAACCGAAGAGATGGACACTGAAGAGCATTTTGTGATGAATAAATGATGTCATAAAAAGGAACAAGAGTGAATACGCAGGAGTTTCACGCCCCTCACATGCAGCTCCTCACAACCTCTTTACTCTTTCAATTTTATACTCCTATAAATATGTACCCTATACTCTAATGTACCCTATAGTCTAGTTTTATGATCCTCTGAGTTATCACTTCTGTCTTCCTAGTGCTTGACCAAAACACACTGTACAGACTGACCCACCTTTGAGATAATTAAATTTACTCTCTTTCTTTGTGGGGCTGAGTCTTAGCACACCATGGTTGGCCAATTGCTAAGTGCCTTTTTGTCCTTCTGCACAGCAATGAAGGGGGGCACGGCACTTGTTGGGCTCCCTCCCACAGCCCCCAAACACATGACTACTCCTGCTGCCTCGATGTAAATGAAAACTGCAGGATCAGAGCCTTAAGGGCTAGAAAATATTCTAGCGTTAATATTTATTCATTCTCCTTTGACAATGCAGCTTGCACTTTGATAAATAAGTGCTGAGAAGCAGGCAGCGGGCAGGAGTGCTTGGGGAGGGTGAGAGAGAGGCTGGCGGGAAGAAGGGGCGGCCGGGGCTGGTGGCAGGAGCTCCTGACTCCAAACCCCGAGCAGCTCAAGAAATATATGCTGCATGTCAGAGGCGAGTAACAGGTGAGGAGACAGTAGTGGTTTTAATTTCACAGGGAAACTTACCATTTTTGCAAAACGCTGCCTGTAATGTTTTGCCTCCTTGCAACACAAGTGGTGTTTGTGGCTGGAGAGAGAGAGCTCAAGCATTTGCAAGTCACCAGGCAGGAACAAAACGTCTCTTCTGTTCCTCCCAAGTGTCTGACTTCCTGTGGAGCAGCCATCCCCTGTACACATTGAGCCAAAGTCAACAGGAATCTGACACTGTGGGTCTGCTTCCCCAGGGATGCCGGCACCCTTTTTGCAGGCAGCACGGCTCTGTTCGTAGGAGCTGGGCATGAGCCGCCTGGCACCAGCAGCGCTGTGGCGGCGCCGGAGCAGTGCCAGGACACCCGCCTTGTTAGCCCCTGTGCAGCACTGGGTGCTTTGTGGAGCAGAGCGGCCTGCCGACATCAGAGTCAGTGTGTGGGTAGAGGAAGGAAAAGGCGATGTGGACATCTCCCTGATCCCCATCTGATTTTCCTAATTAGATTGCAAATTCTTTGGGGTAGGGGTCATCACTCGAACACAACCCCAGGAAGGTTGATATTGGAGATAACTCAGTAACAACAGGAGATATTCATTCTCTGGAAAGTTCATTGCTGGATGCACATCTCCTTGGGTGATTCATTATTAATGGTCTCTACATGCCTTTTTTTCAGCAGTCCTTTTTAAGTTCAGTTACACACTTCTTTATTTGTAGAGAAAGAGGAGCTGAATGAACATGTCACCAGCTTGTCTGCCTCTCTCTGCCTCTACCTTTCCTTTAATAGTCTGAACCAATTTTAGAAAAGTCTCTGGTGTCATTGATGATCCATTGACTCTGAGAACTAGAGAGCTAGCTAACAGTCAACGTGTACACACTGCTCGTGGCATGGAGTCACTGCCAAGGAAAGATCAGTAGTAGCACGGGCAGCGTTGGTGCAAAGCTGATGATGTGCTGTACGTTCTGCTGCAGCTGCTTCCAAAATGCCATTTTGAGTCCTTTTATTTTTAACTAGATTAAATTGACAGATCTCACACCTTTTAAAGAGACATTTTAGGCTGCATCAAATGCAGCTATCACATATAGAGGTGCTGAATATGCAGTAAGAGAAACAGGACGAGTTTTTGAAGCCCTGGTGCCCTGCAAAGAGAGAACTTGCGATCTGCCTCAGTGTGCTTCACTTGTTCAGCCCAGCGCTGTGTTCAGCCTGGCCCTCAGTCCAGGCAGGGGCAGACCTTGACCTCGCTGCAAGGAAGAAGAAACGAGGGGTGTGAGCCCAGGCATCCCCCACAGCTGCCCAGCGGGTCATCATTTTGGCTAAACATGCCATCACATGAATAAAGAGGCAAATCAGATCCAGCTCTGTCCCAGCCTCGCTGCTGTGGCTGTGAGCATCCGCACCACATACCCTGCAGACAGAACCTAGGGGAGGAAGCTCCTGGCCAGGCAGCAGGAGCTCCAGATGGCAGCTCGGCTCTGTGCCCAGTTTGCCACAGTCAGAGCCAGAATTAATGAAGAAGAGCCGCCCGGGGCCCTTCCGATTTTCCTTGAAGTCATTGCTGAACTTCCCTGATTGGGCAGGAGCAGCAGGAGCAAGGAAGGACAAACCCAATAACTTTGCCTCAGTGAGAGAGAGGAAAAAAGACAGTGGGATTGCAAGGGTGAAATCAGCACTCCGCAAAAACCCAGGCTGGAGTCCTCCATGGATTTCAGCATCTGACAGGGAGAGAAAAAACCAACACATTAAGTCCAACCAGGCTTGAAAATATAATATACACAAAGCCATTCACGGCTGGAGGTTGGGCTAGCAACATGCTCTGTACCAGCTGCTGTGCAAACTGTATAAAAGTGACTTGTTTTCAAGATATTTGTTGAAAGATGTTGCTCAAGCCTCATAACTGCAGATTCTGATTAGGCCTGGGCAGAAAAGTCCTCCAATGTAGATGTTTCAATAATTTTGCTTATTGCATCAGTTAGTAACAGCCTGAAGTAAAATCCCACCTTACTACAAGGAGGCTATTTTCACCCTGGCAGGCAGGAAAGGCCATTGGCAAGGCTGTACCCCCCAAATCCTGCAAAGCAAAGTCCCCTGGTGACTGAAAATGTCCCTAGGAGAGCCCTCATTCTGCAGGAGCAACAGAGGCCTGATGTAAACAGCTGTGCGCAGCCAACCCTGGAAACACTGGAGGAGAAGTAGCTACAAAACTGTGATGTATGGAGGGTCTGGGCTACTCTTCTGCATGTAGGAGCAAGATGAGTAAGGCTGCACTGGCCACCCTCGCTGGCTGTGGTTGATACTGCAGCCAAGCATCTCAATGCCACAGAGGTGGCTCGGAGCAAATGTCCCTGTCAGGCTGGTGTCTCCAGGACTGTGGCACAAAGGCTGAGCAGCTCAGAGTCATGGGGTCCTCAAACCCCTAATCTGAGTGCTTGGGACACCCCCTTGGATGGCTGGGGGTTGGTCCAGCACACGCGCTAGCAACACATCAAAGTCAGGCTGGGACCAGCCTTCACGGGCTGTCTTGTGCCAACAATGTGGATCTTCCACAGCAGAGGCAACTTTGACAAAGCAGTGGTTGATGTCACCAATATGGGTGGCCAGGCAGCTATTGCCCCATGCCTGGTGAGCAACAGGGGCCAAATCACACACTCGACAAATTCTCTTCTAGAAACAGAATCCTGTAGTTATCCTAAATGGGATCTTTCCATATCCAGCTGAGGGATTTCTTTTAAAGTATCCATATGCTCTGATCTGCAGGCAGCAAAAAGCTCTGCTTGAGACACATCCCTCATAAATAAGAGCTCTTTATTTTATGTCTGACTCTTCTTATTTATGTCTGTGAATGGTAATTTACATCTCAAGATTTATTGCTTTGCTGTCACCGGTGCCATACACACAGCTGGGCGCTCGCTCTCCTGCCGCGATGCCACCCAGCATCTGATGCTGGCACCCAGAGGTGTGCTGTGGCGTGCAACAGCATCAGGCAAAAACAGGCTGGTTTTATTTCTGTGCTCATTATCACTTCAGACTTGTAGGTGGCCTTCGTGTTGAAGTTAAAGCAGGGTTCAAGCAACATAAATTCAAATCCCAGCCTTGCCAAATGTTTCCGATGTTCTCTGCAGGGAGTTCTATAAACTCCTAAGCTGCAAAATGAAGACAAACCCTCCCAAAGGTTTGTTGTCCCTAATGCTTTGTCTGGCTGGTCTGCTTAGACTAGTCCCTTTGGGCCATGAGCTGCTTCTGAAGAGGTGTTTGTACATCTGACCCTGAATATGGCTGAGATCTTGCCCTCCACATATGAACATATATGACAAATCAATGAATAAATACCTCACTCCTTCTGGGCTTCAGTAAGGTGAGAGGCTGCATAAAAAGCCTCTGCAGGGCCCAGGATGCAGCAGCCCTTCTGCCAAATGGGGTACAGCAGTCAGGCACCGCAGGCAAGCAGGTAACATTAAAACAGGTAAGTCAACTAGTATATTACTAATAAAACTGTGCTTTTGTGTAGCTGGAGAGCAAATTGATTGATGCTGGTCCTAGACAACTGTGAGAGGACAGAAGGATCCTGTTGGGAATTTGCTCCTCCTTAGATCCATGTTTCTGCCCTTGTGCATCACTAGTGCTGTTCAAAAACATCACCCAGGGGGATTTGCAGCTTGTGCCCATCAACTGTCAGCAACTCATTGGCAGTGCATGATGCCAAGGAGGTCAGGGTAGCTTGTGACAGCTAAAACTTTGTCCTCCTGTCAAAAGCCATACGATCACAGCAGCCTACCCCAAGCACAGAGGAAACGGCAAGGCCATGCTCCGGTAACTGAGAGCAGAGGACAGATCAGGTTTGTTTGGGGTTTTTTTAATTTGTGGTATGCAAATGCAGATGCTGCAGCAGCTGTTCTGTAGTCTTTAGACAGAATATGTTTTCTGAATGTCACATTAGTGATCTTTCCTGCTTTTTTTGTCAGGTTGATGATCCTCTGTATTATATTTCTCTTTAGTGCTTGTTTGTTATTTTGTGGCAAAACAAGCATTTATTCTTTTAGAGGTTAGTGTGATCTGAACATGATCTGGCCCATTTTATATATGTATTTTGTGAGAATATCCACAACCTTGTGCAAAGCTGATGTAGAGAGACTGCTGGTAGTCATCAAGCCATGCAAAAAAAATTATTCCATTTGGGGAATTCCAACTGGAAAGATGACACAGACTGATGCACTTTGCTCAAGTGTCCTTGAAAATGCTTTTTTTCTCATCGCTTTCATGTCAGGAAAGTGCTGAAAGCGCTGCTGGAAAAATTCCAGTATTCAACCTGCTTTGTCTGAGAGCTTTCCAGTAAACATACGGGAGTGCAGCAGAAGTCTCTATTTTTATTTTAATATTTGCATAAAACTCCTTGTCAGAAATTAGTTCCAGATGTGCTCAGAGTCACTAGTGAGCTGCAAGAGGACTGTGTCCCTCTTGCTAGCAAATGGGAAAAACATTCCTTAGTACAAAAAAACCACTAAATATCTTTTTCAATCTTCCAGAAACCACAGCAGGCCCTTTGGCAGCTGGTCAAAAAGTTGGAACAAGGTCTGGATGCTTTCCCCGGTCTTCCTCCTGGGAAACCTATGAATTCTGAGGTACCATGTACAATATCTCCATGGGCTGCGAGTTTGTGGCAACATGGGGAAAAATTTCAGCCAAAGGTGAGTGAAATTTCCCCTATAGCTCTGTAGGGAGATTGTGAACCTCCTCTTTGTGTGTCAGTTTGAGAGTTTCGTTGCTTCAGCCTCTCTGCTTGTCATTGTCTCCCTCTGGGGTGCTTCTCCCAACAGGCTGTTCTTCCTCCTTCTGTGCTTCAGGGCTCATTTTGTGTCATTTCTGAGCCTCACCTGAGCAAGAGAAATGTAACAAGCTTCTTTGTCTATGAAATTATTTTAATTAGCAGTAATTTACTTAATAGTTCTCATGTGAACAATGAGAAAGCCTGATGTCACGCATTGAAAATACATTCAAGCGACAAATATAATTTTTCATACTTTTTTTGGAAAATGTTTTATAAGACAACATTTGACTGCACTTCAGTTTCAATGGTCACTGGAAGATTAGTCTCTAGCAAATATAGTCCTGATCCAAAGCTATCTCACTGAAAGGGGGAAAATGTCTGTTCATTAGAGTGAGGTATTAATTACTCTGACAATTGCTTAGCTAACTTGAAATCTTGATCATCTGAACTGATTTCTCCAGCACAGTTTGGGTGACAAAGGTATGATGTGTCCAGCCCAAGGGGCCTTCCATACTAGATGTTTCTGAAGCCAAGCCACTGTACAGAGGGTCCTTATAAGCTAAGATGTGGGCATTTTCATCCTATTTGCTGTGGCAATGATCAGGAAAATGTGCTTGGAGAAATTTCTGTTTACCTGTGTGAACCATTAGCCGGGGCCAGGCTGCAGGAAGGATTGGGTGGGATGGCAACAGACCCTGGGGACGCATGAGGTGGGGCCAGCCACGGGCCACAATCTGTGCCTGCTCACCATGGCAGCCCGGGTATTTGTGGGAGGATGTAGCTCACACACCACAAAGCCACTAACACTAAGGAGAGGGAAGCAATGATCACAGCAAACTGCTTTGAATTGAAGAGACTGCTCAAGCATGGCCACTCTGCTGCAAGCCACCATTGCCCCCCAGGGCTGATCATACCCTAAAAAAAAATGGGGGAAGGTGGCCCCCACTGGTCCCCAGCCCCAGCACCACTCACCCCTCGCATCCCCACCTGCCTGTTGCAGCAAGAAGGAGGGCAGGCTGGTTTTCCCCATCCTGATTAAATAGATGCCATCTTTTCAAAGTGTCCTGTGCAGTTCCCCAATTCAAGGAGAAAGCCAGCCCCTTAAACACCGACGTTAAATCCCAGTGGCTCGCTTTGTCCCTGCTCAAGCTCTGCTTCCTAGCACTGCCCAGCCACAGGTGGAGAGCCTAAACAGCTGGGCGAGAAAAGGAAAGGGCTCCTCAGAGTTTTAGCAGGGATGGAAAAGGAGAGCTGAAAGCAGTGCACATCGGTCTCTGCGGTCAGGGAGGGACCATCTGTGTCTGGCACAAGGGGACAGGTTGCAGGTCATGGTCTGTGTGCGCAAAGAATAAGGTGAAGTGAAAACACTCCCAGCAGCATTCGGTGTGTCCCACCCCCAGCCCAATACCTCTGTTTATAGAGGTTGCTGACTTAAAAATACAACTTACTGCCTAATGGTGTCTAGCAAACATTACCTACACGTCTTCAAACGACACCACCACCACCAATATCTGCTTGACAGTGATAGCAGTCAATGAGAACAAAATGCCGCAGTCTTGAACAAGGACATCCCAGTTGTTCGGGCTTAACACTGCTTAGTTCAGAGCAGGACTGGAGTCATCATTATGGACAAAAATAAACCCCAGTTGTTGTTGGAAGCCTTCACAACAAAAGCAGCCTCGGAGCACAGACGGTGCCTTTCTCCTCTGCTGCCTCTCCCCCAAGAAGCAGTGGGAAAGACACAGACAAGTGGGATTTTATTAGTTATTAATTACTTGCAATGGTGTTTCCCTTCCATCTCAGCTTGTTCGCCCCGGGGCACTCAGTGGGTGTATTTGCCTACCTTTTCGTTGTTTAGCACTACATTTCTGTGAAGAAGCATGCAATGTTAAGTAAGCTATCGCTACTGCCATGGTCTAAGGTCAGAGGAGAGGCAAAATTTACAGGGAGGTGTCATGTCTTTTATTAGACCAAATGATACACTCAGAAAAAAACAGACACCCCGATATGCTCCAAAACTTGCCAGATTTTTTCTCCTGCCTGTGTCTGATGGCCTAATAAAAGTTGTGAGCTCTCCTGATAGACCCTGTCCCCAGATGCCAAGGGATGTTCTCTTAGCCCTAACATTTTTGGCAAGTGTAGAGACCATGGGGTACTTTGCCCCTGCTTTCAGCAGCCCCATGGGAGCCTTCCCACATGCTTCAGTGGGTGCAGACCCAGAATTCCCGAGCTGAAGAGGCCTCCCTGTTGTGCAAGACAGCCCTTTGCATGGCCAGATGTGTCATTGGGGTGCACTGAGCTGCCAGGTAGGCCTTCCCGCATGTATAGACAAACTCCAGAGCAAGGAGGCACCATATGTATTTAGTGATGTGCTGTGGGAAACACACAACCAGCCAGTTGTCTTCATCACCACTGGCCAGCCACGACAGCTAAGGGTGCAAAGACAGGCAGGTCCCAGGCATGACTTGCGCTGCCGGGCTGGAAAGGCGCTCGGTACACGGTCTGGTTTAAGTGCAGAGGACAAGTTCCGCAGGGCACTGCGGTTTTTCCACCCCGGGGCTATCCTGCTTTGGGCTGCACAAGCTGGCCCCTGCTGAGTGCGGGCTGGGGTTTCCTTGGCCGGGTGCCCCCTCTGCCAGTGATGGGCTCTGCAAAGCCGGAGCCCCCCGAGAGGCATGTGGCTGCTCACTGCCTCGGGGAGAGGGGCTGACCTGATGGCGAGGAGCAGCTGGGTGCACGAGGGACAGGACAGTGTCTTCTCTCAGACTTTCTAGGCCCCCTGGAGCCTGGGTGCTGCGACTGGTATGCGAGCACTGAAGAGAGTTACTCCTCCTTCTGCCCCAAAGGCAAATGATTACAGCTCGGCAGGAGAGAGCAGCAAGTGCTGACACACTGTGGGTCAGTCACTGCTGAAAATGCTGGCTTCCTTGAGCCAGAATTAAATAGCTCACCAGAAGAAGCCTGCTGCGGCTTCTGACTGATTTCAGTTTGCAGAAATATCAAAAGAGGTAAAAAAAGCAGGGAAAGAGTTTTCTTCCTCTTGTATTCAGATTGCTCTTTGGAGGCAGTGGCTGCACCAACTGCTTTTCCCCAAGCTCCATTCCCTCAAACACAGCCATCTGGGTCCCTGGGCGGGTGGCAGGGGACACGGGCAACAACACAGTTTCTTTTGTGCATTCAATTTTCACACCCACACATGAGAAGTTTCCTTTCACCCATGGTCACCTGTAGCATCATTCAGTCTCAGTGCTCTGATTCAGTATTTCATCAAAATTATGTAAATGGACATGCCCCCAAGTAGTCTGAACTCCGGAAACCCATTTGGATCTTTCTGTTAACACACGATATCTGCCTCAGTCCCAAATCCCAGCGAAGATGAGGAAACTGCAGAGGTCTGCTAGGCAGAAAGAGATGTTCTTACCTTTTTTCCAACCTGAAATGGAAAAGCTAGTGTAAGAAATCCTGGAGAAGATGTGCACTGAGGATAAGGACAAGCGCTGGCAGGACAGCGGGTAGCCTTGGCAAACGACCCTGCAGTGAAACCCAAGTGCTGGGGCATGGCTCTGCTTTCACCCCAGGACTGCTCACGCGTGCACCTTGCCTGGGGGGGAGCCTCTGGGGGGGAGCCCCGAAGCAGCCTGCATTCCCCCAGCCTCACCTCTGTGAGGCCTTTTCCTTTTCATGTGCTAAAGCGAAGCAGGCAGCCAACAACCCCCTGAGCCTGCCCTCTCATGGCCGGGGGATATTTTTGGAGGTGGATTAGGGTCTTGGTGGCTGGACTTATTTAATTGGCTTTTGCTTGTCTCTGGATCAGATACCAGTGGCTCATCTTCCTGGGAGCAGAGGGTCTGGCAGGGATCACCATGTGCTGGTAGACATGCCTTAGCCTGTTTTCCTCTCACTGGGAAACAGCATCTCTGCTTAATGAGGGCCATAGCTGTGGGGCTGGCATGTGCCAGATAATCTATACTGCAGGATGACTCTGCTCCAGAGGTCCTGAGAGCAGCACTAAAACCATCAGCACTTGGGCAGTCAGTCAGGAGATGCGGCTGCCTTGGTAACCTCCAATCCCAGCCAGGAGATGTCCCCAGGAGCCTGCCCTCCAGATACATTTATTTTTAGGAGCCACAGTCTGGGCTGAGCTTCAGAGGGGTAAAATGAGAATGACTGTAGGTGACTCACCCTTCCTGAGAACATGACAGGTGGTTTCTGCACCTGTGGCCACTGCGTATTGCTGTGGGTGGTGCTACACTGTGACTGGGGTGGACCTGAAGCCCCTCTAGCCCTGGGCAGATAGCTTTGAGCCATGCCAGCCACACCACCATGAGCCCCTGGAGCCACTGCTCCAGGCTGTGATGCTGCATGCTGGAGGAGGAGGTTGCTTGCCCTGATGAGGAGGACTCAAACCAGCCAAGAGCACATGCACAGGGAGCAGAAGCAGAGCTGAGACTTGGGGTTACATACCCAACATCAGGGCAGACACCCCTTTAGCGTCTGATGCTGCATCAACACCATCAGAGCACATCACGTGACAACAGCCTGTGATGTCAAAAAATAAGCCAGTTGATGCAGAAGAGCCATATTCTTCCTGAAAGCCCAGAAGACATAACAAGCCTGGTGTGACACTCTCCTTTTCAAGCTCTGGAAGAAACACCTGGACAGCTTAGCTCTTGCGAAGCACCTGGGCAGCTGCTTTCAGCTAGTATGGTTGGGACTGAAAGGACACTGAAGTCCTTTGGGTTCTTCTTTACAAGAAAATAATGAGGATGCTCAAGTAGTTGGGCAACAGCAATGGCACAAGAGTAGTTCTTTAGAGGTAAGGAAGAGAAAGAAACAAAGCAAAATTGGCAGTGGCAAACACCATTGGTAGAGCATCTGAACAAAGCAAAGCAGAAGTCAGCTGGGGCTCAGGACAGGTGGGCCAGCTGCTGCTTTTGCTCAGCTGTGATTTTTTTGGTTTATGCAGTCTCTGAAGCCAGTCTAGGCTGCTGGTCTTGGCTGTCAAAGACCATGAGCCCAGCTCTCAGGATGAACAGGCCATAGAAAACAGAGGGTGAAGGCAAAAGATTCAGAGAAGACTGAGTGACTGCTCTCAGGCCAGCACAGACACACTTCCACAGCACAAGAGGCAGCCAGAGGTTTGGTGTTATTTCTCCTGGACTGTCCTCCCAGGCGAGCGATGAGCTGCCAAGTACCTCCATTTGGGCATTCAATCCATATCCTTTAGGCAGTTCCTTGCGGGCCAGTTGAAGGCTGTCTCAGAGTCAAAGTTGCTGGTGAACAGCTGGCCAAGCTGGAGCCCGCAATGCTGGGTCTTTGCTGGGGCTTCACGACTACCATGATGCAGTGATATCCCTTGCTAATGAAGCAAAAAGGGAATTAAGGAGCTTGGGTGAGTCAAACCTCCTTTGATGACCTATGTGTCCTCATCTGAAGAAGATGCAACATGAAAACTTCCCACACAGCAGACCTTACCTCCCAAATCACTTTCCCACTGCCAGTTTCTAGCCCCCAACTGACTGACAATAGGAAATGAGAGATTAACAGTATTCAGTGGCTGTGCAGCTCTCCTCTCGGCTCCATGGGACTCCTGGTGTTTGTTTTCTATCCAAAACGAGCCATTAGCCTAGCACAGATCTCCATAATGCCTGCATGGCCCATGCTGAACATCTTCCCGTGGTGACCTTCCACCTTTGCACTCCCACCTCTGCCACCAGGTACCAGTCTTCTCCCAAACCCCGACCCTGTGCAGAAGGGGTAGCTGTTCATCAAGACTGAGGGCACTGAGCTATGTAGCCAGTTTAGCCTGCTATGACACACGTGTATATATATATGCACATGTATACATACATATGTACAGGTACACACACAGACTCTTCCTCTGTGTGGTCCACAGCAAGCAGAGAAGCTTGTGCCCAGAGGTGGGAGGCTTTATGCACACACACTGCTTGCACTGGTCCTGTCAGACTCAGGTGGGTGTCGAGCCTCTCCCGTGCAAGCAGCACGGTGCTCCGGTGGTGCAGAGACAGGGAGAGCTGCAGCACAGAGCTGTGAGGCAGCCGTTACCTGGCGTAGCGACCAGCATGGAAAGAGCTGTCAGGGCCCCAGTAGGCAGGTGCCTATGAACAAGCCCACACCCCTGCAAGCTCCTCTCCCATTGCTTTGGGTGAACAGGTCTGAGTCTGGGTGCAGCAACCCCAGCGATAGCAGGTGACATGCCCGTTGTGCCCAGTGGCCAAAGTATATGAGTCCTATGGCTAATTTAGCAGCACCAGGTCAAACCGTGACCACACACCCCCATCCAAGCTACCTCGGACTGCTGAGGTGTCCCAGGATGACCGTGCTGCCCATGAGTAAGCCCAAGTTGGCAGCTGCAGGCAGCTGGCTGCCTGCCGGAGTGCAGCATGTCCTACCCCTCTGCCAAGCCTGTGGCTCGCTCCAGCAGTCAAGTCTTCAGCAAAGCTGAGGTGACACAGCCAAAAGAGCAGCTTTCACTCATCTTCTTCCCCTTCTGGAAGGCACCTGTGAGTTGAAGGAGGCACAAAGTTGGATGTTCAGCTGTGTGACCGGACACTCCACACCCCTGCTGTGGGCTCTGCACAGGCAGGACCATGGGGCAAAGCTCCCCCTGAGCTTGCCTGATGCACACCAACCATCAGGTGAGTGCTAGGGAAGGTAAACAAACCAGGAGCACGTATGGATCAGGCATCTATGAGCTGTTCAGCAATTTCAGCCTGAGGACTAATGCTTGTGCCATCACCGTGGCCCTAAGTAGCAAACAGGAAAGTAAATCTGCATAGGTCTGAAGGGTATAGGGGTCCAGGAAGGCTGGGCGCTCTTCAAGAAGGAAGTCTTAATGGCTCAGGAGCAGGCAGTCCCCAGGTGCTGTAAGAGAAGCCGGCGACAGAGAAGACCACCCTGGCTAAACAGGGAGCTTTGGCTGCAACTCAGGGAGAAAAGGAGAGTTTACCGCTTTTGGAAGAAGGGGCTAGCCACTCACAGTGATTACAAAGATGCTGTGAGGCTATGCAGGGTGGAAATCAGGAGGTCTAAAGCCCAGCTAGAAGTTAATCTGGCTTCAGCAATCAAGGACAACAAGAAATGTTTCTATAAGTATGTGAGCAGCAAAAGAAAGACCAGGGAGAGCCTCCATCCCCTGATAGATGCAGGAGGAAACATGGTAACGAGTGATGGGGAAAAGTCTGACATGCTTAATGCCTTCTTTGCCTCAGTCTTTAATAACAAGACTAGTTGTATTGAGGGAATCCAGCCTCCTCAGTCGGAAGACAGAGACTGGGAGAACGACCCCCCTGCAATCCAGGAGGAGATAGTCAGTGACCTACTGTATCACATAGACATACACAAGTCTATGGGACCGGATGGGATACACCCAGAGGTGCTGAAGGAGCTGGCTGGGATGCTCGCCAAGCTGCTTTCCATCATTTACCAGCAGTCCTGGCTGACCGGGGAGGTCCCGACAGGTTGGAAATTGGGCAACATGACGCCCATCTATAAGAAGGGTCGGAAGGATGATCCGGGAAATTACAGGCCTGTCAGCTTGACTTTGGTGCCTGGGAAGCTGATGGAGCAGCTCATCCTGAGTACCATCATACAACACATGTGGGACAATGAGATGATCAGGCCCAGTCAGCATGGGTTTATGAAAGGCAGGTCCTGCTTGACAAACCTGATCTCCTTCTACGACAGGGCAACCTGCTTATTGGATGAGGAAAGGCTGTGGATGTTATCTACCTTGACTTCAGTAAGGCCTTTGATACCATTTCCCACAGCATTCTCCTGGCAAAACTGGCTGCTCGAGGCTTGGATGGGCACACGCTTTGCTGGGTAAAAAACTGGCTGGATGGCCGGGCCCAAAGAGTTGTGGTGAACGGAGTTAAATCCGGTTGGCGGCCGGTCACGAGTGGTGTCCCCCAGGGCTCGGTTTTGGGGCCACTCCTGTTTAACATCTTTATTGATGATCTAGACGAGGGGATCAAGTGCACCCTCAGTAAGTTTTCAGATGACACCAAGCTGGGTGGGAGTGTTGATCTGCTCAAGGGTAGGGAGGCTCTGCAGAGAGATCTGGACAGGCTGGAGCGATGGGCTCAGGCCAACTGTATGAGCTTCAATAAGGCCAAATGCCGGATGCTGCACTTCGGCCATAACAACCCCCAGCAGCGCTACAGGCTTGGGGAGGAGTGGCTGGAGAGCTGCCAGTCAGAGAGGGACCTGGGGGTGTTGATTGACAGCCGGCTGAACATGAGCCAGCAGTGTGCCCAGGTGGCCAAGAAGGCCAATGGTATCCTGGCTTGTATCAGAAATAGCGTGGCCAGCAGGGACAGGGAAGTGATCTTACCCCTGTACTGGGCACTGGTGAGGCCGCACCTCGATGACTGTGTTCAGTTTTGGGCCCCTCACTACAAAAAGGACATTGAATTACTCGAGAGTGTCCAGAGAAGGGCAACGAAGCTGGTGAAGGGTCTGGAGCACATGTTGTACGAGGAGCAGCTGAGGGAACTGGGGTTGTTTAGTCTGGAGAAGAGGAGGCTGAGGGGAGACCTCATCGCCCTCTACAACTACCTGAAAGGAGGTTGCAGAGAGCTGGGGATGAGTCTCTTTAACCAAGTAATAAGCGACAGGACAAGAGGTCATGGCCTCAAGTTGCGCCAGGGAAGGTTTAGACTAGATGTTAGGAAGCATTTCTTTCCAGACGGGTTGTTAGACATTGGAATAGGCTGCCCAGGGAGGTGGTGGAGTCCCCATCCCTGGAGGTGTTTAAGAGTAGGGTCGACATAGCACTGAGGGATATGGTGTAGTTGGAAACTGTCAGTGTTAGGTTAATGGTTGAACTAAATAATCTTCAAGGTCCTTTCCAACCTAGACAATTCCGTGATTCTGTGATAGGTCATTGAAGCAAACCCCCAAGTCCACATTTCAGTAAATTCACACATGTTCTTCAGAAGCTGTCTTTGTGAACGGATGCTTTTATTATGTGCAGACAGGTACAGACATTAAAACTGATGCAAGCACAGGGTAGGATAGGTCTGTAACCATGTGCAAAGAACAAGGAAATGAAAGGGTTTGCTGCAAGAGACTGCAATGGGAAATGTCCTTTGAAGTTGCCCTTCCCAGGTGTGAAGGACAAGATTTATTTGAATCCAGCTGGAGCAGGTTTCCCAGCACCTGCAGCAGCCCTTCTCTGGAGATCTGGTGAGAGAGGTGCAGGCAGGGTGGGGGAGGCCACTACCGGAGCTCTGCATCCCCCCTTTGAGACCAAAACTGTTGCTTTGGGCCATGCAGTGTGTGGAAATGCCTCAGGAGGAAAAATCAGTGAGCAGGCAGCCTGGTCTGAGCGCTGGGCTGGTGGCTCCATCCAGCCCATGCTCTCCACTACGGGCACAACGGTCCCTTGCGAATGTGAAGGCAAGCGCGCTGCCTGTGTAAAGTACAATTGCTGTGGGTTTATTACAACCAAAATTTGCCAGCAGGCACGCTGTGACTGAACAAGTTTACCCCATCTAAGCGCTATGAGGTAGAGGCAGAAGCGATTAAGGAGAGGATTTTGGGGGAGTCAGGACCTGCTGGAGCTGCCTTTCCCTTAGGCCATCCCTGGGTCGACTCTGCGCAGGGGCTCCTCCGGGGTCAGCTCTCCCAAAGCTTCATTCTGAATTCAATTTCATGAGATGAAAAAATTGTTGCAGCAGATGAGCGGACAGAGCATAACTTCTGCTTGTCTTCCCAGGGACAGGTGAGCTAAGGAGAGAAGGAGAGAGGAAAAGAGCCGTAGGTGCATGAGGCAGAAAAAAAGGTAAAGAGAAAAAAAGCATAAGCAGCCTAGATGAAACCAAAAACCCCCAAAACAAAACAAAAACCCCGAAATTAAGCCAGTCAATCTGCCATTCCTCTGTCACAGTTGACCTCTTGCCAACCTGATGCCAATTGCTCATGCAGGAATCAGCAAAGTAATAGGCTCAGAGTTTTCCTGGAGTTTGCCTTACTGCTCAGCTTTGCATGATTACCCTGCAGCAGCTGTGCCAGCGGCTACTTTCACAGCAAGGAAAATGGATCTGCATGTTCTCCTCTTGTCTGATTTAAGATATTATAAGTCCTCAGTCTTGTATCTGGTAAGTCTGCTGCCTGCCCACAGGTGAGGCACGTGAAGCTTGCTCCCACTTTTCAGGAAGAATTTTGGTTGCAGGCCACACAGCTGACAGCTCATGACTCCTGCCTCTGTCTTACAGTCATCTCAGTGGAAAATGGACAGCAAGATTCACTTCTTTCACATTGTCTTCTTCATTATTTTCTATTAATTCAACATGGGCAACATTGTTTGTCCTATAACATTTCTCAAAGGCAAGGGAGAAAAAGCATGACAGTGATTCATTCATGCAGAGCAAATTTTATTTGGAAGTCTTTGTTTATTTGTTGAGAAAAGGATTAAATTAAAACCAGAAGGTAAAGAATCAAAATTAAGAAAAAAACTCTCCAGAGACTTTCTCCTTCCTCAGAATAAAAGTAGTGAGTGTCCTTTCAATTTGCTACTTTGCTCTAATGACTCAGGCAGATTTGTGCTAGTGTAAGGGAACTATTAATTAACCCTGAAGATTTATTTTCCTCTGGAAGAATCCAGTGCCTGGCCTCATGCTAAAAGGGATGGGACACTTCTCTCTCTGGCACTAGGAAAGAGCCTGAATTCATCCTACCTACCACCAGTCATCGAACACACAGCTAGGAGAAATTCATAACCTCCCCAGGTAGGGGAAAGAGAGGCATCACTTTCATCCCAGGTGTTGTTGGGGGAGCCAAGGGCAACCCAGACCTTCATGGCAGAACCTTCTTGAAACGCTTTAAGTGGCAGCATTTAGTAGGAGTCAAGGTGTCCCAAAAATGCTCAGAGGTGCAGAAGCAAGGAAGACAGGCACCATATTGGCTCAGCTCTCATGTTGCTAGCTCTACAAGCAAACGTTGGCTGTTTCTGCAAAACAGCTTGCACTGCAAAAGGTTGCCTGCTAGCTCGGTATTACAGTGATAACAAATTCTTGTCACTGAGCTGGTCTTGGTTTGTCCTGTTAGCTGGAGTGTTTTTACCCCATGGGACTTCATGGATTAGGTGGGAAGAAGCCAGACTGTGAGCACAGATGTGCTGCTCAGGGCCTGGAGGAGCAGTGCTCCTGCCTGTACAACCCAAGCTGCCAAGCCAGGCTGCATAATTATGCACTGCTCATCAGCAGGTACCAGTTTTTCCTTAGCATCATAATTGTTTCAAGATGTGCTCAAAGAGGAGGGCCTGGCAGCACTAGTTGGCTCCTGCCCAGATCACACATCTCCATTTCCCATATGAACCAGAGGGACTTCACTGTCATGTCACAAGCTCATCTGGCCTGTACTCCTCCCAGACAGCACAAGGACAAGGGACCATGTATGACATTTTTGTTCCTTCCTCTCTGGAAGATGATAAAACACCGAAGCACCAGGACTGCCTACCAGCACTGCTGGACAATTCTCTGAATTCTCCTACTACTCACCAGTGTCTGCCCTCAGCAGACGGTGCCTAGCCTTTGAGAGCACAACACAAAGTAGGTCCTGACAAGGGGCTTGCTCAGGGACAGCAAGGACCACCTGCTCTGACACTGCTGCCCAGGGAGAGCTGTGGATCACAGACCCGTGGTGTCAAGGTGGGTAGCAAAGTGAAGTTCAGCAGTGCACGCAGTGGGATGAACATAGAGACATAGAAAGGCTTTGTATGAGAAAGACCCAGACAATTCTGCTGGGAAATGAGAAATGAAGGAGAGGAAGGGGTATGAGGTCTACAGAATCCCTATGCCCCTAGAAGGGACACACAAAGTGACCTGTCACTCGGGTTAACGTAAACCAGAGGAAGTGTGTCCTCACTCAATCCACTACTGTACTATAAACATGTTGCCCGAGGGGGCAAAACCCAAGGGGTTTGATCTTGGTTCAAAACCCAAGTAGACAGACTCACTCAGGATAAGGCCAGTGGTGGCAATTAAAAATAATGTAAAAAGGACGAACCCTTCTCTAGACATGGTGAGAAAGTGGCCCGACAGACATCTCTCATTAGAAGGTGGGAGGAGACAAGTGCCTGAAAATACCTGTCCAAGACAGTTAGGAGGAATAGACGACAAGTGTAGAGTAAATGAGTAATTATGATTTTTAAAAAAGAGTTTAATTACTACCAAAAATCCAGATGCTGAGTGCTGGGTTACAGAGCTGTACCAGGGAGACACAGAAGACACTGATGTCCGTGATGAACAGGGACTCCAGCAGGAAAAGGGAACGACCAGGGGCACTGATCCTCAACTCAGTGAGTTAAGAGGCTTCAGTATGTGGCAAGCACATAGACAACTCAGTGTTTCTGCAGCTCTTTCATTGGCATTCCCCCTGGATCTAACCCTCCCCAGGCTACATCCCCTAATGTGAAGCTTTTCCCCAGCAACTCTCCAATTATCTGAGCGCCCAAATCCCTGCTGGATCCATGTGTTGGCAGGTAATGAGGCAGAGAGCAGTGCACAAGAGCCATGCCAACCAGCACTGCGGGCTTGTCTGTGACTAACCAGCTCTTAGGGGAGTCTCTCGTACGAGTGAATGATCTCAGGTTTCCCCTTCTGCCCTCTCCAGCTGCCTCCCTTGAGGATTTAGGTTTGTTTCTCATTTTCCAACAAAATGAATGGGCTGGACAGGCAGCCTCCCATCCACCTGCAGGAGTACTGCAGGACACAAGCTGGTAACGGCTGGGGCTGCCAGGACTCTTCTGCTTGTTTGTGCCTCCCCAAATTGAGGCAGGACACAAGATATCCAACTACATTAAGGAAAATGACTAGAAGCTGTCCTCTTCTTGCCATTACTGTAGCTCTTCTATCTCTGAAGGAAAGCAGGAGACAAATGGCAGGTGAGGCTAAAGGCTGGAAGAACGTAATTTTCATGGCACAGCAGAAGCTGACCTCATGATTTCAAAACTTTGGGTAGTGACAAGAACGTGTAGGACCTGTGATGTTTTGCTTCAGGGGCTCTAAGAGGACACTATGAGGGCTCGAGGAGCTGGCTGTGGGGTTAGGCAGGGGTGGGATCCCACAGTAGGCTGAGTAGGGGGAGACAGGAATGTCATGAGACAGAGAACTGGAAGGTGAGGCACAGCAAGGCTTCTGCCATTAGCCATCAAAAATACAGTTGGAATCCACTTTCCATTTATTACACCATTCACACATACCGGAGGAGGCTTAATCCAAGGCTTAACCAGAGGAAAGGCTGGAGATTTCAGCAGCAAACCTATCCTTGTGCTCTTCTAATGCCAAGGGTTACTGCAGCACAGCAACAAATCAAACACCCATCATAGCAGCTACTTTCTCATCAGCCCATGCGGTGAAACACAGGGTCAGCATTCTGCCAGAGCCAGCTGTGCCACCAGGGACCAGTGGCCGGGTTGCTAGCCTAAGTCCTCTTCAGGCCCAGCTCCTGAAGGCAGCCAAGTCCAGGTGAGGTTTTCATCCTACGCCACTTTCTTTGGTGGGGCACACAGACATGGAATTATTTGCAGATTCCAGCACGAGAAACATAAAGATTTTTTTCAAATAGGTTAAAAAAAAAATACAAAAAGATGGCTTTGGAGTCTTCCAAAGATAAGGCTGCTGCACTGGATACACCAAGAACAAAACCACGCATGGGAAAAGATGCCTTTTGCATTTGTATTAGTATCACAGGAGCTAGCAGATTAAAATGCTACAATAAACATGGTAAATATATTTTAATAAGTTTGCAGTTTAAATCTCTAACAGCTATTAGGAATGTACCTCTTTTGGCAGTGAAGAAAAGGCCAGAGAGAGAAAAATATTTCCAGCAATAAGTTGCTTTATGTGTTTCAGCTGAGTAAAGAAAGGCCTAGTTTGTACCCTGCTGTTTAGTAACAGCTCATTTCTAGGGCTCTGAGTCACTCAGAGCACAGCAGCCACGTATGCCATTTACTGAATTGCCACAAAATTGTGTGCAGCACTTACGGATAATATCTGACGTTTTGTACTATAGCAGGCAGCAAATAGCTGCTGTGGTTGGTTTACACCTCAAGCAAAGCAGAGGCACACAATGAAACTCAAAGACACTGTTGCAAATCTGCTCCAAGAAGGACTTGGGTTATTTCTATAAGGGAACAGAAACCAGCAAACAAATACCTTCTCTTATTCACAGCTACTGGAGCTGCAGCTGGACCAACTTCACCTTTTCCAGAAGCATGACATTAGACAAAGCCTGGATTGAAGTCATGCAGAGAGGCAGGCTTAAATAGTGGGTTGTGCTCTAAGAAGCTGGCTGAGGAGAACAAAACAAGGGGGTAATTAGGGATAGGGCCAGTTCTGAGGATACAATATGCAATATTTTAAGACAGTGAGTAGGAGTGCTTTTGTAGGATAATTCACATTACCTCTGTTGGGAAGGACAGTAACTCCCACTCAAGATACCGTGTTATTTTATGACAACACAGCAAAAAACAGGCTTGCAGTATGCGTCTCAAGAACTGGAGTTATGTCAGTCATTTAAAGGTTGTTCAGTCTGGTAGCTTACCTGATGATTTCAGAACATTTGGAGCTTGCTGCTCCTTCACTGGCACTGCAGGAGTACTACACAGATAGCAAGGCGTGAAGGCGGTTGCAGCTCTTGAGTGCCACACGACATGGTACTGTTTGCCTGGTGTCGCATCCCTCCATGGGGGTTTGGAGTGTGCTCTGCCATCCTCGCTAAGAGCCACTGCCACCACCTCGATGGCCTGGAGTCCCTCCTGCAGTTGCTGCTCAAGTCCACCTTCCTTCACCGATAACACGTGAGATGCAGTCACCTTGCTTAGGAGCACTGCTCTGCTCTCCTTTCCACCCCTGCCCAGGGCATCCAGCTTAAAATGCAAGGGCATCCCTTCCTAAATGAGACTAGAGGAACTGGGGACCCTGTAACCCAGCACTGAGAATCTATTTTTAAAAGAAAACCATGTGAAAATGATCAACTGCTAATAAATACCGTAGACTCAAAGGGCTGCTCATAGTGACAATGTACCACCTCTCAAAATGGGCTGGCAGGCATTTAAAACACTGACAATCAAATACAAGCCATGGGTTTGGGGAAGACTTTCGAAAAGACTTCTTTAAGCAAATGACAGCCTTCTCACAGAACACAACCTCATTTTCAGCTAAAACTTTTAATACTTCAGGATTCTATTAATTATCTTTCAGCCTTTTAAAATCCAGTTTTCAGCTTATTTCTTGGCTATTATTCAATATTTTCATCAGTGTTAACTAAACCCAGGGAGCATCTGCAGTTCTAGTCTTTCTTCCTCATTGTTTTAAATGCATGAAAGTCAACTGAGTTTTGTTTGAGGTTCTCCATGCCACAGCAAATTCTGTGCTGGTAGGACTGTAAATAGGCCATGTTGTTCATGTCATTACTGATCCTTCTCACTCACATTTTCTGGGGAACACATACCATATTTAGCCTTTATACCTGAAAAAACAAAGCTGGAGAACTTTGAGGCTATTTTTTTCTTTGGGAGTCTTTAGAATATTCCCTAAAAAGATTGCAAGATAATTCACTCACCAAGTATAAGTGCAATTCATTAACCATGGTGGAAATCAGACCCTTGAATTGAGAGGCTAATTAAGATAATAAGATCTAAAGCCTGGAAGGAAACTATGTTGACAATTCTTAAAATCTCGTTTATACTTATGTAACTCTGGACGAACTCCACTGTCATTTTCTGGATTTATACCCAAGTAATTGAAATCACTATTGAGCTCTTCTAAGCTCTCAATATCAGCAAAAGGCATTGAAGTAAAACAATTAACAGATAAACTGTGTTTTTCTCTGTAACTTCTAGATTAACTTAATATCACAATGTTCTTCTTTCCAAAGGTACTTTGCCATTCTGATGGATTACTTATTTGAAAAAAATAAAAAGCATGATGAATTTAGATGATCGTCATTATTTTAAAGAGCTGCCAGATTTTACAACTTTAGCAAATGAAGAGAGTTGAAACGTTTCAGTGTCTACTACTTCCTCTTCCAGGAGAGTCATTATTTTTAATCCATGGCTTCCCCATGGAAGGAACTTTCTCCTCTGCTGTTTCTTGTGACTTCCAACTGCACTGAGACCACCATTTAGTAAAAAACACTAAATAAATGCTATATACAAATCAAGTAGAAATGTGGACAAAGTCAGGGGGACACAACTGAATTATATACAGATACAAATTTTAACAGTGTGCATTTATGTGCAATTGCCTGCTATGCAATCATCAGGAAGACGAGCCTTTCTGGGTTTGTATTTAGTAGGGAGCGTTAGGCAGATTTCTGTATGACATGCTTTTCTCCCTCCCACCCCATCCCATCAGCAATACTAGCCATAAACAGAGCTGTGCCAGTCTGTCTTACAGGGAACTAATGTGAACTGAAAGGCAGACTGCCTAGACAGCTATGGAACACTGAGCCTTGCAGTCTGCCTCTCTCTTACATCCAAAGTCTAGATTACTGCACAGTTGTCATGAGAAATAGGGAGAGCTTGTGGCTCCCTCTGACCCAGCTGGCCTAAGACAAATACAGGAGGTGCATACCCTCACACCTAAAACCTGGAGACAAGCAGGGATTAAAATAACCTGAAAATCCAAACCCTGTCCATCACCAAAAATACCACATTATTCCATTCTTTGGATCTGGTTTTCCTCTCAACCTCAAAGAACTGAAGGAACCGGGAGCAAGAAGCAGTCTGGAGGAGACCAGATGCTTCAGTGGGAGCTGCTAGCTTAACAATAAAGGAAGGGGACAGGAAGAAGGGCACCAGAAGATAACAGCAGGACTACTAGCTCAGTCCAAGGGGCTCTCTAGTCCTTTACCTGTTGGTTGACACCTCTCAAGTAAATGCATGCAAAGCCTCTCAGGACTCCTGATTCCTCCATCATCATTTGGTGACATTTCAAGCAGACCAACAACATGGGAAGCGCGCACAATCTTTACCTGGTCTCACATGTTGTGGTGTGGTGTCTGGGATAGGAAGAAGGGCCTCCAGGGAAAGAGAAAAGAAAGAGGCTTCCCTTCATGTGCGGTAAAAAACAGGTAGAGGGGAGCTAGGTTCATTTGATATAAATGTGCCTAAACTGCTTTTGCATAAGGCACTGAAGAGCATCCAGGTTACCTGAAGTACACATGGCATCTGAGATCAGCATCTGTTCTCGTTACTAATACAAAGCGTTGGTTTTTTAAAAAAAATTCTCTTCTTTGGAAGGTGTTCTAGAGCCGCGCACAGCAGAGAGAGACTGCCAACCTCGGCACGGGAGGCTGCTGCATCACAGGGAGTGTTAGTAGCTCGCCTCTGGAAGACGGCCAGTTCTGGCTCCTTGCAGCCCTGGCAGCTCAGTGGGAACTGGGAGTCATTGCCTTGCAGACAGCAGATATCCTTGGCTCACTAAACAAGCACGGTGCTCTCAATGAAGCCATAGACAAATGCAAATAAGCCCCCTCAGTCCCGTCCCCAACTCCTGTTCCCATTTCACATCACTTACGTCTGAATTCAAATTTGTGGAGTCAGTGTGAGTATTTCATCAGCTCTGTCGAGTTCAGGATCAGCCTTTCCCAGCCGTCCCTTGCCTCATAAACCTGAACACTTCAAACCTTCATCCTGTGGGAACCCATGTTCTGTGGAGTACCCTGAATTTAGTAAATAAGTTAACAAAACTTAAAACCTAAAAGAGGTCTGTGTTTCATCAAATGCACAGGGGAGTTCAAGCTCCAGAACTGTACACTCTGTATCTTTTCTACTTGTACTCTGGAATTTGATTTTTATGTGTTAGGACCTCTTTGCACTTTTATGTGCAAGTGACTTCTTTCAGCAGGCAGTAAGGCAAAGGCAGATTTCCAGCTACGCACAACACAGGGCATGAGACCAGTCTGTCCCTCCTGGGCACGCAAAGCCGAAAAAAAAGCTTCCGCTCCTTCCCAGTTCCATCAGTGCTCTGACATTTAATGTCACCCACACATTGGTGTGGTTGTGGTTCTCCTGTCAATCTCCTTTGCAGCAGAAGTCAGATTTTAAGCAAAATCTGTTGCTTGTTTTATGAGCAACAATATGCATCAACCTTTTTTTTTAACAGAAAATTGGGGTTTCAGTTGCTAATAGCACATGATTCAGTTCTCTCTGAATTTCCCATATAACTTTCAAGATAATTAGTCAAATTTTTAATACAATTGTACCTTTTTGTCCTTTTCCTCGCTGCTAGGATGCTCTGTCAAGGTACCTGTGGAAATTAAAGTTCGAAGTCAGAGCATCGTAACAACCTCACTACAACTAGTATATCCCAGTCTGTGAATAAACATCGAATACATAGAAATAGCATCCTGTGAATTAGGTATTATACAGCTGTCTCCCAAGCAACCCAAATCATCTCTCATACCCAAAATTAAAAAAAAAAAAAAAAGGTTGCTTTTGGCCCAGTGGGATAAAACCTGAGCAAAATTGCTTCTTTCTCCTGTGTACATTAGGGCTGATGAACTGAAATTGAAAAACTGTGGATTAGGATCCCAGATAAGTATCTTACTTTGAACTACAGGTTTGGGTTGGACCTGTTATTAGTGTTAACACAAAGTTTCTAGTCTTTTAAAAAAAATGTGATCTCCAATATCTAAGGAGAAAGAAGCAAAATTCCATAGATAAATGAGAAATGGGTAGGTGTTGGACTCATTATTTTAATGCAGTAATAAGTCTTCCAACATGTAGACTATTTCATGAAGATTGCCAAAGTTTAGCAGTCAAAGGAGAATTGCAAGACATTTTAACCTGGGCTGGTGATTAACAGAAGCACATGTTGGAACTACATGACATGCATAACCCACTAAATGGTCTCTCTCTCTCTGTTTTATTCTAAAATAACCATCCAGTGTTACACAGATAGTCTGCTGTACACTTTACGCTCTCTCCTAGCAAACCAAATGACACATTAGATAACAATTTGGCATGTGTTGTTCCCTCAAAAATTAGACCTGGATTAAGGAACTAATAAATCAAAAATATGGCTGCACATGAAGAAGAAAGGGCTTCCCATGCAGTGGTTTTCCATACACCTTTCCTCCATTGCTTTTAGGAGACAGAGCCAGTGCCAGGCTGTATGATGGAGTCAGTCAGCTATGGAGAAGGTTGTATAATTGAACTGGACACCATTATAGCACACACACGCTGTGCTGGAGCTCTGGACAGTCGTGCAGCCCAAGGAAATGCAGTCGCATGGCTGCAAAGATGCTGAATAGTGCCCTTGAGACCAGTCTCCCACTGATTAGCTCTCCAAAAGTAATGATATTCTTTACTTGGCTGTAAGTGAACACTGGCATCTTTTGATGACAGGCATGAAGGTTTAGATAAAAAAGCAATGAGGCACTGAACCTGCTCCTTACAGTGTTTCTGGGGGTGGGATGGGCTCCAGAGAGGCTCACGCTGCAGGCAAATTCCTGTGTTGTGCCAGCAGCTGTCAGGTCGGACACCTGGACCACCTCAACCTCCACAAGGGACTTTGGGATGAACCCAGTGCTGCTGGGGTACAGTAGGCATGGGCTGAGCAGCTCAGGGCCGCCCAGGGAGCTGGGTGCAGAAACATCCCTTTGTTGAGCAGAAGACTGATAGTTAAATGGTCCGTTCAGCTGAGATGGGAACCCACAGAGCACATCCAGGGTCATAACCTTATGCTCCCAGACATGTTTTCTGAGAAAATCCCAAGCACCTCATGCAGATGTGGAGGCCAAGGTCAAAATCTCCGAGTCTGATGACTTTCCTAGCGCCTCAATCCAGCTCTGTGCCATCTGCACAGGCCTCGGCACAAGCACCTCAGCGTGGCACAGCGTGCTCAGGGACGGCCGTGCTGCTCCCATGACCGTGCTAACACCCCTGCCCAGAGCCAGGCCCGGCCACACAGACCCAATCATAGTGGGCACGCCTGGCCTGGGTATGGCTGCGCCGCACCGCACTGCGAGTCTGCACCTGCCCAGCACATTAGGTAAAGGGGAGAGAGAGTTAGTTGCCTGTAACATAGGCAATATGTTCTGCCTGTATTTCTTTCTAGGAGCCTGAGGATTTTTTTGGACCCTGGTGTTTGGAGTGCAGTAATAACCACAGGGGCAGGTGTCTGCGGTGCTCATATTGAAAGACGAAGCATACCCCTGTCCAGCCTGCTCCAGAGGCAAGGCAGCTCGCCCTTGAAGGCTGGCTTGGGGCTTCTCTTCACACCTTTTGGAAGTCACCGCTACCTGTCCTGGCTGGACTATGCCAGATACTCTGGTTACCCCTTGTTCCAAGCTGCTTGGATGTCAAGTCATGGGCAATGGCTCAGGGAAACACAGGAACCAATACGGGGCTGCATCAAGGGAAAGGGACAGGCTCGTTAAAACCATTGCATTTTAAACATTTCACCGTACTGCATGCAGAAATCCTTAATATGTGAGGGAGTTTTTCTTGTATTAGAAGAGAAAACAACATAGGAAATGGTGTCTGCTTCCTCATTAACATCTCAGTTTTCATACAGTAGTCATGGGTAAAAGAATAAAATATACAATATCTGCAATCCTGTTAGAAACAGTTTTCCACACTTTATAAAAAGATAATTGAGAGACTGAGAGGACACCCAATACATTGCATTTATTTTTTTTAACACACAATGATTGCATCTGCATCCATCTTCGGATTCCCAGAGATTTAAAGCACAGCCTGAAACCTTTATGAATATGAAGCCCACTACTATCTCATGATGAAAAATTAATCACACGGGCATTAAGTGACTTACTCCAGGCTTTGCAGTAAATCAGTGCCAGTGATGATGAAACCCTGGGGTCTTAACCTCTGTCTCCTCCTCTAGCTGATGTCTTTACCCCATGATATTTAACAGCTATCCCTGCAAAAGACCAACTGTTAGTTATTTTTACAAGAAATGGGTTGCCATATTACCGTTGCACTGACTAATTATATCAATAGCAGCAAACTAATTATACGGTGATACTGTCCAACTATAAAGCCATCCTGGAAATTTCTGTTAAATGAAAACCATTTTAGGAGAATCCAGTTATCACCAACTCTAAGATATTAATCCTGTGCTGTTTGTTACTGTGAAAAGTTTAAATAGTCCTCAGCACTTGCCTTCTTTAAACTGAATATTCATATCTGTTATTCTCTATTGAATCATTCAATAACTCTTATATTAAAATAATTTTTGAGCAGGGGGATTAAAATATATGTGAACAGATAAAGTAGTAAGTCAAGAGAAATTCTGGCATCTAAGATTTAAAAAAAATGTGATAAGTCTCAACCTTGAGGAAAAAATATGGATAAATAATGGCCAGTGTCACATGGCACATCAAAACAGTGCAAGGGAGGAAAATTAGTGAGGGAAAATACATGTCTCATTATGGAAACTAAAGAAAGGTACACACACACACATTTCTTCCTACAGATGTGGGTGTTTTTACAGGTGGAACAAATTTATTCCAAGCTCAAAACCGGAGCATTTAGAAAGTTGACGATGACAAGTGCAATAACATTAGGAGCTGTAGAGACAGCATTTCAAGGCAGTAGCATTTATTCTACATTCTGACGTGAACACCCACTCATTCTGACAACAGGAATCCAGAGGGAATAATGATGAGAAATTTATTTCTCTGCATTTCAATATAGATTCAGACTTTGTTATAAACCTGAGCAGTGCCAAAATGTAAAGGTAAAGTTGTTAAAAAGCTGTACAATTTATGAGATACTAAATACAGTTTGCAGATGCTGCTGGTTTGGGACCAAATCCTAACCTCAGGCATACATTGTTATAAAACTCCAGAAGACAAAATTCACAGCTTTTCTCCGATGGTTCATGGTAATAGATTTCCAAGATACTCAGAGATGCTTGCCACATTTTTATTATAATTTGATCTTTGCAGTTAAAATGTTACAGCCAAAGTCAGGCAGTTACTGAATCAATAAGAAGTTTTTATTAACCATATTTACAAAACCCTGGAGACACCACAAAATGAATGGTTAAAACTCCAATGTGCTAAACACAGTAGCAAGAGAATGATCTATGATTTTGTTCATGCATTTGATTTCAACCATTTTTTTTTTTCAGCGGGAAAAACAATGAGAATTATTAATTAGAAAAAAGCTGGTATTGATTATCTTCTGCTTCAAAGTACTAGGTAATTCATTTTACTGGTCTGGTACCCTGTAAATTCGGTATCTTCTGTTTACCATCACTTGAATACATTTGGATTAGAGGTTTGGGGTCTGAATATGCAGAAGTGGAAACCTGCTCTTTCAGTGGTGATAGACCTTTTTCATGGTCATGAGTGCTAGTTATTAAACAAACAAGACACGATCAATTGGTATCTGAGATGCTGGAAATCTATGAATTTTAGAATAATTGTTTCTCTTGGAAATTTTCAGTCTTATGAGAAGTCAGAACTATACAAGAAAATTAATTTTTCCCCAAAATTCAATAAGGAGGCTAAAAGCACTGAAGTCCTGTTATATTTCACTATGAAAAATAAGCATAGAGGTCCCAGACAGGCTTTCTACGCTTTAACACAAGTAAATTTAGATTAATTATCTAAGGCCTAGCAGATGGCAAATTTATCAGACGATGATTTATGACTTCAATAAGAGTTTGTACAATTATTTTCAAAGCAGTGAACCCAGCAGCTTCCCAGTACAATCCTGGGTTTTTCACTGCATGACCTGTAACACAAACTTGCGCAGTATTCCCCAGGCACAAGCAATGACACAAGCTCAAGCCCAGAATCCCTCGCCACTGAGGCTGTGGAGCAAAATGAGTATTATTGATGACTCCAGCCTATATACTGGAAGTACCTAAGGATCAAAGCACATTCCAGAGGCTCAGGCCACTGAGGGCAAGATGTGCTATCTAAATAAACGTAATCCACACCCAGTAATTTCTGCACCCACCCCTACACTCTCTGAGCTTCAGGAACAGAAATGTGAGTTGTTATCTCAGGCTGTTGCAAGTTTACAGCCCAGACTGCCTTGGGATACGCAGACAGGCTGTCTCCACTGCTCCTAATGCTTTCCGAGGTAGCTACTCTCCTACACCAGCACAGGAGAAAACCAGTTTCATGGCTTTTTTTTTTTTTTTTTCCATTTGGCAACCGTCTTTTACCACTCTTCCAAAGGGAGGGCAGAACTTAATGTCTTCCTTTTGCTACTCTATCTCCAGGGAGGGATGTGTGGAAGCTGGGGCTGCTTCTTCCCACTCATGTATGTGAGACTCTATGTTCTTCTTTCTACACGACGGCCCTTTCCTACGCTCTACTCCTCATTCTTCATCATTCATCCTTCCCCCTTTCTTCCTTTTGAACTGGGTCTTCCTATATCCCGTCTTCTCTTATTCTTGTCCCTCCTTCTCTCCACCCACACAGTTATTACTGTATTACACTGTCATATGAGCTCTACAGCCAAGCAGAAAGTAGAAGCCCTCAGGAGGTCCTCAGGATTGTACTCCTAAAACCAATACATTAAAAAACCCTCAGGCCAATAAACATCTCCAATACAGTCAACACTGACAACAGATTAAATTTTTTGCAGCACTATGTAACTGTTCTATACTTTTTTCATTACTGCATCGGTAATCAAGAGCCTCAGAGTATTTATGGTTTTAGGAAACAGATCCCATGCAGTTTATTTGCCCTATGAGTATAATCCAGCAGTTTCTACAATGCCTTTCATTACTCCAAAATATAATCCTCATACATGGTACCAGACACGTATCAAGTATAATGCTAAAATCTCAGCGGACGTAACTCCCATCTGCAGCTGCCTTTTCTCAACATACGCAGAGAAATCCCCGCCATGTGTTCACTCGCTGCATTCACATTTTAAGGTAATATGTAATCAGATGTTCAGCCTGGAAAATGAAGACACACACTGAAAGTAGGTCATGATTATTATCAAAAGAAAGATCACCATGCTGGATTGTTTTACTGGGAATCTCAAAATAAGAACAGGTTAGAGATTCCGTGAGGTAAAACATACCTTTTTAAAAATACTTTAAATTGAAATACTATCTTTTATAGTGAGTTCTTCTGTAGGTGGCTTAGGACACAGCCATACAGGAAGCACTATTGCTGATGTGCCCTTAATCCTCCACCGAACCAAAGCCTCAGTATAACAGTTCTTTTATCTGCTGGTGATTTCATGGAAAATAAACTGTCTGTCAAAACAGCAGGAATGGTTTTCCCATGGAAAACTATTTTGAATTCTTTTTTTCAGTACTGTTTTTAAAAAGAATGCCCTGCTCTATCACAGGAAAAAGCATCACTTCCAAAGTCTAATCTTCTATTGAATCACATAATAAAGAAGGGCCTGCTGTATATTAAATCCATTACATTTTTGCTATTATTATTTTTAGTTTTGGAATGCTAAAATTAAAATTCTTATTCCTGGAAGTAATTATTAGTTTAATATTCTCAGAGGGAGGTAATTTATATAATCCTCGATCCAAACATTTATTTCTAGTCTCATTAACAGAATACAAGTGACACCTTACACAAAATGGACTCTGCAAAATTATAATTGTGTTACTTACAGCCAATGTGTTTCCAAAGCTAATGTTTATAAATTCAGACATTACTCTCTTGATTTGTTCAGTCTGAGTAGTAGTGATGTGATAAATAGCATAGTAAATAAAGCAAGTATTTAATCTTCTGGTTTACTGGTGACAAAAAAGGTTTCTTGGATTTCAACATAATTAAAGAGATTTTTGCAGCTGAACACTGAAATAGTTTCTCTCTCCTAACACGACATTTAAAAGAACCTCATCAAAAAATACACAAGGGGACAGATTAACCTAAACAAGCACAGAAATAAATTTAGTAATCAAAAATTGAAGTCTCTACCGCTAATAGCAGATTTGTTATGTAACAAAAAGCAAATTAAGTACAGGCTCAGATGAACACTATTCTAGTGAAGTCCAGGAGGTATAGGCAAGTGAAGGATTTAATCTTCCTTAATCGTCTCACATGGTATGATTAGTCACCCACCTGTAGACTCTGGAAGATGACTGTTACAAAGATAACAACAGAAACAATATAAAATTACCAGTTATGCCACTATACAGTTATGCTCCTAAACAAAATACTGCATTTCCCTACTCCCTCTTGCAAATGTGATTTAGTAGTGTGTGATTTGTGACACAACAGAATAATATTCTTTGTTGCGGCTGGTTCCTCTTAGCGACACTCTCTGTCAAAAAGGCTTAAAGGTCAGTAATCAGCTAAGCATAGATGAAAATATAAGGCCATATTTAGGTTGCATAACTTTCACAAAAGAAGTTAAGCAATACCCATTTGGTAAACAGGGAGCTGGTGTTGCAGAAATCAGTAAGGGCCCAGGAAGGTGCTGAGCAGTGAGCTGCCGAGGTCAGGCACTGGGGAAAGGCAGCTGGGGAATGGAGGCTGCCTCGGTGCCATCCCAGCACCTGTAAAAGTCTGTTGAGAGTCGATCCCCATCCAAATCAACAAATAAAAATGGTGTGTCATTGTCATGTAAATAGATTACTCCCATTCTCAAGAGCTGTGTGCAGGATGCAGTTTCAATCTAGTCTCACTGTACATTTCTACACATGCATCTCAAAAACTGTCGTTTAATTTTAAAAAAAAAGAAACTACCTGCCTGTGTATGTGAATCTGCTACCTGACAAATGGGATTACCTTGCTTAAAATACACCTACGCTCCTTGTGGCTGGGGTGAGTGCCTTCAAAATATTCTGATGAATTTCATGTGGGATAGAATGTAGGTTTGCTAAGGGCTGTAGAAAGGAGAGTTAAACACCAAGATTTTTCTAAAATCATTCTTTTAATTTTAGGCTATTAACACCAGTATCCCTATACTTTACATCATACTTCAAGTTAGGACCTGGGTTCACACACATGTCTACATGTACCTGACTTTCACTTTGCATGGAGGCCAATCCGTATTTAGAAATATAAAAATAATAGTATAATAGCACAAAATAGAAATAATCTCTGGGAAACAGTGTGAGAAGAAAAACCTGTAGTCCTTTACAACCTCAGTGCATGCCCAAACATACCACTGTCTGCAGTTTTGACTGAGTAAATATATTCTCCCAAGCTGCTCCAGGTAACCCCATTGTCCCTGTCACTATGTCAAGAGATCACTCTTAGAATCGTCCCCATGTCACCTGTCAAAGGGCAAGCTACATTTATGGATAGCTTTAAAATTTGGGATAGAATCATAGAATCATCACAGAATGGTTTGGGTTGGAAGGGACCTTAAAGACCATCTAGTTCCAACCCCCCTGCCATGGGCAAGGGACACCTTCCACTAGACCAGGTTGCTCAAAGCCCCGTCCAACCTGGCCTTGAACACTGCCAGGGAGGGGGCAGCCACAACTTCTCCAGGCAACCTGTTTCAGTATCTCACCACCCTCACAGTAAAGAACTTCTTTCTAGCTAATCTAAATCTACCCTCTTTCAGTTTAAAGCCATTATCCCTCATCCTACCACTACACTCCCTGATAAGGAGTCCCTCCCCATCTTTCCCATAGGCCCCCTTTAAGTACCAGAAGGACACTATAAGGTGTCCCCGGAGCCTTCTCTTCTCCAGGCTGAACAACCCCAATTCTCTCAGCCTGTCCTCATGAGGGAGGTGCTCCAGCCCCCTCATCATCTTCATGGCCCTCCTCTGAACTAACTCAAGCAGGTCTATGTCCTTCGTATAATGGGGACCCCAGAGCTGGACACAGCACTGCAGGTGGGGTCTCACGAGAGTGGAGCTGAGGTGGAGAATCACCTCCCTCGCCCTGCTGGCCACGCTTCTCTTGATGCAGCCCAGGATACAGTTGGCTTTCTGGGCTGTGAGTGCACATTTCTGGCTCACAGTCAGTTTTTCATACACCAGTACCCCCAAGTCCTCCTCTGCAGGGCTGCTCTCAGTCCACAGAGAGCTGCAAGATATCATGAATAATTGCGTACATAAGGCTTAGGTACCAAGGAGCAGTAACAGCCTGAGTAGGGTGACTGGGTAACCACAGCCTCTGCAATCGGGGGGCAGCTGCTGAAGAAGGTCAGAAACATCAGCAGAGCAGAAATGGCACTGGCAGCACCTGAGCCACAGCCCAGAACACAAACTGCACTGCCTCTCTGGGCCACTAACAGCCTTTCTCTTAAAAAAGTAGATGGGACAGCAGTGAATAAGATTAGGTCATGATTTCACTTCCAGGCTAATTACTGGAGAAGACTCCTAAAGATAAGAGCGAGCTGAATCCAGAAGTAAATCTGATCTTCTTCCCAAAGACTAAGTTAATGTCTTTTTCTTCCTTGAGCTGGTGCACATCTCGTAATGTGCGTAGACTCCAGGACTGGAAACTAAACAGCCATGTCCTGAATAAGTGTCCACCCCAGCAGTCCAGGACAAAGAAAGGACATTCCTCTCCATGGGAAAGGCGTACCATGTTCCCAGTTCTCCACACAAAAGAGGGAATCAGTATTTTAAAAGGGCAAACTGATCATTTACAAAATACAAAAAGACAGAGAAGTCAATGAAATATAGCACCTGACTCAATGAGCCTTTGGACT
The DNA here is from genome assembly GCF_031877795.1 of Strix aluco. Lineage (NCBI taxonomy): Eukaryota > Metazoa > Chordata > Aves > Strigiformes > Strigidae > Strix > Strix aluco. Next base: position 45,987,091 of record NC_133935.1, on the reverse strand, counting down.
CGAGAGGTTTCACCAGACACAGCTCAGAAAAAGAAGTTTTATATAACTGTCATTTTGAAACTCTCCCTTGTATCTCTGGTATACAAAAATATGAGGTTTGTATATCATAAAATGTTTACACTTTCTTCTCAGTAAGAATGACACAATTTAAATCAAACAGCCAGAAGGTCATTCACATACCACATTTTTGTTTTAACCTTTCTCAAGAAACTGCAGTAAATCTGAAAGTGTGAAGATGTGCAAATGGTATAAAATAATGTGAAATGATACAGTGTTTTCTTTATTTCACCTGTATTTAGAGAGCACCTAGCTTCAGAATACAAAAGCAGCTTCTGCAGACAACCCCACTGCTGCCAGGCCTCACGTGCTCTGCATCGTAGTTGTTAGACTACAACAAAGCAAATCATTAATCTTTGGCCAGCAAGTTGGTCAGCAGTTTGAAGAGGGCACGCCGAAACTCGTGCAAGAGCAAAACTGTCTCGGCAGCCCGTTACAATGCTAAAACACAGAGCCCAAGTGCCTGCTGAAGGACCAGGGATGGGGGAAGCTCCAGAGCGGCTCCACGGGCAAGCAGGGCACACAGCTCCACAACACCAGTCCTTCCACAACGGAGATTTCTCTTCACTCATACTGGACCTGTCACATTAAGCAGCTACTGAAAGCATGTGGTAACAGCAAGAATGTGATTTTCTTTCCTCTCCTCCGTGTTTAATTCTCCCGCACCTCTGCACCCACCAAAAATGATTCTAAAAAAAAAGAATTACTGCCCCTAGTCCTTCATTAAAGAAATCACTCCAGTGAACACTGAGTTTCACTGTTTTTTATATGTGGGTGTCTGTAAGAGTGTATTAGGAAAAAAAAAAATTGTATTACCAAGAAAATATATAAACTTTCAACAGAGAGCTGTAGTCAAAGCATTGCTGCCAAAATGCCTGAAAGAACTTTGGTAGATAGACTCTTCTGAAGAAACTGAAAAAGGGAAAGCAATAGCATAAACTGATTGGGAAAAAAATCTGATTTCCAGTTGTAATCATCTCAGGTATAGCAGATAAATATGATTTATGGCTATGATTTTAAATATCCTCACTTTTATTTAATGCCAGATTAAAAAAAAAAATCCAGTTATTCTAAGTATTACACAATACTGGCAATGGCACATAGAGAACCAATGTGATCCCATTATCAGCTGCAGCTGTTCAGTTACTCAAAAACCTCCCCCACCACACCGGTAGATTTTAAGACATGGCAGAAAGGTAGGTATATTTAATTCCAGGTGACTCTGAGCTTAAAGCAAATCTTATTAGGGTGAAAATCATGGGGAAAAAAAAAGAATAAAATAAAAAAAAACAGAATAAAATCCCAAATGATCAAAGTCTGAACTGAAAAATTGTCTCAGGTTTTTCACACAAAACCGCATTATCACCTGTGTGAACTTCTGCCATGATTACACAGCCTTTTATAGTAGCACAACTCAACCCAGGATAGTTAAAATTAAGCTGTACTACGTAATGTCACATAAACTAATTTGCCAGAGCAAATGCCAGCCAGTCATGATATAAAATTGTTCTTAACTCTAGTTTGACCAAAGTGAACTCAATGGAAGATAAAAATGCAGCATCTCCGACCAGATGAGGAAGTTCTTCATTGGGATATACTGCAGTGGCCTACCACTGCCTGCCCCAGTGCTCAGCGAGCTAACAACAGTTATATTTTTCCTATTATCTTCAAAACCACAATACATACAAAAATATTTTTATTTAAAATAACATTCAATCCAGCCTATTTCGAAGGCTAAAAAAACCCCTTGTTTCTAACCTGCAAGTTCAGTGGCTTATGCCACACTGGCAACTTTTAACGTGCCAGAAGAGGCGAAGTTCACCCTTGGTTAGAACGTACAGAGGATCCTCTGCATGGGGATGGAGATGGCATTGCACATCTCCTGCAGTGGCAATCTGCTACACTTCCTCATGTCTGAAACTTCCTAGTTTGTGCTGTTCACAACCCAGTTTTCCACAAATCTCAGCTGGTTAGCTGCCTTCTTCCTTTTCTCCCAAGAGGAAAGCAGCACGTTAAGTCTCTGGGCCTAAAAAGATACCTTTTAGTCTCCAGCGCTGTGTTTTGAGACATATCCATTTGACAAGAAAGACACAGAAAAACACATACTCAAAAACATTCTTTATTAATGATTTCAGAAGTCATCTTCCGAGTCATAATCCTCAATTTTTTGCAGTGGCCGTTTAATACCAATTATTAAATCTATGGAGAGAAGCTCTGTAACACAATGAAGAACTGAAATGACTAACTGGTATTTGCAATACACTGATTCTAAACCTCTCTCATTCACAGGAAGTGGCTGATTTCTTCTGAGCGCATTTACGGCTCTGAGATAGAATTTGGTAAAGCTGTCTTGTTCTGTTGTCCTGTACAAGGACTTGGGAATACTTAACAAAGCATCAGCAACTACATGAGCTACCACAGTTACCTCTGACTGCTGCAACTGTTTTGCATAGTACTGAATATAATAATGTAACAGGATTTCAAAGTAACCTCCTACGGGCAAAACTGATCCTACTTCTATGAGGCAGTTGGAGTAATTCTGTGCAACACTTACACAACTCTTTTCATGCTTAAATGGAACTACATTGCAACTTGTTTTCTCTAGATCTTTGCCAACGCCTAGGCGTTCACACGCAATGCCTGTATCAGCATTACGTGCTGCTAATGCAGCAGTGCTGCAGTTCTTTTGACTGTCCACCAATGAATCGCTTTCATAGTTCTCGTGCACGTCACCCCGATGCTCGCATTTTGCATGCGGTTTCTGTACATCTATTGAAGAGCCATCTCCGTCAGTGGCAACGCTGAATTCTTTGATGTGTGAGATGGCATTTGAGGGCTTTTGCAAGTCTGTTTGCACACGCGCTGGATTTTCACTTCCCTGCAAATCAAGGTCTGTAAGTTGTGTCTCTGTTTCACCCCTAGGTACTTTCAGTTGACATTCAGAAACCCGACTGCTGTTACAAGCAGCATTTGCTATTACGAGTTGCTTCTGAGTAGCTGAAGAAGGCCAACAGCAAACATCTGAGGCTTCATTCTGGCTTTCATCGTCTGCTTTGCATTCCTCCCTCTGATAAACTGTTTTAAATAGCTGCTGCAGCATTGTAAATGCCCCTTGTAAAGCAGCAGCATGCTGCTCATTAACACCCTCCACCGGCCCACAAAGAATTAGGCAGTGGGGCTGAAAGGCGCACACGCTGGTGAAGCCAATGTGAACGCATCTCTTTGAGCCGAGCAGCAAGGGCTGGCAAAACGTTGCCACTGCGCTTTCAGTGATTTCTCTGTGTGTGTTATCACCAAAAGGTTCATAAGGCGAGACTCCCGTGATTTCACAGATAAGGGCCACTTCTTCTGACGACAAGCACTCTACCACAGACACGCCATATAATTTTGCATAGTAGATAACAAGTTCCTCTTGCTTCACGCTCGACAGCAATAGCTTAACGTCGTTGCTCTGAAAGTGTTTCATTAAGGCTTCTGTCCTCCGTGCGATCCAGCGCTGGGAGGCCTGATACCGGCCCTCGGAGTCGACAAGGAACTCGACGCCGGGGGCCGAGAGGGCGGGCCGGAGGGGCTCGGTGACGAGCACGGCCCGCAGGTCCCCCCTCGCCGGGCAATAGGCCGCGAAGTCCCTGCGGAGGACAATCCCGGGCAGGACCCTGGAGCTCGCCACGGGGAGGCCCGCTACGGCGGCGTGCAGCTCCGCGAAGCGGCGGCCGAGGAGGCGTAGCAGGGACGGGCAGGGGGCGGCGGCCGGGGCGCAGCGGCAGCAGTACTCGCAGCCGAGGCGCGCCAGGTGCTGCCGCTCGCCCGGCCCGAGCCGGCCGCCCAGGTAGGCCTCCAGCAGCGCCTCCAGGGCGGCCGTCTCCGCCAGCCGCCCGCCGACAGCCGGCAGAAGGTGCCCCCGCAGGCCGTGCGCCACGGCCCGCTCCAGCACCTGCTCCTCGAAGGCCCGCAGCGCCCGCCGCAGCCCGCCACCGCCGCCCGCCGCCCGCAGGCCGCCCAGCACGCCGGCCAGCAGCACCACAAACGTCTTGGCGCCGTCCCCCGTCGCGGCACCGTGGCTGCAGGCGCAGGCAGCCATCATCCTGCGGGCAGATGGGTAGTTAGGCGGCCCCGCCCCGCCCGGCCCGGCCCGGCCCGGCCCCCCCCTCCCCGCCCCGCCGCGGTACCTGGCGGTCGGCGGCTCCAGGCTGAGCGCCTCCAGCAGGCGCCGCCCGTCCCGCGTGAGCAGGGCCCGGCCGCAGGGCCGCACCACCAGCGCCCGCCCGCCCCGTGGCCCGAGGGCGCCGCGCACGGCGCCCGCCAGCGCCGCCGCCTCCTGCGCCAGCCGCCCCAGCTCCGGCCGCCTCGCCATGGCAACCGCCGCCCCGCCCCGCCCCTTCCGCCGGGCGCGCGCGCGGGCGCAGCGGCGGGTCCACGCATGCGCCGCCGGCACCGGGCGGGGGCACGTGCGCGGCGCCCTGCGGAGGGAGCGGCGGGCGGGGCCGGCCCGGGGGAGGGCGCGGAGAGGCGCGCGGCACGGCTTGGAGGGGGGCGGCGGCCCGCTGCCCCGGCCCGGGGACAGCTCAGACCCTTCACAGGGCGAGGCCGGGCGGCGGCGAGCGAGCAGAAACAAACGAACGGAGACGGACGCAGTGTCATCAAGGCTTGTTGTCCCACTTGGTCAAGCGAAAGGCCGGGCAGGGGCGGCGCGGGTCGGTGACAGCGGGCAGCGCCCGGGCCAGCTCCAGGAGCGGCAGCCAGGAGCCGCTGCGCAGCTGCGTTAAGGATAATAAACCGAAATAATCTGTGAGGTTCTTACTTTGTTACGGCTATTTCCATAATGTCACAAAGTAGTGCTGCTTCATTACATCAAAACCAAAAATCCTCCACGCATAGCGCACCAGTCACAAGAGGGAATAATTTAATGTGTTTTAATGGTTGATATTTTTTTCCCCCGGAGTCTGACTAAGCAGGAAAGTTAGTTTTCAAACACAAAACCCCTCACAAAAGGTCAGATGTTACATATGGCACAAACTTGACAAATCTTTACACGTCTCAAAACAGCAAGAAATCCATCAAGAAGGCACTGTTTACAATACTTGAATACCTGCTAAATTTTCTGTGATTTGAGGATACCCTTGAAATAATAATTAAAACTTAGAGATGTACAGAATCCTTGTATATGTTATTTACACAAACAGTGGAGAAGTAACAGCCTTTAAGAAACCATATGAAACACTGAAGCCAAAGTCTGTTTCATAAACAGTCTAGCAAAAGAAAAATTTCCCAAAGGCACAGGAGGGCAGCAAACAAACAAAAAAAGGAAGAAATCACCATCACTACGTTTTACGGGACAACCTTTCAAGTAGTTTATGATATTTAATCGGGGGAGGAAACAATGAGGCTATACCCTCATTAAGTAATGTCAACTATTTCAAAAGAATTAACATGTGAAATGCAAGAAACATCACCTACTGTTGAAACTGATACTTACTACATTTCACATGGCATTATTTACTTTTTCTTACCTTAGGTCATCTCTACCTAACTAGGCAATCTGTTCCTAAATGGCAAATTAAAGGCTTAAGAGTGCATTTGAAAAAACAAAACAACAAAGCCACATAGTAACAAAATCTGAAAATATTTCCTGTATAAGAAAAAAACCAAAAGATTTGTAAATCAAATGTTAAAACAAGTGCTGTTCTAAACTTTAAAAACTAGTAGGAGGCCACAGCCCTAAAATGTCTGCAAACTGCAGAGTCAAATTTTATAAGTATGTGCAGAATTCAGTCTTAAGTTTATAATATCCAAGATCATCATGGTTAAACAGGACAATGGTGCTGCGCTAAAGAAAAGGCTTCATACACGCCCGTGACCAGCTGTACTGTAAAAATCAGGCAAGAAATTTCTTTGTTCTATTCATATGAGGGAACTTTGTACAAAACCCAGCAAAATGGGAATTACTAGGTTTTCAATGTACTTTTTGGAATTGAAGTTATCAAATACAGTCAAGCAGAAGTCTGCAATTTTACTTTTCAAAAAGTTCTGTCATATATATCCTTTACCTTCCTGGACCATCACTAAAACCACTTTTATAACAGAATTAAACTCTAAAAAATAAGTTGAAAATAAGCACAGGCATTTGTCTCGCTCTGTTCAAGTCTCTTACTTATCTTGAGCTGAGCATGAATTTCAGATGTGGAGTATGTGTTCAGTCCGTGTACCACGCCATGCCACCAGCCAGATGGATGGGTCAAATCCACACTTACTACCACGCAGTCCATGTCAAAACACATGCAGACTGTGTTATTAACTGATCTTGAACAGAAGCAATTAAAAAATTCAACATGAAAGGGCAGAAGGACATTTCTATGTACAAGGGTGATAAAAGCTTGCAACTATCAGTCAAGAGTTTCAGCATCACAAATTTAGCAGAGTATTATTTTAGGGGATTGAAGTTATTGCCCAAATTTGCACTCATTTCCTCTTGTATTACTCTCATGTACAGAGTCTGTTTAAAGGCTTGTAACAGATCTTAAGGAAGGTGAAGCTTTGATATCTAAACACGATAATGAATGGCCAAATTCTGGGCTGAGAACATTAAATTAATGCAATAATATTCTGCATGCTTTATGCCATTTTATACATGGCTAACAACTTCAGCTTCTGTTCAGACTTAATTTACGGATTTTTTTTTCTTTTCTTACAGAGGGACTTCCTACATTCACATATTTTACCTCCTCAGCTACAGATATAATGGAAGTCCAATCAAGTTGGGTCTTGCCCACAGATACAAGACCACTTTGGTTAAGGTACCACATTCCAGAAAATGATTCAAGACCAAACTATGCTAAATATGAAGCTGTAAGAAATAAGCTGAAGTTGACTGCTTAAGCAATAAACTTTTACATAGGTTAGGCCCAAAAAAGGGGAAAGGTAAAAGAGAAGGGGAGGTGTCTGAAGGTGTCAGCCACAGGAATATACGAGCTAGACCGTTAAACAACAAGTAAATAGTATTTTCACTAAATACTGGTGAGACTGATGCAGCACAGAAAGGCAGATCACCTGGAGAGTCAGGGAGGCTGCCCAAGGCAGAGGGATAACTGGGCCATGGCAAAAAGCCAAATGTGACCTTTGAACTGTTCCACTGCCCAGGATGGATTTGATTTCTGAGAGGATCCTCTGAAAACAAACTTGGCTGCCCTTTGCAATACTACAGCCCTTTTTGACTTGGTATGCTTGACTGGCATATGGAATTCACCAGATAAACACTGGCACTAAACTTTTTTGCTAGAATTTTACAAGTTCTATACATGCACATATTTCTTCAAATAAAAAAATGTTAGAAACCCTAGTTTTAAATGGAAACTTCAGCTTCACATGAATTTGTATGGCTACCACATAGTGAATAGGTGCATCCGTGTGTTCTGTTAGGTAGTATATACTGCAGTAAGGAGGAATTTAACAAAGACTTAGGGTTTCACTTTCATTTGCTCTGATATGTGCGGTGTAAGCCATCCCACAATTTCTGAAGACCTTCCCCTTGTAATCACACGTTTCATTTGCAAGTAAACTCATGACGGTGCCCGAATTCTACATCATCTGCCTTTTGGGAGGTTCAACTCCAGCTACATACTAAGCACACCTTTGCATCTTCACATGTTGTTTCAAAAATAAGAGTCCTGGCATCAGCAGTCTGTCTTCTTACTGTGACATGGCCATACACAAATGTAAATTCAAAGCTGTAGATTTATCAAGACTTACAAACATACCGTAAATCCTTGACATTTGCAATTCATGAGAGAGTGTGGACCAAGACAGTACCTTCCCGGGTGCTGTACTGTTAAAAATGTGCTCTGTACAGTAGATGCAGGAATGTTTTTATGAAGAATCTGAAGTTTTAAAACTATAAAAATAAAACAGCTGGCGTACAAGCCACTATAGTAATTCAGGATAAAAACTAGTACTTCCAAAACAAATCAAGGACATTACATTGCAGAATTCCCAAAGACTTGAGCTTTTTACCTGCCAGTTCCTACCACTCATGATCTTTGTATAATAATGTATTTGTTTGACTTTAAACAGAAGTTTACTTCCAAACACCCAACGCCATTTACAAAAACTGTTGGCTACTTCAAAAGTTCCTTTGTTACAAAAATCGTAAGTTTAAATGTAACAAAGTATGCTTGTTTATCATTCTACCACAACAGGAATCACATCCTACCTACAGGGTCTAACCTCTGAATATTTAAGTTCATCTATTCTGTGGTGAAGATTCATCAGTACAGCGTATGACGCAATAAACACAAGGCTGATGTTTTATGTCTGCGAGACAGAGGCACACACCAGGAGCAAGAGTGTACTGGCACTTACACAATTCTTACTTCAACTGGGTAGACACGAGTATGATTCTGAACCATGGACGTTGAGGCAAAGTTCTGTAAGTTGTTGCTACAGGGCTCTTTTAGATAATATTGCATCATTTAAAGTCCAACTTAAAATATGGTCCCCAGTAACAGTTCGATCATTCCAGCTCAGAAAGGCCCTTGTTCATACTTCCTATTTGAACAAGAAATTAATGATAAGCTGTAGCAGAACCACAAGTAAAATGAAGACATAGTGCTTAAACTGCAAGAAATGGTAGTCCATGGGTGGTGAATTAGAAGTGACTCTATTTCGTAGAGCCATAATGTCCCTGTAAGATAGAAAATAATATACTGTAAATTACAATCTAGACAATTTGGCATTTTCTAGTATGTTAGGGCTCCCTGCAGAAGACAATTTTTGAGGAAAATTATGAAACATCAATAAGCAATCAACATTTGGGAAGAAGGGTAGTTTAAAAACATTAAGGCTCTATAGCAGAAAAATACATACCAGCCTCCAAGGGAAAAAAGCTAGAAAATTAGTATTCTCTAAACCCTTTTAAAGCATTTTGTTTAGTACTACCTCTTAATGTCTTCCTGGGTTTCCTTTATAGATTCAATGGCACTCTGCAGTTCACCAAGGTCTGCCCCTTTTTTCCTTATTCTTGTATTATGTTTCAGAAGTTGCGCTAAAAAGATACAAAAGCCAGATGTAATTCACAGAAGTGACTGCTAAGTCAAAAAAGGAACAAAGTACTAATGACAAACTAAACCAGTTGCAAAAATGAGGGGAGAGTTTTTTAACTAAGCTTCTATTGAAAACCAAAGCTTTATTTCAGTTACCTATAGCATAGGACAGCAAGTTAAACACTTGACATATCTTAAAACACTGTATTGTTTAATTTCTGCAAGCACTATCAACAGCAAAAATCTGCCTTCTAGCAACATAATGATCAACAAATTAGAACCATTCAACTTGTTTTAAGAAAGAAAAGAGTTTACAAACATGATTTTTTCCCCCCATACTAAATATGTGCATCGCTTAAGTCTATGACACTACATACTGATGTTTAAAAGGACAGGAGAGTTTGCAATTAAAACCATAAGCCATTCTGCTCCTTTTGTTTTTCCAGAACGTGCTTCACATTGGATAGAACTGCGATCTAAAGCATGCATTACTTCATAATACAAACATAAAATTAAGAAGAGTGTGTGACTACAGAACTGTTTCACTGTCAAGGCAGTTTATTATTTCCTTATGCAAAGGTATCTTTTCCTACCTTCACTCCCAGAGGAATCCTGGTTATCAGGCTCCGGGGATGAGAAACCACACTCTCCTTTCTTCTGACTGGCTGGCTTTCGTTTGATTTTTGGAACACTAACCTACGATTGATAAACTTATGAATTATTTCCAGACGACCAGAACTGTAGCAAAGCAGCACCTTTTAATAGCAATAGTTAAAAGCACAGTATCTAATAGAAGTCCAAGTTAAAAGTTTGATGTATAAACAGTCTGAAGTTTGTGCATCTTCCCATTTAAGGGAAAATGTACATTAAACTGTTGAGTTCGTCTATTATATATTCCTATTCAGTCAAGTCACCTCTACCGCTTAGGATGCAACACAGAAGTGAAAGGCTATGGACTGGGTAAATTACATTTTTGTAAGATAACAACAGTATTTCCCATCGCTCCCAATGCTTTGATGACCTTTATACACATAGTGCAATACATACAAGTCCCTGGATCTTGCTGCACCTGCTCACAGAACCAGAACATACCATTGGTGTCCGATGTCGAACTTTTGTTTGGATGGTGCCATCTTTTTCAAATTGGATCATATCATTCAAAGGGTCCCATGGTCTGGTACTAGACAAGGTGAATATAATTGATTAATACCACAACAATTTAAATAAGAAATATTTTCCTGCTCAGAAACTACTCAGTATGAACAGGTTAAAGGTCTCTCTCCCTATATAGAAGGCAGACGTGGAATAAGTGATCTTATCTTCCACCTATACCGCAGTCCTAACCTGAAGAGCCAAGAGAGCCAAAAAATAAACTTTACGTCCAGGTCAAACCCTCAGCCAGCTGGTAAGAGTACAAGCTATTGTATTAACCAACAATATCATTATGAATTTATCTGGCTAGTGAAACGTATTTGTCAAACATGGAGAGGTTTTCTGCTTAATGTACAGTTATTATTTTAGAACTACAGGGAAATTAGGGGATTTTAAAAATTATTATTATTTTGAACTGCTTTTTTTCTTCTTCTATTTTAAAAGATGCCTAGGAAGGAGAGGTTAAGAATCAGTTACCTCAAACCTGCTCTCATCCCGAAGTGGCTAATGGTAATCAAGACTGGTTTTAAGAGGCCCTAATGAGCTATGCTCGTTCTTTTAACACTGCTTTTCCAAGTACAGGCTGATATAGAATTTAAAAAAAAAAAAAGGCAAAAGACACACAGCTCACTGGAGAACAACAAGCAGCCAAAGACCAGCATCCCCACTGATTACAGCCTTTGCAGGATAGAAAGCGCAAGTCAGCTTTCTGATGCGCAGCTTTAGTGAGAGTAGATTAAGCATGGATTTCCTTTCATCTCCTCCTGTATGCCTTTAAAACGTTTGTAGCTGTTTCAGATGTTGTGAACATAGACCTGCATTTATATCTTACCTTAACCTGACTTGAATCAAATGTCATCTAAGGTAACTGGGTAAGAACAAGGCATTGCTCTCCCAAAGGTGTTTTGTATCTCTAAGACAGATGCCTAAATTCATAATCCAGATACTTTAACAAATGCCACAGCTTTCACAGCAGCGTAAAAGACTGCTCTCTACATGGATCAGGTGGTGAGCCGGCATTATTGTGTAAAAGGAGACAGAAGTTTCTTCCAGGGAATGCTGACAGTGCAGACTGCTTTCTAGCACATTGTAAAATTTCCGTGGCACATCCTTGAACCACAAGGCCTCAAGGAGACAAGAAATAACGCAATTAACAAGACAGACTATCACCTGCAGCTTTAAGGCCTAACAGATTTCAAGTGCAATACTTTTCCTGGTGGTTTTATGCAGGGTTCAACAGTATGGGCAGTAAATTCAGATGGACTATTCACAACTTCCAACAGGAAGAGGCATCAACAGCACCAAAAGGTTCAAAGCAAGAGAAGGTGTTTCACAGAGCTTTTACTGTAGTTGGGGAATTCCCTGCTGCAGGATGTTTTGTGTGGTGAAAGTCTGTACAAACTGAAGAGAAAACCAAGGAAATTAATGAAAAATAGATCTGTTGAGAGTTGCTAAACAGACAGAATCCCTGCTTGGTTCCCAGGAAACCTCTGAGCTGCAAATTTGCTGGAAACATGAAGAATACACGGGATTCTTGTACTCTTCCCTATACATACACTTAGGCCACTGCCCCAGTATTGCCATTCTTGTACTGAAAGGTGAAGGGTTCCCAGGTTTAGCCATGGGAACATGCTTCCAGCATCAATGGCTTTAGAATTACTTAACTCAGAGTATACAATCTTTGGATATTTTACTTTTACAATCCTTGCAATATAGATGCGTGCTAGGTATTGTAAAAGAATCAGGAGAATGTGGGTGTTCTGTGAAAAACCATCCCTAGCAAAGGGCTCAGCTCCAAGCTGACTCTTGCAAGAGTTGGTGAGAACACAGAATGTATCCCAGCAGTTGGAGAGGCAGCTGCATCTTCGCCCTCCAGTCCAGATCATCACACAAAGAGCTCCACAGACACTCATGTGCACAGGGCATGTTTGACAGCCGAGCTGAGCTACCTGGTCCCAGCGTTAACCACTGCTGTAAACCTGTTACGCTCAGAGTCATTTTAACATATAACAAACTGAACAGCTTAGTTCAATTTGGCACAGGCTTTTCTGATTTCCAGTTGTTACGCCCATATGTATGACCATACTTTCCAGTCTGGACAAATTTGTGTAGCTGCTCTGTCAGTCTTGGGGGAAAAAACAAAAGTACAATGCATCCCAAAGTGCCATGCCCAAGAAACTCTAAAACACAGCACGAATTCACTGAGGCACAGAACCATAAAGACAGAAAAGAAAAAGCCCATTGCAATGGTTACATGAAACATGGTTTCCTGTATTAGCAATCACTGCCTTTTCAACATGACATATTAACATCCTCTCTTTGGTGAAAGGCCTACCAAGTTCAGCTAAAAAATTACACATTTTAATTAAAACATATGAATAAGAATATCAAGTAGCATTGTGCATTTCACAAGCCTGAATTCAGCTATATATTCGAGTTCTTTTGCTCCTGAAACCACAGCAAGAGGCTCAGCGACACTACCAGCCATTTAACAGTTTTTGTTACAAGCACTCCAGGACTCACTCAGCATATTTGTAGTGCCATTCTCCTGTGACTGAATCCTGATCGAACAGCTTGCACATCCACTCTTCACCTTTAAGTTTCCTCTCTTTGGCACTCTTTCTCTGAGCTTCTTCCAGAATGTATTTTTCTTGAGTAGCTTCTGTTTGGTCTTTGTTATTTATTGCTCTTGTCACTTGCTGCCAAAGCCTGACGAACAAGCAATATAGAGAGTTACAATCTGGTTGACAGAAATAATTGCAAACATCTCCCTGAGGATAAGTAAAGGGATCGAGCTCTTACCAGAATATTACCATGTTGTAATATATGTTTTTTCTACATTTCCATCAAGAATCTCCATGACTGTAAGGTTTGTAAATAATGAACTTGTATTTAACAGTGTTGCTTTCTTGTTTTACAGATTAGTATCAGCAAACATGGGAAGGTAAGGAACCTATTTTGTTCCTAATTTGTTCAAACCATAACATTCGTTCATAATTTGGAGAAGATTATGAGTTTTATTTTGGCAAAATAATTACACATGGTTCTGAAGTGAACTTACTTCTCTGACTCAAAGTCATCTTGCTCTTCAAACTTCACTGTGTATCTAGGTAGTCTACGCTGCTTGATATCAGATGTTGGGTTCCAGAATGTCTCTGAAACATCTGTCTTCTTGTCACTAATAGTAACTTCACTGTCCTGTAACATATATAATTCAGTTACCTTAATTGTAATAATCTCAAAGAGTGACAAAATAACGCAAAAGGGAGAAATAAGCAGGGGTTTTCTGTAACGAGAATTTATTTTCTTTTGGATGCATGTAGTTAAGAATAATTAGATATGCTAACTTTAAAATTCAATTTCTACACTCTGTGCTAGTTCTAATTTGGAACAGAGATGCAATGGAACCACTACGACAGCCAAAAACCACTGGTGCCAGGGTCATCTCACCAGAACTAAACAAGTTTAAACATTTCATGCATAACAATTCTTCATAGTACTAAATATACTAAAAACATTTCACAAGCTGAAATGTATTTTCTTCACGAACTACCCAAATGTACACAACTTTTCCACCTTTTAACAGTTGCAAATAACACTATGTTGATTCTATAATTTCTTGAAAACAAACTATAGAGATATTTTCTATAAAAGTAGTACTTAATCAACTTTTAAACTTGAGTCTTTTTTGCAACTAAGTGCTATTTTCACCTGTCTCAACTATCAGCCAGATTTTATAAAATACCATCACTCACTACTTACCCAGTGACCCTCCAAAATAGCCAGCACTTCTTTACCAAGCTTAATTTTCCCTGATATTTGGTTAACACTGTCGTTGTTACCCAAAAAAGGCTGCAAAACAAAAATAAATGCTTTCATGTTTATTTTAATAGCAAATTATTTTTGCATTTATATTTAGTGTTAAGGAAAAAAGTGCATTTATGAAATGTGATGTAAACAGCCCCTGATGGCTTTTAATATTGTAACTTCTGCCTGTTTAATCCCCAAAAGAAGTCTAAAATCTCAGTAAGTTGTTGTCTCATGCTGTATTTTCTTAAAAGATTTGCTGAGCAAAGGAAATGTGGAAAGAAAATGGAAAATAATGCAGAAAACAGCGACACAATGATATCTTGGAGAAAAAAGTCATTTGCTACACTAATTTCACCACTTCACCAAGCACCATTTGTTACTAGAGATTAACTCTTGGAGTAGCATCAACAAAAATGATTGCCAGGGATTTTCTTCAGCCTTTTTGATAGTCTGCACATGTATCCAGTGGGCTGATGAGGCAAAATATCAATTAACACCACCTTGTAACTTTTATGTTTCCCCTACAATTTCAACTGAATACAGTTTCCCTCTCCATGTGCACACTTCTTAACAACTCTTTGTTCAGTTTTAAATCAGTTTCTGCCTCAAGGATGGCAAATGTAGTTTTCAGAAGTGCAAGCCATCTGTAAGTAGTTTAGAAACCTTTGTTTAGCTTTTGTGAGTGGGGAGGTGCTGCTACAGCACACACAGCTGCCTAAAATAGTCTATGTAAACTGTTGCTTAGCACCAGGCATCAGACTGATATAAATGTTAGCCAAAGCCTTTGCATCATCTTATATGAGGTGTCATGACCAAATTAAATTTATCCAGGATGGAAAAAGGAAACCCGGGTCTGAGTTCTCCTCCAAGGACTCTCCAGGACTTTGAAAGACCCTGAACACTTTTAGAGAATTAGTAATCACCAAGGTATATTAACAACAACACACAAAATATCTGAACCACTGATGAGATCCCTAAACACTTCGCCTGTTCTTACACTTTTAGACACGCACTGTTGCCAGGGCTGGAGATAGACAGACTGTTGCTTTTTCCCCACTACAGCTGTTCATACAGCTAGCAATATGTTTGCATCTCTTATCAGCAGAGATGAAGAAAGTACTGTAAGTTTCAGTCAAAACCTTCAGACCCAGAAGAATACATTAAGAAAAGCGATAATTTCTCTTTTTTTTTTTTTTAAATAAATCACTATTTGCTAGATACACATAGCTGGATACGTAGCAGTTAAAGTGAAAATTCCTCAGTTTCCAAAAAGACAACTCAGTATTATATTAAATTAGATCATATCTAAGGAGTGACCTAATATATTTTTTTTCATTATCATTATGCTCATTCTTCTTTTTGTGCCCGCTCACAGAATTTACTAACCTTGAGTTTGAATTCAATTGTTGCACTGTAGCCAGTTTTCTCACAGGTGATGTTGACTGTTCCACCAAGCTCTAAGGTCATTGTGCCATAAAGAATTCCTGCAAGAGAAAAAAAAAAGATAAAATGAACGTTTGTGACTGAACAAGACAAAAAACCTAAATTCTTTGGGCACAATTACTAAACATGTCTGTGCCAGAGAAAAAAAATAATTTTTTCAGATGACCTTTCCTAATGATAAGCATGATCTTTCTGCCAAATAAGATAACCCAAACAGAAACAAAAAGATTTAAGTAAATTATATGGTTAAGACATATCTTTGGCAGTGTATGCTTCTGGCTCTAGCAAGGGTGGTATTTAAGTCTTATTGCAGATGATTGGATCTATGAAATAATCTATGAAAATAGATCATTGCTTAAACAACAGATGTATTTTTCTCCTGGTAAAATATGTGGAAGCCTAGAGCTACCAGTGTTGCCAATGTTCAGAATACTCTTCTCAGATGACAAGCTTCGATCCAACACAGTATACTATTTAGAATAATGAACTATTTAGAGTAATAAACTACTGTTCTCATAACTTTGCCACCTAAAGAATGAAAAAACTCACTACCTTTACAATGAGCATATGGCATTGTCATTACATAATCTTCTCCCCTATTTAGGAATGTTAGCCGTCCTTCTCCATCCAGTATGGCAGATAATGAATTCCCTGAAATCCAAAGACAGAAAATCATATTTGTCACCCTGCAACACAAAGTCAACATTTCCTAATAACTGAGCAATAAAGTGAAGAACATCAGCATATTTAGCATTGCAATCTATCCTGTCTAGTGAATCCCCTACAATACACAGTGACTCCAATTAAAAATTAAAATACTCCAAAAATAGAAATTAAAATTCCAAAGACCAGTAGCAAAAACTTTGTAAGAAAAGGATAACACAATGATCATACCCCTGATTCTTCTAACAGCTGCCTTTTTTCCACAGAACACAGCTCATCCGCACCAATTTTATACTCCTCAATAAAGGCACAACAAAAACCCCCATTATTTACCATAGAATTTTGATTTGGCCAGAATGCTACCACTAAGGCAAAACCCATCCTTGCGGTTGCTAACGTAGAAGGCAGATATTGGAGGATGATGCGATACCTGTTGAAAAAAATCCACATATTTGAAAAAAAACCAAAGAAGAACATGCAATATAGTATAAACCTTGATCTAGTAATGACAGAATGCAAAATTCAAGCTGCACATAATAGAACACAGTTAATATATGTGAAATATGACTATAATCTTTAGACATAAAGACCACGCAAACACTTATTGTATTTCAATAGTTAAGAAAATTAGCACCTGACTTTTACTGGAGGAAGAGGGAACAGAAATGCTAGAAACACCTTTGTCTCTCTAGGAAGACACACTTAAGAGACATCTGCAAAAAAACTGCTCACCAGGAGAGCTTTTAGGATACTATTCATAGATTTAAATACATTTTATGAAACTACCACATCTTTTGGCTACCATGGAAATGCAATGCATTTGTTTTTCTTAACAGTATTTTTCTGGTTGTTGCAGCCACCTGTTCTGCAATGTAAAAAGTCTTGCTGTTCGTCCTTGGATGAATCCACATGCAGCGGAAAGTCTCACCAAGTATAGGATTGTACGGCTTTTTCAGTCCCTAAACAGAAATACAAGAGAAAGTAACCATACAATGCAGGTACAGAACTCACAAAACACTTTATCAGTCTGTCACTGAAGACACAACACAAAAAAAAAATACAATCCTAATATATAAGCTTATGTACATTGTACTTGATTGCATCATTTGAATACTATGCTCAGTTACTCTGCTCTTCATTCTAAGGAAATTGGCATAGGTTTAGTATATCTGCTGAACTATTCCAGGCTACACATAAGGACAAACAGATTCTAAGATTTTTTTTGTAGGAGAGTGATTACAGACCTTTTGTCTGAAGTTAGGTAATAAGTACTTTCTTCTTTCAATACTGTTTCCCACCAACATTACTATAAACAGTATTTAGTGTAAAGCTAAATGAAGTAGTGGAAATATTAATCTTCCAACTGCAGCATGTTATCACTGAAGAATGGTAAACACAGACCTGCTCAACTTTATCACAAAATGTTTAGTTCAACTTCTACTCCAAAGGAAAAAAGCTATTGAAGATAGTCTATTTTAAATATGGCTAGGGACCAAAAAGGTCCATGATGCATTTGTGTAAAGAACAAAAGCTTAACCTTGCTTTTCAAAAATGCAGAACAATACAATTTAAAAAGAAAAACTTATTCCAGCACATCCCTAAGCCCTCAAACCAGACACAATGACCAAAGTAAAGGCAAAATAATATGTGAGAGGATACCTTTGGCTTTTTGTAGAATCCAGACAAATACCACTTCACTACTTTTTTCATGCGGTTGTAAGCATTCTCTTCAAGAGCAGCTCTGAGAGACAAACAGAACACAGATCAAATACCAGCATTGTTTCAGTTATAATATGCTATCAATCAATGTGATACATCTTGAATCTAGGAGCTGACTAAAACAAAAGTTTTGTGATTTGAAGTACTGTAAAACTTTCAGCCTGATTGCATCAAATTCAAAAGTTTTAAAATAATTATCTGAAAACAGAAATCAAACAAAAAATCAGAAATGGTACTTCCATAATTGAGTCTGTTCTTTGTAACATTAAATACTCTTCCACCCCCACTGAAGTTCTTCCATTTATAAGATGCTACTTGGAGAACTGGCCTACTCATGCACAGAGCTCAGAGTTGAATAATATTTCAATTTACAGTCTTTAATTTATTAGCTGCATTTGAGCAGTCAACTATAAATCGGAATAGAACTTAACACTGTATAAAAAAGGCTAACTGGTACTGTTTTACCATCTTAAATATGCCTCCTAGAGAAACAAAAAATTTTGAGAAGTCTTTTAACCAGTCTCCAAAAGCTAAACCAGAAATGTCTGCAATGCAATTGCTATTAAATTACTAAGAAACATCAAGATGTATCATATGAGCTCTCAGGCAGTTTATTTCTGAAAACAAGGATATGTGATGACTGATACACTGTCAGACAAACGTTTCAACTCTAAGCAGTCTACAATGTTCTTTAAGAAGACCGGATCAAATGTTTCAGTATACACCGTTACCCTATTTTAATTTAAAAAATTAAAAGAATGAAAACCAGAGATAAGACTGACTCACTCAGACAGAAAGTCTGCATGATAGTAGTAATCAGACAGCTTGTCCAGGAAAGAACGAGGTTCCAAGATAAATGTAGGCAGTACAACCTTGGACAAGTCCATTCCTGGCCGGACTTGCTTCAGTAGTGTCCAAATCAGACTTTTGTTTTCTTCTGATACTACTTCTGTCTGAGCAGCCTCCCCTGCCTAGGATGAACAAAAAACTGCTTAAAGAAAGGAGAAAGAAAACAATCCTCCAGAAGACAGGTCAACACATTCTAAGGATGCAATGAGAATGGAAAATGGATACTTAAAATGAACCAGTCATGGAAGCTCAAGCAACTGTGGGAGAAAAATAAAGTTTCTCTGAATACACTTACAATACATGAAGTATGATAGATATACTATTCAGCATTAAAAACTGCATTTGTTTCCATCAGCCCTAAACCAGAAAAGTTTGAGGTAGAACATTGTTCAGATATCCTCTTCCCTTAGTCTCTCCCTAGGCATCAAGTACATTACCCTGTGTTCTCACGTGCAGGAATTACATAGCAAAGGGCTGTTCATTCTACCATCTTTTCTCCACCATGAAAGCTGCCATATTTATGCTTTTCACTGTCTCAACCAGTGAACAGTATCGGTGGTTTTCCTTAAAGAAAACCACTACTTAGGGGTAAGTGAGCAAAACCAGCAGTCACAGTCCAATATGCTCCTTTCTGTCCAAGAAGAGGGGAGGTACTCTTCCTTACAGTTTCTGAAATCAAAAGCAAAGGTTGAAGGATAAGCATCCCTCTTTCCAGAAGAGTTCCAAAATGCATACTCAAGAATTTGTTGTCAACTCAACTTTTCCTAAAATACTGCTTCTTCTAGAAAAAAT
The DNA here is from genome assembly GCF_031877795.1 of Strix aluco. Classification (NCBI taxonomy): domain Eukaryota; kingdom Metazoa; phylum Chordata; class Aves; order Strigiformes; family Strigidae; genus Strix; species Strix aluco. The sequence continues at coordinate 45,967,571 of NC_133935.1, read as the reverse complement.
ACTAGAAAGCATAAAGCTCAACGTATTTATGTCCTCTAGATATGGAAAAAAAAAAAATCTCAGAGTTATCGCTTGAGAAGAATGGTAAGATTTGGGAAAAAGCTCATCTAAATTTCTGTCACTAAATTCTTGGTATTTTTATAGCAAGTAAAACACACAAATCCCTGATATATTTGCCTGTGTAGATATGTAAGACAACCTACAGAAGTGGAATGGCAGCTCTGGGGCATCATACTAGAATGCAAGGTGACATCAGAAACAGAGCAAGCCTTCCACTGAATTCTGCAGACCCCAAGGCTGCTTAATGCCTTGCTTGCAGTAGAAAAAGAGGTGTCAGCTTGCATTAAAATCTTCAGCTTGGAAGAATTTTACCTGAAGAAAAATACAGGAGTAAAATAATAAAAAACAAATAGAAATAACAACAAAAGGACAGGTAGACATGGTCAACTGCTGCTGCAGGTGGCCCTTTCAAACCAAGCACCTTCTGTTGAGCAATATTCTAGATAATCTTATTATCTCTGTCAAAATCTCAGACACAAGCACAAGAGTGGCAATGCAGAGCAGAACATGGGTGAACAGAACTTTTTCGCCCCACTATTGCTGAAAACATGAAAGCCAATCCTGCAAGTCAGCTTTTAAATGTAGTCTGACCGCTAAAATAACTTTCTATTTGGAGAAGCTGCTTGCTCACTACATCAACAGCACTTTTACCTCGCCAAGTTCTTCATGACTCTGTTCTAAGTAAGTAGTTTCCTTGATATCAATCGGTTCTGGATCAATGTAGGAATCATCCTGTCGCTCCGATGTGTCGCTATCACTTTCTTCGCTTTTCCCCAGTCCATCATTATCAGATTCCTCGTGGTCATGGTCATTTTCCTTATCAGATTTGTCAGAGTACATATCTTGATCTTTAAAGTGATGCCTTTCAATTTCACTGTCATTTAACCTACAAAAAATAAAGGCTAAATGAATCTTCAACTTCACACAATAACTTCATGTTTCCAAACCAGGATCTTAATAAAATACACACTAAAATTGCCAGTATCAAGCCTGATCTGGCAACAATGTCAAACTAGCTTCACTGGAAACATATAGGAGGTGTTCTTCTCACTGAAATGTCAAATGCACCAAGTTTAGAATAGTTGCATTGGAAGGGACCAACAGTCTTCTAGTCCAACTGTCTGACCACCTCAGGGCTGACCAACAGTTAAAGCACCTTACTAAGGGCATTGTCCAAATGCCTCAAACGCTGACAGGCTTGGGACATCGGCCACCTCTCTAGGATGCCTGCTCCAGTGTTTGACCACCCTCTCCGTAAAGAAATGCTTCCCAATAGCCAGTCTAAACATCCCTTTGTGCAACTTTGAACCGTTCCCACGCATCCTATCAATAAATACCAGGGAGAAGAGATCAGCACCTCCATCTCCACTTCCCCTCCTCAGGAAGCTGGAGAGAGCAGTGAGGTCTCCCCTCAGCCTCCTTTTCTCCAAACTAGACAAACCCAAAGTCCTCAGCCGCTCCTCACAGAACATGCCTATCAGCCCTTTCACCAGCTTTGTTGCCCTTCTCCAGATGCATTCAAGGACCTTTAAATCCTTTTAAAATTGTGGGTATGTCCTGGTTTAGCCAGGATACGGTTAAGTTTCCCCAGCAGCTGGGGGGAAGCTCTAGCCAGGTTATTCATATACCATGCTGACGTCACATCCGGGTGCCAGAGCGCGGGAAGAATCGGTGATCTGCGTGGCTGACGCAGCCGGTCCTCTCACTGCTGTATCGGTATATATATCTTGCCCTGTTCATTGTTATCACTGTTACTGTTATTGTTACTGTTGTTGTTTGTTGTGCTGCTGTTGCACTGTTGTATTAAACCTTTCCTTATCTCAGCCCGGGGCTTTGTATTTCACTCCCTTTGTGGGGGAGGGGCAGCGGCCGCGTGGTCTCAGACCCCGGCAGGGACTAAACCACCACAGGGGCCTAGAACTGCACACAGTACTCAAGGTGAGGCTGCACAAATGCTGATTACAGCAGGATAATCACCTCTTTTGACTGGCTGGTTATAGTGTGCCTGAGGCACCCCAGGATGCGGTTTGCCCTCTCGGCTGCCAGAGCACATTGCATATTGTGCCTACTGCCAATCAGCACTTCTAGATCCTTTCCTGCAGGGCCGCTCCCCAGCCACTCCTCTTGCCATTTATACTTGTGTCTGGTGTTACTCTGTCCCAGGTGCAGAATCCAGCATTTATTGTTAGTAAATTTCATGCCATTGATGATTGCCCAATGCTCCAATATATCTAGATCCCTCTGCAAGGCCTCTCATCCCTTAAGAGAGTCAACAGCACCTCCCAGTTTGGTATCACCAGCAAACTTGCTGATGGTGCATTCAACTCCTGCATCCAGATCACTGACAAAAGTACTGAACAGAACAGGCCCTAGGACTGAACCCTGAGGAACACTGCTGGTGACCAGTCACCAGCCAGATGTAGCCCCACTCACTACATCCCTTTGAGCCCTGCCCTTCAGCCAGTTCTTCAGCCAACGCACTGTGAATCTGCTCATCTCACAGCTTGACAATTTGTCCAGAAGGGTGCTGTGAGCGACAGTATCAAAAGCCTTTCTAAAATCCAGAAAAATCTCCATCTACCGCCTACCCTTCATCCACTAGGCAGGTGACCTTATCATAGAAAGATATCGAATTAGTTAAAACAGGATTTTCCCTTTGTGAACCCATGTTGACTGTGCCCAAGGATTGCACTGTTCTTTAAATGTCTTTCAATAGCACGCAGTATGATCTTCTCCATAATTTTTCCAGGTACTGAGGTTAGACTAACAGGTCTGTAGTTTTCTGGGTCTTCCTTGACACCCTTCTTGTAAATTGGAATAATGTTGGCTAGCTTCCAGTCAGCAGGGACCTCCCCAGTCTCCCAAGACCTTTGGTAGATGATTGAGAGGGGTTCTGCCATAACATCCACTAGCTCCTTCAGTACTCCAGGATGAATCCCATCAGGCCCCACGGACTTATGAATATTCAGCTGCTACGACTGGTCTCTTACAATTTCAGCGTCCACAAATAGAAAGTCACTGTTCCCACACTCATGGCCCACCAACTCAGAGGATCAGGCAGTCCAAGATCTACTAGTATTATTAAAGACTGAGGGAAAAAAAAGCAGTGAATGTCTCTGCTTTTTCTTCATCCCTATTTTTCAGGCGATCATCTTCAACAAGTACCAGTCCAACAATTTCCTTGGACCTCCTCTTGCTATTAATGTACTTAAGAAAGCTAGCTCTCAGTTGAAGCTAAAATTGCTTTCATCTTTCTTCTCTCTCTCCTTCCAACTCCATTAAAACTAAGCCTGCAGGTTTTGTTGCTTAGATGGTTAAACACACTGAATACTTTTAGAATATGCTATATTCAAATATCTACTTAATTAAACCATTAGTCTTAATTAGACTTAACAGTTGCAGCTAATTGCTGTGATTGCAATCTGGGCCAGCTGCTGATATTAAACTACTATTCATGAGTACCCATCTCCAGCTGAACTGTACACAGCAGTTTTATTGTTTTCACGACACAACAGAAGAAGAAAAACTGTAGCTGAGCCTGCTTGCGTGTATGGATAGGGCCCTGAATCTGGGCCAGGGGCAATAATTTGCCTTTTCTGTTCTTTTCTCAGACTATCTATGCCAGAAAGAATTGTATTTCTCCCAGTCCAAGTTCTCTGTCTCCCATACAGGAGCATACTCTTAACAGCCATACAAAATTCTTGTCCACCCAGAAAAGACAGATGGGCAGCTAAATCTCCATGGGTAGGAGGAATTATTTGAAATAAATTTACATCCACCTGAAAGTACATCAAATTGGTAGAAGATAACTGAGAGAAACTGTGCATACTGCTAAGCTTCAGACCCAATTATTACAAGTAAAGGCATAAATCTTCCATATTTTCTAATGCACTTTGGTACCACAATTGAAAACACCATTCTTTCGCCGTGCTTGTTTAATAATATTTCCACAAAAGCTTATGCCTCCAAAAGTCTGGCTGAAAGTATTTATTGAAATAAACAGAGTTACGCAAGGCCACTCAGACATTAGATATCAGGTGATACCAGATAATTTCAAATTTTTTGCATTTAATATAATAATAGGGTGACTGAATCATTATTCATCCATCTGATGATTCAAAGCCAAGACATGATGAAACCATTTAAATAACGATAGGATTATTCATTTCTCTAACCAAAGAACAGCAACTTATATTCACATCTTTCAACCCTTGTCACATGTACTAAATTTCTTATTTTCAGGTGAAGCTAAGAAGAGACCAATTTCAAGATACAAAAAAATTAAAACTTTTAACAGCTTAACAGATTACTTACTGGTGTGATACTCAACTTTGAGTTCCTTGGGCCAAACTTTCCTCTGTATCCACTTTGAAAAAAGATTTTTTAGTTTTATCCACATACAATATAAAACACAGTGCGAATAAGGTATATAAAGAGAATTCAGGAGCAAAAAGAATGGCAATCTTAGGAAGACATTCTCCCTGTGGAGAAGTTATCACTACAAGGTTCTGCTAAATGGACAATGAGATTTAGTAATTGATTCACTTACGGTAAGTTTTCTCCACTGTGCAAGTTGTTTGCACGAAGCAGACCATAGAGAGAGACGTGAGTACTGTCTGCTGAAGAGTTCAAATCATGTTCTTTACCTTCTCTAATCATTGTACGTTTAAGCAGACTTGAACATTTCAGTGCCAGCTCCAAAGCATCCATCCAACACCTCCCTGAAGACAAATTTATTATTAGACTAAAAATTAAGGATTTAACCGAACTATACAACTTCCATTTCCTAATTTCACAATCCTTTTGGGTCTGCTTACATTGTCTTTGAAGACACACTTCAGAGTTGTTCCACGTTACATGCATTGGATTTTATAATCTGGTAGGGACACAAAAGCAACCCAGAACTACCCAGCTCTGGTACAAGGGATGCTTCAGGGTTCAGGACAAGCAAAGTAAATCATGATTCTGTTAGATCATATTCCAGCATTTCTCCCTTAATGCAAGTATGGTTCCACCCAGGCCCTGACTGTTGAACTCCTCCAAAGTTGCCTGCAGCCCTGCTCTAGTTTTGAAGACTAAGTAACTGCATCAGTTGGCAAAATTTGCTCACATAATATAATAACAATGTGGAAAAGGAACTATAATGATAGCATATAAATGCCATTTCGATATAAAATATCAGACATTCAGAATTTTTGGCAAAAAGCAACTAAACAAATTTGTGTGTTCTTTCCACTCCTTATTTCTTCATTTCCATGTGTCTAATCTATTTTCCAATACAAAAAGCAAATCCAGTCCTATTTTTAAAAGTCTGCAGGGGTATGCTTAATTAACAAGTAGAAGGAACACAACTTCTAAAAAGGTTACACCACAGTCTTAAATTTTATTTCCACATTGTAACCTCTGAAGCTGGTTGCACTGATACTGACCACCACCTGCCCAGTAAGGAAGGGTGTTACAAAACTCTACTTTGAAGGAATTCTTACCACTAGAACTCTGTGCAACTGCTGGACTTTGTAATACACAAATGCTTTCATTAGAAAGAAAGTATGTCCACATTAGCATTTTAGAAATGAACTAGCTCGAGTATTTAGACATACATTAATATAGTTAAAATCACAGGGAACTGCAAGGAGTTGAATGACAGTTTATTCGGGTCAAGATTTTCCTTTAATAACCATGAAAAAAGTACTAGTACCAAACACAACTGAATGCACTAAGTTAAGGTGGAACCTTAACAATGATTAAACTGCAATCACAGTGCTGTAATAAGACATGGTAAGACAACTGAAATAATCTCTTTCCAATAACTAACTGCTGTCACTGTGGAAGAACACTGAAATATCTATTTACCATCTGATTCTGAAGCGGCTCGGATGATCAAGTAACTGCTAGGCAATGGCTGAGTTATAGAACCAACTGCTTCACCTTTGGGACCCTTGAAATACACAAAACAAGCAACAGCATCAGATATTTTAATTCAGTTTTACAGTTTATCATTCAACTTAATAACAAGCTGACACACTGCAGGGCTATTTACTGTCACTCAGCAACATCTAATGAAGACATGAATGGAAAGATGGACAGCCCTCTTTTACTGGATTTCTTCTTCAAACACTTCATTCTAAGTATAGCTCCCAGTTCAACCCCACTTTAAAAAGAATGGTCTTTGGGATTCAAATAATTTTTGGTGGCTTTTTTTTTTTTTGGTAAATCAGACTTGGCATAGTAACTTGCAAATGCTCTGCTGATGCTACTTATAGCAAGATGACAAAAGCATCAAAAGGAACACCATGGGGGAGGCTCCCTCACTGTCCGGGGATTCCTGCAGATGGGTGTAGACAGATCACAAGGGACAAGCTATTCCTCTTCAGCTCAGTATTTCAGCTGAAGAGGTAAGACTGAAAGCAAGCAAAACAATAGACATGTCTGTGGGGTGGTTTAAGAGCAATGCTCTCTTGATTAGAGCAAAGGTTTCTCTCAATTCCAACAAGGATGCTACGGTTCATAGCACAGAGACACACAAGGGCAAGCCATAACCCCTATAGAGAATGGGAGGCCCTCTTCAGTGATCCACTTCATGCTTACTTTACGTGACAATGTGTTTGGTGTCTCAGCAGCATCCTATACTCCAGAACTGCATGATTTTTGCCTGTCTTCAGAAGACAGATAAGTCAATTGATATTTAAATAAAAAGGAAATAACTTCTCCCATCCAAATATCAAATATTGCTATAGGAACTCACTCATCCTTTCTCCCTCCCTCCTTCCCCTTCAACCCCTCTACCTATCCACTAGTCAAGCCCACAAAATATTTAGGTGCCTAACTGTAGGCTTATCACTTAAGTAAGAAAAAAAAAGATGATGCCCAGGTCTATAAATGACATTTAGATGCTTCTGTCTCTCTATAAAGGTATCAGCAGGACACCTTGACACTAGGTTCAACCAAAAGACACACAGATGATGTCAAATGCCAAAGTTTAATTTTGACTATTCCACAAATTAAAAAAAAAAAAAAAAATCCAAAAGACCTTTCCATTTCTCTTGAGCTTCATTTTGGAATAAAATGCTAAACAACCATTTTAAAACCCTTTCAAAAAAATTTTACCTATGGTAACTTTAAGACAACCGGTAGGCAAAGAGGGCTGTATTAAACATACTTGAAGCTATTGTTGAAAGCTGGGTTAAGCCTGCCTAACTGCTGAGTTAATACATTTTGGTCATGACTTATTTCCCCCAGAGAAGCCTAATGAAAAGTCAGTACAAGGCTTAGAAGAGGGAATTGGAAAGCCAGCAGAAGTTTTGAGCAAAAGCAGGTAAAGGCAGATATTTTAGAAGCAAGCAAATGAAACAGCCAGAACATTTCTGAGAGTGAGAGGCAGGTAACAAGGAGTCTTGGTGGCACTTAAATACCAATACGGGCAAGCTGGTGCTGGTGTAAATGATGTTCAGAAACTCCCGAATAGTCAGGATGGAGTAACAGCAACTTGGGCATTAGAAACAAGATTCCAAACCTCAGTCCCCCTCTGAGTGATCGGAAAGGTGCGCCTACAAAAAGTCTTTGGTGAAGTGGCAAAACAGGATTAGGAGTTAGCGGGTAAAGAGAACCTGAAGGGACAGCCCCATGCATGAGTGCTCCTGGCCCTGAGGGCGGGCAGGCAGGGAACAGGTCTCACTCTCACGGGGCCCCCAGGGAGGCGAGAGCACCGAGGCGCAGTGCAGCGCCAGGCAGGGGTGGGAGAGATGCTGGGGTGCTGCACAGAGGGGACCGTGGAACCGTGGGTGCACCCGTGTTGTGCAGAGGCCTCAGCCATCACAAGTCCTCAAAACTCTCAGGTCACAGACTAAGGGCAGACCTCTGCCTTTCAGGTTATATTGTGAGCATGCAGGGTACACTACTTACTCTGTACCAAACAACTGTAATTTAGAGATGAAGTGTGGTTTTGGTGTTTGGGTTGGGTTTTTTTAAATGCAAGAAAGCTATACTCTCCTAGGTGCTTCGACAATACATTGATCAAAACGGAACGAATAATTTGCAGCAAACATTTAAGTAGGTTGACTTATTTTGGAATAACTGCTCGTGTATCTTGATTTCCTCTAATTGATTACTGTTCCAAAAGCACTGGATATTTTTCTTTGATATCACCCATTATGGTTTCAAAATCAATTTTCAGTATGTTCTGTACAAAAGAGAAATTACTTTCCATTTGTTAGGGGACTTTGAATTGTCTCTGTTCCTGACAGAATGATGGCACAACTACATCAATACAAGGTAATGGGCAAGTTAAAAATTCCACTAGATTAAAAAAAAACTTTGATGTTTACTTCCTACAGAATATTCATGCCAATAAAACTCAAATGCCATGAACATTCAGAGGAAGCAATAAAAACCGATAAGCAGTCACACTTGACTAAATTTACTCATGAAAAATTATTTGCAGTAACTCTTCTAGTTACTAATTTTAGAAAATGGAAATGGCATCAGGACTGGGCACATGAGGAAGAGAGGACAAGGTACAGTGTATCAGCTACCTCAGAGTGCAGGAGGAACATCAGAGACCACAGCAACAGGCTTAAGGGAGCGTGTGAAGTGACTGGCCACAAACTACTGCAGAAGAGAATTTGCAGTCTGCCAGAAGGACACACTATGGGAAGTGTGTTTAAGTGAGAAAATATCCTGCAGTACCTGTGTAAATGTTTCCTGCAATGTCATCTTCCTGAACTGACTGCAAACAAGGCTCATTTTGCCTTAGACTTCAGGCTCATTCTGGTAAATCTACTCTGTAAATCAATCAATTGCTATTACTCATGAAAGTTTGCCTCATGATAATAAATCTGTAACTAGGACATTATAATTGACTAGGTAAACAAGGCAGAAAAAGGTTTCAAACTTCAAGGCCTTTCATCTAATTAAATCCAGTAATTCTCAACTGCAAATAGCCATACCAAAATGAACAAACGCCACTCCAGCTCTCAGCACATTTAGAATGGACAATATCAACTTGTTCAGGTTCAAAATTTGACCTACCTTAAAAAAGTAAAAATCTGGTGGGGCATGTCCTCTAAATTCTAAATATCTAGTTAAAAAAACAAACAAATCCATTTCTCATTGCCAAGCAATAAAGAAATATAAGACTGATTTGTGATCTTCTGCAGGCAGGCCACCACTTTGCAATGTATGTATACATGATCATAAATAATTAAAGCACATTAACACCAAACCCTATAGCTTTGATAAAGGATATGAAGTTTGTGTTCTGCAAATGTGAGATCACCACTAATTAGTGAAAAGTCCTCCTACGCAATATTAAAATAAATTCATTCAAAGGCATCTACAAAAGATTTGATCTAAGTTTGGTAAATTTAGATAACATTGATAATGATAACAATTCAGAAAGACCACAAACACACACCAGGAATTATACTAGCTGCCTGACTTCCCAGTCTGAGATAAGGAAGACAAAATCAATGCAGCATATTCTACAGATGTGACAGTACATCTATATCAATTTAAGATTCAGAAAATGCAATCTCACAATTAGTAGCTCTCTTAAGATGTATGTTGCAGAGGGCATAATTAATTTATTATGACAAAGGTCCTAATATTGTACAGTAATTTCATCTAAAGCAAGATGTCATTTCAGGAGGTAAATATGTTCACTTGTGCTGTGCTTCCACACCCCCTCTCCATATACAAACACAAAACAAGGACTACAATAGTTTCCTTACTAGAGTATAAACAATGAGTAATAACAAATATTAAAGATTCTTACAAGAAATTGAAATAAACCTTTGCTGTGCAGAACACACTGTGCTTTTCAACACTTACAGATAAGAGCTGCTCACAGTATTGCATATGACAAAGCAAACAGACATCAGAACTGAAGGAAAACATTTATCTTCCTAAAATTGTAGCCAAAAAGGTACACAGCTGGCTAACAAGTTGAAATATAAGCTATTATTGCACAAGGAAGTCATCTGAATTTCTACTCTTACAAGCAAATTGAGCTAGGCTGTCATTTTATTACAGGAATATAAGTTTGGAAGCCAAGGAATGTTTATAACACATCTCAACTCTTTCATTTTGGCAAGTCACTTCCCTCCTTAATTTCTCAGGTTTGACTGATGTAAAATACAACATTATACACTCATTCCTTCTGCTTACATGATTGCCAGTGATGGCATTAACCTCTTTAATGGCATCGCTCTGCACACCACACTTCTGAAGCTATTTAAGTATACAGAGCAGAATAAATCAAATACTTTTTGTGATGAAGAGGACTAGATGTTGAAGGCTTATATTCAGAATAAACAAACCATTAAAGTTCTAACAGAAAATGCAGTTCAGCTTTTCATTAAGGTTGCCTTTACTCATAGCTGGCTAATGCTAGTCATCTGTTAAGAACCATATATGCTACCACTAACCTTTATAGCCCATATGGACTGCTCCAAAGGATGAAAAAGTTTGAAACAAAAGCCGTCTTTTTTAGAAGGCCTCTCAATGAGTTCACAAGCGTTGAGGAGCACTGTTCCTACCCACTGGCCATTTTTGGGGGTTTTGTAAACAAGCAACACTCCTGGTTTCAGTACACACCACAGTTTGGTCCAGCTTTTCAAGGTACCACGAATCTAGAAGATAAATAGTTACAGTTACATCTCAGTGATGCCAATACCAAAACCATCCCCCTTCACAAAATGAAAATTAGAATTGAAATTATTTATTAGTTTTTATTTCAAACAAAGTTTCTGAGGTCTATCAAAGTTTATCCAGGTTTATCAGAGACAATACAAAGGTACAATTTTCAGTGCTCACTCTTCTAATCTTTCTTGATGAATACTTATTCTACAAATGTGTATACACACATCCAGATATGGGAAGTATGACAATTCATCTGAAACCTTCATGAATTTTCTTATCTGGAACGTATTTTATCACTAGCATGAAAATAGGATAATCTTTGGAAACAGAGCTCCTCTAAAAACAGGGGCAGATGTCTGATAAGAAAAACAGGATATTCACAAAATAATGCAGATATATTTGGATTTCTTAGATAAAACCTCTTATAACAGCTGTTAGCTTCAACCTGTAAGTGAAATATAAGATCCTTTCAAGTCCCTGAATTTGCACATCTGATTAGACTGCTTGCATCAATTCTGACAATTCTGGATTTTAATTACTTCTGTGTCTGTAGGACTGAATGCCAACTTGGCCTCTGAGCAATGTTTTAGCCTGTTTACACTGATTTTTGCAAAAATTTGAGAAACTTTTTCCAGACAAGCTATTGTTTGGAGTTAATTATAATTTTATAAAAATAATGGGTAACACATCTTTTTTTCTTGTACAATTTCCAATGACTATATTTACAAATTTAAGGAATTATATACAAATATATAAACTGCACTATTGTTGATGACACTGACTGCTACCTTTGAGAAATTAATTCCCCATCTTTTGTACCAGTATTAGGGGACAGTTAGTTCTTAAGAGAGGAAAGGAAAACTACCAGAAATACACACAGAAATTTGTATTCAAATATCTCGTATGACTGAACCATTTTCACTATTGTTACGCACATAATAGAGCTTCAATTCAAAGTGTAAAATAAAAAAGAGAAAAAAAGAACCATAAAGTCAACTAATCTGAAGTTAATGGCTATACACAGAAGATGCCTGTGACTATGGAGACTGCAGTAAGTGGGAGCTAGGTTCCTCTTTAATTCCCCTAGGATTTGAGCAGAGAGACCCTGGGATGCAATTAGTGGCTGCTATGCTTGTAGAAAAACATTAACAGCAAGTAAAAGATTGAGCCTTTTCTATTCCGGTCAGAAAGCAGCAAGCAGCTGCTACATCTTCAACTCAAGTTTCACACTTGGATTCTGACCTTCAACCAGTCGGCCATAACAATAACTGATGGGTCTGTGATAGTGCTGAGTAATTCTTTTGTAGCTCTCTTCTTTTCTTCTCTGTAATTTTTCTTCTGAACCTGTAAATAATAATAAAAATATGTACAATGCCACAGTCATAAGCCAGTAATCAGAGCACAAGAATACATCTATCAATACAAGTTGAGGAAAAATCTGCTAAATTCAATTTGCAGTACAGATACAGAAGTAGCTTTAGAACACAGTATTTGACTTCAACATGTGAACAACTATTTCATGATGTGTTTCAAGAGCAGCTATGATATAACCAATTTCAGATTCTTCTGCAGTTTGCTTTAGACTGAGGACTTTGAAACTCCTGTTAGAATCACAGGGGGAAAACCAACCAACCAAACCAACACCCCCGCCCCCCTCCTTTCCTGGTGTAAAGTACAAAACCAAGTTTGGGCTTATCTGATCAGTAGTCTTTACCCACTAGTAGAAATTTGCAGCAGTGTATCTCCCTCTTTTAGAGGCAAATGATTTTATGATTCTCCTGTCGTGATATCTGCCAGACAGTGGAGTCTGGTCTTGTTACAACGCAGGGGGAAGAAGGCAGTAGAAAACCCACAGGTACTGCATGCAAATTGTAACTTTGATAATTCTATTCGTCATTTCATTGTCCTGAGGTCCCTGTCAGCCTGAATAATCCTATAGTCTTCTGAGTTATCCTATAACCTTGTGCCATCTTCAAGAGTGCATTATAGAAGTCCATACTCAAGTAACAGTACAAGAAGATCTGAAGGGAATCAACACCACAACTTCTCACCATACTTAATATTCCATAGGTCTCATCACTACTTGACATTCTTGTCTTCTCATTAGAGAACACAGAAAAACTATGTGAATGCATTTATAGATCATGAGGAGTTATTTGGAAATGAATTCACCTTAAGAGATTCCTTTTTTGTAAGTTTGCTTGAAGATAAAGAGATGTCCTTCTCAGAGCCATTGAAAAGCTTGGATTCAGACTGAAATTCACAAAGCGCATAGTAAATAAATGATAATGATAGATACAAGGATATATTACTGTTGAAGGCACTTTAGAAAGCCTTTGAAGTGCACAGTTATGTTTGTAAGGTTCCCATTCCCACCCACTTCTCTACTGTTTCTCCCACTTAAAACCCCCTAAAACCACCCAAACACAAAACGAACAAACCACAACTTGTAACATGAGCTGCTCACCACCTATTTATGGAGTCTTTTTTCATAAGGGTTTTATGGGAAAGAAGTCTGAGATTCCTCCAGAAGAAGCTGAACTATACACAGTAAATATTTAGCCCATGTACCCTGTTAACTTGATATGTGCAGTCTTGACCAGTTAGGCATTATTTTAGCACAGAGGAAAGGTTTTAGGACAATCCTGGTGTTTAAACACAAGAGTCATTCCCATGACATATGAATCCCAACATCTTCATTCATAACTTGACAGCTCCTCTGAATCGATTGCTATAGAGACACTTACCCCATGACCCATGAAGGAAAATACAGCCTCTTCAATCTAGGATCCAGTGCTCTATAAATCATCAGAGTACAACTGACCACTAATGGCACTCGTTCTCCTTCCTCCCTAATCCCACGCTCTGATTACTTTGCAAGTCATCTCTGAGAAACTCACAGTGGTGACAGACAGGGGAATAAGACTCAGGTTTGTTCATGAAACCCAAGTCGTTGTTCATGGAAGGACAATATGCTGCCTCAGCACCACATGATTTCTCCCTCCCGCCTCTCCCCACATCTTGTAAAGTTCAAAGTTTATTCCTTGGCATCTGTTGCCTACTAGTTGAAAGGAAACTAGAGCCACCAAATATTCACCTTGGGATACAGAGGTCTTAAAAAAAAAAAAAAAAAAAGTCAGAGAACACTGAATAGGTATCCACTATATATAAACTTCAAATAAATTACAAAGATTTTGAAATATAAGCTGGATGGACCCAAAGTTCCTGCCTAGGCAAAAAAAAAAAAAAAAAAAAAAAAAAAAAAATCAATGTAACTTTCTAAACTGTGTAAATTCAAGGACAGTTTATGAAAACTGCTTCTCAAGCTGCTCAAGATTTCTGACTAGTCATTTCAAAACTCAGACTACAATGCAAAGTCTATTCACTGAATTTCTGTTTTGGAATACCATAAAATGACAGTCAGAAAACATTCAAGTTTTGAGAAAACTTACTGCAATAATAAAAACAGTGCACATGAACACTCTTCTTAACACACAAGTTGCTCAAACCAAAGAAGTAAAAATTAAAGATTTACAAGTGGAACAAAGCAATTTAACTTTGATCCTACTTTGATGCCTTTAATTCAGAGCTAGCACTTTACAGGAGTCTAGTTAGATAGCTGGTGTCAAAAAGATGTGCAATAACTGGTAAAAATGAATTTTATCTCAAAAATCATTTCAGTAAGTAAATGTTCTCTAACTTCCATATACATCTTGGAAAAATGAAGGAAACCTTTTCATTTCGTACTAAAGATATTTTCTTAACACTCAAAATTTATCTTTAAGACAAGCATACAACTTGAAATTTAATTCCTCTGTCTAGAAGTTAAAGGAAATACCGTACTTCAAATGTAATAACAGAAGAGGGAAAAATGCTTATCGCTGTCACATAAGAAGAGGTAATGAATTCATTATGTAAACTATAATGGCGCAACTTAAGCAAAACATTCATAAATATTCTAGTTGCTCACTAACAAAGCTAATGCAATCTAAAGGTCATGCATATGAATGTCTCGAATCAGCTAATGCAATCTAAAGGTCATGCCCCAAACCAGTAAGTATCACCGGTTACAAAACCTTATTTTCTCTCCATCTCAGTATTAAAGCTCACTAATATGACACTGAGTAAAGGTCTATATTTACCTGTCCAACAGATTATGAGACAGCTCAGTGATTCATATATTTTTAAGCTAGTAACATTCTCAGTGTTATATCCACACAAAGTGGATGGGACTAAAATTTTAAAAAAGAAAACATTTTAAGAGAACCTACTGCAACTCCCAGTGAGGCACATTCAGTACCAGATTCTGGGCAAGTGTCATCACTGCTTTTCCATCCTTACTTAGAAAAATGGGCTGCTACTTCACCTCCACAGCTGTGACAGACCATTACCATCTTCTGTTAGCCTGAAGTTTATTTGTGCGTTATAAAGGAACCACTAGTCTTATCAAGCCCCACATGCAGCAGTTGCAAAAATACGGATGAAGAAAAACATGTATTAGGAGAAATAGGAATATTGGTCTCATCTCCGATAGTAGAAAAACACAAACAAAAGTAATGGCAAAGCACACAAAGACTTAAGATCCTGGAAAGACAAGAACCAAAAAAAAAAATAAGGAAGAGAAAAAACAAATTGGATAGTCAAAGATAAATGATTAATAGAGTCTGAAATAAATCCAAGTTAAAAGAGACAGTATTAACTTGATTTTCAAGTCAAAAATGAGTTAGAGGTTTCTGGACCAACATAAATATTTTGATCAGAAGCAAGCTGGATGGTAAGACATGCTCCTTGATCTCCCTGACAAGTGAAGCTCTAGGATGCAGTAAAAGACTCAAAGTTTTGTGATTCCAAGCCAGATATAAGACACCAACAGCTTGAAATGCTTACCTACACACCACAAAACTGCAGCATCAGGTGCAGAAACTAACCTGCTCACCTCTGCAATTCTGATGACACCATTTAGGCAGGGAAGTGCTACTATAGTCTTTAAGTCACTTTGATATCACTTTAATGTTTCTCTTTAAGGCTCTGATACGTGAAACATCACAGAAAAATTTGCATCAAGACCTCGAGCACAATCCCTCTGTTCCTAGGGGTGCTGCTGGCTGTGCCCAGGGACAGCACTGACAGACTGCAGGGCTAACCGTGCAGCAGAGCACCACAGAAAGAGCTATGTGTGAAAGTGGGGAGAAGCAGGCATCTCCCCCATTTCCCTTGGGTCCTCACCTTCTCCTACAGAGCAGCCCATGTCTGCTGTGCCCTGACAAACCGTTCAAGTGTCTGTTACCACATTTGCCTCTGTAAAAAACAGTGGACATCCTAGCTGAAAATACAAAACCACACAGCTGGGTAATTTAAAGCCTTTAACCTCTATCCTGTAGTGATGCTTAAGTAAGAAAAACAAGTGAATTTAGCTACTCCATTCAGTGATCAAACCATATATAACCTCCCACTCTGCAAAATGCAGTCTTTCCCTCTCCTCTTTAATGTCTTGAAGAGAAAGAGATGCCTGTTTTATGAGACACCCAACCGAAAATAATTTTTTCTGGAATTCCACATTCTAAATACATACAAATCACTAGATAAAAATTCAGTGTATTGACATGCCAGACACTTTTGCTGACCAAAATGTTCACGTGCTTTAAGAGTTACAACAGGACAACAAATAAAGGAGGTTGTATCATAGAGGCCTATATGATGTCCTAAAACTGACAGCTTCTATAACTGTAATCTACAAATTTAAAGAGATTTGGGAAAGGAAAAGATAGCTATGGTAGATTTTTCTCTACGCTACTACAATGCCTTTTTACACAAATCTCTCATCATGTACCTACTATCTCACTACCATCAGAAAAGAACATTTTATTCTCAATAAGAATGCTATTGCAAACTACACATGTAAATAAGAACAAATTTTTGTGACCAGAACAAAACACTCTGGAGAGAAAAGACCTGGTATTGCAACATAAAAAGTGTCTTTTTGGTTGCTCAGGTAGTTCATGTTTTCTTCCTTTTTAAAAAGTTTACCCACCAAGATGTTATGGTTTTAGTGACTGCAGTGTCCATCTCCCAACTCCACTTCAGACATTCTCAGTTTTCACTGCATCTCTTTCAACTTGGGACTACACAATGATGATTATGAATTTGCCTGGGTCATGCCCTTTCCATTTCCATTATCAAGACTACCAGAAAGCATAAACATGCATAGCAATTATATCTAGCTTAACATTCTACTGAGCATGCTTTCCCTTGCACTCTCATTGCCTCAATGAAATGGGCCTTTATACTTAAATTCCGAGGCACAGAAGCCCTTTCAACTGATCAACAGATTACACTTAACTATGTTTTATTCTGGCAATTTATGACCCTAAACTAAAACTTTTCCCATTACAGTTTCCTTAACATTCTTGTAAAAAGATTTGCTACAGCTCAGTGAACAGCATCTTCACCTACAGCTTAAAAGGATTTTAAATTCTGTTCCATAGCAAGAGTCAGCCTCCATCCATCGTTACATTTGGCGAGGCAACATCCCACCCAAGGATGACAATGAGAAGACACCATATTTTATTTTCATTAATTTGAAATGTAGATTTTCATGTGATGTCAATCCTGAGACTATATTAAGAAATCCCCTTTAATCTTTATCTGTTGCTGAATCTGAAGAGTAATCTTCAAGATTATCTACAATGAAAATTAAATACATTTGCATTTAATTAAAAATGCAGAACTCCTTTGCACGCTGACATTTTTAAGCCAGATTAGGAGTCTGCTTTCCTTACCTTGCTTTTTGACATAGAATGTGCTGCATCTTCCTTGGTTTGTGACACATCGTCCTTCCCTTTGTCAAAACCTTAAAGAAAACACAGCATTGTTGTAAATTATTTGAAGACATTAACATTTTGTATGAGCTAGCCTTTGAAATAAATTTGCAAATTATGCTTAGCATAAAAAAGTATAAATTGGATTTTTAAACAACATATACATACCAGTTAATCACATCAGTTAAAAACATACCAGCTACTACAATATAAACTAATTTAATACCCATTAAGAGGCAAGAACAGTCCACTGTATTTGGATGGCACTGCACCTGATCCAATAACCTGACAAACTGTAAATACGGTGTGCAAACTTTTGTGCTTTTATCTTCTCATTCTCCCCTATCTGGATACATGCATGCACGGAGCAGAATACTAAATAAAGCCTTTTTTGGTTTGCTCATTTCTGTAGCTAGAAATAATTGCTAAATACCACCTACAGGAAAGCAAATCTAAAACACTGATTAAGATTGGAAGTAAATTTTTTGCAAGAAAATGGAAAAGGTCGCTTTCGTTAGCTGTGAATTTAAACTTTCAACTTGACACTGCATAAGTGTAACTACAAGGCTTTATATTAAAACAGTCATCAAAAACCCACATTTATCTTCTGGGAGTGTCTCGCAGTACAAACCCGGCACTTTCCCAGTATCCAAAAAGCAAAGTGAGACAATGGCTGCAGCCAGTATACATGCGACAAAGGAAAGGGGGGTCGCAAGTGGTGTTAGTGCTGCTGCGCAGCTGCGACGTGCCACAGAACATATACTGAGAACCTAGCATCCTCTTAAGGAAAAATAATCTACTCTGGTTATGAGACTGAACACTCCAGTGATCCATTTTCTTTAAAGAGGTTAATGGTAGCATAAAGCTTCTATAAATAGGAATAAAACAAACTGTGCAATGCATTTATCTGAGTAAGTAAGAATGCCATCGTTTGCATGCCCTCCAAATAGAAGCCAGATAAGTATGAAGTCGTACATGAATTTCAGGAATTATCCACGCAGCTGAAAAGCCTTGCATGGCTCCCACAGTGGTAGCCTAGAGCTGTACCCCACCAGAGGGCACTACATCAGCAGATAAATTGCATAAACAGACACCAAAAGCTCTTCTGAGCTTCCCTTTGAACATGTTTCGAACTTAGAAATAGAAATCGGTACTCAGATCTCTAAAATGAGAAGATTTATCAGAGAAACAGTTTGATTTCATATTCTTCAGGGGTGCGTGTGTATGTGTGGGCAAACTATGAGCTTTAAAATAATTATTAACTCTCTATAGCAGTGTTGAGTAGTTTGTTCAGGGTAGGATTTCTTTTTTTTGTAAATTAGTATCTTTGGCCTTCCACAGCTTACAATACCCAGAAACTCTAAGACAGAACTGATTCATCTATGACAAATATACACCTTGAGAGGTTTCACTGAGTTATAGAGGCATGAAGCTGGTCTTCAGGTTACATGAGAGATGCAAGATTCCTCTTAGTTTTGGTCTGGTAATCAGTCTTTTCGGGTTTTTTGTTTATTACCTTTTGCAGAGATTCTTTTTAAGACCACATTTTTAAAATTATATACTGCAGAACCATGATATTTCATTTTATGTTTACACCAAGTAAACCTTACATACCTTTAAAGAAACCTTTACATGCCCTTATAGAAGCCCCTCTGTGCACAGTTCATTAAACCCTTTCTTTTGAAATGCCTCCAACACATCCATGATAGGTTTGTTCAGCTAATGAAAACCTACAATGCAGAAGGCTATTTGACCACAAGGAAGTACCATCTAGACAGGCAGAAGAGTTGGAGTACTAGGGAATCCGGAAAAAAAAAAAAATAAAAAGGCATGTGACCATCCAGAGGCCAGAAGCCACATTTCCTATATAACACAAAATACAAAAGCACATTTTCTACAACACCAGTCACCACATGCTGAAATGACAAAGGTTGCTTCAAGCTTTAGAGGACAGACCTGTCCTAGCTCGCAAAGAAATTAGTAGATTTGATGCCAGTCTTAGGCAGTCAAACACACAGCAGAACCATAGTAATGAGGTCTACTCACCCCATACCCAAAAGAAATTCCTCATTAGGAAAGAAGTTCCACTGAAAATGTAACACAGGCATTTTCTAATGTCTTTGCCATTTTTACTTGCTTATTTATAGGCACATATAGAAGACTTAGTGATGGGAATCAACAAGGAAGTGCTAAATCAGGATTTCTCTTAAAGAAGAGAAGCTATAATTCACAGCTTGCTTTCTAAAGGACAACAGTTTTAAGGGCTTTACACATCCTTATCTAACAAACATATGTCTTTATTTTCATAAACAAGCTTTTCATTGGTATCAACAAGCAGAAATGAAAACAGGAAGAACTACTTTGTTCCAGAGAATCAGACACCAAAACCGAAGTTCAGTCGTGTTTCCAAGAATTTCACCTCCTTGTTTCCAGTGTCTCAAGCCCAAGAGGTGTGCGTGTTTGCCAATTTAGAAATATGCTGCCACACTCATCGTGGAATGTTCCCTTCCTTACTCACAGGCACAGCAGAGGGTTTGCCTGAGGGGTTTGCTACTGAACCCAAATCAGGGTGATGCAGAGTAACACCTTGCACTGCTCCATCTTGGTCTGTGAGGAAACCCAACCAGTCAGCTTCACATCCCACATCATCCTACTTTTAACGTCCGTCTCTGTAGAAGGGATAAGCTCACTCAGAACACAGACAAATAAATCATAACTCAGGTACTGATCCAGACATGGACTCACCCAGTGTAAGGATGTGTTTTCCAGGGAGCCTCTATTAAGAGGAGAGACCTCAATACCATAAGCAGTCTTACTTCTTCTAACAAGAACATTTTGATACTAATACCTGCAGGGAAATTTGTACTGAAGCATCATAAGAAGCTATATATGGGCCCAAGCTGAGGACAATATACACTTTGCCATGGAAATATTTGGTTAAGGAAACAACAACAACAGAACAATTATATTCATAGAATCAACCATAAGAAATAGTTTCCTCCCTTCCTTCTACCACTCACAAAGAACCAATTTCTCTTATGGATTTCCGACAAAGACAACAGCAAAGCCAAGAAAGCTGTGCATCCAAGTGATGCTTTGTGTTATTGCTCTTTTTGTATTTTAGTTCACCCCAGAGGTACTGAAAATTGCATGACAAAAAGTCATTGAATCAGTGTCTGAAGCAAAGACTGCCAGGGTATGAGACACCAGAGGCAGGGTCTAATAAAAAGAACGTGTTCAATGTTTATCAGGAGTGGTTTGGAGCTTAATATTTTAGCTTGCTTGCTGTTTCCCATTCTGTAATTCAATCAGGAACTCTTTAATAAGATAACCTGAGCTCACATTTCACTATGTAGAAATTCAGGTGTTGAAGATGCAGTCCCTTTCTGTAACCTCCTCTCAATTAAATCTCTTGAATTTGTGTTCATTTTCTACCTAAAATCCTGAAAGCAATCTTCAGAGTTAGAAGAGAATGAGCAAGTGCCATTTGAATCAATCTTCAGAGCTGCAGATTAAGCTCCCAGTATTATTTAAGACACTTGCAGATTTAAAAAAAAATATTTTTATTTTAAACACAAGCTCCACTACTGTAGCCTCTAAAGCAATTCTGGACATCAGGGATTGTGTTCAGAGCAACACTAGGTCTTAACAGACTTTCTCCCAGCATGATCTTCCTTGTCTTAACATCATGGGCCCATGGGCTCTGAAAGCTGATCCCAACCCCAGTTCATGATATGACCTTAGAAGCCAAGGGAAACTGCCCACTAGTTCCTACTGTGAAAACTCAACAAGTCCTTCCAAAACTCTCAGGCAGAAATCTATGTGAAAACTCATGATGAGCTTTCAAACAGATGCAAGAGCCTGACAACTTCAAGGAACTGAAACAGCCAGAACTCTACACATGCAAGATGTCAATGAAACAAAATCACAGTCATGTGAGAAAATAAACCATAATAATTATACATGAGTATCTTTCAGACAGGCAATAAGTACTCCTTGCTTAAACCAAACTGAGAGAGTATACCTTCCACCATACTAAGACTGTTTAAATTCGTCAGATATATAGAAGATTCAAAAGATAAAACATCCTTTAGTTGTATGTTTACACTTTATTTTTTTAATTCAAAAACTGTTCTCCATTTGTTCTGTGTTTTAAGAAGTCACTCATTGTCCACTTACGGACAGTGATCAGCTTTAATGTAGAATTCTATACAGGAAGGAAGCAAATAGGAAACGAATCCCTTTTTGTTTCAGTAATTACCAGACTACACGCATTTATTTTAAAGATAGGGAGGATCTGTCTAGTTGCCAACTCCACTCTTTCAAATCTTTATTTCCTGAGCAGCTTGAATAAAACTCAGCGTTAGATTCTTGGTAGAAGGCTAATCATTTCCTGAAGCAGAGTGAAAGGAAACATTATAGGGTAAAAAATGAAATCTAATAGAACGTGATGTCCCAAGCAACAGCCCCCACCTGCCTGAGGCTGAACATGCTGCTCCAGTGATTCTGCAAGCCAGCACTGGCCAGTGATGCAGAGAGCTCCCTAATCACCAGCCTGAAACCTTCCCTATGCTCTGTACCCCAACTCTTTTCCATGGCTTCAGAGCCAGGGCTTACAAATTCAGTAAGCCATTCTGCAGTAGCCATATAATAAAAAGTGAAAACTGTTATATTTTCTTGCTCCCATCCAGCATTCTGGCTCCACGGGACTACGCAACGAAGTGTGTATGTGTGTATGCACAAGACAAATCACACATATAGAGTAATTCCAGTAAGAATGTACAATTTCTACAACGTCCCTTACATGAAGAGGTGACCTTGCAACACATTTTCAAGCATCAAAGTTTCCTAAAGTAAACAGCTTAAGTTCAGGTACCTATATGAGAAGTGCACATTATGAACAATGAAACTGTAGAAAATCATCTCAGTACTCCAGTACTGATTTTCAGAAGACAACAAATCTGAGCAAAAGGAGATTTAAGCCCTTTCTGTTGTTGAATGTCTTAAAAATCTTGCACTACAGAGTTTAGCAAGCCTATGCTTTTAGCCTTAACTCATTCTATCTTGTCATTTTTTGTCAAACCACTGATGACAAACACACATTCTTTAGTAGCTATAGCTAAATTTAAACCTTCTGCTGTACCTTGCTATTTTAAAGAAAGTCCATTGTGGAGGGGGGAGTGGAAAGTACAAAGGAGGAAGGTATTTATAAACCACATCACAGAACTTCAGTCATAAAAGCCTAAACAACCAAAAGAAATATTCCAGTCAGTACCAAATACACAAATGCCTTTTAAAGTGAGATCTGCTGCTGTGTAAGCTTACTTGCCTATCTGCAAATCTTGCCACTACAAAGAACTGTTATCTAAATGCATACAAGCAATATTCTTTCTGATTTCTACCAACGTCTCACTACATTACTTTCATTCAAGCTGAAAAATCTGAAGTCGAAATTATATTCTCTTCTGTACGTTAAGAAATGCAAGACCAAAACAAACCTGGTAAAGCAGGAGAGAGTTCGTTATATCCTCCAAATGAAGCGTTCCGGACAAGCTTTCGGCCATCAGCTCTTGGAGAAAACACAGATGAAATCCCAGCACATGAAGAAAACCTACGTCGCACTGGACCCTCTTCCTTCATGAGTTAAGGTGTTTGTGTAAGGATTATGTTCTCTGTGAAAGCTGGTTAGCATTAGCTGGTTGGAACAAGAGTGTTGCAGTAACAGCCTTTTACCTCACATTCTGATGAGTAAGATACAAAAGGAAAAAAAAGAAACAAACGAAGGGCACACATGAAAAATGCAGTGAAGAGACAGAAGCTGCCAAATCAGCAGCAAGCCAAGCAACACTATATCCCTCTCGTCAAACCCATTAGGATGCTTAAAGCAGAATGACTTTGCTTCGTCTCCTCTTTCGCACAAATACACTGCATCGTATTTTTTACATCTGTTTTAGTCCTACTCATCTCTACCTTCTAAGCAAACAAAACCTGTGATTATTTAGGTTTTAAAGATCTATTAAATCAATTCTTTTCCCTGTTAGTCTTTCACGTCCCAAATTTATATTGCACGAAGCACAACTTGTGAGCTATGTGGCTTCCCTATTTGATATTGTGGTACGCTATGGGAATCTGGAAAAGGAGCCCATGTTTTGTGTTACGCAGCCATGTTGAACTTTCCTGTTTAGGCACTTACCTAGCTAGTTTTCATCCACAGATTGCCGTGGCTTCTACACCTTCATTTCTTATTTCTATTTAAAAGGTGAGGTGATAGCTTTTTCTTCTCTAAGATTCTGGCATATTTATATATAAAAACCAGCCTGACTCCTGGAAGAGGTACACCAAATAAGCTCCATAAAAAGAGTTTTTTATTATTAATGGCCCAAATATTCTATGCAATGAATAAAACACTTAAATGAACCAACTTAGATTTTAAACATAAAAAATCCCAGCAAATTGTGCTTCAAGACTAGAAATTAGCTGATCCAAACTGTTCTTGCTGATAGCTACAATAATAAAGTCAAATAAGCTCTCTCTAACCTACTTCATCCACTGCACATCTGACACTGTCCCGCATGACACCCTTGTTTCTAAATTGGAGACACATGGATTTGACAGATGGACCACTCAGTGGATAAGGAGCTGGCTGGATGGTTGCACTCAAAGAGTTTCAGTCAACGGCTCAATGTCCAAGGGGAGAGCAGTGACGAGTGGTGTTCCTCAGGGGTTGGTATTGGGACTGGTGCTGTTTAACATCTTTGTTGGTGACATGGACAGTGGGATTGAGTGCACCCTCAGCAAGTTCGCTGACGACACCAAGCTGTGTGGTGTGGTTGACACGCTGGAGGGCAGGGTTGCCATCCAGAGGTACCTGGACAGGCTTGAGAGGTGGGACTGTGCAAACCTCATGAAGTTCAACAAGGCCAAGTGCAAGGTCCTGCCCATGGGTCAGGGAAATCCCATGCACAGATACAGGCTGGGCGATGAGTGGATTGAAAGCAGCCCTGCAGAGAAGGACTCGGGGGTATTTGTGTATGGAAAACTGACTATGAGCCAGCAATGTGTGCTTGCAGGCCAGAAAGCCAACTGTATCCTGGGCTGCATCAAGAGAAGTGTGGCCAGCAGGTTGAGGGAGGGGATGCTCCACTCTCGTGAGACCCCACCTGGGGTACTGTGCCCAGCTCTGGGGCCTCCAACATAAGAAGGACATAAACCTCCTCAAGAAGGTCCAGAGGAGGCAATGAAGATCATCAGGGGGCTGGAGCACCTCCCTTAAGAGGACAGACTGAGAGAGTTGGGGTTGTTCAGCCTGGAGAAGAGAAGGCTCCAGGGAGACCTTAAAGCAGCCTTCCAGTACTTAAAGGGGGCCTACAGGAAAGATGGGGAGGGACTCTTTACCGGGGAGTGTAGTGATAGGATGAGGGATAATGGTTTTCAAAAGAAAGAACGTAGAATTAGATTAGATATAAGGAAGAAATTATTTCCTGTGAGGGTGGTGAGACACTGAAACAGGTTGCCTGGAGAAGTTGTGGCTGTCCCCTCCCTGGCAGTGTTCAAGGCCAGGTTGGATGGGGCTTTGAGCAACCTGGTCTAGTGGAAGGTGTCCCTGTCCATGGCAGAGGGGTTGGAACTAGATGGTCTTTATCGTTCCTTCCAACCCAAACCATTCTATGATGATTCTATGATTCATTAGATCATCTGCTTCTTTGCCCTGACTACTAACATGCATGGACACCCTCTTCCATATGTTAAATTTCCTTCCCAGCTGGTGCTTCTCTGCCGATCTCATGTTCCCCACCACACTTTATTTCTGACAAAATATGTTTTGAAACCTACTCTGTTTGCTGGAAAGCAGAAAAATAAGACACTAATAACTGGCTTGAAAATTAGAACTTGCATTCTCCCTTACTCTGTACTAGAGGTCTCCTCTTCTTACGAAGTGAAACACATCCCAAAAATTAAATCAATGGTAGTGTGAATTTGATTAATCCTCAGTAATACTGTTTACTCCAGCTCTTATGCAAAGAAGTTTATTTACTATTTGCAGCTCACTAATTTCAGTTCACATTGACTCAAGGATAATGCAGTAGACTGAAGTATTTCATAACCCCTGTGAAAAGTTTTAACTGTGCAGAGTATATGAGCATTAGTACCTCTAGATACATACACTAAGACACATACAGAAAACACCGAAAATAATTTTTCTGATTATGAAACACAGTAGCTTCCAGCATCCTATGAATCACTAGAATTTCTTCATGTCTCTTAACAGACTAATATCCCAATATGTGCCAAGGAAAAAAGATGTAACTGAAAAAACCCAAATATGAGCCATCAATAGAAACCATTACATGCAATATATAACTCACTTCTTTGGCACAAGAAGTGAAAAACTATTTGCTTGAGCACAGGGAGGGGGAGAAACTGGATGAGCATGTCCTGTACTCAGGCCTATCTCCATTTATCCACTACTGTGTCTCATACTTCCCTCAGCTGAAGCAATTCTTGTCCAGATGTCCCTGAAGGAACAGAAAGAGCAGATGAAAAACTTAAGGAGTGGAATGGTGGGGTGATGAGCAGGAAATGCAAGGAGGGAGAACACCACTTGTTTTTTTTGTTTTCTTTGGGTTTTTGGGTTGTTTTTTTTTAAATAAACACAGCTCCACATCACTTCTCCAAATCTATCTTCTTAACTAAAAAAGAGAGCAACTACCTTGATCCGAATCTCCTCAGAAAATGTATCTTCTTTTTTCTAATTAAAATCAAGAGAGAGCTGCAGTAGAAAAACTTCCCTTACACACAGGAGGAACTGTATCCTCTCATTACAGACCTATCTTGCCCAGTTAATAGGTCTGTTATCTCAGCTTTCAGAGTCAGGGCTATGACCCTGCTCGGGAACGCTCTGCTCTGCTGACACTGGTATCAGGACATTTCCATGTCTTGTACCTTAATGGCAGGGTCGCACAGACTGGTGGGAGGGTCTACCACCAGCCACCCACACCGCTTTGCCTGCATCTGCCTCCAGCTGCTGTGCCAGCCAGTTCTGGGGCCACTACTGGGCATGACTCTGACAGCCTACCAGGTTCTTCCACAACACAGTCTTCTCCACCACATTACATTCATGTTATTAAGAAGTGACTAGACATCCAGGGGTTTGAGGAAACAAAGGAATGCTGAAGGTTTTCCCCTTATTTCTCTCTATACCCTCTCAGGTTCCTTGACACTGCTCATGTAGCCAAACTGTAAATGAGAACAGATTAAAAAATCTCTTTCTTCTTCCTGTGACCTTTCCTCCATTTAGAAGTGAAATTGAAATCTAGATAAAATTAAGAATTTCAATAAGGATAATGTTATGTTTCCCCTCTCTGAAGCTATCTCCCAACCAAGGAAGCCATCATTCTGCCTAAGTACCTTCTGCTTTAACTCGACAGCAATATAGGAGTGCCAAAACATGACACTGTCTCACCACTGCAAAGGAGGGGGAAGGGACAAGAAAAAAACCCAACTAAATTTAAGCTTCCTCCTTCTTTTCCACCCCCCCAGTCATCTTCATATTTAACTTAAATCTGCAATGGTAAAACAGTTAATTACATGGTTTGGCTGTAAAAATTCACTAGCTGTCCACTTTTTCAACAGCTTGTGATTTATTATGACTGCTAATACTTGCATACACATGCACATTTGCTTCAACTACTTCAAAGCAGTATATGTTGCTGGAGAGATAGCTAACACACAACTGAAAGCCTGTTAGATCAAAAGGAATCTGTAACGTTCTTCTCCATGGTGTAATTCTAAGATAAAGTTCATTATAACTCTTGAGCATCAGCCTGTGATATTAAAGGTGTTTGTGCTCTCCACACACTCAGCACCCAAAGCTCTTAGAAACCCTTTTAATTTAAAATTTGATTCCTGAAAGGACACAGAGGTACTTTTAAGAAGTTGGAAGTGCTTTTACTTGGATGTTCTGAACATGACAATGGAAAGGTTCATTAACCACCACATATTAGACACACACACACACACAAATAGTCATTTTTCCTCTCCTTCCCTCCCCCAAAATAAATTCAGACAGAATAGGCCAATCTACTGATAAAACCAAAATTAGTATCATTCATTAGGTGACTTTAGAGTAATGTCCCAGGAAGCCTTCTATCTTTTTGAGATCAGTTCCCAGTGCCGTAATAAGTGATATACTTAGAAAATGCACTAACATACACAGCTTGGAAGTTTACATGGTTTTGAAATACTCACAAATAGGACTACAGCCAAGTCCAAGTGTGGAAGTTAGACACAGCTGAAAAGCCTGCATAAACAGGAAAGTATCTGCACTCTAGCTTAAATGCATCAGGTGTGTGCCACAGTGTATCTGTACATGAAAAAATAAGATTCCTCATAACAAAAGTTAAGTACTTCATGAAAGCAGGCATTAGACTATATATGCCACTGAAAGGGAGAAAAAGTCTTCTGGTTTCTGTTTTATATAATACCTGAATCAGTAGAAAGAAGAAAAAAGCATGACTAAAATGTTTAATTCATCTATCTCGAGGAGGAGGGAGGGGGGATAAGAATCCATTCTCAGACAATCTGATGAAGATTTCCTCCTCTAAAGAGATGTTATCTATTGTATACCTTTTCTAAAGAACAGAAGGCATTTCTCATATTAGCCACTCAATCAGGTTTTCTTCAGTAGTAAATGCTAACTGAAAAACAAATCATAATCCCGTGCTTAAGACATTCTTCCATGATAATGCCTAAGACAAAACTTAAATCTCAGTATACAAAACAAAGACAAACAGAAGACATGTGCAATTCCAACAGTGCATGAACACTTTTGACAAAGCCTCATTTTAGTTTTAAAACACTTCTCCAAATGAAAAAATATTTACAGCTGAAAAAAACACAGGCTTATCAAAAAAGACCTTTCTCAACTCTATGGGTATGAAATCCAGGCATGGAAACTGAACTCAAGTATATTCTGAACTATCCAACTGAGAAATTTAGAATATAATAAACCTTTTTATATAGCTTTTAGAAATTTAAAATAATGAACACATTATACAAAGTGATACTGATGCAATAATACAACTAAGTGATATCTAGTGATGCAGATTAAACAAAATATTCCTTTTCCCCTTAGAGGTATACAAGGAAAACCCAAAACCTTCTTAAAATCAAATTCTGTGAAAGCTAAAGGGTGAAGAATTAGGAAGGAAAACTGATGGTGTAGCAGAGAATACAGAAGCTTTTCAGACTTGCCTTTCAAGTCTGACAATAATTTGCACTGACATCTTGACAACACTACATTTTCCAGTAGAATTCTTCCCCCAGTCCAACAAAAGAAAAGGTCATAAATAATTCTCTACATGGAGTATACACACACTCTTTGCGGCATGCAGAAAACAGAAAAAGGAAACTGCTAGACTATCATACCTATAAATGAGTTTTATTCAACATCTGATTTTTGCACATGGACTTTAAGTGAAAGTGTTTTTCTCCTATTTAACAAAAAGGGTATTAAAGATATACTTGCCTTCAGACAGCAATATTTGATTCAGAAAGAACACATCTGAACCATGAGGCCAGACGTTGTGTCAGTAGTTTACAGTGGCAAACTTCTTTCTGTTCTCTGGTATTTCCAAGTCAAGTGCAGTATAGCTGAGGAGTAATTCCAGAGGCACGTCTGAGAGTGGTTATGAATGAACACCAAAGGCTCACAGTGCCTTGCTGGCAACTGTACTTGGCTGCACCTCCTCGCTTGCTAACACTCCTGCTCAGCTCCTCCCCCCCAAAGTGAATAGGCTTGCTCACTGCTCAGGTTTCAAGTTTTCATCTCAGCCCTTATGAAATTCTCAAGGTCACAGTTCAGGTTCAAGTAGGCCAGCTCTGCAGAGACTGTCATGGAGAACAAGAACTTGCTCCAGAAATTTCATAGTAATCAGCCCTGCTGTGCCTTTTAAACCCAGTACCATGCTTTCATAAAGCTGTAACCCACACAGAAACGAGCACATGCAATTTACTCAAGCCACAAATACTGGGTGGAGTAGCATTTCAGAAATGGCAAGTTTTAATAAACACACAATGACTCGCAGAGAGGAATGTGCCAGAGTATGCATTACAGTAAGAAAGCAGGAGGTCAAGATAATAGATTCAGGAGACAAACTACACAGAGCAGAACTCAAAACATTTCACAAGAAATTCAGTCTGGTAACACAAGCTAAAACCAGATTATTTAGGGGTCAAACGCCTTCCTTGATTACTGTGACTAGAACCTCACTCACGTCCCATCTGAGGCAAACATCACTAAAGCTACTCCAAATAAGTCGCACAATTTTGCAGAACTGGCGCTTCACCTCCATAAGGTACACTCCGCCATAAAACTGAAAAGTGACCACCCGTGTCACTGGGATCAGGTCCCTGCAACAGTACAACAGATAACAATCCAGAACTACCTAAAGAACAACCAGTCCACATGGCTCCTATACACTGCTGATTACAAAATACTTCCTCATCATCAAAAGACAAGGTAAGACAAATTAAAACACCTCCCAAAAATAAGCGAGAGACACCAAGACTCTCCAAGTGCAGAATTTCCATGCGGAAGGAGAAAGTAACAGCATTAACGTTTTTCTAAGACATTAGACACACTCTGCAGAGAAGGTGCCTGGCTCCAGAAGTAATATTTACTGCTAATATGGAAGTGTTAAAAAATAAGCCCTCTAGCAGCTACTTCTCTAGTGCTGAGAGAGTGAGACAGTCTTACGAAAAGATGAAGTGAGGTAAAAAAGCATGACATGCTTAGTAGTAAGTTGCTCTGTGTCAAGATAATTATTTAAATAACCATTCTTCAGCTTCTCTATTCAAAGGACAGATATAGCAGAAGGAAACAGACGGCAGGAAGTTATTTCCATGACTGTCTGTCTAGATGTAGAGAGTAAAGTCAAAGGAAATATGAGACAAAAAGATTAGATATAACCCAACTATCCAGGAAATAGCTTGATTTGGAACCAGATAGATTGGCAAGATTTTACCATCTGCAAGCCAAATAGCATTATCAAAAAGAAATTTAACACTCTGAAAGTGCCAGCTGAAAGAAAAGTGGGAGCTGGTATTTATGCAGTGATCAGTATTTAACCAGGGGAGTTACAGCCTCTCCCATGCTCAGTGCATGCATCTGCTATAACCACAGGCACGCAGGATTTCTCTCTCCAGCTCCAACACAGTGCTGCTCCACTACGGCTTTAGTCTCATGCACCCACATGAACCAACAGGTTCTTGTGACCTCCTGGCGGAAACATGGCCAAAGAACCGAAGCCAAGTACCCATCTCAGGAAGATTGCTAATACTTTGACAGGGCTTCAAGTTCACTGGCACCGGACTGTATCTTTCCTTCCACTGGACCACAGTGATGTGTCCTCCCCTGACAGCTGGTAAGAGGAGATGCATGCAACATCTCCAGAGCTTCTTGCACGCTGACCACCAGTGAGCCAGATGAGTCAGGAGCTCCAGACATTTCTCACTGCCTGGTCAAACAAAACATGGTACTGCTGCTGCTGTCAACTGAGCCAAAGACCTGAAACAAATGGTTTTTAAAGGCTGCAAGTTGTACAGGTCTACAACAAACAATCTTTGACTTGTTACCTGCCCCGGGTAGACAGTAATATCCAAGTCTTGTATTTTCTTGGTCATGAGATGGTCATCTCATCCCATCAGTGGGTAATAAGTGTTCTTTAGAACCTACTGCTTGAAAACATCTATTTTTCACTCTCCACCTTCTCACACATGCAAAAATAGTTACATCTATTTTCTCCCCAAATGCAGTGTCCTATGGATTAAAATCCTAGCATGTCCTTTAGAGGTTTACTATGGAGCAAACAGCCTTTAGTACAGTCTTAGCACAGTCAAAAATGCCCTTACCCCCCAAATCAGCTTCATCTTCTTTCTGCTCATTGTGATCATCATCATTACTGGCAGACCTATAATACTGCTTCCACTGTCAATCCACTTCCCTGCACCTAAGCCACTTCGGTTTCTCAGTCAAGTAACACCATACATTTTCATCATGTTGCAAACTAAATTAAAAACTACTACTACTCAACTGGAAAGGAGGGGCAGATCCTGTTTCTTAGCTCAAGCTCCTGGGCACATGCTTCCACTGCTTACCCTTATCTGACAAGCTGACTTTAAAAAGAAAAAAAAGACGGCAAGAAGCTGTTAATTTAGCTCAAAGACATACATTATTGTAAAATACCTCCTCAGTCTTCCTCATCCTAACATGCTTTTCCCAGATACTACCCACATTTTCACCCTATCTGCATCTCATCAATGCTTTGCTAGGAGAAATACTGAGGGCTGATGCAGCTGAGTTCATGAGCCAGAAAGTTTGCCTGCACAAGTCACTGTTACCCACACGAAATACAATAACTAGAGCTCCAAAATCTTAATGAATCATCTGCTGAGTTGCCATCCTTAAAGTATCAAATACAGTGTTGTCAACACAAGCACCACAGCTATTTGTTCCTCTAAATTTGGATGATGCTGTTAGTACCTGCAAATTAGAGTCCTCATTCAAATCCACAAAACCCAAAAAAGTAGCAAAATCCTTCTATAATGAATGTTGTGAATTTTATGATGTTCATGTGGATTTTCACCTACTCACACACTTAAAAGTAAGACCAGAGATTATCTCCCAAGCAAATGAACACATATGTAAATTACTAACAAGTTAAAAAACTAGAAAAGCATATCATATATACTTCGTGACATACACTCAAAAGCAAAGAACAACAGCACAAACTCTCATCAAACAAAGCTATAAACAGACAATATGAATACTGGTAAAAAAGAAAAAGGTCAGACATTTTCAAACATCCTATTACAGAATTTTTAATGTTACTATCTTAACTAGATTTGTCTCTTTACCACAAGTACAGCTTATTATTATTTAAGCATTTATGCTGTTTTCATAAAAAGTTTGAAATATGTTTAAACAGCATATGTATAAGTTAGAAAATACTGAAATCCCTTTCTGAGTAGACTTACGATTTTTTGGCAAATGTTAAGCAATCACTATTTCTATATTAATCCATTTTATCAAATAAATAAAGCGGTATCCCAATCTAAGTCTGAGTTAACAAGATTTACAAGAATCCAATTTACCAGGGATAATTTGTGTAATGACATAAACAGCTTACATCAGCAAGCAGAGATCTGCTATACAGCTTTTGAAAATGCAGTCCTGGACTCTATATTTTCCATTTTTTAACTGTAATAAAATAGTTTTGTCAATGATTCCATTTTGTCACACATAGGTAGGTTAAAAAAGGAAAACCCCAAAAATAAGCTTGATAAAAGTGTAGTAGTTTGCCCATTAATGGTTAATAACATTTTCAACTACAGAATGCACACACAGAAAATTAGCTAAATTAAGGCTGTTCAATCTATGCGTCAACTGCTAGGACTGAAAGATGTTTTATCAGTCCTAACATCTACATGCGCTACACTTACAAAAACATGGGTCTTGATGAGTTGTCAAGGCCACACTACAGAGCCTAAAAACACACTTAACGCAATGTGGAGCTGCTCAAGGCCTCTTTCACATGGAGTTCCTGTATTACGATCCCAAGAAGCTCCATAATCAGAAAGTTTTCCTTTGTGTAGGCGAGTTCAGAGCTCCCATGAAAAGTTCTAGTGCTGGCTTTCTAGAAATGGTGGTACCACGAAGAGTGTGAAAGGTTGTCTAGTTAAGTCAACTTTGTACCTTTATTAAATCCTTTCTTGGATGCAAAAAGCTAGTTTTTAGGTTTGTTTTGATGTCTCTTGAACCTCAACACATCCAAGTGTTACCAGCTTTTGCACTAGATGACACTTAGGTTTTGATATTCTCCAACTTAAAGCTACTGATGTTTGGAGGATCAATAAGTATATTTTATAGAACAAATTGTAATTGCAGCATTATGATCTGGACTAGCTTATTCTGACCATCTAGTCAACTAATGATGGGCAAGGCAGAAATAAATTAAATCCACTACAATTAAAATCACAAGTTCATCTCAGGACCAATGCTATATACAGCTGAGTTACCCTTTCAACACTAAAATTCTGAATCGGCTACATAAACTGGTGAGCATAATAAGCATAATCCCCAGCATCAGTTTCTCTGTCAAACAACCTTGCTGAAGCTTTCTATGGAAGCAAGTCTGACCTCCACCCCTTTAAAGGCCAGTCTGTAGCTGAAAGGATAAGCTAGTCTTCAGCCTTGGAATAAAGGACAGCATATCTTCAAGAATCTTAAAAACATGATGTAAAATAAGAAGGTGCAACTTCTTCCTGCAAACATTATGCAGAACAATGACAGTGTAAACAGACTTTTGTTGAACAATCACTAGACAATGCTGCCAGATCCAGTGGTACTCTACATTTGTAAAACAGATCTGTACTGGACTCCAAAAAGACCACCCTCATCTCTGGCTCAGACTACACACTAAGTTCCATCTCACCAGAGTGAAAGGAGCAAGGAAGAAAGTAGTCATGTTTTAAACTAAGAAACCGAGTACAGGAAAACAAAAGCTTTCTGAAATTCAGAGCTATGGTCACATATTATTAAAACCCAGTATTTATACACAGAAGCACTTAAAATCATGAAATACATACCACTTACAACTTCACAATGACATATTACATGGTTCACCCTTGGTTCCAAATAGGAAGCCAATGGCCCAAACAGATGTTAAATGTTTACCTTCACTCCCTCATATTGAGACTCAAGTTCTCACCTACTTTTAATCATATTCGTAATACTGTAATTAGGATCTTACTTAAAACACAAGCAGAAGACACAAATTAAGCTTGTCCCAGTAGATCTTCCAAGTGACAGGCACCGAGCATGCTGCTCCCTGGACTGCTGCTGGCCAGCCAAAGAATCCAGCACACATGGTAGCGTTTACCCACTAACACTAAAGTGCTGGTTGCACCAAAGACTGCCTCGTCATAGGTTTCATTTCATTCCAACTCATTTAATTTTAACCACAAGCTCTATACAAAACTGACTTTGCCAGACAAGCTCTTTTATTCAGGCAGCTGGAAATGTAAGTTAGGTAATGGTGACCAAATAGCATCTAACAACATCCAACTGTTAGCAGCAAAAGCTAAGCACCCATGTCACAGCTCCCCTTTATATACATTTAATCAGTTCTTTGTAGACTGTATCATACATTTTTGTGTTTTAATTCTTTTATCCTGTGTCTAGCATGCTTTTGAATTGTTTACTTATGTTACCCATCTCCTAAGGATGCATTCATGTGCCAGTGACTAAAAGTATCTTCATTTAGTTCATAGTAAATGCCTTTAAATACTGCATCTAAACATTTCCTATACTTCTGCATATTCTCATCATACAACAGGTATATTGTAAAGACCTTTGTTAACTGGATTTCAGTTACAACAGTTATCCTCAAGTACTCCATCGCCTTAAAGTCTGTTCTATTATATTTTTCAGGCTTGCACAGGATCTCTTTTCCCCTATGTAATAAGCTCACATTTTCACCAGCACTGTAATTTTCCCATAGGAATAACTACCACAGAAGTAGTTGGTTGTTCTAAATGTGGGTCAACCTCCTCCACAAAAATCAAACCTATACCTCCTGAGTGTACAGATAGGCTAGAAGTAGTAATTAAAGGTTGCTGAAGCCTAGCCCACATCATACCTTTTCACTACTGAAATTGACTGCAAGGCAAATTCCTTGTGTCATGAAACTACAGCCTCATTCCCAGTGGCACTCCTGGAAGACTAAGTCAGTGATGACTGATGCTAAAAAAGGCACAGATACATATAACCAACTTAAAATCACTTACATAAGCCCTGAAATAATCAGAGGAAAAAAAAAATCAGGAGAGAAGACTTCATGTCTGCAAGGAGTTTGATGTAGCATAATCAACTCCTAGTTTTTAAGACCGTTTTGATGATTTGCCTATGAGTGAAAGCCCTTAAAAAGCACAACAGTTTGACTTTATGAACTAGTGGGAAGAGCAACATTAAAAGGAAGAATTTACTAGAATATTCAAATGCACTTATATAATTACAACATTTGTCTAGTAAGGGATACAACAGAGTACGTAGAGAGAATAGCCAAAAATTTCTTTCAACGTAATAAAAGTTACAAGTTATATATGTATATTCTACAGAAAATATTTCCAGACTAAGCACAATGCAAGCCAGAGAACATCAAGTGCTGTTCCAGTGAGATAACAGCACCTTTTAAAAAATATACCAGAGCTAGCTGTGTGTAGCTCTGAAAATACTACCATAATAATTCTTAAAATACACAGATTCAACATGGTAATGACTATCTTTGGTTTCAAAGTTGTTTTCTTTTTTACCTGAATGGGAAAACAAGAAAATGATTCAAAGTTGCCTGAGACACTGCCTTTATTACTCTGACAGACTAATATCATTATTTTGACAAACCAAGCTATGGGAGTTAGCGACGTTCATACAAAAAAAATAATTCTCAGGAACACTACTCACGGCAGCAACTAAAGGAAGCATAGGTGATTAGCATGGCTGCCAAGAGTAAACAGAGAGAGAAATTAATAAAAAAAGCCTGAAGTTTTCACTCCACACACCATAACAAACATGTCTAATTATGTCCTAGACAGTAAGGCAACACAAACAGTTTCAAATGCAAATAAGCACAAGGAGAGTAACTATTGCTTGGTTTTGGTTTTTAAACAGACTATCAACAGGTCAGGCCTACTGAGGAGTTTCACTTTGTATCCAATCAGTTCACTGAGGGTTTGTTTTCAATAGGTTTAAGCAAGGCAGAAGGTCTGTTTGAAAGCTGACAAAAAGTAGTGCTGAGACTTTTTTTCCCTTTCCTAAAGAGAAGGATCTTTCAGTAGAAGTAATTTGTAAAAGGTCTTTACCCAAAGGTTCCAGGCTTAGATGGTGTATCATAACACTTCTGTGTAAAGACACAACTTAAATACCTGAGACATTAACATGACCATCAGTTTGAGGATTACACACAGATAATGATTTACCATCACATGGACTGTTCTCCCACAAATCACAGCATGCTTTAAAGAAATAGTGCACCATAAAATGCATTTTTTTTCGCTTTCAGATTAACACATAAGGATACAAAAAATTACATATAATATTTCAACATGTTTTCTTCCTTACCTCTTTATTGTAAAAGGCACTGTTTTTGAACCAACATTTGGAAGAGATAATTAATGTCAGCATTTAAGTTCTTTAAAACCTCTGTAAAAAAAAAAGCTTTATCTTACCATAGCTGTGGGCAGTTCCTGGGCTGAGAGATGGCTGGAGTAACTCTTTGGTTGGAGTAAAATAGGTTTCTTTCCCCTGGCGCTGGCTCATTCTTCCTGGAGTTAAAAGCTGTGATTCATCGCTGTTTGTTACCACTGCTGAAATACAAAATGGATGCTCATTCAATGATGTTATGTGCTTGTGCATAGATTTCTATTAACAACTTCACCGCTATTTATGAAACTGGTATTCAAATGCTGTCTTGCAAAATTTTTCATTCTAGAAGATAAGGATTTCAAGCCAGAAATTCGCTTTGGAGGGGACAGCAGAAAGGAGTCAACAAGACTGGTCTAAGACATGAGGCAGAAGATAAAAACAAAACCTAGGAGGTAGGAAAGGCTGCTACTTAATACAGATACAGCATTGAGCTGTTACTTAATTTCTGAAATCCCACTTTCTTCACCAGTTTTGTGATAGTTCTTGGTTTAACTACCCACAACACAGCCAACCAAGGAAATGGCTTGCCAGATCATGCTGTGCCACCATACCAGAAAGCTAAGATGAACACATGTACGTACATCACAGGAAACAAGTCTCATAAATAAAGACCACGTATAGACTCTATCAAGGGAAAGGTTTAAAGCAGAAGCGTTACTTTCCTTGAACTTTATCAGTCTGAAAAGACTTGTTTGGTGTCTTCTAGCTATTTGCAAGACCACCAGGCCATCCATCCTGTTTATGGTATCTGTACATTTCCTTAAGCTGCACACAACAAAATCGTACCTTTTTTGATATTGGAAGAATGGCTGACTCTGTAACACCTGCCCTGGAGAAGCAGATATACTGACAAAAAGAGATCAGAGAGGGAAACAAAAGATGCTTACTAGAGAAGAGCCTGCCTAAAAGATTGAAACTTATGATGCAGCTCATTTTAAGAGTTCCCAAGCTTTCCTCAGTTTTAAAAGCTCAGCAGAAGATCTAGTCTAAACAAACAAGTTTCATTTTCTGGATGGAATCTGCAAAGTACAGAAGGCCCTCCTCACAGCTTTATTTCTACTATTATTACAGTAATGGAAACATTTTTTCAGCAAAGACTAGCATAAACGCAAGGCAGTACAAAGAATGCAAGGATGCCAGGATACCCACCTGTATGATTTTTCTACATTGATAAAGCTCTGCTCCAGACAAACTATACCCTATGCAGACTGCTGCTTAGGAAAAATACGTGAGAAGATGGACAAGAAAGGTAAAGAGCTCATTTTACCACTTCAGAGTTCACGTCAGAAGGCCAATACTTCAAAGTAGTGACCAAGTTTGCTCTTCCTGTGGTACCACCAAACTAGCTTTTTATTCTTCTGCTGCTACAAGTAAGGGGAAAGGGGAGGATTGGGGGAGTTGCTGAAGTCTTGGGAAAAGACTGTACCACAAATGGTCTGGTATCTCAACTGAAAAAATAAAAGAGGGGCTAGAAAACAGCTGTTTCACAGGCTCACACAAAATGGGTCCCTGTGAGGGGAATGAGCTATATTCACTTGTTTTAAAAATGTTTAAGGTGCACTGAAGTAGCACCAACCTTCAATCAACTAGCTGAAAGCTGCTCTTGCCATTTAGCTCCAGAGGAATGGGATTTCACAGTCCCTCCCGCAGGTGCCCCCAGCCAGCCCCCTGCTGTGGGCAGCACTCCAGCTCCACCAGTGGGCACTCCTCAGGTGGGCACTTCATGGGTGGGTGCCTCGCCTGCCACACTGCCAGCCACATCGCAGACCTGCTCTGCAGCAGAAATTGCT
This sequence comes from Strix aluco, assembly GCF_031877795.1. Classification (NCBI taxonomy): domain Eukaryota; kingdom Metazoa; phylum Chordata; class Aves; order Strigiformes; family Strigidae; genus Strix; species Strix aluco. The sequence continues at coordinate 45,929,004 of NC_133935.1, read as the reverse complement.
CTAACAACCCTGCCTTGAGTGACCTGGGCAGAAGGCTTGTTTCTGAACAGTCAGCATGCAGCACTGCTAGGTTTTTTTGAGCTTTAAGCTTTGAAAATTCTGCAGTTTAAGCTGTTGAGATGCAATCATTTCTCAGATGGTACTGGCCAGTAATTTGGAGTGTAAGCAAGCTCCGCATACAAGTTTCACCAAAGCATGAGCTGAACTCAGTCATGTTAACTCAGTAACCCACAAGGTCACAAGCTTCAAGTTCACTATTAAATTCACGCTCCTTTGTTAGTCTGGAGACTCAATTTGGGTCTTTCAAAGACTGCCAGCAATGTCAGAAAGGCTCCTTTCCTAGAAAACAGTTTATGTATCACCTAACATAGAATATCCTGTAGTAAGCACTTCGCATGCCTGGCGATTCAAGATGAACTTCTTAAATTAAGTGAGCTTTTGAGAAATTCAATCTATAAAGCTGAAGAATGATTAGCAGGTGAGTTTTAAAACCTCCTTTTTATACAAAGCATTATAAAAGTACTAAACAAATGGAAATTAATCAGTTAGGAACATAAACGTCTATTCACACTGTAGCAGCCACTAGGAAGAAGTTGTCCTCCTCCTTCAAAATGCCTCATCCTGACGCGCAGACGTCTGCTTTGGGGTGAGGGGGAAGACAAGGCAAGGCAGAATATACCTGTTGGTTTGAGCAGGGCATAGCAAATAAGATTACTAAGAGGCTTTCATCTTTTTTCTCTAAAATACTGACTAATGACCTGATTTTTAAGGTGACTGTAATCATGACTGTAGAACCAGTAGGACCTTCAGGCAGTTAATGAGCTCTGTAAAGATATGCCTTAAGCATCTTATGGCAGGAGCTCTGGAACCTTAGAAGACAGAGATGGAAAAAACAAGGCTATTAGAATGAAAAGGGAAAAAGTACTTGGAAAGGAGAGAGGAGCGGGAGAAGTTATGCTAGTAACAAACCTGAGTTTTCAAGATGCCATTAAATCAAACACTTACCACTTGAAGCAGATCATTTTAAGAGATTTAAGATTTAAGAGATTTTAAGATTTAATTAGTACATATTAATAGATAACTCAGCAATTTGTAGAGATGCCTTGGCTGCTGTTTATAGCTTCTGATAGATTTATTTTATAAACACTATAAAAATGTACGGTGCGTACTTCATCATCCATTTACTGACAATTTCTGATGGTCCTACAGCTAATTTTGAACTCATTTGAAGCATGGAATGATTTTACCCTGGAATTTCATTACATTCACAGAACAAAATCAACAGTGATACTGAAAGAGAGCAATGGTCATTTACTCTAGTGACCTTACTCACTTGTGAAATAGAAATCAGCATGAATGAATAAGTGACATTCCTAGTCAAACATGTTTTCTTATTTGCCCAAAATACCAAACTGAAACTTACTATTTTGGACTCATGTCCCCATGTACCTGAAAAACCACATGCAGTTTCTGACTAATCTTCAAAGCACTCACACTTCATAGTGAGTTTTGGTGAAGACAATCAAAGTATAATTTTTATTTTTTTTTCCAAATGTTCCTGAGGAATGCCTCACCTACAGAAACAATCAGAGGGCTGGAATACCTCTCCTATGAAGAAAGGTGAGAGAGTTGAGGTTGTTCAGCCTGTAGAAGAGAAGGCTCCGGGGAGACCTTATTGCAGCCCTTCAATACATAAAGGGGGCTTATAAGAAAGATGGAGGAAGACCTTTTACCAAGGTCTGTAGAGACAGAACAATGGTTTTAAACTGAAAGATGGTAGATTTAGATCGGACATAAAGAATTTTTTTACAATGGGAGTGGTGAGGCACTGGAACAGGTTGCCCAGAGAAGGTGAGGATGCCCCCTCCCTGGAAGCATTCAAGGTCAGGTTGGATGGGGCTTTAAGCAACCTGATCTAGTGGAAGGTGTCCCTGCCCACAGCAGAGGGGTTGGACTAGATGATCTTTAAAGGTCACATTCAACCCAAACAATTCTATGATTCTAATTCTTCTCAGGTTTCACATGCCATCTCCGCAACTTGAAAGACAGATTTGGTAGGCATATGCTCAATGTGTCTGACAAGACATACGTTAGCATTGCCAACCATTCCTTTCACTCAAAGGCCTCAATGTGGTGATTTATTTTTAGGCTTTCAACTCAGGCTTCAGAGCACTCATCCAAGAGAAATATGACCTCCGTTCATCCCTTCCTTTACCTGAATGAGTTTAAATCCATACCATCTATCTCCTTGAAGATGAGCAGAGGGTTATTTTAGAGAAGAAACATTAGTTAGTAAATATCAAAGCCTCCTCGCAACTCTTTGGAGAACACATCTCAATACCAATGGACCTGTTAGAGTTAATAATGCATACTTTATTCAATTTCCTTATATTGGCCATCAAATTACTAATATATAGTTTGTCAGGAAGATTCATGCATCAGAAGGAACACAAATTGAGGTCTTTACAGCCAATTTATTTCACCAGATAAAGCAATGGAAAAAAAATATCTGAAGTGCAGATTCCCAGTTGTTCCGTTTCTCTAATGAGCATGTGAAAGTGCCTACAGTCTTGAAAATAGCACAAGGATATCAGATATAGGAAAAGGTTTATTATAACTCAGTTCCGCATTATTTTTTGATGTCTACAATAAACGATACTGGCTAATCTGCACAGATTTCTCACCAAAAAGAAAGAGTTTGTGCCTGCATCTTTCCCTTCCCCACATACACAAACCCTTACTCCCAGCCTAAATTATTTTGCCAATCACACTAACACCCATGAACCAATGGCATTAATAAATCTTTGGCTGCATGCACACACATACACACACACACACAGAAGTTTTCCCTATCACCACATCAGATCCAATCCTTATTTGAGTATTACAGGGTATACACCTGTTCATTTCTGAAGATGTAAATTTATTGAAATTAAGTGAACCATATAGCACTATAACGAGACAAGCTCAAACATAAAACTGTTTCTGAACCATTATTTCCACATCTTTATTACTGATACTATAGTAACATTTGAAGGTTTCCTTTCAAACTGATAAACATATATTTTTCTCTTTCAGATAAGTAATTTAAAAAGATTTATTTTTTTTAGCCATGACTGGGAGAGGTGAAGAATAAACTTTTCCAACTAAAAAAAGGTGACTCATTCACATGAGTAGTATGCCAGATAAAATACTTTTCCAACAGTAAATTTTCATTGTACTTCAGCTTCTCAATTACAATACAGAAGAAAACCTAGTGTTTAGGCCAACAGCCTATATGAAAAGATAGATGCTAACTATTATGAACATATGTGGAAACATACTGTAGGAGGGGAAACACTTACTTGATGGTCCATGAGAGTCTCTGTTATCACCATGATGCTGTGTACACACACAATTGAAGAACGAAGAACAGCAAACAAAGAAATCCAGGCCAGGAAGAAGCAAGTGCGCAAAAGCAGCAGCAGCGGGAAAGAAGAAGGACAATGAAAACTGTGTTAGTACATAACTAAAATACAACATGCACCTTAATACCAAAGGCAAGACCTCAAGAGACTTAGCAGTTCAGAAAAGTTGAAGGAACAAAACTGACAAATATGCTTATGGAGAAGTCATTATTAGAAGCCATCACTGTATATGGTTAGTAAACAGCAACTGCCCAACTCCAATTCAGAGTGGAACATCTTCATCAGCAATTTAGTGCTCATATGACTTGATACACAATATATTTTAAGAAATTTTTAGCTGGAATGTTTTCAGAAGACTAAAGCTCTGAAGAAAGCTGAAATAACACAATATCTGTTTCCAAAACTGCTCCACTTTCAGGCAGGTGTTTTGGAAAGACAAAACCTTTTAAGCCTCAGCAATATGCAAGCACCCACTAATGCCAGATCGAAGCCTAACTGCTTCTGCACACAAACACAAACTTAGAAGCCACAGGCTAAGTTAATCTACAAACACAGATAACATTTTAAATTGCTTAGGATGCAAGACAAGCAGTGCAGTTTTAAATTTAGGAGGACATTTTATATCAAAATATTTCTAAAGAATCATGTTGTATAAAAAAAAATCATCTCTTGTCACACTGAATGCATCAAATATAGGCACTACAGGAGAGTAGTTACATAGTAGTAGTCTGTACTCCTTCCTGACATTTCATCTGGAATCTTTTATAAATCATTGCTACCCAAGGCTACAATCAGAGCTAAGTCCCCACTGTGCTCAGCCGTGTACAGATGTAAGGTAAGTTTCACCTATGTCTTAAAGGATTTACTATGTTTGAAATCCGTGAATAACAGAAAAGGAGCAGAAAACAAGCATACTGATCAGTGTGAACATTTCCTCCTTAAAAATAAAATAAATCCAAACATGCTGTATCTTCTATATCCCAAACAAAAAACTTCTGCTTCTTAAAGGAGAGAAATCCTTGCCCTTCTTTAAAGATGATCCAATCTTGCCTCTCTGTTATCAGGACTAAACAACAGGAAACATAAAAAAGAAAAATAAAAACCTTAGCAAGCAGGAGTCTTGTCTTACACTTCTGATCTTAAAACATGGATTTTTATCCCTCTCAGCTGCCTAGGGGTGTTAAATTGACGCTACAGCGTGCAAATGTAAAATACTGCAATGAGTATATTACAATTGCAGTACCCATCACTGGAAAGATGAGGGAACCCTTCTTTCATAATGTTGCACCTTCTGGAAGAGGACTTGATTAAACAAGAGAAGCTGAAATAAATTCTAAGTGCACTTGGTAAACAACCTTCTATTTCTGTCAGACGCTAAATTTAGGCTGAAGAGTGAAACACTGCTAAGGGAACCCCTGAACTTAGTAGACAGGTTTAGCTACTAGTACATGAAATGGATTCAAGAATTCAACATTTTTCAAGACAAAGTGTTTCTTTTTAATGTACAGGTAACATACTGCAGAGTAGGAAACAATTCATGTTCAGTCTGGAACTGCATTCCCTATGCTGTTTTTAGGATCAAGAGAACAGTGACTGATAAGAGAGTAAGATAAAGGAGTCTGCAGTAACTGTACAAAGATCCAGCAACCGACTGAAGGAGTGGGAACACCATTATTCAGCACTGGTCTGCTTTATTTCACTCGTAAAGTTTGAAAGCAAGAGAAGAGAACTGGGAAAATAAATTGTTAACAGACATATAGGATCAGAATTTTCCGAGACTCCGACAGCATGTTCACTCGCAGTACATACTTACGCGCTGAAGAAAGAGAGTGAAAAAGCAGCGCAGCAGGTCCTGTCTCATTGCCTGCCTCTCAAGCAGCCTTGACCAAGATACAACATGACACCCAGAGCAGGGCAACCAGCCACCCGAGACGATGCAGGGGCTTTTTACGTAAATATTTTAGCATTGCATGGTTAATCCTATGAACTGGTACAAACAGCCCTACGCCAGAGGCTGAAACACAAGCCTGTCTAACTCTGTCCCTGATCATCTCCAATAGACATTCTGTTTACACACCAAACTGTCTCTGTTGCTGGTCAACCCCCTGTCTTCATTAGAACTATTTGGGCCTGTGTATTTACCTAAAACCTGCAGAATATCTATTTCTAAATATTGATGCAAGATGTTAAGATAATGAAATGAGACTATTCTGGCCAAAAAGATCTCTTCAAGTTCCAATAGTCTATTGCACCTGTATCATCTGCAATTCATATCACTGCAGATCAAGGATTCAAACCCCTAAGGGAACAAAAAAATTATAATTTCACTACTTGGGTGTTTTTTCTCTGAAAAGAATGCCCCCTGGGCATTACTGTCCATCATCTCCCATGACTTTTATTGTAAATATACAAAATTAAGAGAAACATGCACTTATTTCCAGAGACACAGCCTGTCCTTATTTTCACATTTATTTAATTGATGGCTTCGATACAGATTACAGAACAAGTCCTTTGATAAGGGAGGTTCTCAACACTACATGATTGATTTAGCTTCTGCTGAGGCACATTTAGTTAAAAATATTACTACCAAAACATACAAAACCTAGCCCTCCTCCCAGTGAAGTTTTAGATTAAGACTAAGGAATAAACCCAGCAATATAAATCTTCACATGAGACAGCACCCATAACTCTGTTTTCATACAAAAGCAGATCTGTGCTTCAGAAAAGTTCTATTTTTAGACATTCACTTCTCAGAAATAAAGCTTATAACAACTGCTACTAAACCTAGAATTTTATCTGCCAACTTGTCCTATAAAAAAACTTGTTCTCTTCCTGTTGAAGATTAGGGTAAAAGCAAAAATTGTCATGCTAGCATGTCTGAATCTCACACTACAGAAGATAAGTTGGTTAAACATACTTACTAGATTTACAATCTAAACTTACAGCTAAATTCTTAATAGAGTTTAAATGCACGTTTTAAAGCCAAGTTAGAGTTTTCACCCTGCTGAAGAAAGACTTCCTGAAAGCAGTCTCTAATACATGTAAATCACTAAGCCTAATCATGTCACATTTAAATTCAGGACCACTACCCCAACCTGCAAAGCTGATCAGTAAAAAGGACCTCTATTCTATGCTTCAAGGGAAAAAACATATGTTTATGTCTACTGATGTATTTAAAGAGCAAGGACTGACTGAAAAAGTTATGTCAAAGGCAACATATTTATGAAATACACGTTTTGGTAAAAATTAGAGCTGACTAGGAAGTTTTATTTAAAAAATCATTTAAAAAAATAATGGTTTGAACCAAACATTCCCATGTAACGTTCTGAGTTCTGGGCAGTGAGGCTTGTTTAAATTAAGGTATTACTTTATGGAAAAATAGGAAAAAGCTCTTCTCAAACAAGAACTCAAACTAAAGCGTTTCATATTTTGCACTGCTTTAACGGTGCCACACTACAAAAATAGTTTGCTGAGCTGTCATAACATTTGTGTTCACATACAGTATATATCAACCTAATTATTAGACAGGAAAAGCATTTCATAAGACTTTTTATCCCTAGACTGATTCTGGAAAGAAAAGCCTACAATATTAAGTTCTGTGATCCCCTCTGCTTTTCTTTTATACACACAAACCAAAAAACACATTAGAAAGCTGACACCTCTTAAATGGGCTTTTTCAGGTACCTCCTAGAAACACCCCAAAGGACTTAAACCATGTAGCAAAATGTCGATCAGTATTCTTCATGCATGTTTGCAAGTCATGTATTTCATGAGTTTTAATCACACAACTGGAACTTAAAAAGAAAAAAATTCCAATTGCAGCTTAAAGTCTGTAATACTGAAAAACCTCAAACATGACCCTTCAAAAAACTTAAAATTCTAGGAAGTGTCAGGATTTGCATACACTTAAGGTCTTCAAAGTTACTGGGTCCAATCTCTCTTAAAATATATGCTTTTTAAAAAAAATTTTTCAGTTTCAATTTTTACTACACTGCACACCAGGATCAAGTATATTACACTACCAGATAAGCTTTCAAAAATGTTGTTAACAGCTGTAATGCAACACTCAAAACTTCACATTGTAACTGCAATTGAGACAGACAACTACCCCACCAGATGGTATTTTGGTAAGAAACGTTTAGCGTAGCCAATCACAGTATATCATCAGTTAAAAAAAAAATATTCTGAGATGACACCTCAGGTGTGCAAGCACATAGGATGAAAGACAGATCTATCTTATGCTTAACCTTCGTCTGAAGCAGACTTGGTAAAACATATAGAGCCTCAATTCAAGATACATTCTTAAAATCATGCTATTGTGAAGGGATGTCACAAAAAGAAAACTAACACGTTTCAAGTTCCTGTAAAGTTTTTTTATATACTGGTTTTTTTTGTTTGTTTGTTTTAAGAAACAAGGAGCACAGCAACTGAATTGACAGATGATACTTATAATATGTTGCTCCTGGGATATAGATGCATTGACCCTGCAACAAATCAAAGAATTTGCTCATTACAGAAAAAAACCAAGGATTTTCTTAATGCACTGTAAAATAGGTTGTCTCCAAATTAATCACTTAAGATGAAAACAGTAACAAAACACTTGATCAAATGAATACCTCCATGTAGTAGTTGAACCATCACAAAGTTTGTCACTAATGAGGTGTTAAACTTGAGCTTCACCTCAGTTACAGAAAAATTTCCTATTTTGTCTTTGGGAAGCAGTGCTTTGTATCAAGAAGCAGCTTTGGAAACTAAAAAACGTTTCCTGCTTCAGCTATTGAAGTACTTCCACATAACACAGCTTGTGGAAAAATTAAATTCTTAAATAATTTCAACATTATGATGATGATGAAGTGCCATAGTACCCACTAGCCTTTCCTGGTTTTAAATTGTGCTTAGAAAGAAAGAGCTGGTATTTTCAGTACTTCAGAAATTTTATAACTGTAAGAGATTATAAACTCTTATACCTGAAATGACTCTGATAACACATAATTATCACTCCTCCTGCCTTTTCTACTTCTCATTCCACCAAGAAATACATTATTTTTTCTTTTGTCCCTAGTCACTAACTAGTAAAGTGCCAATTAGTAAGACTGACAGGAATACCTTTCTCTTTTAGGACTCTGAGACACCAAGGATCAAATCCAAGAATCAAATGGTTTTTGACATACAGCCCTCTTGCCATGAGAATCTAGAAAATGACAGGCAATACTACATGATATTTCAAATGCATTCACCAGAAAAGTATCAATTCAAACCAAACTAGAACAGATTTAAGCCATTTAATCCTCTCCTTGCAAAAACATCTTCACATTCATCTGATTACATAAAGCCACATTGAAGTTACTCACTGAATTTCTATCAAGTTCCCCATCAACTGGAATGCTCTCCATGCTGAAAGTGTGTGTTGCCTGTCTCTGTCAGTTAGAGTTCTTCCATCTTGCTACTCAAGATCCTGGAGAAGGAAAGAAAGATATAATTCACTTCCAATGGCTGAAATCTGTTAAAAAGTTACACTCTCTCTCCTCTATGTTTTAAGAAGGTAAATAGTTTCCTATTGTAAACTGCGTATTACCATTCCTTGCAAAACGTGCACACTGGCCGTAAAAAGTTTTTAGAAATGAAGAGGATAGTTTAAAATAAAGTGGCCAAAACAAAAGCTACTCAGAGGCAAGCATTTACTTTTAACTACGCTTGCATCAAATAGAGAAGAGTTACACTGGAAGAACACAAGGAAAAAAAAAAAAAAAAAAAAACACAACCAAAAAACCCCACAGGTTTTGCCCTGTATTTCCCCTTGTTCCAGAGTCCCCAGCAGCACACCACTCCCACGCTGCAGGCATGTGCACACAAACAGTGTGGATACATAAAAGCTATTCTGGAGCAGTGAGAGTTCAGGGCTTCCCAGCATAACTCCAGAAACAGCTACATTTTGTTTTGTGGAACTGACACAGAAATTAAATCATTCACGCAAACCAGCACCCTCTGTGGCAGAGCAGGTGCTCAGCTGGCAGTCACCACGCACAGCCAGAAAGCAATGCCTCATTCTCAAGACATTTCCTATTTACTTTCTTTGCTAGAGAATGAAAGCTACAGTAAATCTTAGTATTCACACCACATTTGAAGTTACTGGTGAGACAAGAAAACAGCCTGGAATCAAGTAAAACTCAGTGAAAAAAACATGCCTTAACTGTTCATTCATTTAGTGGGTTTCAGGAGGGAAGCAGATCAAAATGGGATGCCTACAGAGATGCCCATCTACAGTCCATTGCTCTGGTTCCTTCTCCAAGGCTTCCATCAGCAAGAGATACAAGTGGACACGACACACTGTAAAACCAGTATCCCACAGGGAGAAGACCCTGCGGTCTCACCCTCCATGAAGCCATGCTCACACTGCCTTTCCCTCCAGCCAGAGCAAGTGTTTGATCAGAGAATTAACCCAAGGACTATTTTCTTTTATTTATTTTCCTCTCTTCCTTTTTGTCTTGGGTGGGGTGAGGGGGCAGGAAGCAGCTAAATTACAAACCAGATTGCTAAACTAACACTTGTGTAAGAGCAGGGGTAGCATGGAGATGGTGACTTTTTTTTTTTTAAGCTACGATGTTAGCATACTGTGCTTAAGGTATACATAAAACTACAGCTTCAGCTCAAGCTTTAGCAGAAACAGATTGAGGACAGAGGGGTGAGGTGGGAGGAAGCATCACAGCCCTCCAGGGAGCCTGCGGAGCACCCTGGGTGCAGGAGGACAGAAGGGCAAGGAGAGGACCAGAAGAGTACACAAAATCTTGTGATTCAAAGCTTGCCTCAGGAAATTCACACTCATGAAAACATCTCAGTATAAAGAACAACCAGTTGTTCAACTGCTTTCAATGTTTTTATTATAATACAAGAACAACATATATTATGTAAAGCACATTAGAACTAAAAATCCCTTAGGAAGGACATACAGAATTACACACGTTACCATATCATATGCCACTAAAACACAAAAGGAAGCGTTAATAAAAAGCTTAACAAAAACACTGTGTGCTGAAGAAACTGCACAGTTTATAGTTCCCTATGACTCAGTTCAAAGGACTGATGAGGATCTTACTCAAGTACCTGACTAATTACCAAGGTGGTATGTAACTGGGAAGCCTATGGCTAGAAACAGTAGACATCTGAAGGGAGATGACAACAAGTGATTAATCTGCGTCAATAAAATGAAAGATGGCATTGCCACAGAAAGAGGTATTTACCCCAGAAGCTCTGTTTCCCAGGGCGGCAGGCACTGCAACAGGCACCTTCCACACACCAGCACAGGGATGCAGCATTGGGTAATGTCTCTTGGAGACTGCTCCTTGTCATCTCTCTCCCCCCACACCTATTTTAGGTTCTATTATTAGCAGGCAATTCAGCAACAGCAGGCTGCATACATATTCAATTTACGGAAACACTAAACTTTCTTAAAAAGGATGAAAAATGAGTGGCATTGCAAACAGATGTACACACTGATGTTTAAAGCAGTTAGCTTTTTTTAGTTCCACAAACTTGTAACCATACTCAGATATCCAAATAAACAGATTCTTTCTGACACAGGAACATTCCCCTTAAAACAGTTTTAAACCCATCTCTATTTTTAACATAGATTTTTTAACTCATTATTTTTATTGTCAACACTCCTGGTGTATTCTGCTCCTCCATTTGTTCAAATAACTGCAGCCACTACATCCTCCTCAACTCAGTCTGAAGAGTAGTATCATTGGACAGGTACCTTAACATCTTCATGGTTGCCCATGGTCCCCAAGAAACTCATAATCCAGCAGGATCCCAAAGCCTGCAGAGAAATTATCTGGGAGAAGGAGGGAAAAAATTCTGTCTGCTCATACTTGAACAGACATGCAGAATAAAGCAGGTGCAGAAGTAGTTAAGGACTATCTTTCCCCACATTGTTTAGCTTATGAGTAGTCAGCCATCTTGGCTTATTTTTCCTGGCAAAATGAAGGCTGGAAGTGAACAATATTGCTTCTGAAATATACCAAAATAAATACCACAGAAAGCAAGGCAAGGCAAAAGGATATTGTCAAAAAGTCAAATAAGTATGAACTTGGGAGAACAGATTTATTATGAAAATTACAGAATGTTTTCAACCATCCAAGCCCCAAGGCTTTGAAACAACTTTCCAATCAATGTAGGGAAGGGGAATTTATTTATTTATTTGCAAATGCAGCCAGGTTATTATGAGAGGTGCTTCCACAAGTGAGCTCTTTTCTACTTTACCTAACCCAACCATTAGATTGGAAGACACAACCTCAAATTTAAATAACCATCTTTTTAGCTTTTGGGGGACTTTTATGACATGCCTTTGCTGCTCTCTTCACATTCACAAGGGTTTGCAGTTCGGTTGGTTTGAGGCTCTAATTGACAGATGTTCCTACTTCACAATCACACTTTTTAAGAGCTTAAATTGTTCAGAAGGTCACACACAAACTGAAATTATTTGAAAAGAATTATATGATGGCATCCCGGCTAATCACCTATGTTTCTTTTACAGACAGTGGATACAAACTGGCACTTAGAAAGGTATTGCTCATTTTAAAGCAGCTGTACCAATAGGATAAATCATGCCACAAAATAAGCTATTTCTCTCCAACTGTAAAGATGATCTAGGGTGATCAGCTCAGAAGCATGTATTTAAAGCAGAAGGGAAATACATCCCACTTATCACATGATCAACAATCTGTCCCATTAACATCTGTATTTCATCTTAATTTGTTTTAATACATTGCTTTAGCCATTGGTAGTTTTAGTAACAATCTTATTTTCAATTAGCTGCACCTTGAGAACAGGAAAATCCTGCTTGGGTCTCCCATAGAAGCAAAGGACAGCACGCATCAATGAAAGGTACTACTCTACATGACCAGCATCTTTTCTAACTATCTATACACATGCATCCTCAAATGTCTTATGTGACTGACTTCTTACCTCTTCCCAACTCCCACCCATTAGAAAACATAAATCTCAAAAGCTATAAAAGTATGCCTCAATACTATAATGTTACATGATTTTCTCTTAGTTAACAGTTACAAAGGCCACAGAGCAAAAGCAGCACAAGTCAGGTGCCTTGGCCATGTCAGAAGCCTATGTGGCAACAAGACTTTGTTCACACCATTAGAGATCAGAGAAGTGGATTTGGTAATGTTCTGTATTGACTTATAAATTTGGTATGTTAACCAGATTATATGAGTGTTTACTCTAGGGGATATGTTAATTTACCTGAATAAAGGGGCTATTAGGAAAGACAAGCCCTTTTTCCCTCCAGCATAACAAAAGCTCCTCATCAAACATGTAACTTGTTCCAGGCATATTAAGAGAGTTTAGCCCCAACTCTATGGCAGTAATACCCTATTGGAGGTATGTTTCTAACATTAAAACCATCATTCAGTTCACAGAAGGACTATTCTTCCCCTTCTCCCACATACTAGCTTCAGTTCAAACACTTGACTAATTGGGAGAATTTGATCAAGATCTTCACCCGAGATGCTTGTTATGCTACCTCCTGTATCCTTACTGCCCCCCACACGAGTTCCTGAATTTCAGCCAAGGTGCAGCCACAAAGTGAAAGTGGTAGAGATGACCCCTGAATCTAATACGTTTTCTGTTTAATCAATGGACCAAGTTACTCGAACACCTGCATACTGTATTATATAGGCAGGTTTTAGCTTTCTCCCTAAGTACTATCACCTACCGTCATTAGATATGGCATTTGCACGGTGATACTGTTTTGTGATCTGTTATAGTACCAGCATACCCTCTTACACTCCTGCATCAAACCTCATAGGCAAGGTACAACCTCCCCTGTGACCTGCTAATGGGCTGCACCAAGCACATGGTGAAATGGCTACTGCGTGCTGATCCAGCCTTTCAAAGGTGAAGCGTTCTCCAGAGCTCTGACCTCCAAACTGATCTGCTAAACTCTGCTGGATGCCTGCCTTCTTTCCTTAAGGCCTAAAATAAGTTAATGCATTTAAATTGCCCAAGGTGGGTATCAGATAAGAGTATATAGCAAATTTCTTCAAGATGACACAGGCATAATACACTGAATTCAAAGATCAATGTGGCAACAAGCATGGGTGAGGCATACTGAGAAAGGAAACCTAGTTGTTTACATTGGTGTTAAGAAGTATAAAAATTCACCTAGAATCTTGCTGAAAAGTAGAGTCACAACAGTACCAGAGAAATGCTATTTACCACAGGGAATCACAGAATAGTCGAGGTAGGAAGGTAACTCTGGAGGTCGTCTTGTCCAAACCCCTTTGCAGGAGGACATCTAGGTGGCTTTTGAGTATCTCCAAGGATGAAGACTCCACAGCATCCCTGGCCAGTGCTCTGTCACCCTCACAGTAAAAAAGGATTTTCAGAGGGAACCTCCTCTTTCAGATTGTGCCCACTGCCTCTTGTTTCATCACTGGGCACCACTGAAAAGAGCCTGGCTCTGTCACCTTTACACCCTCCCTTCAGGTATTTATACACGTTGACGAGATGGTCCCAAGCCTTCTCTTCTCCAGGCTGAACAGCCCCGGCTCTCTCAGCCTTTCCTCATCTAAGAGGTGATCCAGCCCCTTGATCATGTTCATGGCCCTTCACTGGACTCTCCCCAGTATGTCCATGTCTCTCTTGTACTGGAAAGCCAAGAACTGGGCCCAGCACTCAAGGTGTGGCCTCACCAGGGCTGAGCAGAGGGGAACGATCACTACCCTCGACCTGCTGGTAATGCTTTGTGTAATGCATCCAAGGATACCATGCATCTTCTTTGTGGCAAGGGCACATTGCTGGCTCATGTTCAACTTGCTGCCCATCAGGATCACCAGGTGACCCCTAGGTAAGCAGTTCTCAAGTGTTGTTATCAGTGCATTCAGTTCAGTAAGGTCCATAAGGAAGTTAAGGTACTACTCTTGAGAAAGGTATCTAAGTGCTAAAAAAAAAAAAAAAAAAAAGGAACACGTTTCATAAAAATTAAAGGCTAATGGGGATAGGATCAGTTTTAAGAGATTAAAGGAAATGTACATCCTAAATCTAACTGGGGTGATCAAACCAAGAGTCTCAAATAATCTAAATTTCATTCAGCAGTCATACGATAGGGTGAAGGCACTTTCACTTTGCTCCGTGCAGCAGGGGAGCAGAAATAGCACAGAAAGCAGTAAGGGCACAGGTCTTACTTTCAAGGCTCTTTGAATCCAGTGCGCCAGAGGGAATACAGCCCCCCAATTGTAGTGCGAGGCCACAGATCATCTCTCTCAGTTAATAAATCCACACACCAAGTACGCTTCATTAACAAGCTACAGAGCAGGCCAGCTTCTTGCACGTGACATAATGTCACTGCATGCCAAGGACCCCATGTTTGTTCAGACCAGTTCCGAGAAAGCAGGAACTGAGGCTGAGTTCCTGGTAAAAATGGAGTGAGGCCAACAGGGTCAAATGATTCAGCAAAAGATCTGGTAACAAAGAAATAACAAATTTTCCTCAACTCTTGAACTAAGCATCTTACACATGCTAACAAGAACTTGGAATAATTAAGAAGAGGTTTTACTCTGATATTCTAGAAGATAAATTTGAGAGCTCAGTCAATCTCTAAGTTCAACTCCTTCTGCCGTGAAGTCAGGCCAAACAGGAGAGCTTGACAAAACCAATAATAATATAGGGGAGGTCATAGATGACAAACTGCATTGTTGCGTTAACTCTGAATTGCACTGTTTGAATGCTCAAAAGTCTGCCACAAGTATAACCACATCAGACTCAACAACTGCCTCACATATGTCCCCCAGGTATACTATGATCACTTAATGCTATCAGCCACCAAATCTACCCTTATGAAACACTTCCTTCCACCCTGAGTTTCATCACCTGCCTTCTCATTTCCTGAATAAACAGTCCACATGAGAGAGTTGTTTCCTCTGCTTCTGTATTGCTCTTTTCAGAAGGGGGAAAAGAACAAAACAAAACAAACCCAAACCACCCCAAAAACCCAGAAATGTTGAAGTGCTTAAGAACAAGACTTGAAAACATCTCTCATCTAGAAAAAACTTGGAAAGTAGTCCAGATACCTCAGCTATCTTTTGAGAGCGATAGATTGTAATGAATACCAAGAAAAGTAGAGCTAACTTCTGAATACCCACTGCAGCTTTAATAATTACTACCTTCAATAGTAGACAGACAAACCTGCCCTGATAAAAATGAAGGAGTACAGAAGAGGTGCTAAGAGTCACCTCCAGGTACTAAAACCCAACATCCTCTCAAAAAACCTCAAGTCCCAGGTGTTCTGGAGCTTCAAAGCTCCCCAACTGGTCCCAGTCTTCATGACGTAAATTTTGCAAAACTACTCCCATGATTCAAAGGAGTTGCTGGTCTTAATGGTAAAAACGCCCATTCCTTCACCTATGGGTGTCTAGTTACCTGGAGCATTATCCACGTTTCCTCCACAAGCCAGTTTTACCAAGGGCTCCATCTAACTTTTGAGCATAAGAACAAGAACTGTGACTTAAGGGCACATTCACTATTTGCGCCTTTCATTTTTCCTGCACAAGATGACAAGCTAAAAAAGGTTTAAGAAAACAACATGACAAATTTAATAATTGAAAGTCAGAGAATCCTGCCTTTCTTCTAACAGCATTAGAAGTCTTCTTTCACAACTGTAAAGGTACTACTAATAGCCTCACACTTACACATCCCCCCATATATCTAGTCAACTCATGGTCATCTCAAAGTAAAAAATAAATGTTCTGCACTGTGGTGAGAGGCCAGCTGGTACTCCCTGTGATTTCTTATCTCTCATTTTGGCAGCTGTATGAAGCTGCAGTGTGACACACTCTCCTAGACACAGCTGAAAGGATTTAAGAGATTATTAGTCCTCCACACCTGGTCCTTGCCTCCTCCTTCCCCACCACAGCTGCTGCCTTTCTGACTTGCCCACAGGCCTGTCTGTGCAGGTGCTCCCCCTAACCCTCTTCTCTCAGAGGGACCCCCACTACTGCAAATTATTTTAAACAGATATACTCACGCACAGATTATTTAAACTGAGCTAGGCCATGGGACTTTGCACCTGCCTTTCTGCTTGCAGGTCTGGCATAGCAGTGGTAAAGCATGACCAAGGGCCACCTCTTAACCCACCTCCATTCCAACCATAACAGCCTATGCAAGCATGGAGTATGTCTACAGATACGGACTTGGCCAACGCCGACTGGAAACTACTGCAGGAAGTGAAGGGAGTCAAGCCAGGGCAAAAGAAAAAGCAATGTTGTTGTTGTTAAAGGTTTTTCTGAAGTGAAAAAGTGAGATAAGTCAGCAGAGATGTTTCCACAGACAAGATGGATAAGTGGCAGAACAATTCCTTCCGTTTCTGATGCCAAAGTGGAATCAGTTGCCATCCTGAGACACGAGATAGATCTGGATTTCCTCTGAGTGGAACTTTCCAAAACAAAATCCAACCTTGCTTTTCCTAAAAGGAACATTTTACTCTTTTTTTCCCTTGACAGACATTATGGTCAAATACAGAATCAAAGCTTTAAAAAAGAAAAAAGGACACTTACTATTTTAAGCCTATGAAAAACACTTTAAGCATATAGGAACTAATTCATTGTGCTGAAAAAGCCTCAATAAGGGGATGCTGAAAGTCTACCCGAATACTTCAAATTATGCAGAATACTACCTTCAGTGATGAAACCCTCTAAACATCTTGGTTATAATGTGATCATAGATACTAAAATATTTTAAGTCTCATTTGGAGGTCAAGAATACAAAAAGTTTCAGAGAACTACTCTGAGATTATATTTAAATGACTGCAAGTAATACTGTTGCAGCTCAATGAATTACCAACTGCCAGATGAGCTATATGTGACTAGATGAGTGCTCTTTACCTATTGCAAATAAAGTAAAAAATTACCTTCAACTAGTGTAACGTTTCTGCATCTCAGAAGCTGCAGTGACTCTGCTTGGACAGACAGGCACCATCATGTAGACAGTTCACTGCCACATCAAAAGCTACCGCAGCTGATTTCCTACAATGCCTCTCTCTGAGCTGACTTAAGCAATCACAAGCAAGATTCCAGCTTGTCACAATCAGAATATGTACCTGATCAGACAATCATTGTAAAACATTTTGTTTACTAAAAGTTTACAAACAATTTGCAGTTTTAATATGAACACCAAGCAACTCTCAGGCATTAGAGCATGTATTACTTATGTTACAATACCATTTATGTTTATGCTGGGGGATGGACTAGAACATTTTCCCAAGACTGTGTCCAAAAGACTACACAATCCTCTGCTTGAGGAAAGCCACCCCCTTTTCTCACCTACCATCTCTCCCTCATCTTTGCAGGAGTTAACAGACATCTGGAGGAATAGGATGACTGTCCTCCTCAAAAGTGATCAAATCTTTCTCAGTACATTCCTTGACAACACAGATCCAAAGCCACACTAAAGCAAACTCAAATTAATACCACATTCATGGCTATACATACCTTCTGAATCACCCAGCTATAAAAGTCAAAGCTCAGAATACGAAGGACAGACCATACTCAAAAAAGAAACTCCAAAAAATCTCCAAACCCACACACTTCAAAAGAGCAGAAATGTCTAAGGAGGTGACTACGAGTGACCTACAGTATCAGAATTTTTGGTATCACATGAGGTCTCACCATAGCCTTCCCAGAAATTACAGTAACCAAAGCAGATACCAATCTTTATTTTTCTTACTCTCTTAACTCAACCAGTAACTGTCAGTGTTTGACTGTACGCTCATGAGTACAAATTATCCTTTCATTCTATATCTGTATGCTACCAACTTCAATTTGATCCAAATGTGACTAGGGTTCTCCAGTTCAAAGCAATATAAACAGTTACTGTTGAATAGAGAGCTGAAGGGGAGGAGAATCATCTTAATGCACATCTACAGCAAAAAGAAGAAAACCAAATTCATAAAATGAATAATATACCTCCAAAATTGAGTCAGTACAAAGGACCAATTTTCCAAGTGGCAATTCTACTATGTTTTTAATCTCTCCTTTGCATGGTCCATATTGCTGCTTCTCAGAACAGAAAAGGACAGCTAACTCATTTTTAAGAGGTGAAATACACCTCAAGAGCTCTTTTAAATTTTCATACCAGTTGAAAGGACACCTGAAGTTTCATAAAGGGGAGAGGGGCAGCTGGTTCTGTGCACTAAAAAACCCCCCAATCTTAGGTGACTCACTAAGACCTGCCCAAGAATACAGTGATTCAGATTCTGAGTGTGATGTCATTTAACTGCATTCATTTAGGAAGAACACTGGACTACCAGCTTCCAAAGGTCTAACAGTGGTAACAGTTTTTTTGTCAGTAAGCACTGTTGAGAAACAGCATTAATGTGAAGTGAATAAAATAGACTATCTTTTCTCATCCAGAGCTCCCAAAGACCTATCCGTACAAACCACGTTTCTATACCCCAATGGCTTAGTTTCACCAAAGAACTGTGATTACCTCTCTGGTTCCTGCTAATAAGAACCATGAACACACTTCACAGGGACTCAGCTAAAAGAGTAACTATAATCCTAATTTCTGCTCTAACCTGAGATACATAAAATAGAAAAACCAATGCAAATTCTAAGATTAAAAGTGTGAAAGACGACTTAACACAAACAAACAAGTCTCAGTCAAGCTGTGCTTACCTGCAATACAGTTATATTGTGTTTGAGAGGTTTTTATAAAATGGACTTTCTGCAGGATTAAACATGGTGGGTATTTCAAACAGGAACCTAATGTTTATTCTCATGTACAACTTAGTTTTCTTATCTTGGCTGCAGTGTCTCTTCTTGATATTAAAATAGAGTTGATGACATAAGATATGGCCTTCGTTTGGATTTCTTTTGGCTAGTGCTAGAAGGTAGCTTCCACAATTTCAAGATACAGGATATCTGTATGAGAATTTAAGAACAAAAGGTCAGAGAAGTCTACCGCAATAGGAAAAACCCTAGAAATTCTAACTTAAAGTAGCAGCAGGTTCAAACAGGCAGCAATAGTATCTGGCTTACACATCATGGTTTATTAAAAAGATTTAGAAAGTCTAATTTAGATTTCCATTGTTTATGCCAAGTTTAGTTTTTTTCACTTTATTGCTTGCCTAATTAAAATGAGCTGATGAACCTAACTTCTGGTTTTTTAGGTGTCACTGCTATTCTATATGTTTGCAATCTTTCACAGTTTTTTTTTGAGGTGTTGTTTTTTTGTTTGGGATTTTTGGGGGGTACAGGGGGGGAAGTGGGGTTTTTTGTGGGTGTTGTTCTGTGGGGATTAAGCCACAAACAAACATTTCAAATAGCCTTCATACAGGCTTAAAACGAGGACTAGTGCTTTTAGCACCAAATATCCAAGCTTGTCTTTCTGAAGCTACTGAGTAACTGCTGATCAACTTTAATTTGGAACTGCTGCAAGAATCTCACATAGCTTTTAGTTTAACAGGATGATGAACTAATAGCATTTAAACAACATAACCTGATCCACAGGAACTGTAAAATATTGTCGCATTGCAGACTTGGGAAGTGACCTAGCACTAGACCTCTTGTTTCCCCACCCATTTCTATTCAAAAGATTACATGCTCCCCCATGACATTTCTTTGGGTGATAAGAAGCACCTAGCCTGCCACAACACACAGCTATGGAAAAGATACAAGCATAATCAATGCAAATACAATTGCAATTCATAGCCCTCAGAAATCAGCTCAATACTGCTGCCTAATCTAAGTTAGGCAACAATAAACAAGCAACTTATATAAAAATAATTTTTGCCATAGCTGAAAATAGAAGCCAAGCCTTTCACAGCTCAAAGCCAAGTGCCCTCAAGCACAGGAGTTAAACATATTTGTTCCCAAAGCTATCCCATTTCTGAAGAGCAGAATGTTTTTTACTCCTGGTACTGGGAGGAGACACCAAGATTCTCCATAGCAAGAACCACATATTATCAGGGTACATTTAACATTCTGCTTCAGGGACCAGTATAGAAGATAGTAAATTTATTCAAGCAGAAAAGAATGTGTCACAGTTGGGATAACAGAGTTCTGTTCCTTGACAGCAAGAGAGCAGTTGTAAGGTCATGTCATACAGCACAGTCAGGAAAACAAAGTCTGACACTTCCTTGCAAGTTCTCTGACATACTTCAGAGAAGAAAACAAAGAGAGAAAAAAACCTAGCATCCTGAACACAGAATTATTCCATTCAGGGCCAAACAAACATTGAATGGACAAGGCACCTCCTCCTGCCCTTTCACCCAGTCTACTCAAGTACTGGGAATTCTCTTTCCCATAAAATGGGCTAAAGGGGCCATCAGATAGCTTGAGCATGTGATTTAAAGTGAATGCTACCCTCTCAGTTGTGCAATCCCATAGGACTGTGTGATACGAAGTTTAGAACCCTCCTTCCTCACCATCTTCTATCCATCCCCTCAATACTCAGCTAGTTAAGGGAAGTCAGAACAGCATGGTGCAGGTTGCAAGAGGCATCACAGTTTGGGAGTCCATGGACGGTAAGAACACAGACACAAACACCCAGAAGAAAGGATGCAACACTCAGGAGTCCAGCAAATTCAGTTGATGTTTTTACAATAAATATGAGAAAGAATACTTCCAAGAGAGAATGTATTTATTTTTTAGAAGAGAAAAACTACATCCTCCCCTTCACAGCATTACCTCATTCCAATATTGTCACCAAAACTGACAAGAGTTATCAGTTTAATAGCATTTCATAGTTTACTTTCACATTTAAAATCACACGCAATACCAAGATAACACTAGCTTAACCACCAAGATAACATTAGCATAAAGCAATTCAATACCCTCTATCTCTGACACAACAGTTAACTACACCTCTAAGTATCATGTTACACATTTTATTCCCTTGAAGGCAGCTCACCCATGTACTCCAAAGTCTAGCATTTAGGAAAAGAATGAAACACTAATTTCCATGCTTCACAATGTAAATGGAGCTAGGCAGCAAAAGCTCAGGTCTCAGAGCTATAACTGAACAGAAATGTATGTCCCAACTTACTCCTAGCCAACCGTCCCATCTCTGACACTCATTTTCACACACGGCACTGAGATGTCAGGAGAAAAACTGAATGTACCTGTTCAGATTTCCTGCAGAAGTAGCTGTAAGAATAACTGTCACTATGCGTTTCCAACCATGTGCTATGCTAAAAGGGGTGACTGCTGAAATCTTGTGTCCTGCATTTTCAATGCATTATTAACTGAGTGCCCAGACTGAATATCCAAAACCAGTGGTCACAGCTACAAACCAGTGAACTTCAGGAAGTACACTGTACTTACAACTAGAAACTTTAACGATTAAAAACTCTGATTTCTCCATGAAGTCTCATAATGAACATGTAGGAGAATACATGTTAGTTGGTTTGGGTTTTTGACCCAAAATTGTCAAGCAAAAACACATGTAATACTGATTTCAATGAAAGCAACAAGTGCGCAGAGCCCCTTAACCTCAAAAACACCTTGCCATGTATAATTTTTCCTGTAAGAAAGGATTTCATTTCTTTGTTTTGCAGCCCTCAACAGAATTTGGAGAGGGATGACCTGTCCTCTCCTCCTAATGATCACAACTTGAGGAAGAAACACAAGAAGGCAGTAGTAGTTCTTAATGCAATGGCACATTTTACACTCCTCTGATAGCTTTTAGGAAGTCTTCAACATTCATAACTTGAGTTTTTTTATATCCAGATTGTCTACAACATGCATGAAATATGAAATTAAGACCCAATAACTCCATGAGGGCTAGTAACTTCATAAAATTTAAGTGAATAGTCCCTTGCATATTTCAATGCCATTTATAAGCACAAAACTGTAAAATAACCTAGAAGCTTATCCATCAAAACCACCTAACCAAGATAAGCACAGAAGCATTCCAGTTACATCATGAAGTAATAAGCCAATTCACCCCCCAGAGAAAAGCACTGTGCCAACACTTCATATACAATGAGAATCGACGGTCTCCAAATGTTGATAAGTATAATTAACCTTCACAACCCTGTCTTTGGCCTTGAACATTAAAGCTGAATTCAGCTTGAAAACCAATTAAAATGCTAAGCAGTCTATCCACTTTGGGACTGGAGAATGGCATACTGCATTCAATTAAAAAAAGCAGCAAAGCACAATTGTCTCAGACACCTTCAAGGATCTGTTAGTTAGTAAAAATCATAATTCATAAATAAATTGCACTTTAAAGAGAACCGAAGAACTCTTCAATTCTCCACCAAGACTGAAACATTTAAGGTTGATGAAGGGGACTCTTTGATTCTTGCAAAATTGAAGTTTTAACAGAAAAAATAGGCATAGAAACAAAGGATAAAGATGAGCTAGGTGGGCTACGAAGTTTGATTTTACTTTCTCATTCTTATCTATAACAATAGATATTAATCCTACTGATATGGGCCAGAATTCATTCTCAGCTCGCACAGCACAGTTCACGTTCACAGAGCTTAACTTCATTCTCCCCCAGCAAGGTATCCATATTCATTCTGCCTTTTGGATTGAATATTGACAAGGAAAGTTACTTCAGATTTATGTTGCCAAACCTGCTTTTTCTATGGTTGCCATTTCTAAATTAGCAGGACGACTAGACAGGCAGATGGACCTGGAATTCTCATTTTTCTCTCTAACTGCTTCTTTCCTAGATGTGAAAAGCATGGAAAATCCTGGGCTACAATACTTAATTGCAAGGTAAGGCTTCAGAGAGACCTCACAGCCAAGTAAAAGCCTACATATTGAAAGTTTCATTAAAAAAATATAAAAGAACATTTAAGAGTGGTAGAGTGTCCTTGGAGATCACCTCTGTAAATCCAACTGTCTTTAAAATAATAAGAAACACCATAAAACTTCAAGCAATTGCCCATTTTCAAGTGGCAGCATTCTAGTTTAGACACACGAAGTGCTCTAAACTGATCAAAAGTGGTTCTGAACTTTTAAAACATTTTGTTGAATATTAAATTTTTTTCATTGTTGAGACAAAAACATTTTTAGCAACTTTCCAATTTCTTCTCACAAAAGAAAACATGTTGACCTGCCATGAAATTCAGATGCATGTGGATCTCTAGCTGATGGATCAGGTTTTTTTTTCAACCCCTTGGTTTTGTTGCAATCACTATGTTATTCTACTACCACACCCCTGAATAATGAAGGGCATAGAAGATTATAGTCACACGCCTAAATAATGAAAGGAACGAAAGATTACAGTAGACCAATACCCAGCCACTTACAAAAGCCTTTCAGAATATCCAGACTCTGAACTAGAGCTATTTTGCATGACAAATACTGTCACAGGTGCAGACCAAAAGTACTCTGCAGCTTTGCTTAAAAGTAAATTACTATCGTTCCTGGTTTCCACACTTTACCACCTGAGCTTGAAATGCACATTATACTATAAGATTTTAAGCCAGGTATGAAACGCTGCTCTCTTAATAACATCACAATTCTTCCATGCTCTTCTGTGTATGAGGCTGTCACATCATGACAACAGAAGAAAAATCTGCATCTCTATAGTGTCTTGTTGCATCTACTCCTTCACATTAATCATCATATTAGCGTTCAGTGTCAGAGCAAATAAATTCATGGGGTTTTTTTCTAGTTGAAACACTAGGTAGAAGCATAACTTTTTCAACCAAAGGAAAAATAGGTGAAGTGATTTCTGACTCTCTAGCAAATCTGAGATTATTATCACCATTTTATTGTTATTACTCAGTTTTAACATCAGAATTTTGTTTCCAGTGATCTATGTGCTATATCTTAGTATAACTTCATTCACTACTGGAGTTCAGAGTGGCATTAATTTTTTTTTCCATTTTTTTCATTTCTTTTCACATATACACAATATATCTGCTCAGCTAGCATCTGTCCAGGTATTTACACAAGCTTGAATTAACTACTCATTTTGAAAGCAGCCCCTTTATAAGGTGGCTAAAAGTGAGAATCATCTTCACATCAAGTTAAACATATTTCAAGCATTTAACTCCTTGACTGCTATTGTACATAGCTGTGCTGTAGATGGCAGTATTCTACACAGCTCAGCTCTCTACCTTAACCTGGGGCTAAGTAGTACAATATACAGAAGATACTGTAAGGTTGCTGCAAGAATCTTCAGCTTAAGCATTTGCAAAACATATTGTACGTAGTAATAAATTATGCAAGATGTATTAATTTGAAAACCAAAATCTTGGTCCCTTCTCAGCCAACTAGCTAAATATATGTACCATAATGCCAGCTAAACATAAAAAGTTTTAAGTTACTGCAGGTGAGATAATATCCTTAAAACCCACAACAAACTCTTCCTGTGTATGGGATTTGAGCACACTCAGACATTTTACTTCAGCTGATCAAAATCAAAGTAAGTTTTATGTAATAGCCTCAAATTCCTGACTAGAAAGTACTGTTCTGGTGTAGGATACTCTGGGCTTTCAATCTGCCTGGAACCAGGGCACAGACTTTCCAGAAAATACTGGCCTGCAAAGCAAACACCTGAGTTTCACGCTAATCTCTCCAACTCCTTCCTTTAAGATGGCCCTAGTCCATCAGCAACAAGCTCTCTGTGCAGAACCTCCCAGAAGGAGTCATTTTTGTCTAAAAGGCGACTTTGCCCACTTCACGACACACTGTTTTGCTGCTTAAGGATGCCTATTAAACTTGGACACCACAGTGAAAAGAGTAGGCATATTTTATTGGGGATAACTGAATAATGTAACAGAGTAATACAGAAAACATGCAGTAAGAAAAGACAGAATAGTGCACTCAAGGCAAACAAATAGGACTTAAAGCAAACAAATAGGAAAATACAGGGTAATGCATCACATCATTACTACCTGAGAGAGAGCATAGTGATTAAGAAAGATACATCACCACTTGCATATGTTACCATCATCCAGATCTGCAGTCGCTGGGCAGCCCCGGTTACAGCGAGGATTTGGAGAGCCTGTCCCGGCAAGTGGGAAATCCTACGCAGTGCGTCCACCCGTAGGTGAGGCATCCGAAGTCGCTGTGAGCGGGTCCAGCCTTATATACCCAAAAATCAGCAAGCCAGAATAGCTGGCACCTTTGTTTTGAGCGGAAACATCTGGTTTCACTCTCACATTAGATTCCCCCCCAGAGCCTGGCCAGGGCTCAAGGGAGAAGCTAAGGGAGTTTCCTGCTTATCTAATTTATTTATGAGCAAGGTCACACATCTGGTCACAAGGCCGGACAACTGGCTCCATAGCCTTGTTAACTTACTCACACACAAAGAAGGATAAAGATATATTCAGGATAGACATGTTTTATGATGTTTAAGCCTCATCTTTCATTAACAAGCATACATATTTTGCTAATGACTACGTATTAAGTTAGCAGCTTTGGCTCAGGGCCTGTTGTTCAGGCTTCAATACTTCAGCACTTTAGCACTTTTTACATCAGCGTAGGTGGTTTGTTATAACCTAGTACAATACCTACTAGCACAATGGTTATCAGTTATAAAATATACAGGATTCATCTACAGGTCAACTCTGGCTTCGGCCTGCTGTCCAAGCCTTAGCACTTCACATGCATGGCATGAGCTTCACAAAAATGAACCACTGCTCATTCTTGGAAAACTTTAAGTCACATGCATTCAGATCGATACAGCCTTGACCTATAATTCCCCTTCTTCCTAAAATTTTAACTGGAGTTCTTTGAGAAGAGGAAAAGATGCTATATTCCATTGCTATAACTCTTACAGATTCTGCTGCACAGATTGAATTAAGAGCACAACTCTGAAAATCCCATGCTGCCATCATGGTGGGTTCATATTTATTTCATAAAGAGTAGAAAAATGGCTCAATCACTAACAGATCAAAAGTTTTAGGAACCACCTCAACAGCAATGTCAGTGCTCCCCCAGCTAAAATCTCTCTCCTAGCTGTCAGCCTCATTAGGCATCTCAAGTGAAGTACACAAACGGTAGCTCAAACAGGTTCTCCCAGGACACCAAGCATGACAGCTTCTCATCATAAGGCTCACAAATCAGAATTCATAAAAGACCAGCACTTCCACTTCCTATGAGAAAGGACAGCCTGCTTCTCTTATGATCAAAATTACTGTCATCGCTACTCAGCAAAACATTTTCTGGGAACTACAAGAGGCATGAGAAACGATGATGAAGGAGGAACAGAAGCCAAGACACAATAACATGGCATCTTTGTTAAGTCTGCGAATGTAACAGAGTCCAAGACTGCAGCAGATATCACTGCATTCCACCAGAGTATCAGCAGTAGGGCTCCTACAAGTAAAGTCCTAGCAAATAAATTTACGCTGATAACCTCCCCGGATACAGTACTGGGTGGAGTAGAGTGTTACTATTTTTCCTTGTACAGTAATTTGTTTGGGGAGGGAGCTGACAAACACTTACTGACATAAACACCTCCACTGCAGCTTCTCCCACACTGTTACAATAGCATGATCTTCACAAGTTAAGCAGCAAATATTGCCATGCACAGCATTCAGGCAGAGACATTTAAAATTTCACAACAGCAAAATATGCGTGTATGTTGGCAAGCTCGAATCAGTGAACACATGTATTTTTCTCCAGAGAAAGTAAAGCAGAAGAACACTACTAGGTTTCTGAGTTGCTAAGACAGGTAGGATAGCAGCCAAGAAGAAAAACAAATATGCTATCATATGCTTAAATGAAAGAAGAAAGAGAGAGGTACATGGGGTTAAAGATAAAACTATTATGAACATGGCAGAAGACTGTAAGGCAAGGTAATTGTGTGTGATGCTAAACAACATGGTTATCCAAGCAGAAACCTGAGAATAAAGCTGGGATGAAAAAAAGGCATTTAGAGGTGTCAGACAAGTATAACCAAAACAGTTAATGACACAGAGGAATTGTCTAAAAGATGGCCTCAACAGGACAAAAGTAGAAATAAAAAAAAAAAAAAAATCAATTTTTTTAAAACATAGAATAAATTTCAAGCAAATGATCCTATATATCCATATAATATATGGAGAATAAGCCCACCAGAGCTAAAGCAGGCTTTCATTCCCTATGGATGAGCAACAGCAACATTGTGTCACAAGAAGAGAGCAGATGCTGAGTGAAGGTGGAAAATTCTATCTACTACACCCTTAAGTCATAATAGAGAAGTCCCATCACCTCTTCTCTTCTCCTCCAAGACTCAACTCTTGGGACACTTGACACTGAAGAAGGGGGTGAGGATTCAATGAGGGCTTTCAGATTGCAAGTTAAAACCCCAATCACGGACACACACCTTCCTTCACTCAGGTCTTTTTCCAAGTTTTCACCAACATGAAACTTGTTTAGCAATTACTTTTCACTACTTTAGAATTTCCGCTCTCTGAACCCACGGTGTAGGCTGCGGAAGGTCAGCTATAGAAAGTTGCAAGCCATGAAAATACCAGCTGCTCCCTAACCAAAAAAACCACACAACCAAAAAACTGTGTCCCTTCCCTCCATCCAAGAATTCACAGATAGAGGCTCAAATTTAATCATCTTCTCTATCAAGGCACTAAACTATATTCAGAAAATCATTCTACAAGTCAAGAGCTTGCTTCTACACCACTTTCCCCAACACCTTAAAGCCGTATGAATCACAACAGATGCTACTCATCTTGCAAGAAAGACAACTCAAGCTTCTTAAATCTGCATTTTTAAGATAGAAATATCTGCTAAGCAAGCCGTTTACATTTTAATCACTTATGAGAAACAAACAGTAAAAAAAACCTGATGAAATTAAATTGATTGTTAACACTGGAAATGTAAGCATTCTTTTTAAACCCACAAAAAGGTCTACAAAAATGTGTACAATGAATAACAGTCCAGACTTACATGCAGTATCTCAGACACGTTTCAGCTAGCACTTCTGGACACTATACATTGAGAGTAACGTCAGGTCTCTGTCACTCTAGTTTCCCTTTCCTCTACCATGCCTCCCAGTACAAATGCTTTTGTATATACCATCTTCACAAAAGGTCAACTGCCAGACAATATTCTGTATTCAGATTCTTTTTAAAAAATAAAAACTCATTGTACTTAGTCTATAGTTCTCACGAACAATACACAGTCAAGTTACCCTTTACACTGTTTACTTAAGATGCACACAAGTCTTAGCCTCCTGAGGTTTATAAACAAAAACCCAAGAGTGCTGAAAGAGTTGGCAGATGTGCTCGCCAAGCTCCTTTCCATGATTTACCTGAAGTCATGGCTAACTGGGGAGGTCCTATTGGACTGGAGGGTGGCAAATGTAACACCCATCTACAAGAGAGGCAGAAAGGAGGATCCAGGAAACTACAGACCTGTCAGTCTGACCTCAGTACCAGGGAAGGTCATGGAGCAGGTCATCTTGAATGCCATTAAAGGTCATATAATGGACAACCAGGGGATCAGGCCTAGTCAGCATGGGTTTATGAAAGGCAGGTCCTGCCTGACAAACCCAATCTCCTTCTATGACAAGATGACCCGACAACTGGATGAGGGAAAAGCTGTGGATATTGTCTACCTGGATTTTCGAAAAGCATTCGACACAGTTCCCCATAGAATTCTCATAGAAAAACTGGCTGCTCATGGCCTGGATGAGCGAATGGTCTGCTGGATCAAGCACTGGCTGGACGGTCCCAGAGAGTGGTGGTCAATGGGGTTAAATCCAGCTGGTGGCCGGTCACAAGTGTGTTCCTCAGGGCTGGGTGTTGGGACCATTTCTGTTCAACATCGTTACTGATGATCTTGATAAGGACATAGAGTGTATCGTCAGTAAGTTCACAGATGACACCAACTCAAGCGGGAATGTTGATTGCACGAGGATAGGAAGGTTCTACAGAGAGACTTGGATAGATTGGATTGATGGGCCAACGTCAACGGGATGAGCTTCAACAAGGCCAAGTGCCAGGTCCTGCACTTGGGCCACAACAACCCCCTGCATGGCTACAGGTTTGGGGAGGTGTGGCTGGAGAGCTGTCTGGAAGAGAAGGATCTGGGGGTTCTAATTGACAAGCAGCTGAACATGAGCCAGCAGTGTGCCCAGGTGGCCAAGAAAGCCAACGGCATCCTGGCTTGTGTTAGAAATAGTGTGACCAGCAGAAGTAGGGAGGTGATAGTTCCCCTGTACTCTGCACTGGTGAGGCCACACCTGGAGTATTGTGGCCAGTTTTGGGCACCTCAATACAAGAGAGATATCGAGGTGCTGGAGCGAGTGCAGAGGAGGGCAACGAAGCTGGTGAAGGGCCTAGAGAACAGATCCTATGAGGAGTGATTGAAAGAGCTGGGACTGTTCAGTTTGAGGAGGAGGAGGCTGAGGGGAGACCTCATCACTCTCTACACCTACCTGAAAGGACATTGTAGAGAGGTTGGTGCTGGTCTCTTCTCACAGGTGATTAGTGACAGAACAAGGGGGAATGGCTTTAAACTCCAACAGGGGAGGTTCAGACTGGACATTAGGAAAAAAATTTTCACAGAAAGAGTGGTCAGACAGTGGAATAGGCTGCCCAGGGAGGTGGTGGAGTCACCATCCCTGGATGTGTTTAAGGGTCGTTTAGATGAGATGTTGGGGGATATGGTGTAGGGGAGAACTTTGTAGAGTAGGGCTGATGGTTGGACTCGATGATCCCAAGGGTCTTTTCCAACCTGAATGATTCTGTGATTCTGTGAAAAACTAAAAGATCCAGAGATTTGAGAGGCTTGAGCCTCTCATTGCTACTGAGCAACACCGAGTCACCACTGTGTTACAGAAGAGTTCTCTTTCTGAAAGCAGACTAAGCCATGCAGTAGTGTAATTTCTCTGCTGGATCTTCAGCAACCTGAACATAAGATAGTGTTATCAGTTCTGCTGAAGAACAACAGATGTATTGGACAGAAAGAAAAGATTTTTAACTGTTCACATCATGAGAACTGTCGTGCTGGTAAGAATTTCAGAGGCATAAAGAATTCTTGTACCTGTAATGAGGAAGAAGGATTAAACAATTTTTTATACAGAATAATTAAGGAACAGAGTTCAGAAATAAATCCATGTAAGGGAAGAAAGAACCACTACAATGCAGGAAGGTAAGTAGAGCAACATCTGCAACATATTTTTCTAAGCTTCCTATTGGAAAATATTTAATCTACATAGGATGTAAAGATAAGTAATTTATTCTATTTTTGAGTGAAAGACGACAGGCTATACTTGGAAGCATTCACAGAATAGAGCAACTGAAACAGTACAGCTGAATGTTGACTTTTGCCTTATTTTATTCATGCCCTGATTCCATCTACGCTGCTTATGACAACTAATAAAACAGAGGTTATTCCAGTATATTTACATTACAAGGTAACACAAGTCCTGTTCATAAGTGGGTTGTATTTACAAAAACATTGGTCACAGAGAAAAGTGGCTTAAAATATGCAAAACACAACCAGTTTTCTTAATTTCATAAAGAGGGATCAAATATCATTTGATAGTTAATAAAATAGTCAAAAACTATGCATAAAAAATTTGTTCTGGACACTTTTTATTAACAAAAAATAGATATTTATACTCAATAAACGCTACAACATACATTCGCTGGTTTATTATGCTTGAAAATAATAACCACTTACCAGATCTTTAATCTTCTTTTTCGTAAAAATCAAGCTCTGTTTGGGAAGAAAGTAGAAATCAACAATAAGATGTAAAAGGACAACTTTTTACAGTTCACTGAAGACATAGTTCATATGCCAAAAACAGGGGAAAAAAATACTAAAGGTTGTTTTAGTTCAACAAGAACATGGCTCTGAAAACCAAAGTAGCATGATTTGTAACCTGTGATCCAACAGCGAACAGAAGTCTTCTACAAATTTAAAAAATAAAACAAAGCAAAACCACCAAAATACAAACCCTCTCACATGACAGGCCTCATTTTCTTACACTAGTTCTTAGTTTACACAAAAAGAAAGCATGTTTTCCTGTTCCAATCTGAGAACCAAATGGAGTTGATGACACTGAAAGGAACCGATCATTAAGCTTCAAAGAAAATACTACTCTTACGCATAAGGAGGAATATCAAGTGCTGTTCCTTAAAGCACTGACAGTAAGCGTGTATAGTTAATATTTAATTCAAGTAGCTGACATGGTACAGACCCATCCGTACACTCTCTCAGGTTTATTTTTCATCAGTTCTTCCCTCATTTTATAGGGCAGTTTGTTGCTCTCCATTCTGTTTTCTACCTTGATTAGCATGTATTAGCTTTCTACTTGGTGCTTCTTTGCCTTTGCAGGCTTTCTTTTCTAATGAAAGGAGAACTTTTTTCATCAAGGGAGAACATTCATTCTTGATGATTTCAAAAATCTATCCTAAAACCTCTCCTTATACACAGTAATTTTGTGCATTATTCAAATAGATAGAATCGGCATTAGTGTAGAGGAGGTTTCTTTTTACTAGTAAATATCACAGGCCTTAAGCACATTTTTCCTAATGATTTTCTATTCTGGTATTTTAATGTAGTTTGCATTAAGGCTGATTCAGTCTCTTCTCAAGGCAGCCCAGGTTAGTGACAGTTAAGTATTATAACAATCCTATTTGCAAGTTAGAATCAAGGTACTGTTTTTAAAAACAGCAAGCAGTAAATCTTTACAGGTAGGCTAGTGTGGGGTCCTTCATTCTGCGTATAAAATGATTCAAATGTTAGTTTATTGGCTTTTCTCTACAATCACAAAGACTACGTTTTAATTAATGATGAGATTTTCATTTCATCACAAAAGAAACATTATAAAATTAGAATTTCAGTACAGGAAATATGTACTAATACATGAATCTTCCAGTCTCCAACAGGTCATAATGGACAGCTTAGCAAAATCTTCAGTGTAAATTTTGAAGCTAGAATTATGGGCTTAGAAATGCAACTTCTCATGTATGGTGCAGACTCAACTTCAAAATTTTTTTAAAACACACTAATCAAAGCAAAGAGGTGCCCTCAAAGTCTACAGTTTGCATCATACGGATTAATCAAAGTTGCTTTTTCTAAAGGAGACTGCAAATAACATGAAGGATTTCAGGTCACAGCTACCCCTACTGTTGCGCTAGCCTAAAGACCTAGCTGAGAGCCCTGCACTGACAACTGCCAGCCAGCAGTTTATAGGAGGTTATCTGCTTCTAACACACTACTAGTACTCTTCTTTTATACACACAAATACATATATGCACACTGGCAAATTATGTTCTACAGGTTAAGCAAGTCCTTGCAGTAAAGCAGGTACTACACAGGCAGTGTCTGTATCACACACAGACAGCACATATTACTCTAGCATGGCAAGCATATCACTTAAAAAAAAAAAAAAAAAACAAACCAAAAAACAGTCCCCTAGCCCAGCCAGTAGTCCTCCACAGTGTCTGAGCTATCTGGAGGGAATGCAAAATTATGATCATGGCCTCTTCTAAAACTATAATCTTCTGAAAACAGCTAAAGCCATGCTTAGTCAGATGGTACCTAGAGTTAGAAGAAATGAGACAGAAAATTCCCTGCAGCAACTTAACCACGATCTGTGTAGGAGACCAACGCAGGAGAGAGATGGTAAGTAACCAAGGAATAGGTACAGGCAGGGCAGCTAGAGTTGCAGGAGAAAACAGACAGGTCATGTATCACAGGAAAAAACAGTAATCCCAGATGTCTTTTCCTCAATAAAGCTAACAAGCAAAAGGCCCTCACCATCCTACTTATGCAGAGATGGGGTGGAAGAGAAGCAAAAAGGCCACCTCAGCATTGGCAGAGGCCACTAGGTTAGGAAAGTGATGCAAGTTTTCTTCACTCACAAAAAAGATACTCCCCCATCAGCAATGGGCACATGACATCCATCTTACAGCTACGAGCAGCTACAAGCAGCACGGCCAGATTTTCAGTCACGCTGAATTAACCCTACCTGCCGCTTCACGTAAGAATTTAACAGCCTTCCTCGATCCTCCTTCTGCCCCCCTCTTTTAACATTACCATAACTTTCATGACATTGCCTGAATTGGAAATGAGTACGATCAGGGAGGAAAAAAGAAGGCAATACCACAGAGAAGCACAGAGCATTGTAAGCCCTCCCCATAGGAAATGGAAATAGCAGAAGAGCACATACCTTATTCAGAGAATTACTCATGGTCCAGCATGTGGAGAGCTGGAAATTACACAAGTCTAAGCACTATTACTGATCCTGAAACTTCCCTTGTAGACCTTGGATTTTAGCTCCCTAATACAAGACCTAAATTACTTCCCCCAGACCTCTCTCTTCCCACCCCCCCAAACGTTAAGAATAAGCATTAAGGGAAGAGAGCATTTTTGCATTAACTTCTGCTGCAGCATAACCTGTTACTGAACTATACAGCTCACATTACCAAAATTTAACGTATTATCCAAAATTAGATACAACCTGGTATACTATACTCAGAATAAATGTACGTTGGCTGTTCAGTGCATGTAACAAGCCCACAGAGACTAGTCAAAGCCAAATTATCACTGCATTTGCCTCAGGTTTACAGTGCAAAGACTTTTAACAAAGTTTAGCTGAAGTGCTGTACCTCCACATGTCAATGTTGGTGTAATGGCTGCAAAGAGACTGAACTATCAGGAACAATGAATTCACACTGAGTTGATGCCTGATTCTGACCCAAGCCTACAGAACTTTTCCTCTGCACTTTTTCCTCCCAATCACATTAGCTATTATTCGAGGTCTTCCACAAATACTTTTAAAGCTTTTTTTTAATTTTTAACTCCGTTTCAGCTTCTATGCAAACTTTGTTTCCTTCAGACTTGGATTAAACATAAGTGATTACTCAAAAACTGTTTCCTAGAAGGAACAATAGCTGTGTCTCTTTTCTTCAGTTCTTGTCATTTTCACATTAGTATTTCAACTCAGGTCCACCTATTTATTTCTAGGACTAGTATATTAGAAAAAGTTCAAGTTTCCCTTAGTTTCCCTTGATCCTATACGCATCATCCTAATGTCTGTGGATACTGTATTCTGTATTTATACATGGATTCTGTATTAATAAGATCAGCGCATTTTAAGTATTTAAAGTATATATTTCTTTCTAAAAGTTACTCAGTCTTGTAGATTGTAACAAAAAATAATTCAGCAATCTTGAGTGTCCACCAGTCCCTCAAAAAGAGTAGTGCAGCAGTTTCCAGGACTAGTGTAAAAACACAGTAACACTGGCACTAGTCATATTAGAGCATAGAGCAGGTGACTTCTCCCAAAACCATTAAATTATACTATTCAGGGGAAAAGAGGCCCACTTCCTGAAGTGCTTAGTGGACTTCACAGGCTCTCTTCACCTGGAAATGACCAAAGCCTGGAATAAAGCTTCCCTGGTCACTCACACCACCTTCACCCAGCACAACTCTTACCAATTACATTTAGTTTAGCTCCCAGTTGTAACTCCATGGAGCCAGCGTTCAGTAAAGCACACATACAAATGCAGCTTCATGTTCAGCAGCCAGGCTGCAGGTGGCAATACAGACATAGAGTCGGCCCTACTGCCATCTTCCTATACAAGAAGCACAAAGACTATCTGTGCCTGTCTACAGGGCGGGAGATACACCAATGGTAAACTGCTTAAGAAACAACAAACAAATGAATCCATCAAGCAAATGAGCTGTCTCATCTTCATGCTACACATGTGAGGGTGGGGATGTGGAGGAAGAAAAAGTTAAATGGTTCACACTCAGAGTCAGTCCCAACTAATATAGACCGCATTATATACATCAAGTCATAATACATCTGTTTCAACCAAAACATTTTTCCATGCATTATGTAGTTGATTGCACTCCTCTAAATGGGTATCTAAACTGGCTCAGTTCAGTTCAGAGACACAAATGAACTTGGTCTTGTGATTGCTTTCCACTGGAAAAAATACTGAAAGAAACATCATGAGAGCTCTCAAGTAGGCAAAAGAAACTGCTTACATCAAAAGCCTTATAACAGAGCCCTTATCGGACAAAGGTAAAGTCACGCAAGGAAGGAGACTGGTGATCTTCTAGAGCCGTGTTAAATATTTGTTTTCGGGCTGTAGTCCTTCTCTTAGCCTAGTTCTCCAGTGACAAACAATGGTAAACCCACTCTCCTGGTACAGTACGGCACTGCAGGATTTGACTCCCACAACTGCAAAACAACAAACTGCAGTTTATACAGACTCATTGGTTTAATGTCTAAACAATATCCTAGCTATCCCTTCTGTGTTTAAGAACAGCATTCGCTTTATGTAGCCTAAAGGTTCACAAGTTGCACTAAAACCTCCACTGCGAACAAACCGTTCCCTGCTTCTCCTCTCGGCAGCACCAGTGTCCCACTGCCCGAGGAACAAGACTCCTACCCTGCTCCTT
The DNA here is from genome assembly GCF_031877795.1 of Strix aluco. Lineage (NCBI taxonomy): Eukaryota > Metazoa > Chordata > Aves > Strigiformes > Strigidae > Strix > Strix aluco. Next base: position 45,893,252 of record NC_133935.1, on the reverse strand, counting down.
TTCACCACGGGTCCCCACACATGAGGAGGAGCATGCCACAGGAGGTCCCTCGGGCAGCCATCTCTGAGATGGGTCTGGAAGGAACAGCTTGCATGGCAGGTGACAAACTCATGGAGATTTATTTCAAAAGCTTTATGTGACTGGGAGCAGTATTTTTGCCTAACTCCAGGCATCCACTCTACAGTATTTACGTCACCTGGAGAAACAGACCATGGAGGGCCTCTCATGCTATGGCCTGCTTCAAAGAAAAAACAGTGGCCCATAAGCAGGTATTTACATCGGAATTAAACGTGCAAGAATGAAAAAAATACGTTATTTAGTACTGTAAAGGGCTTATATCTGTCACCACATATTCTCACACCAAGTGATCTTTTCCACTGTACCGCAACTAGACAAGGGAAGCTAAGCTTTCAAGTAAACATGTTTCTTAATTCAGTGCCACTTGAGGAGTATCTAATCACAGACTTACAGCATCATCATACTTTTTTTTTAAACTTGTGAAGACTGCAATACCGTAAAATCTGAATATATTAACTAAAAAATGAGATCAGTCAATGCAATATGTACACAAACATTGCCGAAGTTTTACCTAAAAAAGTACTCACTTTGCCTGGAAAAGCATCCTTTTTACTATATGTCTTAACAATAATTAGAAAAAAACCCATGTAAAATTTCAAGCCAAGGAACTTGCTGTGTACCTGGCAAGAAGTGTTTAACGAATCTTAAAATGTCACAATTCTCCTTTAGAATACAGCCAGTAATCTTTTATAATTCATGAACTAGACAGCAACTGAACCTATAATTTACCACAAAAAGGCTGTTTTCTTTAACTTTCTAAATCATCTGTAAAAAATGCAACATCTAAAGAACATCTTTTTGCAGAAAAATATGCCGACTGAGATGAGGCCTTCTGTAGGTACATAGAAAAAGACTTACTGTAGATGAGAAAGCCAGGTTTGGAATGATGCTTCCGCCATTTGAAGAGTCAAGTAAATCATTTACAGGCCTTATGTGTTACTTTGGAGGGGAAAGAAAAGGTGAAAAGTATCTTTTAATTTATTAAAGGTACTCCTAAGATAAGTAAAGCTCAAGCCACAACCAAATAAGTACCCAACCCCGTTCACTAGACCACCCACTTACTATCAGCTTTAAACACATGAATTTTAAAACCAATCTATTTTCTTCTGATGCGTAATTCCTTAAATAGCTGAAACTGTCAATCAAAGAAGTCACCTACAACATGCATGCTTCCCTAAGTTGTGCAAGAACACTAAATCCAATAAAAACATTTTTTTCACATGTTTAAATGACCAGTAATATAGCTGCACTCCCAAGTCCAAAGCCTTTTAAAAATCAACCCACTCGGCTTTTAAAAAAATCTTCAAAATACCATGGCTTCTGCTTGCAGGGAAGCAAAAGATAACTCTAGAAAAAACAAGCTGTTTTCCTTTATCTCAACTGAATAGTCATATTAACAGCTTCTGCAGTACTACAAACACTGGGTGACAGGATTACTGCACTGGAAAATGTATGAACATACAGATAGCATATGAACTAGCCTGAACTTAGATGCAATGAGAACACTCCCAAATGGATGAATGAATAGTTGAATGAAAAAAAAAGGAGGAAGATCAGATACACAACTCCACTCTTGTACTGTGTCAAAGTCACTGGAACCTTAAGAACTTCCCAAGAGACAGATGTAGCATTTTTAGTGGATGAAGGATCAGTGCTGCACCCTGTGCTGAGGGAACAAGCTGAGATAAAACCTCACATCCACAATTAAGAGTGTGAAGAAAACAAGGTTTATTTATTCCTCTCCTAACACCAGAAGTCCAAGCTATGTCCTCAAAATGAAAATCTCACATCCCAAATGCCTCTTACCATCTGTCAAACACTTTTAGCTGTTCTCAAGAGGCTTCTTATGCTACTATATACATTACATCTGCAACAGATTTTCTTGTTGTAGAGTACAGATGGAATAAAACATTGTTTTATAACAAACAGAACAAAATACTGCACTGGATTTCAACTGTGTACACTCCAGAACCAGTTACTCTGAATAAAACACTTCTGAGTAATATATCTGCTGCTAATCAGTGCCCTATTACCAGCGCTACTTCCTAAACATCACTTGCTCAGTTTATAGGGTTCAATACTGCATATATGCCTTCCTTCTAAAAGTCAATGACAGTCCTCAAAACACCAAGCTCCACCAAGTCCTTCTTCTACTGTGGTATGAAATTACAAAAATGAATTGAGACAAATTACTGGAAAAGCATGCAACTTGCTGTTCACACGAGCTGGCCACATGTTTGTTATAAGATAAAGCTACACAGAGCTGCTTCTACTGTGTCTACACTGATGAAGTTTCTTAGGCAGAGAAACCATCTCTTTGATAAGTTAAATTATAAAAACATTCCCAAAATGATGCAGATTCTTTAAGTTCAGTGTCAAAGCAAGTCCACAAAGCAGGAACAATATATCTCAATCTCTATTTAAATCCCCAATATCATGAAAGTGAATGTTAATTTTTAAAAGTAAAAACTTATTTGTTCTCCTTTCTGGTTACAATTAGACCCTTCAACATCTAGAAAACTTCTGAAAGTAACATTAGTCTCAATATTTGCTCATACATTTTTAAGAGAAGCAAGAGGCTTACAAAGCCCTTTACATTGCTCCAGTTACAAGCTCTGAGTACGACTCTCCACTCTGTTAGCAAAAGAGCTGTAAGCAGCAGAGGGAAGGAAGGAAACTATTGACAGGCTGAAGTTAAACAGGACAACAACAGCACAAGAAATCACTCAAGCAAAACCCAGAAACAGTCTTCTAAAATGAATCAAAGCCTTTGAGAAAAACTTTGGTTGTTGTGGGTTTTTTTTTTAAAAAAAACAACCACCAAGACTGTGCCCATCCCCTTTTAGATCTTAAAAGAGATATATTTCCAAACTATTACCATCAACTACCTGTTGTAACAAAAGTTAATTGAAAAGGCTGTCCAACAAAATAGAAAAGCTTTATTAATTCAACAGCATTATGACCACATCAGAATGGAAAGTGGGGAAAAAAAAAAAAGATGACAGGTCACTCGGTAAAGAATTACTTTGACATTTAACAGTACTTTTTTTACTTCCTCACCAATTTACCGTAACAGTCTAGATGAAGAACTACACTGTTTCATTTCCTGTAAAAACAGGGACTGCATAAATACCTGCCTCAGAAAGCTTTCAGCTACTGCTCCTCTTCTCCCCAACAGCACATCTGCCATTAACAGCATAGTGTATCATGAACCACAATTCACCCGACCAAGATTTCCACATTAGAGTTTGGGGAATAGGATCATCAACTTCCCTGTTTGTACTGTTTCTATCACATTGCATATACTGAAGAAAAACCCACACTTTTAGGTAGTAAGACTATCCTGTTTCCCAGAAAATAGCTGTCACTGTTTCTGCAACAAAGGTCTTTTTCCTGTCTTCCTTTATAATTCTCTGGTTTGTTGAACACTAAAAGTTGTTCTTCTTTGTTCAATCACAAATTTGAGCTTGATGTAGGTTCATTTAAAAAAAAAAACAAAAAACAAAACCCCCCAAAAACGCTGCCTGGCCCATTGGGAAGTTTTAACTATATGATGGCATGTAATTCCTGCAACAAATTTATTTTCTGTGCCAAAAGAGAAGCCCAGGAGACTAATAGATAAATTATTTGACAGATAGCCTAAAGCGACAGAGATTTTGTGAAAGGGAGAAAACCCCTTAGAAAACTCCCCTGCAGGCTTCAGGAAACAGAAGTTGTGGGAAATGGGGGGGGGGGGGGGGGGGCGGGGGGGGGCAGGTGGTCCATGAAGAAATGAAAGCCTAATAACTGACTTGATACTGTTTATTAAATCTTGGCTGAGTGATCTATGCAAAGATTTATTGGAGGGAGGGGGGGCTGGAACACAACTTCACAGAACACAAAACATGCATAGTTTCTTGTACTAGGTAATTGCACAAACATTTCTTTCGAAAGCATAATAGGATAAGTACTGTATCACCCAAGATCCTTCTTGACCACTCTAACAGAATTAAAAAAAAAAAAAAAGGCAATCTAGAAAAGATCAACCTTCAATAAACTTATTTTCCCCCAAAATTACTTTCTATTCATTTCAGCATTTTATTTCCCTTTGGAGTAAAACCCTGAGATAATACAGTAAGCACTCATGAAAGAACAGCACATCAGCCTGACTTTCTGACCCAACTCAATACCCTGTAAAAAGTGTACAAGTCCAGTATTTTTTCCTGCAACACCAGAAAATTCCACCTTAACGTTGTAAAAGTTAACAAGCATTTATAAAACAGTAACGGAAATACGCAAGAAGTTCACATTCATGGACAAAAAAACCACAAGCTGGATGGCCCTTTTCTGAAAAGTCAGTTTTCAACTAATTTTACAGAACAGAATGTTTAAAAGGAGCTCCTTCCCTGCCCCGTGATTGAAGTGGGGAAAAAAGAAAATCTATTAATTGCTAGATCTAGGTTAGATCAGTCTCAACAAATTCACTTTACTTATAGCCTCTTCGTAACTCCAGAACAATAGAAAAATTGAGTCAAAGAGCCCAGAAGTGACCACAATCACACATCTTTTTGCAACTGGTTTCAATTTCGAAGCAGACTGCATTAAATGCACATCTGGAAAGGAGGACTCTACTGCAGAGTTTTAGAAAGTTGTATAATCACAAAACAAATTACTTCAAAGCTCAGGAGTTTTGATGAAAAACTACTGCCTATCTAAAACAACAAACATCCTCACAAGTTTTCCTGGAACTCTGAAGTAAAACAGCACACGGAGAATTTCACCACTCTGTTCTACAGCGACTTGATAGCCAACAAGTGGAAATCATGTTCTCTTCTCCTTTTTTTCCCCCCTTAATTTAAAACCGGTACTATATCAATTCTAAACTCTCACTAGCTGGAGAACAGACCTGACAAAGAGAAGCAGGAAGCAACACTCCATACACACTTCTCCTACTGACCATAACATTTGCTGGGGACTAACAACTCGGTATCAACTACTGTCTTCTCAAAATTTCAAAAATCAAGTTGGTATTAAACAAGCATCAGCAGGGCCTCAACTGTGTTAACACTCAATGGATCAAACGGATTTGTATTTCCTGTGATTAAGTTTAAATGATTGAAGTTAATGAAACTTGCAGATGAAAATCAGCAGTTTTAAAAGGTTTCTTGTCACCAGTCCCAAGAACTCTGTTTTGTTTGGACAGTAGTTCACAAGCAGCAATTCTCATGTTAGAAACACATTCAGTGACACACAGGAATCGATGGCTTTCCTCCGTTCAGAAAAGGAATTCTATACAGCATTTCTGTAACATACAATTTATGAAGACTATTATTTCAAGCAAATGCCTGAAGCTCATCTGAATTATCACCAAGTACGTTAAGCAAAATGCCTGTAGCCTACATGCGCGTGCATTCTTTTGGAAGTGAGCCATTTATAAGGCCTGCTAATAAAGATACAGAAGAGCGTCTGGCAGCAATAAGGGACTAGGGACAGTAATAGGGATTTAGGTCTCATTCCCCAGGGCATTGCTCAATCGGAAGATTATTTTCCCAGTGCGAGGGGAAGGAGGTTACCGATAATCAAAGGAGCTAAATTTTAACTGCGTTCGGTACTTAACCCGACCGTTTTCAGTCCGGCTTATGGATCCTCGCGGGCCCGAGGCGTAAGAAAGGCAATAAACGCAGGTCCATCCTGAAGTGGCTTGAACGTCCTAAGCCGAGATACATGGCTTCACAGCGGCGCGCCACCGCTCGAAAATAAAACCGAGCTTTAATACACGGCTCAGGCTCGGCCGCAGCGCCCAGGGAGCGCTGCCGCCCCGCGCCCGGACGCCGCCACCGCGGAGCCGCCCCGGGGCTCAGCGACAACCGCCCCCGGCCGGCCGCAAGGCCGAGCCGCCACCGGCGACCCCGGGGGTCTGCCAGAGCCGCCCTCCGCCCGCCCAGCAGCCCGCGGGGAGGCGGCACACGGGCACCGCCGTGACACCGCACCACCTCCTCCGGCCACCGCCGGCAGCGCCGCACCGGCAGGGACCCGGGCGGCACCACGGCCCCCACGGCCCCCGCCCCCAGCTGCGGCGCGGGCGGGGGCTCTGGCCCCGGGGCGCGGCGGGGCGGGGCGGAGGACCCCCGCCCTCCCCGTCTGGCTCTCTCTCACCTCTCCCCGCAGCCAGGTCCGGCGGGAGGCGCGGCGGAGCGGAGCAGCCGGGCCGTGCGGATGCGGGGGGCGGGGGGTGTGCGGCAACCGGGACCCCTCCCCGCCCCTCCGCGGGCTCCGCCCGCCGCACCAGCCCCTCCTTCCCTCACACACGCGCGCGCGCGCGCGCACACACACACACGCGCGCGCGCGAGCCGCGAGCCCCAACCCCCCTCCTCCTCCTCCTCCTCCTCCTCCTCCTCCTCCTCCGCCCCGCCCCCCGCGCGCGCGGGAGGTGCCCGGTCGCCGCTTGATCCGCTCATCGGCCGCGGCGGGCGCGAGCGCAGGCGCGCTCCGCCCCGTCAGGCTTTGGCCGGCAGCGGCACCACCCCCGGGGCTGCGGGGTGGTGCGGACCCGGGTAGGGGCCTGCGGGGGGCCCCGGGACCCCGAGGCGGCTCGCTGCAGGGGTGGGCGGGCTGCTGGTCGCCAAAGGGGGTGAAAGGAAGAAAGGAGATGTGGTGGAGGCTGCGGGGAGCGTAACGGCTCCGTGTCTGTGCAACGGGCGAGGGGAGAACGAAGGTCCGGACGTCGTTCCGCGAGGAACAGAAGGCACCGTGTAATCCAGCGGGAAACGCAAAAGATCCGAGGGGAGGCGTGGAGGGAGGCCCGGCTGTGAGGGAGCTGCTGACCGTAGCAGTGTTAGAGCCGTGCTTCTTTCTTACGGAAAAAAAACCCAAAAAACTTTCTTCCAACCGGCATTACTCCTGTGAAGCTGTGAACACAGTGCAGGGAAAAAGTACAGTCATAAATAACCTGGCAGCATTGTATTAATCATCAGGTGTGGTTCTGAGTAATAACTTCAGCAGCCAAAAAGTAGTAACAATGGAAATCAAATATGCTCTGAACAATACCCATAAATCAGCAAGAGACATGGTCGCCAATTTACACACCAACAGCAACCCTGCTTTGGCAGTTTTTTTCCACCTCAAAATGTATCCTCTCCTAGCAGTTTTAAACATATCCTTGGTCATAGGAAACCACCGTGAGCAGCTTACATATGTCACCATCTTTAAAATAAAGTCAGCATGTACCTCAGGTTTTTATCACCTGCCAGCTGACATCACTGAAAAGAGCTGCAAAATGCTGAACAACTTTTGGAAATGCTGAGCATCTTCTTTCCACTTACTTCGAGGGAAGGTACTGTCAGTACATTCAGAAAATGTCTGGCACCTTCACCACTGACCTGCTAACTAATGACGCAGAAAAGTTGTCAAAGGATTAATGTTTCCAACTCTGAAAATAAGCCTGCTAGCTCAACTATTTTTCATGGAATTATCTGCTGTACCTCAATTATGTAGCAGTGTCGCTAGGAGTCCATTATCTTGGACTAGTGTTCCACTCATGATCTTTTCATTCTGTTCCTTGAATGTTCCCTGTGTTGATTAAAAGGCTGAGTATTCTTTCCTCTGTACTCTTTTCTTTTTAATACTTCTGTAGAAAGATATGTGTATATTTCTGACTACGGAAGATTGCTTTTTCTTCTCAGCAATGAGGTATAAAATGTGAAGAATACAGAGAATAATTTTGTTTTCATTAGTAGGTGTGAAGTTTCTTCGTACAAAGCTTTCTATAATTAAACAATACTTCTCCCCAAAGGAGGGCCCTGGAATGAAACAATCCACTCCAACCAGAGTTACACATGCAAGCTTTCTCACTGTAGAGCTTTAATTCACAAGGCTGGTCGTGGTCTAGCAAATGAACTGAATCTAGCTTTGGGAAGCAGTCCTGCTCATGTGTGCAATTCATGACTCATTCGTGTCTTGCCTTGTGACAGAGCAACTCTCTTAAAGCTGTTTTCAAGGACACTGTATTTTGCACTTTCACACTTTGAGAACTCCTGAAAAAACATGGAGTTCTTCAAGTCATGCTAAACACCCATGGATGAGTCACAGTTTCAGGTGAACAAGAAATGTGACACCAGTTGTGGGCAGCTGGGAATTGGTTCACTTAGGGAATATGCCAGGTGAATCCATGCTATGTTTTTTGCTTCTCCCAGAGGTCACCAGTAAGCGCCTGTTACTCATTCCTTAGAGTGCTTTCCTACCTTTATAGAGTTCTTGTCTGTGACAGAACCAAAACCAGCAACAGTTTACAGAGAAGCTCAGGCCTCTGCTCCCATGGCTTAAACTGAATCACTGATGTTTTCATAGGTTGCACAAAGCTGAATTCTGTCACAGAAACTTGACGTTAAGTGACTTCTTATAGGAAAAATGCAGAGAAATGACCACAAAGTATCACGTTTTCAGGTTTGAGGATACAGAGCACTGATGAGTAGTGGGAGCTTGTACCTCACGCCTTAAGGCTGTCAGGTAGAAGAAATACTTAACTGTCACCACAAATACGTTTGCCTGCATTGTATGGATCTGTGACCAGCTATAAAACAACTGGAGGCCCAGAGGTAATAGGGAAAGAATGATCTGTTTTTCCTGTAGGAATGCCACAGCTATCAACCCCTGTTAATGTGGAAGTCAGGAAAAGGATGTGAAAACTGCTGTGTGAAAGGGGAGAAGTTTTGTTCCATCCTTGAAACATGCTTTTAATTAGGGCATATTTCCACCCTCTTAAAATAGCAGGGATTCAGGTAAATTAAGGGTAGACCTGATGTTTGAGGTTGTCAGGGACCAGCAGGAACAGGATTGTTCCCTGAGGGGAAAGTGAGCTGGGATCCAAAATGGACCATTTAGCTGGCAGGGCAGGGACCTCAACATTCAGGACCCACTCTCACAGCACCTGAGCAGGACAGACCTAGAGACAGAGGTCACATTCAGCCAAGAGTCCATAAGGCAATAGCCATGAAGAGAGAGATCTCAGGTGAAGCCAGGAGCAAATCCCTCAATCATGGTTAGGATCAGGTGCACCAAGGTAGAGCTACCGCTGAGACCAGGCTGAAGTTAAGCCAGGGAATCAGTCCACACATGGAGGCCCAGATCAAATATTGCTGTGGCACAGACACAGCCAAACTGAAAAGCAATATTCTTCCAACACAGCTTAGGTGAGAACTGAAGGCCCAGGGCTGAGCTTAAATAGAGCTCCTGGGCTCATGGGTGGGCATAGAAGCTGCAGGTGAGGCTGCTCAGAGCCATTAAGGCTTATTAGTACACTCAGGACCCACAAAGAGTTCGTCCAGTCCTTTTCTTTCTTACAGCATAAAATTTGCAGTAATACATTGAAGCAAGCCTTTCACCTCCGTTCCCTACAGCTGCTCCTTCCTGACTCAACTTTTGCAAAAGGAAAGGTGAAATGGTGAGCAGAAGAGCTGTATGCTAGACATGAAGCTCAGCTGCAGGCAGGAACAACTTCCACCTGGGGCGTGGGAGCTTATGATAGTGCCGCCATCTCATGGTTCCTTCCCAAGTTCATGTGGTCTCTACTGCGTGTTCAGAAAACAAGATAAAACACTTTAGAGTTGAAAGTGAACAGCAAAAAGGCAGACGGTTTTGTTTTGTGCTTGTCTTTGTGGGCTATGATTAGGGCTGGTAGATGCTATAGGAATACAAACAAGCTCTGTTCAGAAAAGAAGATAAGAAAATTTGCATTATTCTCAGATAACATTCTTGCAGAGTCACTAGAGGATTATTCATTGTAATCCTGCTAGGTGTTATCTTATTATCTAGTGGTAACACATACCACATGGGGCTTTACTGGTAAAGGAAAACAGGAAGACTAAAAGCAACAGCAGAGTCTGAAGTATGGTGAGAATTCTGCAGTCCTGGCAAGGGAGCCTTCTGCACCCCACCCGCCCCCTTTATTTTTGTTTCTCTGAAGTGGATAGTATAGCTTCCTGCTACATTTGTAGGCACAGACAGCTCTGAAAATTAGAAAAAAAAAAAAGAACAAACCAAAACCAGAAATAAACTAGAAATATTGTATTAAAAACATTAATATGAAATATACAGCAGTTTTACATTTTCAGGGAAGCTGTCCTTTCTTTGATCTTCCTGGAAGTTTCAGCTTCCCACATCTCTCAAAAAGGACTGAGACTTTTGTTCTCAGCTTGAAAAAAAAAAAAAAATTAATAAAAGATAAAAGTGGGCTCTTAGTTAGAATTAACAAAGGTTGGTTATAATGAAAAAGCAGCTGGGGTTAGGGAGAACAGCAAAAGACTCTTCAGCTAAATGTTGACCTAAAATGGTTTTATCCTCTTCTCATGGAAAGAAAACCAGTTTGAGAGGTCCTCCGTTGCCCTCTGCGGGAGAGCCTTAGCGCTGCTTGGAGAGCAGTCAGCTCTGCAGCCACTGAACACTTGCCTCACTGAGCTGCTTTGTTCTGTTTTGGAGAAATCATCTGCATTAGGATGTTAGTAAAATTAAGATTTTAATTAACATTTAAAGGGATTGTTACTTGGTTGTAAGTACATTGTTCATGATAGAAGACTAATTTTAATTTACATTGCAGTAATTCTCACTGTCTTCAGTTTGTTCACAGTTATGAATGCTATCTTTATGAAATTACTTTTGTCCACAGTAATCCATAATTTACTCCAGTCATTCATGGGACTAACATAAAAAAATTTCAAACTTATTTTTCCACTGTTAGATCACATTTTTATTTTGTAATATGCTAGAACTACTCATTCTGTCAGAGGCACTGGCACTCCAGAATGACATTTCATATGTTCCTTCTTCCTTTAGAACTTAGCTTGTCTCTATGAAATATGTCAGTCCTGCTCTTCTGCATTATATTTAGTTATTTAGGACATGATGTTACAGGATTTTTAATTCAACTCAGGCATTTTTCGAGTGCCAGCATATTTTTATTCTTTTGCATCCCCGGTGTTGAAGTATTTTTAGCCCTGATCCGGTTTGTCATTTTTGCAGTTTTCAGTATGCTCTTGTCTGACAAGTTCTCTAAATATCTGCTGTATCAGATCCTCTGCTGTCTTGGACAAGCTCCTTCTCCCCATGTGTCTCCTTTTAGCCTCCAGCTTTCATGTAGGGAACCTCACATTTCTCATCTACAAGGAACTGAACTTGATAAGATTATATTTAGCTGTATCAGTAGAATTTTAATCCAATAATCCTGCTGAGAGGAAGTTCTTGGCATCAAGGAGACCTAATGCACCTCTTTCACCTGCCACTTAGCTTGCATATCTTTGCTGTCAGTTTTCTCAGAACTCTTTGTGTTAGTATTTGGTATTGTGAAGAAATGGATAACAAAAATGCATCCACTTTTGCACTAAAGGGTAAATGTACATAAAGGATGTAAAACATTCACGTCATATAGAATGTCAGCTCTCTCCTGGGTTTAAAATAACCCTTGCCAATAATGAATTTCGTAACTCTTCTTTATAAGGCTCTCTGCCCATACTGGGTGCATCAGGCTTAAGTGGCACCACCAGACTAGCTCTTCCCCAGATTTGAAACATTTGTTTTGGGAAGTTCAGATTGGCCAAGGTCTTGGAGGGGAGGAGGGGAAAAATGAGGGAGAAGGTGAAAGGCCCCAGTGCACTTCTTAGCATGCAGTTATATCTGGTTGGCAGCAATACTGACCAAAACCCGTTCAGACCAAGAATACCAGTTGTTAATGAATCCAGATCTGAACTTTGCAGTTGAAGAATATAGGGCTGGTTCTGCACCATCACATATAATTGGCGGTTGTTCCTAGGTAGAAATGTAGAGAATTTTTCCTCTGCCTAAAAGTAGTTGAATGATTAATACCATCCCCCATCTAAAAAAGTGAAAATATGAATACTTACTGTGGAGGGAGAAACTTCTAGTCCTTGTAATGGTATCACAGAAAACCAAAGTGAGCTGCCAAACTGGACCACTGTAAGGTTGAGATCAATCTAAGTTCTTTTCAGCTTGTTAGCCGATGCTGACAGGATGGAATTCTTGCAGGTGCTGCATAGGCCTCTGGAGTGTTTGGTCAAAGTCAACTCCACTGCTTGCAAGGGTATTTTTAAGTCATGACTTTGTGGTGCCAGTCTTCTCCTTGTCCAGGACCTAGAGGCACATCACAGTGACTGGGCCATCACTGGATTTCTTCACAGAACATTTACTACAGAAGCACCACTTCATTGTAAAGGTGATGAGCCATGGCTAAAGGCAATAAAGCTGGTGGCCTGGACCACACCTGGGGGACTAAGGTGGTAGTCTTCTGCACAGGCTATCTCACCTGCCTGACTGCTGTCATCGATGTGTTCTGTTTTCAGATTGATACTGTGATCAGGGACTCTCATCTGATCCTAACATTTGTTCTTTCAAAGCTTGCCATTAAGCCCCTCACATATCTGCCACTAACTGACTCCAAGTAATGGGATGTTAGAGTGGAAGGAATATAAGTGATCCAGCACTTACTCCATACTTGCATGGCTTGTCAAGTGTGTAAGGCAGCAGCTTTTACAGAGACCTGTGGGATTGCTGGAGTACCATTACGTACATGTTTTGGCTGGGAGAGAGTTAATTTTCTTCACAGTAGCTCTGATGGTGCTAAGTTTTGGATTTGTGACCAAAACGGTGTTGATAACACAGTTATGTTTTAGCTGTTGCTGAGCAGTGCTTACACAGAGTCAAGGTCTTTTTTGTTTCTCAAGCTGCCCTGCCAGCGAGCAGTCTGGGGGTCCACAAGAAGCTGGAAAGGGACACAGCTGGGACAGCTGATTCCAGCTGACCAGAGGGATATTCTGTTCCATATGACATCATGCTCAGCAATAAAAGCTGGGGAAAGGAGGAATTGGGGATGTTTGGAATTATGGCATCTGTATTCCCGAGTAACCATTATGCGTGATGGAGCCCTGCTGTCCTGAAGACGGCTGAATACCCGCCTGCCAATGGGAAGTAGTGAATGAATTCCTTATTTTGCTTTGCTTCTGTGCGTGTCTTTTGCTTTACCTGTTAAACTGTCTTTATCACAACCATCGAGCTTTCTCACTTTTACCCTTTTGATTCTCCTCCCCATCCCACTGAGGGGGAGTGAGCGAGTGGCTGGGTGGTGCTGAGCTGCTGGCTGGGTCTAACCCATGGGCACAATTCCTCCACCACGTGTCAGTTTTGCAGGAAGGAAGGAAGGAAGACATGAGCACATTAAGATCAAGGTGCTCCAGGTTGAACCTTCTATTCCAGAACTTCTTGCTGACATGTTCTTTGTGTTTTCCTTCTCAAGCATGGACTCTTGTACAGAATGGGAGAAGACATACTCAAAGTCATAAGCCTGTCTTCTAAAAGGAGATAACCTACTAGGGGGAAAGAAGGGACCTCCATAACTGGGAGGCTTCTTTCTGGTCCCTTGTCAAGTCAGTGGGCAATATCTGCTGGTCCCTCAATAACAGGCTTTTTATCAAGGCTCTCTTAGTCTCCTTCTGTGGTTATTTTTGTTTCCTGGGATGATTCTTTTCCCGTATTTTTTCAATAGCTGTCTTCTATATTGGATGCAATAACATTCTATGGCCTAAATTTGGACAAAAGTGAGTGCTTTCAACTCAGAGTGAGTCCAGGTCCTCCCTTCTCTCAGACCTATTATCAGCTGCTGGCTAGGCAAACCCATTCAGCTAGACCATGACAGCTGTGAATATGGTCCCCTTGTGACTAGCTGTTGAGATCAATGTTTTAGTTGAAGCAGCAACTGCAGCTGATCCTTAGCATATTGCAAATTAAAGCTTGTGTCTTGATGTAAGCCTCCTTCCTGACCCTCGATTGCTGGCCTGATTCATACCCTTAATGTATGTAGGTTTTATTTCTTTATATTTGTCCTTAATGCATAATCCTCAAAGCATATTCTCTGTTCAGGCCTCATCTAAACATTAAGCAAGGTTGACCATGTCTCTGTTCCTTCATTTTCTTGGTAGATAGTTAAGTTGACTTAGCTTGTAAATGCTTGGTCTCTAGCGCATTACTGGAAACAACACTTACATATTCACTGTTCAGGGTGGTTATCTAGTCAATGCTTGGGGGACTTTGTCAGAAGAAGTACTGTCACATTTGATTTTCTTCTCACAGACAAACATTCATTAATTCAGTGCAAAGCACAGGCATCTTTCAGAGTCTTCTTAAGATTTTTATTTAGCAGTAGGGCAATTGAATCAAGACTCCATCCACCTCTGCAAATGTGTGTTGTGACTGTGGGGTCTCCATCCTGTCAGAAGCTTATGAAACATTTTCTAATCAGCAAGTCAGACAATTTTCTCTGTGTTAGCTCTTGTACTACACAGCTCTAGTGTTATCTGACACTTTATTTCTGTCATAAGAAAACCTGATGCATAGAAAACTATAAAAGCAACTTATCCCATGTGTTCTTAGGTCCTTTCCATGTTATGCAATGCTATTTTTCATTCTTCACCATGCTTTTTTTACCTTCTTAATATGTTAAAGGCCAGTATCTCACATCTGGACCTTGACAGGCTGATCTTGGTAAATTGAGAGCTATGCCCTTCGTTTTGGCATATGTTTAATAGCTATAAACATCACAAATGAAATATGAAGCATATACTCATCATTGCCCCAGCTACAAGAAACTTCTTGTCATTCCTCTCTGCTGCAACCTTGCAGTCTACAAATCTAGTTGGAAGTTGCCTAGATGGTTCTGCATTTCTGTCTCATGGAATATATGAACTGCCATTTCCTTTTCAGTTTTATTTGTGTGAGTACAGTTGTCATGAAACTTGCCCGTGAACCACAGTCCAAGAGACCTCAGACCTTTATTTATTTGCAGAAAAGAATAAACATCATCAAGGATGAAGGAAATTCTATAGGGCTGTAAAATGGAAATCACAGTGGCCATTTTTGAAAGGATGGAAGGGGAGAAGACAACAACCAAGGGAATTACACTCAGCCCACTTTCCTCTCCTAGAAATAGACAAGGAGAAATTATCTATGTGTAAGCACTAGAAGATAACAAGGTAATGAGCAACAGCTGGCATTAATAAATCAGAACAAATCATGTCAAATTACCCTAATCTTCTCTACCCAAGGAACTTTCTGAGTAGGAGGAGGTCAATACGACGTGTTCTAAATTTAGTAATACCTTAGGAAGTATGAAGATGCAGTCTAAATACAATGCCTGTAAGGTTGGGATATAATCTACTTTTATTTCTCTGATTTGAAAAACAGAAAAATTGTCTGCAGTTCCTGTGGGTTTTAGGAACAGGCTAAAAGAGACCTGACAGTATCTTTAATCCCTGTTTTGACTGGGATAGAGTTAATTTTCTTCCTAGTAGCTGGTACAGTGCCATGTTTTGGATTTAGTATGATAATAATGTTGATAACACATTGATGTTTTAGTTGTTGCTAAGTAGCGCTTATCCTAAATCAAGGATTTTTCAGTTTCTTCTGCTCTGCCAGTAAGCAGGTGCAAAAGAAGCTGGGAGGGAGCACGGCCAGGACAGCTGACCTGAACTAGCCAGAGGGATGTTCCATACCATAGGGTGTCATGCTTAATATATAAACTGAGGGGAGTTGGCCAGGAGAGGCTGATCGCTGCTCAGGGACTGGCTGGGCATCAGTCAGTGGGTGGCGAGCAGTTACATTGTGCATCACTTGTCTTTCTTGGGGTTTATTTTTCTCTCTTTTTGTTATCTTCCTTTTCATTACTATTATTATATTTTATTTTAATAATTACTGTTCTTATCTCAACCCATGTGCTTTACTTTTTCTGATTCTCCTCCCCATCCCGTCAGGGGGGAGGAGTGAGAGAACAGCTGCGTGGTGCTTAGTTGCTGGCTGGAATTAAACCATGACAATTCCATGTTCTCTACTGAAACTAATGTGAAAGTTTATTGGTAGTGATAGTTACGCTGGCTTTAATTTTTCTCTATCTTTAAATTTAAAGTATCCAAACTGAAATTAAATTAGTCTTGCACAACTAGCACACTGGGCAGGTGTTGCTGTGAAAAACACACTTTTGAATGAGTTCAGGAGTCCAGGAGTAGGCCATAAATTGAAATTATTGTTTAGCATGAATAGAGAGTCCTTCTAAAAGGTGTAATGCAGTGAGATTCATAGTTAAATCATCAAACTAACATATTAAAACCAAAAATCTTTTGAAAGTTTCCAATAGTATACAAAAATCTGGTGAAGCTGGTAAATACCCTTGCTACTAAGGTGGTCCATGACGTTTATTGACATGACAAAAAATGCTGCTCCCTTCTGAAAGGAGCTCCTACTTTATGAATGGTATTTCTGTATCCATGGGAGTCAAGGTGATATCTAGAAATCAGGCATTCAGGAATGTGATAGTGTTTAATTCCTCAATGATGGTTCCAAAATGATTTTTCTTAGCTGAGTTACTAGAGCTTAGTAGTAGGTCTAATGGGTAATATTTATACTGTGCTAATCAGCAGTATCAGTCTCTGTATCATTTGGTAATTCGCTTGCCTATATGGGTAATTTTTCTTTTGAGAAAACAGGAAAGCTAGAATCTATGCATTTTTTTTCTACTGCTTTTGAATGTGTTTCATATTAAAGGTGTTATTCTACTCAAAGAGAAATTGTCAACGACTAATAGGGCCAATTGCTTTCAGAATTGTGTCCAGCAGTTACTTTTCAAGTGACCCCTAGTCAACGTTCAGTTGGTTAGGAAATGTCTTTAAATGATTTAAAGAAGAAATCATTGCAAAGTTGTGCTTCTTTCCAAATTCTGTACATTTAATTCTCTATAGTCCCTAGTGACTTGTACAGCAGTTATGTTTCGATCATGTTTAGGTGAAGCATCCTTTGCGTGGCAATGGATAGGACTGGCTTAAGATTTTTAAGGGAACTGAAAATGGTGTTGACCATCTAGTTCACCAGAGGTTTTTACTCTAGTTGGAATTAAAGAATTTTTTTTGATTTTTTTTTTTTTTTCTCAGTTTAGTTTTATGTCATGTGGTACAATGATTTAGTCAATGCTTGTTATAAAAGCAGAGAGAATTACATGTCCCTGATGCAAAGAAATGCAAATTATTAAGTCTTCATAACAGTTCAGAGTGTTTAATAATTTCTCCACAACAAAGTCTATGGAAAACAGAAAGACATATATGAATCCACCAATCTTAATTTAGCCCTCTGTAACTATGATGGAAGAAGGCTAGAATCTGCTTAAATGTTTTGTTGAATTAAGGTAATTTGAGAACATAAATTAAGCCAATTTCTAGCAATAAAAATTTTCCAAGAGAGGGAAGAATGGAAAAAATGCAGAGGAATACTGGGAATATCTGCCTGGCAGGTGGAGCTACAAAATACCACGCAGAATGTTGGCACTGTGTTCCTCATTTTGAACAAACCTGTCTATATACAATAGAAATGTTAAAAAAACATTCTTTAATCATTGCTTACTTGTGTAAAGGTGACTTCATGAAGTCCAGCCTGTGCACAGTGTTTATTTGCTAAAGGAAAACATTTGCACAGTTTCAGTTGTCTTCAGTAGCCATGAAAACATGATTTAAAAAACCACTGTGTTTGGACACTTTATTATGTTATTCCCGTGTATAACCAAGTAATAAGTGATAGAGCAAGAAGGAATGGCCTCAAGTTGCGCCAGGGAAGGTTTAGACTGGATATTAGGAAACATTTCTTTACAGAACGGGTTGTTAGGCGTTGGAATGGTCTGCCCAGGGGGGTGGTGGAGTCTCCATCCCTGGAGGTGTTTAAGAGTAGGGTTGACACAGCACTGAGGGATATGGTGTAGTTGGGAACTGTCAATGTTAGGTTAATGGTTGGACTGGATGATCTTCAAGGTCTTTTCCAACCTAGACGATTCCGTGATTCTGTTGAGTAGGATTAAAATTGCCTGCCCCTTCCCCAGCACTCCCCATGCTCCTAGAAAGAGTACTGCCTGTTAGGAGAATGTGTTTTGTTCTGGCGGTTTGTGCGATACTTCATACAAAAGATACAGCTGTGAAGTACAGAATAAAAAATAACAGCAGAGGGAAGCATATGAATAGGCACAGGAGAAAAAATGTGGGTATGAGGCTTGAAAGCAAATGAGAGGAAAAGAGAGAGTCTGCGTGACAGCTGGACAATGAGGGACAGGGCTGCACAAGTAGGACCCGGAGAGAATAACTGCAGATAGGTACCCCACCTGTGATTCTCAACAAAACCAGCCCATTGCTAGGGTTAATAAAAAGGAGGTGTGGGGACAGTTTTGAACTTCCAGAAATTGCAGGGAGGGGAGATGGTTGCATTTGGGGGGTTTTCTTTTGGCCCTGTTGCAGGCAGAACACTCTCAACTCAGGGAATTTTTACTTAAATTTATTGACAGCTTGCACCAACTTCTGATCAGTGAGTCAGGTTTTGGGAAATAAAAGATAGAATGTAATTAAACAAACTCTTCAGGAAATTACTTTCCTTCTGCAGGCTCTGCTTTGGCCAAACACTTCTCCTGCCCCCATCCTAGTCCTCTGTTTTGCTGGGGGTCATGCTTAGTCATCCCAAGTAGGAGGTGGTGGTCAGTGCATGACAGCTGCTCTCTGCTGCTCTTTCCTTCTCACTCCTTCCCCTCAGGTCTCCCTGCAGCTGCATGTTCCCAGCAGCATCTTCCATGACATCCCCAACTGTAACAGAGGCCTTGAACACCTTTTCCTTCTGGTAAATCCATGGTTTCATATGGTACCACAAAAATGGCTAGGCAGGCTGTTTGTAAAATTGTTGATACCACTCATCATGTATATATATATATATATATATATATGCAAAAAAATTTTTAAAGAAAATGTTGCTTTTAAAAATGTTTAAACTGAAAAATTCTGAAAGGCTACAAATTTCATCCAAAGCAAATCCAGGTGTAACTGCATGTTTCCTCATCTAAATACCCTCTTCCATCAGGTACAACTCCTGTGTTGGCTAAAAGCAGCCATCAGCCTACTGATGATGGCATAGAGACTGCCTCTTACTAAACCTTTCTGCAATGTATGGCTTAATGAGGAGCAAGCCAAAATCAATTCAAAATACTTCCAAGTACTCTGCCCCTGTTAGAACACTCACTTGTCATTTAAATACAGCATTATAAAAATAATGTAGTCAAGTGGTGGCTAAATTAATTTTTGTCCCCAGAAGTCTAGGTCCTTTCTTGAAAAAGAGACAAAGTTCTTGCTTGACCTGCTTTCTTCTATCTCTGCAAACCATGTACTGCTGAAAACATTAGTTGTGATAGTACTCTGTGAGGGTGTTGACTGGTTGCGAAAATACCTTGCCTTCTTAAGCGATCTTAATCTAAAGCCCCAGAGGCACAAAGCTTTTTTCTTCTGTTTGCAGAGACCTCAGGTGAAGGACAATCTCAGAAATCAGTTTGCCATTAGTACTAAAAGTGTATATATATGTATTTTTTTTTTCTTGCTAAGTTGGCATCTCAATGCCACCATGTCTAGATTTAAACAAAATTTCCTGGAACTCATTTCCTCAATGTCAAGACTGTCCCACGTTGCTCAGGATTTTTCAAGATGTCCCTGAAGATTTGTCTACATCAGTGAAGTGGTGCTTTAGCTCTGGACCCTCCTTTTGTGTATTGAATTATGGGACAAAATGAGTCTCTGATAAATTTCCACATTTGCTGCAGCACTTTCTAGCCTGTACTTTTTGAGAGCTGTAGGGATGCACAGAGGGAAGTCCTCTTTCTATTTTAAGTCCAGAACAAAATATTGCTTCCCCAGATCCATGGGCCAGGGGCTGAGGTATAACAAAAGAATGTTGTCAAAACTTTCCATCTCAAAGTGCTAAAATAGGGTAACTGTCAAACATCTGATTAAATTCAGTGGGGCCAGGATTTTTTTCTTATCTGGATGCTATGGGATTTCTCCTTTATACTCTTTTTACCCTTTCTACTTCCCACGTGAAAAGGTGGTTATTCGGATACTACTTTTTCAGAAGGATGTCATGACAAGTTTCACTGTCTGGATGGACAGAAAGAACCTTAAAACACTTCTGAGCAGCCAGATAACCTCATTTGATTATTATTTTCCAACAATATATCTAATAATATTTCTAATAATATATCTAATAATATTTCTAATACATCAGCACACTGTTATATTAAAAATAATGTCTATATATTTTTCTAATTTCACTTGTCATAGAGTATTTTCTAAAGCATGAACAGTGTCTGTTCGTAGGAGGTAGACCTGACCCTGAACTCCAATTCTAATCAATACAGTATTTGGTACAGTGTGAGCCTTTTCTGAATTACTACAATCTGGGCCCATCTCTACTGTTCGTAAGAAGAACAGTTTTGAAAAACATGCTTCATGTGTCCCAAAACATGGGCTGGTGTCTTTTCAAAGTAATATGCACTGTATTGCACTGTATTCCACTGTAGAGTGCATTCGCATGTTAAAAGCAATATAAAAATTTTAAAATGTCCTCACAATATCTATATGAGGTAAATAAAGTATCCTCTTTTTTCATAGGTGGAAATATTGAAGCAGAAAGTCAAAGGATTTGACCCAAGTCATAGAGGATAAACATGCCAGTATTTATGACTTTGTTTCTCAAACATAGGAAACTTTACCCTGAAAAGACTAGCATGTCTGCGAGTGATACAGTGGGATACCTTCAGCAGGAGCTTCCTTCTTCAGCAAAAGACAGTTAAGCTACTCTTTCCAGGGAGCTCAAAATCTTCATTACAACTGATCTTACTAGACTTTCACTATAGTTTACTGCCGCTTGTGTACTGAAGGATCCTCTTGCTTGTGTCAAGCCCAAATATAATGAATGGACTGTAGGATCAGTGTATAAAGGTGCAGATGGCTCCTATAAACACTCTCATTTATCCTCCATTCCCGACACTGCATAAATCACTAGCTCCATCTGCCTGCTATTTCTTTCAGCATCTTGGGCATTATAACTCATCAGGAGCTGGTGGGGAAACTCATCCCAAACTGCAAGGGTTTTGCCAAAAAGCACAAGATGCTGAACTTAACCCTCAGGAAAACCCATGCCTCAGCATTTTGCTGATCAGTCCATTGCAGGAAGAAATGCCTGCTTTATTTTGTACACTTATCAAGGTAGAGAACAGCCTATTTAAAAGCTTGGGGTATCAGGCAGGAAATTCTCATTCCCTCTTTTTCAGTGCTTTACAGTGAGAGGGAGTGGTGACAAGCTCATATCCTGACAGATTTCACCATCATTCTGTTTGGCCTGGAGTCGCTTGCAGTCACCCCTGAGCTTGCCTGCTTACCATAAATAACATACTGTCAGAAAAAAAGAATTCACAGCTTTTTACTCTGTTGCTGGCAATAGGAAGCTATTTTCATGCTGCTTGCTAAGTATTTTGGGCTTTGGCTTGGATTTCTACAATCATGTCTAGAATAAATGATATTAAATGTAGACTGGTTGTGCTACATGTTGAGTTTTGTTCAAGGAAATTTTTACTTGAAGGGGGGTGCAAGACACCAGGTGAAGGAAGTGCCTAAAATTGTCTCAGCTGCAGAGAGCAAGCAATATGGGACGATGCAGTCTGAGAGAGTTATAGGCTATAGGAAAAAAATAAGGGTTTGGGAGGAAAACAGCTTGTGGGTGAGGGGAAGACATCTATAGATGGAGCAAGGTTAAGCTTAGTGGCTGTGAGAGACAGTGACTAACTTACTAATTTGGTAAGAGTAGGCTCAGGTGAGAATTCTCATTTCTACTGATCAGTGCATTTTTTTCCTTGTTAAAAAGCTTTATGAATTTTTAATGATGGTGACCTTTTGAACATGATTTGGAAACTGAATGAACATTTCCAGTGTCTGAATGTTATTACTAACATATGTTACCTTTAAAAATATTCCTGTTTTGATCTCTGAAGGCACCTATTGATTATTTACTGTTGCTCACTGTTTCCTTATCCCCGGGGCAAGTACCTCCTCTTTGCTGTGTCAGGCAGGAGTCCTGATCCAAAAGGGAAATCATACTGGGTGAAGACTGCATCTTGCCACATGCACGCACTGAAACTGATCAGCACAGGCACCGTTCTCTTGGTCATTTTCTGGCTCTTACTGCATTTCTCAATCAGTGATGTTCTTCTAATGCCAGTTTTTTGGGATGTGTGGCCCTGCATGGATAAACCTGAATGATGTTGAGATTCCTAGATGCCTCAAGGAGCAAGAGCTATCAAACAGCTATAAAACAAGGATATGCTTACAATCATTCCACTGACAGGCCTATGAGGAAAAAGGCGTTTTTCTCTAACCTTAACTTCCAGAATGTTGGAACTGGTACTGGTGGATTCCCCAGAAGTATTTATTGCTGTTTTGATCAAGCACTATGCAGTGAGATATTTCAAATCTTATCCATACACAGAATTCAGTGACATTTTTACTAATTGTTTAATTATACCAGTGCAGGCCAATATGTAGTTAGCCCTAAGTTGTTTTATGTTGATTTTTCTCAAGCTGATTACCCAAACAAATAACTGATAAAATAATGTAGGTGCCTGTATAGGAGGTTATATTAGATAAACCAATTTAAGTAATAATTTAGCTGAAGTAATAGAGGTGTGTCTGCAGGCAAGATTCTAGTGTGTATTTTCTATCCTCGCTCTTTGTTACTCAAACATCATAAGAAATAGCTGTTGTAGTTCTTCCAGGTTTTTTATTTCTACATCTCTCCTGCATTTCTTTGCAATACAATAGCATCTCATAACTAGATATATGCAATTTAAATTATTTAGAACGGCACTTTTTGAGACTCCCTGAGAAAATCCATTGTATTCTTTCTTAGCCTACCTTATGCACACCAAGGAGCTGAAATTGATGCAAACAATATTTTTCTAGCATTTTTTTTCAACTCTGCATGTGGCTTTAGATTAGAAGAACCTATTTCCATTAGAACATAAAGCATCAAAAGATTCCAGCATTATATTCCTTTCTAGTTGTATGATGAAAGGAAATTATAATCTACAGCAGTGGGAACAAGCTTATAACAAGCAAAATGTCCTGCCTAACACCCAATACATTTTAGTCAGACTGAAGTTTATGGTAACTGCTGGATTGCTGCAATGCGTGGAACTGAGAGCAGTGGAGGCACAACTACCACTTCAGGCTGTAGCTTTGTAATAACATCTCCCAGAGCCCTTATTTTCTGTCAGCTTGTACTTGACTTCCTTTATGTAGAAAATTCCCTGGGAACCCAATGATCTGCCGGAGTTAGATTATTCAATCTTTGGATACACTGCAGAATGCATCTTTTTCTTTCATTTTTCCCTGACTGTCCAGGAAGGAAAAAAGTTGTGAGCCAGATGGATTTTCACCTTTTCCTAGAAAGGATTTTGGATTGTTAGACAAGGGTCCTTTTACATGATTTTATGTTATTATTCTAGGTATAAGATGCACAGAATGCAGAGCGAAATCTATTGTTTTATTTTATGTACTTGAAGAGATAAATAATATATGAGATCAAAGATACTTTCACTACCTTCCTGGATTTTAATGTGCTCCTTTTTGTTTTACTGTTTCATAATGCAGACAGATATATATTAGGCCATAAATCATTCTGTTTCTTTTGATGGTGTTACTTCAGACACCCAAAGCAGAATACAGGTCACTTTGCCTTTGGTTTCCTTGCTTTATGCATGGTAGAAAGAATAAAATAATATTTTTTTAAACCTGTGACTTGCAGAGTTATGGAAGAGTCGGACTCTTAGAATCTATGTTATTGTAAGTAGTGCTTAAAAACTGAGAGTCTAAATAGATGTATGTTGGAATTTGAGGTTACATTTTGGGCCTAAGTAGTGAAACTGAGTGAGAATGGAGGGAAAAAACCTTCTCTGTCTGCCTGGCTTTCTGCTGGTTTTTGTAACTCTGCATTGTAGCACAAAAACTAGGGTTAGCTGGAAGGATTTACATGGGTAAAAGGGTAGATACAGTTGCAATAAAAGTCTGTGATACAGCCAAGCTCCAAGTGACCCCAGCAGAGCCATCCAAGAATGCATTCCTGGTGTCTTTGCTCTTGGGCTTGCTGTAGGAGTCATGATGGTGCTACTGGAGAAGTCTAAGAGGGCCGTAACTGTTGCTGTGACTCCTACCAATGCATCCATCAAATGCCTGGCAGTTGGAGCCAGGATGCATGAACAAGCTTGTAGGCATATGTGTGTGCTTGCATGTAACAACCAGTGTCCTGTGTTTAAAGTAGGATGTAAACACCATATGCTAGGGATGGCAAATATGCCAGCCTTCTGTTTTCTTTAATAAAGGTGTGAAATTTAATGTATTAATGTAGATGGGGGTGGGGGTGGGGTGGGGTGTGAGGTGTCACCATAAGGTGTTCTTTCTTTGGATAACCTGAACTATATTGAAACAGATACCAGGCTGACAGGACTGACAAAGAGAAACTGTTACCATGCTTTAAATATGTAATGGACACATGCTCTTTACTGTGTTGGGATCTTGAAAGCTGGCTGTGAAAAGGGTCCCAAAGAGCTCAGTTCTGGGTGAGATATCTTATTCCCCAAAAGCAGTCAGACTACGTTAGTCTTCCACAGCATTCCTTTTGCTGCAAGGGACAGGTAGTGCATGGGCTGGCACCGCATTTGCTGTGTGCTTTAAGAAGAAATGGTGGGCAAACCTCACAGCAGGTAATGTGTGCAGGGGCTTCTCTTTGTTTTCATGCTTAGATGGCCTCTAAAGTATGAAGTATCTGCTGTGACGAGTGCTTTGCTCAAGTGGCTTAGTCCACCTGCAATACTGACCAGGATTTGAAGAGCTGACTTGAGCCATTTCAGTTCCCAGACAAAGGCATGGGTAGGATTGTTGGTCTTGCTTCCTTGGAGTAACCTAGTAGGAAATTGCAAAGTGATAAGTGAAGAGCTGTACTGGATTGGAGCACAACTATTGGGTTAATTTGCTTGTATTCTGTTCTAGTCAGTGTAAAAAGCCTGCTTTTCAGAAACATAATATATCAAGTCACCTTACACCTCAAGAAGTAATAAAATATGCTGAAGTAAGCTTTTTTCCTCCACATAAAGCTTCTGATTACTATGAGTAAAGTGAGGCTGTGTTTGTCTCCCTGCAAACAGCAGTGGGAGTTAAAGAATAGAGAAAACTTCTGAGATATCAGCATGTGTATGCACACAAAATGACTTAGCCAAATCGTTGTGCACACAGGATAATTAAACCATCTTAAAACAAAACAAAAAAGTACTGAAACAAAAATGAGACAAGAGCACATGAAGTGCAGGAAGATGAATAGTTACAGCTGCAGAAACCAGAGCAGATTTTCTTTTCTCCAGCAGATGGTAGGATTTTCTCAGCGACAAACAGGGAACAGCAAGAAGAATCACCAGAGACCTAATCTCTTAAAGAAGCAATCTGCAGCCTTTTTTGACTTGCAGATTCCTGAAAAATATGTTAGAGTTAGTTCAGTAGATAACAGAAGCGTCTGGAACAGATTTGGAAGTTACCTGGCAGGACTGCTAGCAGTTGTCCACGTAGCTCAGGTTTAAACTACAGCTGAATTCTCATAGCTCGTCCATAATATGTATGAAAGTCCAGAGACTGTTTTTCCACAGAGCTTTGACATGCAGTTTAGGGAGGTCAGATAAGAAAATGTGCCAAGTAGAAGGATGGATATTTCAGCTTTTGGGTCTAAACTTTTCCAATGATCTGAACCCTTCTGGGTGTGACACTTCTCAACATTTATTTTCAGCCACTGCTGGAGGTATGATACTGGGCTAGATAGATTTTTGATCTGACCCCATAAGGCTGCTCTTACAATACTTTGCTATGTTACTTACTCTAGTAAATGATTTAAACAATGTGAGGAAATAAAATTTTGCTACAGGTGTTATTTAAGTCCTTATTCAACATTATGTGGTGAAGGAGCTGGTAGGTAAAGCGGCAAGGATTAAACTCCAGGCATTGATACAGATATTCTCTGTATACCTCTTGGCAAGTCACTGATCAGTCAGTTTTTCAGCTTTATACCTGCAAATTGGGTACAATGCCCTCAAGAGATAAGGATATATTATTTGGATGACTTTGTCTTTATTAGGTGCTCGGATACAATAGAGAAGAGTTGGAATGATGGCTAGGAAGATGGACTGTAAGCATGAACTTTTTATCTAAATACGTCTGTGGTGGTTTGACCTTGGCTAAATGCCAGGTACCCACCAAGTCGCTCTATCACTTCCCCTCCCTTCCCCTTTTTTTCTCAATAGGGCAAAGAGGGGAAAGAAAATAAGATAGGAAAAAAAACCCCAACTCTTGCGGGTAAAACAAAAGCAGTTTTAATATAAGCAAAGCGAAGCAAAGGTCCGTGCGCGGAAGCAAAAAAAAGAAAACAGCATTATTCTCTACTTCCCATGAACAGGCGATGTCGGGCCTTCTCAGGAAGCAGGGCTCCCATACGCGTAGTGGTTGCCTCGGAGGACCAAGGGTGACCCCACCCCCTTCCTCCTTTCTCCCAGCTTTATACTTGAGCAGACGTCATATGGTATGGAATATCCCTTTGGTCAGTTTGGGTCAGCTGTCCTGGTTGTGTCCCCTCCCAAGATCTTGCCCACCCCGTCCCACTGGGGGGGGAAATGTCGGAAAGAGCCTTGGTGCTGTGTAAGCACTACTCAGCAGTAGCCACAACACCAGGGTGCTATCAACACCCTGCCAGCTCCCAGCATAAAACACAGCACCATGAGGGCTGCTACAGGGGAAAACCAATTCCGGCTCAGCCAGACCCAGTACAATGTCCTATAGCTAAACTTTGAAATAACTCCCGAGATCTCATCTTCTACCGAATGCTGCATTTCAGGTTTGCTAACAATAACCATCATTCTTGTTGGAATGGTAGATTAGGTAGGTTTGATTTTTTTCATTTTTATTTATTTATTTTAAGGTTCAGCCACTATACGAATCTAAAATTGCAAAATAGACTTAGGCCTACTATCTTCCATAGTAAACAACTATGAGCAGGAGTAACCTGTAGGAGTAGGATAGATATTTATTTTTTCTAACATTCCAATTATATCAGGTGGATTTGCGTGTTTAAATTCTTATTTTATTCTGACTTAACTACTAAAACCATCACACTCATTTTCTAAGTGGAGTTCTTTCACATCTGCTTGCAAAAGCAGGAGTGGTTGGATCACAGAACACAACTGGATTTGGAGAGGTGAAGCTCTGCAGAGGAAGGACAGCTCTCCTTTATGATACATTTTGTTTTGAAATTGTTGTTTGAGGGTTTAGAAACTTCATAGAATAGCCCAGGTTGGGAGGGTTTCCTGAGCCATTGGGATCAGCAATCAGTTATCAGGTATCAAGTAACTTGTGCCAAAGTTGTCTCTTTCTGTGTTGCTTGACTTTTATGATAAATAAATAAAATGGTTTTCAACTACAGAAATATGTGCTCAGATACTTTTTTTTCAGAATCTAGTTCTTGCACCTTTCTTATATAGTGTCCTATTCTGTAAGTCAACCCATTAGAACTGATAACTCAGCATGTAGAGTGCTGTCCCCTGCTCTCTTACCAGCTTCTGTGTCTTCCTCAAATTGCAGCCCAGCTATGAAACTCTGCAACAAAAGGTAATGCTTCTGTCTGTGTTCTGTTAATATAAGCAGAATTTAAAATAGTTGGAGATTCAAGAACATTTTCCCCTCCTCTTCATGCAGGTAGTAGGAGAGGATTGAATGCAGTGTGGTTCTGCATGAATTAATGCATTCTTTCCAAAATCAAGGTCATTGGAACAGAGAGGAAGTCACTTAAAATATCAACTCTCATATTTTTCTTGTTCTTCTAATGAGCCAGATTAGATAAGGGTAAGGAAATATTAATTAATCTCTACAGATGTGTGGGTTTTATTTATGCTCTTTGGTTTCTGAGTGAACCTTACTGTATATCTTTTGTGCAGGTTTAGAATTCGTGGATTAGCAGAATTCATGGTTTGCTAGAATACTTCCCTGTATTAGCAACTTCTGAATGGATAGATATTCAGCCATCTGACATGGGCATTGCTTACAAGGTAGCCAAGTCTCTCCTTCGGCTCTAGTAAGGCAAGAGACCCTGAATAATTTTACTACTGCTTTTACTGTGATTGTTTCCAGCCATCTGTGGTCCCTGGAGCATCATGGATGTCCCCAGAGGTTCTAAACCTATTTTCCATCTGTTGCCTTCTCACCTACAGCAGCATTAATATCCCCCGGAAGATTTTGCTGCTTTCACTGACAGCAAGAGCAACATTTGGAGCCTTCTGCTGGGAGCTGGCAGGCAGGCAGCAGGAATTAACAGCTTCAGAGCCCTGCAGATTAGGGTTAGACTCAGAGTTAGACTGTGTCGAAGCCATATTGTCCTGGGAAACAAGAAGCTCAAGTACAACCTTAAAGGTGCTACTGGGACTTGAATGTTTAGAGCTGCTAATATGATTCCCCTTGCCATATGTAGCTGGGCAGAGGGCAGAGCCTTGATTCCATTTTGATGTACCTGCAGCTGACCCAGCAAATAAAAAACAATTTACTGCTGTGCAATTTGGGATTAAGGAAAAGGAAGAAGGGTGAAAGTGAATTTGTTGTGTCTTCTGGGCACAGCTATCTGCAAGATGGCCAGCTATCCTCTCTGTTGCCCAGTACTGAAGCTGCAAGCACAGTCGAGCTCTCTGCAAGGTGCAGGGGGAGTGGAGAATGGAGGGGGGTAGTTTCTTGTGCTGGGGAGGGATGGAATAGGTTTGAGACAGGAAGAAGCTTTCAGAGCTAGCAGAGAGAGTGACTTGGGAATAATATTTTAAAAAAAAATATCTATTGATTCAGTGATCTTTCCTAAGGCCTGGGACACAGTTTTAGAATTTATTAATCTTTCAGCCATGGGTGTGCTTTGGTAGTTTATGATTTCCATACAGGCACTCCTTTCTTCAGTGCTTCACCTATGAGTTCTATAACAGCCATACAGTGGGACACTGGAGGGTGTCACCATATTTCCTTTCCACACCTGCTTCTCTGTCACAGCTAGAGTCACATATCCAGGTTTCATAGAGAAATTGTTGCTGATGCACAGAAAGTAGCATTAGAGTGCTCATTCTTCTTTTTCCTCAGGTACTAAGGTGCATCAATAAACAGCCAAACAGTTATTTCCTAATGTCACTTTTCTCTGTAAATGACTGCAGGAGTTGGGATATTATGTGATTGTGTTGAAGTGATGGGATGGCATCAGAAACCATACCTCTGTGGAGGAGATGCTTTATGAGTGAGTCTGAGAGGCTGATAAAGTCTAAGGAAGGAAACAAGGATAAATAGAGACACACACAGTTTCAGAAGCCAAAAAGGTGAAAAAGCAAAAGCAGAATAGAGCAGAGCAAAACTCTTAGCAGAACTGAAAGTGGTGTGGTAGGAATGTATTATGAATCCTGTGCTGTAGTGACACAGCAGTGAATGTTGCCACCCCAATTTGATTCATTATCACTTTGGGTAATAATCTGGCCCTTCATGGTGAACTCAAGAGCCTTGGCTAGCACAAACATCCAGGTTAGCATGTACTTCACTGAAAGGACCCTTCCATTCAGCTGAATTTAGGAAGAGCAGCTACCAGTGACAGGAAGTCATGGAGACTCTTCTGCTGCCACATTGCTGGTCATGCAGTTCCCCATCCTGGCAGCCTCACTTGACTCCCAGGCATGAGTCAGTGCTGCTCCATACGTGGTCTATCTCTGCCCCTCCTGGTGAATGTGGCAATGCTTCCTACATTATTGTGAGAGACAGTCTGAGGGTAAAGATAGTAGGGAGATGATCCAGTCTAGGAAATCTTGCTGGTATTCCTGCAAAAAAGATTGTTCCCTCTGTCTGCATGACTCAGCTGGAGACAGTATAGTGCTGCAGTATATACCCACTTACATTAGGTAGGCTGGCACCAGCCTTGAGAAACTACTGTATGTCAGCCAGGGACCAGCAATGCAGGAAGAGCGTTTGGTGTGACCATCTTGGGGCACAGGAACCAGTTTTACGCTGCCTGAAGAGCTGGGGAGGTTGCTATATTCCTTTGTTGTCAAAGCAGAACAAAAAATGAAACAATTTCAGCGGTACGTCAAAAATCAGCAAGATAAATTTCTGAGAAGAATAATGGAAAATATAGGTTTGGTCCATGTTAAAAAAAAAAGTTCTCTACTGCCTTCCTGCTTTAGAGATGGAAGTTGATATTTGGCAGGGGAATGCCCTCATGTCAGAAATTTGCTGTTTTCTTATCTCTTGACATTAGACCATTTTTGAAAAAGTTATAAATTGCTGTGGCAGTTCAGTTAATGTACACTCCATAAAGACCTGTCAGAGTTTGGAACCCGGTTTTCTCTGGAAATCTGATCTGCAGAAAGCACATATGTTGGCCAAGCTGAGATGTAGGGACTAAAAGCCCTGCCGCAGCTGCTTCTGGCTGATGCAGACTTTGTGGTACGTGACAAAGCAGCTGAGAGCAATGCACCTGTCTCTAGGGGATTTTCAGTGCTCCTTGTACTGCACCAAATCAGGCAGCAATGGGACAAGAACTGGAGCAAGGAGTGATGGGGAGGTGGCAGAGAGTGGTGAAAAGGGACGAGGTGCCTAGAAAGACTGGAGCAGGGCCTTCTTGGAATAGCACAAACACAGGGACCTGTATAATGCTGAATAAGGATAAGGGATTTGACTATTTCAGGTACTTTGAGAAAAGAGTCTGCAATGCAAGAAAAATTAGGATCTTCTAAGGAAAAGAAACTACGTTGTGTCACTATGAAAAACCAATGATCACTTTCCAAACAGAATGGAAGCAAAACTGACAATAATTAGCTGATTAATGGAAATTAGAAAGGAGACAAGAAACAGAAGAGGGAGTATCAAGAAGCTAGAGCTGCAAAGGTGTTTGAAACATCTGGATACTGAGTGGGCAGAGGGAAGAGAATAGAAAAGGAATTTAATATATGAGACTGATGATCGATAAAATAAACATGAAGATGCAAGAGCTGTCATGAAGCTTTACAGACCAGCTTTAAAACCAGAAACAGCAGCTTCCTACACATCTACAAGACTGCACCACATATGAATCTTCTCTTATGCAACTGTTCTTTCTGGAAGAATTTGTCCTTCAGCTTCCTACGCTAATTGTTGTTGTAGGACAGTTATGCGTATGATTTCTTTCATAGTGTTGGTAGTATAGAGGAAGCGGTAATGTTCAGTCATCAATATAATCATCAAAATTCTCCCTTCACTTCAGAGTGCTTCAGGCACAATAAATAAAGGAAGGGAGTTCAATTAACAGGTACTGGTAGCTTCACTACTCGTTCTCTGTAGAGCTCTTGCAGAAAGACTGAAGAAAATTAACTGCAGAAATGGAAGAGGAGAATGAAAGGGGAAGAACAGAGAAAGAAGTGAAAACGTACTCTTAACAAATAACTATCTGATTAGGCACTCTCTTGTACTGTGAGTTAGACCAAAAGAAAATTCATCCTTGTTGCCCATCCACTGACTTTACTGGAGACAGACCAGTACTGAATAAAGTCTTGGCATTCTCAAATATATGTTTTCTTCATAGTGAGCATCTAAGTTAATTGTGCCTATGTGGGAGAAAAGTGGAAGACAAATGAGATCCTGTTTCTAGTTTTGCCACTGACTTGCCAAAACAATACTGTTTGTATGGTTAATTTCTGTGTAGGATTGCCTTTCTCACCCCTGCTTCCCAGAAGCTGGCACAGACTTTGTTCTTTGCGCCAGGCCCAACTCTGGCCAGAGATGTGTGCTTCAGGACTCGAGGAGCACAACATGGCCTGGTGCTGAGGAGAACAGAGATGGTCTGAGCTCTCCAGACAGCCCAAGGTCAAGAGTGAGGTTTCAAAAGTAGTTGTGTTCCTGATGTGAAAAGATATCAGAGTACAACACCTTTTTCTGCAGCCATTGTGTTTTGTTTGTGGCTGATAAAAGGCCTCTGTGAAAAACCACGGGTGGACACAGAAGCTCTACCACACATTTCAGTGCAAACTCGGAGGAGTCCTTTTCGCTGCTGCTTCTGTGCTTCATCTTTACAAAGCTTGTTTCAGAGGAGTAACGTATGGTCTCATTTATTAATGACTCTGAAGCTCTTTTATCTTTGGAGGAAAGGCTTTACAATTACAGCGACAATGCTGCAATCCTATATTAATCTCTGGATGTCCAGTACAGATGGGACTAGAATTTGTGTGCATTATCCAGTTTAATAAAGAGAAATGTAGTGTTCTCAGTAGATCCCTGAATGACCTTTCTAGGCTTTAACAAATGATATATCCAATGTTATGCTTAAGCAGTGCCATCTTCTACTAAAATTTTCTCTTTGACTGGAAATCAAAGACCAAGTTACTCAAGCAGAGGAAGTTGTATCTGTTTAATATTCCTAGTCCCGCCCTCTCTAGCCCCCCACCCTGTAATCTCATTTCAGATTGTAGAACTATATGAAAATGCTTTCCTTTTTTTTTTGTTTGCTTGTTTGGTTTTTTAAAAAGTGCTTATTTGTTTGGATTTTATTATGACTGTATATTTTCACTTGGCACTAAATGTTTTGCATCAATTATAGCATCTACCATGGACCTAACATCACAGAAACCAGTTTAAATCATCAGAATCTCCTGGATGATGTTGTTATGCTATTCTCTAAATAGAGAGGGTGCATGTGGTCTCTTTTCAAATTTACATATGCAAATTCACTTATATACCTGCATAGGTTTCCAAGGAGTAGGAAAAAGGTAATTACCTTGGAAAAGTAAGCAAGAAGCACTCATGCCTGAAAAGAACAATTATTTCAAAATTAGCAGCAATTGTCTGCAAGGAGTAGTCAGCAAAGAAAGGCCACATCTCTCGAAAGGACACCTCCATAGGGCACAAGTTTGGGTGGGTGATAACCAGACCAATAAACAAATGTGACACTGACAGATAGCCGCTACCCTGCTGACACAGGTAAACAGGAATATCATGTATGTTCATCCACTTACAGACACACGACTAAAATTGAGATGCACAAAAGAGTGTAATGTAAGTACAGAAAATCAATGAAAGACTTAATTATGGTCTACAAGTGTGTCTCTCTCGGTTACTTTTAACCCTTTCTGAATTTCTAGTGTTTCCATAGACAGACCAATGATTTGAAGATGGAAAGTCAAATTAGAAGACACTTCAAATTGTAGTCTAACAAAAGGACCTGTACTTTTCATATTGTTCGTTGCCTTGCATTTGTGATTTTTAATTTGGGGGGGAGGTTATCACCTCCCAGTCTCTCAGTGTGATGCAGAGTTAATTTTTTGAGCCTGCAACCAGGAAACGCATGTCTGAACTGTGCCATAGGAACCTGCACTTCCCTAAAGCAGAGCAAGGGTAGCAAGTCCCTCGGCTTGCACTCTCTCCTCTGTGCGACAGGGAAAGAGACTGACTACATTACACACTGAAGGAAGCCAGAGAATGATCAGGGTGATGTAATGAAGATGTTTGAATCTCACAAAGTGGAGGGCACGTTTGGGTCACAGCTGCTGGAGAGGGAAGTATTCACTGAACCTGTGTAAGAAGCCATCGGGCAGTGGGACACTGACTTTGGCAAGGAAAAACAAATTAGAAGAATGTCTCTAATTGGCACCAGTAAAGTAGCAGTGCTTGAAAGTACGGATAGTCAGACCAGCTACTGGAGCAAGTTCATGCTAATAATTTGACCCTTTCAGCTCATTAAGAAGCAAAACACAAGGCAGAGAACAGCCGAGACGTTGAATAAGACTGCTCATTACTCCAATCAGTTCAAGTACGGTGAGGAGCTGGAATGTATTCCAGAAGAGTGACAAAGGAACGAGCGTGAGAGCAGATGCTCTAGGCTCTTGCCTCTCTCATAACTGCAATATATATATATTCACACAAAGAAAAAGAAATGTGGGAAATTGAGCAGACTGGGATGGTCTGAGGTCATTCTCTGTTCTCAGGTGGGCAAGAGTTGCTGTCAGTAATTGCTCTATGTTAAGAGGGCCCTGATGCATTGTTACATATGGCAGATGGCCAAAGGGCATCAAAATTGCTCCTGATACCCCAGTAACTAAGTAACATGTCATCTCTGATGTACTTCCTCTTACTGATTTGGATCCACAAAACCTTACTGCTGGAGCCAGATCCTCAAATCCATACCCAGAAGTTAGGAACCTCTTCTCTCTGTGTGGTGAGTCAGAAATGGGATGAAAATGAGCCTGTGTGCTGGTAAAATGGACTGAGGGAAACATAGCCTCAAAGAAAGCATACTGCAGGGCGTGTTCTTGAAACCCAGCTCTCTCTTAATGCCAGAATGGACTCCCTTTTCTCTTAGACACCTAGCCTGACTTTTGGGTACCTTCCTTCCCCACTCTGCCTTTTAGAGGGGCACAGCACAGAAGCAAATTCAACATTTTGGGGACACGGAAGAGCTTGTACATAGCCTAGTGAGGAGAGAAAGGCAGGGTGGGAACCCCTTTCCTACCCTTCTTTCCAGTCAAATCAAGTCCTCTTTTCACTGGGCTGCAGGTTCATGTTGCTTTTTGTTCTCTGGTTTCCTTGCCCTGCAAATCTTCATCTGCATGATGGTCCAGCTTTAATAGGCAGACTGAAGTATCCTTTTTTTTCTTATCTTCTTTGTTGTCAGTGTCCTGATAGACAGGTATGTGAACACTGCTAGAGAAGAAGGGCTATTTTCTGTGGAGTACTTGTCCAAAACAGGGACTGGAGTCAAGTTGCATACATCCTACTCTGCTACCCCAGCAGCTTCTCTAGAAATGTCCTAAACATTTGAGAAGCTGACCTCACTCTAGCAAAACTTCTGCTGACTTTAGTGCACCACCTTGCACTTGTATCACCAGATACAATTCATATTTAAATCAATTTTCTTTGAAGAGTACATCTTTGGAATTCTAACACAAAAAATTGATTTTTTTTTTTTTAAACTTGGCAGCTGGAACACTTGAAATACCACTAGAAAAAAAAAATAGAGTCATTGAAGTGCCACTGTCACTGAAATGTCACCTAATATGTGAATCTGTCTGTACTAATGCACATTATTGTTTTAATAACTAGCTCATGACTTATGCTCTACCCTGTGCTTGGAAGGAAACACTCCTTCTCTGTCCAATTATTTATTCAGTTTAGCAGGACCTCTAATAATAAAATCAGCTGGGCAATATTTCATGCAGAAGTAGCTGATTCTATAATCAGAGTTTTCTGCCTGGTTGTAGAAACTGAATTTGTGAAATAATGGCTTAGAAAAGTGACAGGGAAAAAATGAAAGGCATCCAGTATGCGGAGAGGACAAAAAAGACGGGGCTAATATATTTTTGCTTTGAGCCAAGTCTGTCAAATTATAAGGGTTCCTTTACCAAATTTTCCTTTGTCCTGACTGCCCACAACATTTCTCAGCATGGCAAACAGTGGCAGACTTGGGCTTTTAATAATATGCACATTAAACCACAAGAGACCTTGAGAAAACTTTCTCAAATCCCAACCACCCTGGGCCAGAGCAGCAGAAGCTTTTGTTAGGATTACACAACCCTTTAGGACATGTAAGAATTCATTATGTGTATGTGTAAAGAGTAGCCACTGTATTTATCATGGGTGGTAAATGAATCCCTTTCCCACAGTTGCCATCTATAATAATGTCACTTTAGAAGGATTGCATTAGTTTCCCATTGCTTTTAACCAGCATCGTTTATGTTCGTTAGCTGCAGAGGCTGTACAACATGCATGGGCATGCAGAGCCTAAAGAAAAGGAGTTTTTGAAGGTCCTTGGGTTTCATCTCTTTCAGAGTCCCTCGACAGGCCTGACAGATATTTTCTTTCAATTTCTCTGTGCAAGAAAGTGTGGTGGCTTGACTTTGTAATCCACGTTTCACACAGGTATCACCTGCCACAAGCAGTGCTCTGCTAACGTGCTGGGACACCTTCATCATCCAGTTTCTTCACACCTTGGCTGGGGGTGCCTTGGATGCCTTTGGAGTAAAAGACCAGATCAGCAAGGCGTAAGTGACAGGGGAACTTCAGAGCAATTCAGAGAGCTCAGCCTTGCACACAAAAGAGTGAAGTTAACTCACTGTTGAGAAAAGTCTGCCTGTAATGTCCATGGCAGCCACTTCCCCTTGCAAGCAGGCATACTTCTGAGCTCTTCCGCTGCTCCTCCCTGATAGGAACATCCTGTCGTATCAGGGTGACCCTTAATAAAGCTGATTATCAGCATCACTTCTTGCACAGCAAGGATATTTTTGATGTCATCAAAGTTGAAAAGTTTGTTTTCTGCAACGATAGTATAGACCATTATACATTATGCTACAGGCTGTTCTCAGTTACATCTGTACCAGTGCTGCTTTTCTGCATTCATTTCTGCCATCTGAAGATATAAAATACCCACAGAAGGTCATACCAGGCTTTCACAATATTGCAGGCCATTGTGCTTAATGATGTTCAATTTAAAAACATTGGCCAATCCTCCAGACCATTTTGAATGGAGAATATTCTTCCCTCCTGATCAAAGAAATATACAATTTAGTTTTGTTTTTCCTCTATAGTTCATGTAACCAATTCTTCCTTCCTAGTAGGTGAAAAGCAATTCTGGTTCTGCAGAAGTAGTTTATCAACATTCATATGTCCAGAAACACCTGGTGAAAGGAACACAGAGCAGAGAGATTTTCAGGAAGACTCTTTTTAATACTGAAAAAAAGAGAGATTATTCTATATGACTGGCAGGCAAGGTTTTGCATCACCAAGCCACCACCGTAATGTAAATGAATTGGCAGCTTTTCTACATAGGGGTGGTAAAATTGATACAATAATACCTAGTAACATGAATTCAAATAAACTCTTTTTAAGAAGACATGCAAAAAATTGAAGACAATCCTTTGAGGGTGACTTTACTGTTGTTCTTTTACACACATCTATAATGGTAAATTGTCGCAAAAGATTTTTAGTGGAAGCTGTATTTAATTTTTATTTTGGCCAGTCATTAAGCATCTGCTGCCCTAATTGCACTAAGGTACAATTCCCCATCATAAAATGAGACTTTTCCTGTGCACAGCTTGTATTTTTTACTGCCTTTTATAACTCCAGCAGTTACTGCATATTTATCTTTTTGATAACTCTAATCAGAAATTAGCAAATTAACAATCTCATAGTTAATAAATAAACCCATTTTTTCTTTTCTTTTTTTTTTTTTTTTAAAGCAGAACACTTCCCAGTACTTTGATCCATCAGACTACTTATGTGAGATTCATTTCACTGGGCGTCTGTTTCTAAGAGACAGCCTTGAAATGACAGAGAAAGACACACAAACGAGAGCAACATGCGGAGTACTCAGGAATAGCTAGACACATTTGACATTGGCAGTCACTAACAAGACTGTCAAGTGCCTGTCAAATTTCAGATGTTTTTGTTGTGAGGCTTGGTAATACCTATGACCACTGCCAACAGGATGTTAAAAATAACTCCAGGAACACACCCTTTCTAGGTCAAAACCAACTGTGAGGCTGAGTGCACTGTAATTATAGTGCACTAAATGAGTTACAGCTTGAGCTAATCACACCCCACTGAACTAAAAAGCTGTAATTACACAGAGAGATAATGTGAGCTTGGCAGGATCTCCTATGGCAGCCTATGGCTTTGAGGGACGTTTCAAGTCCAGTTTGCTGGTCATTGTAAGCTGGGCTCAGCTGGGTCAATTTGCAATTCAACAGGTAAAATCAAGTTTGTGCTCAACAAAGAGCAAAACTTAATGGTATTCACCTAGTAAAGAACGTTTCAGTTGCAAATTTCCTTGAAATGAAGGCTATTTATCAAACCAACCAATGCGATACTGGTTTTATCACAGTATAAGGCTGTTATTTGAAGGGAGCTAGTATAATATACCAACATAACTTTATAAAGAATGGGGGCCTCTGTGTTTTTCTAGTATTCCATATGTTCCTCTTATGTTGAAGCAGGAGGCTGGATGAGTTATCAGAAGTAACTATATTAATCTTAAACAAAATGCCAGATCATCGTATCTGCTAAGAACCTCATGATGACCCCTTCTTCCTAAAGGAACAAAGCTGTGATAAAGGTAAGTAAGAGTGGAGAAATTTAATTAATATTAAACAAATAGGAGGAGAAGACAAAGAGACTGGAGAAAGAAAAGTAAGTAATGAAATTATTGGGTGGCTAGCCTAGCAGGGAAGTCACACTGTATGAGCTGACTTCTGAACCTCTTGCTAGAATATTTCTAAAGACAACCTGGGAGACAGCAGTCTTAATAGTGATGACTTTTAGTCTTGATCGACTCTTTTAACTGGTGGAGAACTGAATTTAGACTTTGTATTCATTCACACAGTACCACATGCAAGTTGTTCTGCTACAACAGTATCTGCTCAAAAGCCTCCTGTCTACCACAAATGTCACTGTTGCTGTTAAACACAATCTGATAACGCAGTCAAATAAAAGGCAGCTTTAAATATATTGCCTGTAGGCACTTCTTGTCACTGGGGGATGTTTCTGTGTCACATTTCAGCTGCCCCCACCAGCCCTTTGGCTGCTAGATCTGTGCAAGAAAGGTTGCTCTAATTTTCTGGAAAGCATCACTTACAGAAAAGGACCAGATGTTCCCTTGTGCCGAAGAGCAGAGAATAATGCAGAAACATTATCCTGCAGGAACAGCAGGATGAAAAGGGCTCATTGTGCTTGTAAGAGGAGGCCCGTGTAACCTGCTCCCTACCAGGGGCCACATGAGCCTATGGCAGCATGGAAGATAAGGTACCAAAGGGAGTGACTGTGGTGAGACATCCCAGGAAAAATGCACCCCCCACCCCAGCAGAAAAGGGGCTATGTGGGATATGCAGTGGGGAGAGGGGTCTGCCTGAAGCCAAGTGTGGAAGCAGGAGAAGAGTGTGAGAAGTTATCTCCGAGCGGGTTTGTGCCAGGATGGACTCAGGTGAGGTGACCTTGTTTTGTGGTGGTTGTAACCTCTCTCATTCTCTTCCATTCTTTTCTGCGAAGGGGTGAGATAGAGATGGCAGATGAGTTAGGAAGACCTGCACATGCCTGGCAGGCAGTCACCAGGAGATGGCCAATTCTAATGCAGAATGTGATGCTTCCTTTCTCTCAGTATTGCAACTTGCACACTCAAAAACCCCACTATGCTGGGTTTAAAACTGTGGCCTTGGCTTAACTGTTCTTAATCAGTGCTTATCCTCCTGGAAACCTCTGTGAGAACAGTATCTAGGGTCCTAGAGAATAAGGATAAGCCTGGATTAAGTAGCTGGTTTCTTAAACAAACTTGGACCCAAGAAGAAATGTGGGGAAGGAGAGCAAGGGATGGGGGATTTTTACCACCGTCCCCCAAGAAATGAAACAAGTGACCAGTGATAAAATGTCCTGCTGAACTTGTTTAAATCTCACCCTACAGGAACTGCAGGGCAGGTGGGATGAACTGGCAAGCTTAGTTTTGCCAATAACCTGCAGAATGTTATTGCTCCTTCCAGAGTTGATATAATATTTACTGGAGAACTTTCTTAGGTAGATAAAAGCCAAGAAATGCTCACTGTGACAGCTAGTGCTGGCAGGCTGGGAGAGCCCTCTCCAGCTAGTTGCAGAGCTCTGTGTATGACCACAGGTGAGATAATAAAGAAAGGAAAAGGCAAGGGTGATGGGGAATTAGGGAAGAGACACTCAAGAGACTGATGCCAGGAGGAGTTTGACTGTGCTGTGTACATCAGGAGAACGGCTCTGCAAGCCCAGTCTGGCTGCTTGGAACAGCAACATGCTGTCAAAGGTATCTCTGCAAGTGAAGTAGGTGGGAAAGCTGGGAGAAGTAAAATAGCTCTCTCCAATTCACAAACACTGTTTTCCTTTCTTAAAATATTAATCGGATATTTTTAAGCCACTGGGCATTTTGTCCTCCCTCTGCTCCCCAGTCTCATTAACTTCTTTGCTGTGTTCCCTCCTGCCGTCTGTCCTGACTCAGCAGACAGGAAAGCAGCTCTTGTGGAGTAACTGACACAAAGCTGTTAGCAGCGCTGGTTTAACACAGCAAAACAGAGCCATTTGGAAAGGTCTAGCAGGGCAGTGGGATGCAATAATAAAACAGTGCAGGGTAGCAGAAGGAAGGAAAGAATCAAGGCTGCTAGACTCTTTTCTAGATTGGTTTTGATACCCACACCAGTGAGCAAGCCTGAGCCAGGTGGTGTGGCCTGGCTTGTGCCCATACGCTGCCAGGCTGGGGACTGTGATCTGGATGGGAGTGGCTGCTCGTTCCTGCTAGGCGCAATTCCCCACCACTACCGTGGTGCAATAGTTTGCTGTGGCCCTTTGCTCTTTCTTGCCCTTGACCTCTTCAGCAGATGCTGCACTTGTGTCTTGCTGTCTTGTGTACATGATGTGATCAGACCAGCACACAGTATATGGGGAACAAGCCAAATGTCCAGGTCAGTGACTGCTCAATGCTCAGCTGTCACTACAGTTGATGTTGTTGCTCAATAGTGATATTGAGGCCTGCCACAGTCTGTTTTCATCCCCTGAGGTGATACAAACATCCTGAGGGATGGATGGATTTGCTGAATATACAGGGAAAGCATGTTTGCACCACTCCCATTCTCCAGATTTAAGCCATAACCCAGGGTCTCTTATTAAGAGGAGGGTTTGGGACTGGGGGACTAGTATCAGCTGGTGAGACCACAATCATTCAGCTGCATGGAATAACCAGTGGAGAGTAGAGAGAACCATGTTCAAGTCCCCGTGCCAGGAGCTGAGTTACTCTCCAGAATCAGTGAATTTTCTTGTCAGCACCCAGGCCCAAGAGGAAAAGAGCTGCTGTGTGAAGCCATGTAAAGATCGACTCTTAGCTGTTGAAAAGCAATTTTGTAGGCACAGAGGAGTGAAGTCTCTGGAAGCCCTTCTACAGGTCCTCTGCCCCTGAGTGAGTAGTGTCTGCCATGTTCCTGGTGAAATATATACCAGAACAGAAAGGCTTCCTCAGCTGTAAAGAGCCATTATAAGTACTGAGATTTTCATCATGCCTACATGGAAGTGAGTGACCATGAACTCACATCCTTAGCAGAAATGATTGGTTAGGAGTTAGGTTTATTAAGGTTTTATTAAGGTTTTCCTTGCCTATATATATAAGGCAAAAGATCCAAGCTGAAATTCTTGAGAATGAAAAGCACCATATAAATATTAAACACTCTATTTATATTTTTGTATTGTATTTATATATTCATAAGCCCTGTGTTTGTATTTTAATATTAAGGCACTGCATAAATATAAATATTAAGCTATTTCCAAAGCTTATACAGATACTTTTTTTGTGCTAGAAAGAAGTTTGGAAAGTGATGTTTTTCTTAAAGCTTTCTTTTTTTAAAAATATCCATTAACAATGTCTGGCTTCATGTTTATATTCTTAATTTTGTTAGCAAAAAGTCAGTGTGGGAACAATGGTGGTTTTGCACTGTACCTGCATCTGTCTTCCTCAGGAGTAGTCTCTGCCATTAACCTAAACTATAGCAGCTACCTAGAGCCTCAAAGCGCTACATCAGCAGTTGGAGTACTGCTGAGACAGGTGATGCAGCATCAAGCCAGCTCCACTCACTGCATCACCTGGGACTTCTCTGGTTTTGTAGAGACCACTGGGTGTAAGATGACATTCAAAGTTCTTCATGCTAGCACAGTAACATAGAAAGGCTACAGTCACCCAGAGGCTTTGAAAAGCTTGACTGTGAGGCTGGAGGGTGAGGGTAGTCAGTCACCAGAACAGACTGTTCTCAGAGGTTATGGACTCTCCATCCTTGGAGATGTTCAGAACTTAGTGGTACTCTGAGCAATCTGCTCTAGACATACCTTTTCTGAGCAGGCAACTGGATTAAGTGACCTCCAGAGGTCCCTTCTAGATTAATTATTCTATGATTTTGTGATTGTGGCAGAAAATCGTGCTCTACTGGGTCATATATAGAAATTTAGATTATTTGTAGATAGATAATAAAAGATGTTTCTATTGCCTTATTTTTTGGAAATACAGTTGGCTTCTTGTAACTCTCAACAACCTACGTATTTGTCTGCCCCCACTGAGGAGCTTATAGAGGTGTCTGAGAATTGGTATTTGTATACATTGTTGAATTTAAACCCTGTGTTGCAGATCCTCTGTGGGATGGTGCTAGCTTTTTCAATTTTCTCCTTTACCAGGGCATGCAGGTGTTTCTGTCCTAGTCTATCTAACACAACAAGCAAAATAGCAAATGAGTTTTTGAAGAAATTCTTGGCATTTTAACAACAGTCGTCAGACTGGAAATGCTTTAGAGCAAATAGTGAAAATGATTTGGAGTCCAAGACCATTATGAGAATCAATGACACAGCTTTGAAATCATGTTGGGTTTTTTGGACTTGCATATTCTTTAAATCGGTTTCAGTAAAATATTTCCAATTCCCTTAAATACACGAAAGACTAAGATATTTGTGGTGCATTAATTCAGTGGGGTTACATCTAGAATAATGTTGTCCATCTTTCACTGTCAGCTGGGGAATATCTCAAACCAAGACTCCAATTAAGTATATAGTATTCATGAGCTATGTCTGTGTTATTTACAGGATTGTACTTCATTAATAAACACAATTCTATATTGCATGGTTAATGACAATGAACATAATTACAATAACCCGGGTAGAAATTGCTTTTGAGTTATAATGAAATGTTTTATGAAAAAAAAATTACCCCAAGACTTGAGATAATAGCTTTAATGGAACATTACACTTTTTTTTTTTTTTCCCCCCACCCCAACCTCCCGTAAGTACTTTTAATGCAATTCACCTCAAATGTGCAATTTGGAAGATGACAATTAGCAAAGTGGAGGACTGGAAGGCTAGAATTGATTCAGATGCCACCTTTAATACACCCAGGTGTCTCTGGCTCATCCTTATGACAGTAGCCAAAGTATTATCAAAATACAGAGATGTGTGTGTATAAAAACTTAGATATGCGTGTATGTGTGTATGTACACAATCACACCAGGCTTATATGTGCAACAGCATGACCAAATCACTCTGTTCCATCTCATTTAAAAAAGGAAAAAGTCAATTATTTGGTAAAGTTATTACTAAAGATCATTCAGTATCACTCTAAGGGATATCTGATAGCTGCAGCCTTGTTTTTGACAGCAAAAACAAAGGGAAATTACTGGCTGTTGCATGCAGATACACAGTCATGATAAGATTTAGATAGCATAAAATGGCATAGCCCCATTGATACTAAGAATGCTTCTTTTCTTTGGTCACATTTTTGTACTGCCAAGGAAGTCAGCAGCAGCAACATAATCCCCTCGCACAGCAATTCCCCTGTGTATGGTGACTTTGCCACTGGGCAGCTTGACCCTGGGGCTGCCCTGTGTTCAACTAGTTCTTTTCTCTCTGCTTATGCATCTCATGGATCTTTTTTACTCATCAAATATTTCCAGAACTATTCATAGGACTTAACTTTAATTGCGAAGTTCCCAAACTGTACAAACAGACACATTTAATTTTAGATACTGAGATCTAAAGTTTACTCAACTTTTTATTGCGTGTTTCACTTTGCAAAACAAATTATCTTTCCTGAAACCCATTTCCCATCCTTTC
Source organism: Strix aluco (assembly GCF_031877795.1). Lineage (NCBI taxonomy): Eukaryota > Metazoa > Chordata > Aves > Strigiformes > Strigidae > Strix > Strix aluco. Next base: position 45,849,600 of record NC_133935.1, on the reverse strand, counting down.
CCTCCCCCAAAATAATCTTCATACCCCCCTAATTACTCCTTTTTGCGAAGAAGCAACCCTTAACCTCTGAGAGCTCCAGAAGTAGTATTAAGCACTAAACCAATGCCAAAGATAAAAGTTCTATGAACTTTTTTTTATTATTATTTTATGGAAGTTCAGGCTAGATTCCCCTTTTGCTTTAGTAGGTGTAGGGCTTACTTGAGAATGAGTCACGGTATGTTTTCAGAATATATCATGAATGACAAGCTAAATCTTTCTTCTCTTGTTTGTACACAGTTACTACAGCTTGTCAATAAGCAATTTGGATTTTGCCCAATTCTTGCAATGAAACACTGAAACTTCTTGTTTAAGTGAAAAATATTTACCCTGTGTGAATAATGGTATATTAATTACATATGGATTCTGACTGTGCTTATTTTGATTACATTAGTTTTCTTCCACAGCTTAAGGATTTTTTTTCTTATCTAGAGATCATACATCTATTGTAATTTCTTTTTTATTGAGTCACCACTGAACAAAGCTATCTTTTGAGTTTATTATTCAGTAATACTTTGTAAACATTTTATTTTCCCTTGGCTTGAACATAAGCAGTGGAAATAAAGTTAATGATCTTTCTTAATTTTCTTGTCAGATAACTCAGGATGTTCATCATGAGGACATGCAAGAGAGGATGAGTGGATTCTACTTTGAGTAAGCTCTTACTGTGGACAGTCCATGAAGAGATACAGAGAAAAAACCCACAACACAAAACAAGAAAAAAGGAGGATTTCAGTTTGGTGAAAGAGGTGTCCGAGGTAGAGAGACGGGTTTGGGAATAATTATCATAGAGACAATACTTAAAACATGCTTTCGTATGTGATTGCTCAAACTGGATATACAAGCAGAAAAAGGGTAGGAGCCTAGGGAAAAAAATGCACAATGCACAGTTTAGGTGTTGGAAATAAGGTAGCGGCATCACTGTGCCATTTGCCTGGGATTCAATGTCTGGTTTCTCAGCAGAGCTAATTAGCCGAGCGAGCAACATCAGGAAGGGAGCTGTGCTCTGTTCAGCTGATTCCAAGTCAGCACCGGTACATCACGCTCTGTTGTGCTTTGTAGACACAAGGGAGATGTCTAAAGAAATATCTGAGAGATTCCCCTAGGAAATCTCTGGCTGAAAGCAAATGATAAAAAAGATGATGCTCTCCCAAAGGAGAAAATGATGGAACAATCTGGAAGGAAGACACAGCACCTACATGGAACAAAATCACTGAATCCCTCCACAGGATAAAAAACAAAGCTATGTTTAGCAACTCTGATGGGTGGTACTTGTTAATTAGTGCCAGATACAAATATCTAACATCTGTGTATTCCAGTTCAGTGGAGAATAGGAAAAGAAACAGGTTGAAAAATGTTCACTCTGAGTGTAAAACATGCAGCTGTCTCATTTGCTTAGTAACTAGTCAGTGCTCCAGAAGCTTTTGAGTGGCCAAGATGAACATCCACGGAGAAGCAAGGATCTGTCAGGAAAGTGCTGGGCTGGATGGCCAGGAGGTCAGTGACACAGAGGTTTGTGACCTGAAAATTCTTTGTTAGAATCAAGTGACTCTAAACCTTAAGAAAAAAAAAAAAAGAGATTAATAAGATGGTATTGGTAGTCTCAACCACCTGTATTGGAGGGAACAAGGCAAACAAAAGCCACCAAAATTAGGAGTATGGAAGTCAAACTGGATGGTTCTCCCAGTTGATGAGAAAGAAGTATTTCAAGCAAGACACAGCTTTTCCAGTCTGATTAAGCACACTTTGAGAGGAAAACTAAAGGAACAATGACACTAGTCCTGTATATAAAGAAGAATAGAGACTTGGATAGTGCTTTCTTAACTGCTCCTTTGCACCAGGAGGTACTGATTCATTTTGATCCCAGTAAGAAAGGCACTCAGACTCTGACAAGTACTGTTTAGAATGTTATTTATCAGCATCAATGTTACAGAGAAAGGGAGGGTAGTATAGATAATCTTATGTTCTTTCAGATGCTGGTAACGCTGAATTGTGCAGCTTCAGACAGGCCTCCAGATCCCATCCACGAGGGAGTCACACCACTTTATTTTTGTTAAGTCAAGCTCTATCAGGATTTTCTTAAAAGAAGGCAACTCTGTTCATCATTTCTACTGCCAAATAGAAAGGATGTTGATGGGAGAACTTGTTGCTGCAGTTTTAGATAAAGGCAAGGACATGCAGGTGGTGTAATCACAGGTACCAAGTGGGAGCTGCCTGCAGGCTCCTCCGTTACAGTCAACCACCTGTTGATTGCTGACCTTGCAGCCAGGGGATCTGTGCAGCACAGCACAGGTCAGAAGACTGCACTGTAGTGCAGCGCGCCTGCTCAGATTAACTGCTGTGTGGATCACTCACACCTCAATGTACAACGGTCTTCTGGTGACGAACACGGCATCTGCTTGCTGCGTCTGATTTCTGTAACTCAATAGCTAGGTTTAGCATTTCTGTTAGCATGTCTTTATATAATCCGGCAACTTTTATAAGCAAATCAGATAAAAGGTAACCACAAATAAAAAGTAATGCAATTGCAGGTATTTGCCTAAGTTGAACTTACAGTTCACTTAGCAGAATGATGTATTCAGCACGTGTGGAGGAAGAACTTTAACTGAACTGTAAAGGTTAGAGAAGTTAAACCTCTGAAACATGGTTGCTGGCAGGTCTGGATGCTTCTCTCTGGAGACCCTTTAATAAAAAGCCTCATATATTGGTCTACTTGTGCAGCAACAGCCATAAATATGCCAAGTGAAATGCAAGCTAATTAGAAAGCACTTATTCTAGTCCTCCAGAGTGTATTGAGATGGAAAGTTTCACTTTCAGGCTACAACTTACTCCTTTCAATTCAGTCCCATTCTTTTCCTGTTGTATTGCTAAGATTTTCTTCTTCATTCAGTGACAAGGCACTACATCTAGGAGGCTCTCCAATGTAGATTTCTTTCTGTCGTCCTTCTAAGTAGAAGTCACGTCTGGGAGGTCAGTCACAAAAGTCTTTGAGGAAGAGTGTCATCAGCTTCTTTGTCCATCCCATCAATTATCCCTTGATGTCCTTCTCCTAAGCAAACATACACGCCTCTTTAAAACTCAGAACTGGTGGAACTGAGCTACTGCCAACTGGGGCTGTGAGATTTATTAGATTCACAACCAGTATTAAATGTCTGCTGGTGCTATATATACTGCTCCCCAATGGGATAACACAGTACTGACTCCCCTATGGTTATGTTAAGACTACTCAGTAAATTTACATGGTGAATTTAAGGAAACAAACAATCTAAAGAGACCAAGTACATTTATTTCATGACAAGCAAGTTACTTGGAAATACAATGATGAAACTGTTCACAACTGAGCAAAGTTAGATGAACTTATATCTTGACATTCTTTGGCATTTTTGAGATAAAAAATGAACTTCTCAATTCATTATAATAAAAACCACCTCTCTACAGCATTATCCTTACCTGTGGTACAGTTACTGGAGTGATATTTCATCTTCGGTTGTGACCACAACCTACATCTAAGGTAGACTTGCTTGAGCTATTCCTTACAAGTGAAAATATTGGCTCCATTGAAGAGGGCTGGCATTTCACTGCAGGTGCAGTTGGAAAAATGGATTGTTTGTGCACTGATCCTATTTATCTTTATCCATACTTATGACCAATGACGTCATCACTCTTGGCCTTGTTCGAACACCACCAGTTAAGGAAGCAGAAAGTAGCCTAGAATCAGGATGCACTGTTTGAGTCTTAAACTTTCCTACTTTCAAATTTAGGGAATTGGAAAGGGACTCTGTCCTTTTTAACTACTGTCAAAGGTTATCTGGCTAGAATTTGACTGGAGTTGGAGCTAGAGCTGCTGGAGGAGGCGTGTTGCCAGTAAGAGACGAGAGTAGCCTTTGAGCTGGATGGTCTTTGGACTGGGTTTTGGGTGAACACCAGAATGAGCTCTTTGGATGGATTTGAGTCCCAGACTGGGAGGGTGTGATGTCCTAAGGTGAAGATAGAGGTTAAGTTTATTATTTTAGTTTTACATGTTGAAGGCCAAAGGCTGTGGCTGTACATAGAATGAGAGGGTAAACTAGGTCTGGGCTGGCTTCATTTCTCTGGGTTTATGTACAGCCCTACCTCCGTTGGCTGGGGTTGGTGTGCAAAGTAGATTTTGATACTTGACATTAGAAAACTCCTGAGTAGGGCTAGCATACTTTACTGTTAAAATACATGTTGCAGAGGGCTCTAGTAGGAAGTTTCCCTGCCCCAAAATGGCCACTTAGGTGATGGGGGAAGGGATACAGGCCCTGGGTCAGGAGTAGGGTTGGTGTGGTAGTCACTGCATTCATCATGTGACTAGCCCAGGATTTTGGGACCAATGCACAAATCTCCCACTCTCCTGCCAGGCTTCTGGGAGTGCTACAGCTCTTGGGTCTGGCCTTGAGCAGGAAAGCAGGGGACAAATGAGGGAAAGCAATGTCTTGTATATGTCACAAAATTTGAGTTCCTTATTCCTGATATCCTCTATTCTAGGGGATACTTGGCAATTGCACTACCAGGGATGGGCAGAGAGAAAGCTCTGTGGATCTGCTTTCTCTGACATGTAATAGATTGACCACAGTTAGAGCTAGGTCAGGACCACAATCTGACAGACTTCTCAGGTTGCTGGCTGCCATATCTTCCTCACATTCCCAGGGCTAAACTAATTGCAAGGTTTGGTGTTTATCTGAGGATTAAGATTTCCTTCATGTCAGATTGGCAGAGGCTGAGCAGCTTTTGCTTTCCTGCGGGCATGATGCAGGGTCCATCTGCTAGAAATTCTCCAGGGATGTTTCAACTAATGGCAGTGCTGTGCATCTCTCCTGTTCTCCCTACAGTGATGCCATTGTATAATTTTTAAGGTTTTTTGTCTTTTGTACTAAAGGTCTTGCAACTGTTAAATGGTCTCAGAGACTGCTTTATGGTACAAGATTTAGATGGGGAAGCAAATACTCTGACGATCCATCTGAGCCTTTTTTTCCATTTTTCCATGTCGATGCTGTCACAGTGTGATTGCAGGGAGTTGAATTCAGTGACCCAGAGGTTCCGTTTCAGTTCCACCTTCTGCCTCACCCCCTGCAAGCTCAGAGAAATCCCATGTCCCCCTTTCTGCCTCATTTTCCTGTTTATCTGCTGCTCTTCAAATTTCTCTTCTTTAGATACACGCTTCTCTGTCTGCTTATGAGACTATCTAACAGTCTAAACAGAACATTTGCAAAATAATTGAACACAGTTAATGATACCATCCTTTGGAACTATTCTATTCTGATAATTCTCACCCATATCTTTCAATTCCTGCATTAGCTTTGGAGCCAATATTTCCACAAAGTACTGCTTCATATAGCTTGGAAGCTGTGATTATGGGTTTTCAGATGAAACATGGCATTATTCCAAACATAAATCACTTGAAGGCAACAGCCATTTAAATTGGGTCAGAACCAGTGAATCAGTGCAAGCAGAGAGGGTGTTAGTGAAAGTAATGTGATTTTTATCTTCAAAATCTCATGAACCACTGAGCCTAGAAAACAAACTGCTGTACATCTTTGCAAGACTGGACTGGATGATTAGCCTTCTAGTGGCATGCAGCATTGATTTCTGTTCTTGGTGATCCTGAGTTGCCAAAAGTCAGTGGCTTTTCAAATCAGACAAACACACAGGCCTTTTTCTGGACAGGACAGGATGTTTTCTGCATCTCAAGCATCTTAAACCACTTACTGGCTATGATCCAGCCCTGGTGAAATAAGGACTAGCCAGCAGGAGTAAACAGAACTTTAAAGAAATCATTTTTGTTCTCTTAGTGGGGGAGAATAAGAAATGAAGACAGAGATATATAAGAGGAATTGGCTGCATAAGGCTTTTTTTCCAAAGGCTTACATTGGAGCATAAAGCTGCTCTTAAACATGCACTTGTCGGGCAATGGCGCTAATGGCACACTGTGCACACAGTCCTCAGTTTTAATAGTAGCTGCTTGGCTAAAAAGGAGGTTCTGTTGCCTGATTTTCTATTTCTCTATGCATTGTTTTTGGAAATATCCTTTCTGTGCAAAGCCCTGGGGAAGAAAGTAAATTCTCTTCCACTTTTGAGTTCCTGGATTTGTGAACACTAGAAACAGGCCAAAGCCTTGATGCTATTCTTGTCATTTCATACTCAGCTAAGCTAAAAGTCAAATATTGCTTAATCAAGGAGAAAGAAAAGATTATGGCTAGTATTCCACTCCAGATGCATGAGACCCCATGACTTCCTTGTTCCATTTCCCTAGACCATAGGCTGTATACGTTCCATGGGAGAAGATATAGTACAACTCAAAAATTGAAGAGCAGTGCCTTTATGATTAACAAACACTTGATGAAAAAGAAAAAATTGTTTCAAGAGATGATGAGTAAGAAATGCCCCTACTATTTCCCCAGCCACCCTTCTTCTACTTCTTTAATACCCTCCTTGCTCTATCTTTTACTGCCTATTTTAATGATTTATTTGTCTGTCATTTTCTCGTTTTCCCCCAAACTTTACTGACTCATATTCTTTCCTTTCTACTTAAGGGTCTATTTCTGGTCCCTCATGCACCCCCTGCCCCCTGTAGTCCACCACTTCATTTTGCACCTTGTCTTAGTCTGTTCCTCTTTTTATTTCTCAACCTATTTATTGAGACTTCTGCCAATTTAAGACAAGGCTACTGGCAGAGGGCAGGACCTGGCTTCACTCATTTTCGTTTGAGATGAGCTCTTCAGGGAATGAACAATTTGAGAAGTCATCAGGTTTGAGTAACCTGTACTATGCCCTTGGAGACAGTGTTGAGGTTCATTAGTATCTAATGCAATAAGCACAAACACAGAGTGATAATGTGTCACTGGAGCAAAAGGGAAGAACAGATTCTGATCTTTGAACATTAACTGATGTAAGACAAGTAATTGCATTGATATTCATGGAATCATACTGTCTATGTCACTGCTTGCAAAGATACCAACTGCCCCTTTCTCTTAAGAGATGACCTCTGCAAATACTGGACCTGATTCACAGCTATTTTTGCTGAAGTTTTGCACCAGCAGAACTTCATTGATCTCAGTGGAGATAGGCCAAGTTTAGTGATGTAAATGAGACCTGCCATAGCAAACCTAGCCTATATATTTTCTGTGAGTGCTTTCCAAAGTCTTCAGTTGTATTTTGAGAGTCTCTGCATTTCCGTTCAAATTCAATTATTCATGTTTGACAGAACTTGCTCTGGCACTATTGTGCTTTAAAAACTGGAAACTCCCCCAAGGTATAGTACAGAAAAAATAAGACCCATTATTGTCCTTGAAGGGAACACTGCAAGGCTGCTGGTTCTGTTCTCTCAAGCAAACTGATAGTTTTTTGTCCTATTGTGTCAGTTCATGGTTGCTGAATATATTCTAAAACATCTCAATTACTTTCTATTTTACAGACATTTTTATTAGATCTATAATCTCATGCCTCACATCCTCACAGTGTCCTCAGTGCTCTGCCATTGCTAAACAATTATCAGGAGGATGTATTTTCTCCCTGATGGATTCTAAGCTTTTCTTCCAGAGGCTAGATTTTATTGCTGATTTTATGTCAGGACAGCAGAGGCTCATTGTTTCTTCTTAATTGTTCCCACCAGAAGTCAAAAACATAAATACAGAAAGGAGAGCTGGAGTGATAATTTGGGCAAGAGAAAGAGCGGTTTTTGATGTCCAACATTCTCATAAAAATTCATTTCATGTTCCTGCTGACCTCCTTCTTGTTGATTCATGGCAGATAAACAGAACACCTATCTCTTTTTTTCCTCCATTATGATGCATCAGAGAGGCCAGGCTCATCTCTTACACAGCCTCTTTACTGCAGAATAGCAGTCTACAGGATGGCAGATAGTTTTGCAAGCTTTCCTACTTTGGCTGTTCTTTCTGCCCATGCCTATTACTTTGTCCTCTTCATATACTGAAAAATTTCACCCACCATAGGTGGACTTAACCCACCAAAAGATCACAAATGAAAAAGCATGTTAATGCTGTCCCCTGAATATGATACTTCAGATCTGTCTGTTGTGCTCTGTATTTTACTCAACAAAACAACACAGAAATATTTGCCCAAATTTCAGATAAAGGTGTCAAATTAATTAATTAGCTTTCTAATTAATATTAAGTCCATTCCAGCCTTCATTTTCTATTCTTCTTAAGACCATATTTGAAAATGGGGATCCTGAAAATATGGCAGGAAAAAATTGTCTTTCCTCCAGTCATTGCAGTAGCAGTGTCAGATATATGAGACTTCTTAGTAGCATTGCACATGACATATTTCATTCATATAGGGGCATTTTCAATAGATATTTTAAGGAATCCATATATTAATGAATTAAATGCCAGCACATAAAGGAATCAGGCTAGACTTCTAAGTTTCAGTATTTGGGAGATGTCCTGCCAGCTGGCTGCTATGAAGTAGCCAACTTGCCAAGACTACAGACTGCAGACATACTTTGGAATCAAAGGAGAAGATAGAGAACCTGGAAGACAACAACAGTTTGAGAAATTAAATGGCAAGACTATCACAATAGACTTTCTTAACATAATTCCAGTGGGTCCTTACTCAGGCATGTAAGAGAGTAGCATTAGGTTTTTCATTAAAAGGCTAATCACTACAATGATTTTTCTGATTTTGGTGAAAAAAAAAAATTGGGTTTACATCTACAAAAGTCCCAAAATTTGAGGCTATTGCTACCAAGTTTATTTCATTTATTGATTCTATCATTCTGAATGCCTTCTTCCCCATGCATTTAACAAGCACTTCAAATACCACTACAAAACAAACGCACATTAATTCAAGCCAGCATCTTTTTGCACAAATGTATTATATTCAGAAGCCCCTACATTATTTTGGAGCCAAGACAATTTTTAAAAATGGCACTCAGAGGTGTGAGAGGGTGGCATGATATCCCTCCCCAGGGGAGTGCCATGAGCAGTAGCCTCTGTTGGGGTCGCTCACATACTCTCCCATCCCAATGCAGTGCCCGTCGAGCAGATGTCTGCACGGTGCAATACCTTTCACAGGCAGGACAGGCAGGATGTAGTGTCTTTCCCACCAGACAGAGAAACTGGCTTTTATCTACTTAGGGTACATGGGAGAGCTTGGGCCAGCTCCTCTATTAGCCACCTATCTCCCCAGTAAAACACTAAGAGGTTTCATTCTTGCCAGATGACAAATTTGAGAAGAGATGAATACGGTCAGTAGTAAAATATTTCACGTTTCAAACTCACTGGTTTTTTTTTCCACCCAATTTGTTGCAAGGGTTGGCAACTATCTACTTTCCAATTCTGGCAGGTGCCTGTGTGTAGGAGAACCCATGTCTTAGTAGGAAAGAAGCTCACAACCATAGGTTTGAAGTGCTCAAGCCTGGTGAGAGCTAGCCTTCAGCTTTAGATGACTACAGATATGTTGTGGGTCTTCCTGTATCTCTAAGAATAACACAGTTGCAGCTGGCTCCACTCACTGTATTTTGCATTTCTGTTCTGCCTTCTGTCTGGATCTACCCAGGGTTTAAGATAGGAATCAAATGTTTGCAAAGGGCAATCTATGAGCACTGAGTTTCCAACGAAACAGCGCAGCGCTTACACAATGTAGCTTGCTATGAGTCATGCTTCTGTGTGGCAACTCTGCATTCTGCCTGAAGTCTCTTCATTTTCTCCTTTATATTGAAGATCTGTTTTGATTTGTTGTCTCTCTCTTGTAAAACCAATATTGTAAAAATCCTTGGAGCTTGGTTCTGATGTGCATCTCTGACCATGTGGCTCTGTGTGATCCCAACCCAGAGCTGGGTTCACATGAACTGGCTCTGCTAATCCCAGAGCTGGGAGCCTTAGGGTATTATCCAGCTTGCATCTGCAGAAGTGCTGGTTGGTTACTCCTTCTGCCATGCAATCAACACAGCAGCTCCACGGTGTGCCAGAAGGATGCTCAAGTTCAGGTCAGCCTGTGCCGGGGCTCTCCGCACTCTGCTCCATCCCACAGAGCACTACCCATGCCTTCTTGCCACGGTAACAGATGGAGAGGCTTTTAGGCAGTTTTGTTGGGTTTGGTTCTTTTTTTTTCTTTTAATATTGTGTGAGAGGCAGAACCAACCTTGTAATAACTGATAATTGTCTGCAGAAGGTACAGATTATCATTTAGATTGCCAGTATCTATTTTTTGGTCTGCTTCAGTAGACTACCTTGGACAGGAACTGTAGGACAATATTTGCCATACAATTGTGAGGGAAAAGGAACCATGAAGCAAGAGGAGAGGATTTTGTAGATCTATTCAGTAAATCAAGGCCCAAAGGGCATCACCAGCCCAGACAGTCCCTGCTGACCCTCCCGGGGCTCCCCCCAGCCTGCCCACCCCATGTGAGCCCCCTGGGGCCATCACCCCCTGCCTCATTGATGTGCAGCAGGGCCGGTCCCCAGCTCCCCACAGCCCTGCCCTGCCTGCCCTGTCCCGATCCCCAGGACGGTGCCCAATGCTGGGGCTGGGCTGCCCTGGTGCCCCCCAGCTGAACCCTGCCCCTGGCCCACCAGGTGCCCAGGTGGCAGCAGCTCTGTTCCTTTGCCTGGAGCTGTGGGAGATGTGGAGCACGGTGCTAGGAGGAATTACTGGGTTAAACACTAAGAATGCCAGACATGGGCTGTCAGGAAAAATGAAGATATGCGTAAGAAACTAAGCATATGGCTACTAGGTCTGTATTACGTTTCATGTCACCTTGACAGAATTACCCCCTCTCCCTCTGAGACTGGCAGGGACTGGGTTGGTGTTACACAGGGGAGCTCACATCTATGCAACAGCCAGAATATTCACAGTTGCAATATGCCAACCTGCAACTTTGCGGATGAAATTGATTATTTTTGCTGTCAGCACCCTCCTGCTCTATTAAAATTCAATTTTATGGTGCAACATTCCCTTGGACATGTTTTGTCATTTGTTTCCAAGACGTGCTGAAAGCATGTATGTGCTTCAAGCAAATGCTGAAACCTAAGAGAAATAGCTTATAAATTAACAGCAGCAGGCTATAGTATAATAAACTGCTTCCTTTTTTGTTACCATATAATATGTGACCCTCTGTAACAGTTTTAAAGCCCAGCTATATATTCATCTATTAAATACCACTCTGTGTGCCAAACCTTTTAGTTCCACTGTATTAAAGTGCGAGTGAGCCTTTTTTCTCTTTTATTTAGGACCTCTAAAAGTGTCAGCAGTAAATGAAGCCCAAGGTAACCAAGGTCCTGATCCTGCAAGTTCCCAAGTGTTGCCATTTCCCATTACCATCAAGATGTGCAGTTAGAGCACTGTGAAATCTCTCAAGTGGTGGCAGTTTTGATAACAGGGGCTGAAAGAGTCTTAGACTTTGTAGCAATTCAAGGAAAGTCTGTCTCATCAAGCTGCAGGAATCATCGATGCTATTTTGACTGCGTTACCTCAGCATATGAAGGGAGATAACAGTCATTGCTTTGAAAATGTCTTAGCATCTAAAGACTTTTCTTCAGAAAAGAATCGTGAAAGAGGGTTAAATCATCCACCTGTTTCTGGAATGATCTACATTGCCCACGTTTTGTGATGTTTCTGATCAGGCATCGTTTTTGATTTTCCTCTGCTAGCTCAGAAAGGCAGACTTGGAATAGTGCATCTGTAGATTTCCATCCTCTCCTAACCCAGATCTTTGCACGGCAGATTAGAGCTGCATAACAGGGCTGTCAGCTTTAATGTGACAGCTCAGTTCTCCTGCATTTATTCTAAAAATGGTGTCACTGGTTCATCTCCTTAGACTTGATTATACTGGCTATACACCTCCTGTACTTTCAATGTCTTTAGTGATTCCCAAACACACCATCTAACCATACAATTTTCTGAACCCCAGTTTTCTGTTTTAAAATAATTAAAATTTCATTATGCAGCATGATGTTTAACATGTTTGAGTATGCAGTTCAGATTGGCCATTTTCATTCAAGCCTCCTGAATATTTGCTGTATTTAACTTACTTTATTATTTTAAAGCCTAATTGTGGGGATTATTTCTTCATTTAGTATCTTCAATATTCTGGCAGTCATATGAATCTAAGAAAGGAAATCCAACCCTAAAACCGTGTCCATTTTTTCTCCAACTCTATCAATGAGTCAGTAAAAGAGATTGCTGCTTCCTATGTATCTTTGCTTAGTCAAGGTTAGATAACTGTTGGTGCTACCACTCTTTCCTGTTGAAGCACAGCCTAGTTTATAGCAGCACCCATGCATAGAGTACTTCCCTGTGTGCAATGGTTATTAATTCATTATAAATTCAGCAAAAACCTAAATAAGATGGTAATTCATGCAACATTTTCCATCACAATTTTTGAAGCTTATCATGAATCCTGTTAGCATATTTTGTCTGTCCTTAATTCTAATAATATAATAAATCTAAAATACCTGGATGGCATGCTTTAAGTACTTCAAACAGCCAATGAATTGTTTTCTACAAAAAAACCCAAACCAAACCAAAGAGAAATAAAGCATCTCCCGTGAAAAGCTAATGGTCAGCCCTGAAGTGGTCAGGCAGTTGGACTAGATGATCATCGTAGGTCCCTTCCAACTGAACCCTCCCCCTCCCCTCCCCTCCCCTCCCCTCCCCTCCCCTCCCCTCCCCTCCCCTCCCCTCCCCTCCCCTCCCCTCCCCTCCCCTTCCCTTCCCTTCCCTTCCCTTCCCTTCCCTTCCCTTCCCTTCCCTTCCCTTCCCTTCCCTTCCCTTCCCTTCCCTTCCCTTCCCTTCCCTTCCCTTCCCTTCCCTTCCCTTCCCTTCCCTTCCCTTCCCTTCCCTTCCCTTCCCTTCCCTTCCCTTCCCTTCCCTTCCCTTCCCTTCCCTTCCCTTCCCCTCCCCTCCCCTCCCCTCCCCTCCCCTCCCTTCCCTTCCCTTCCCTTCCCTTCCCTTCCCTTCCCTTCCCTTCCCTTCCCTTCCCTTCCCTTCCCTTCCCTTCCCTTCCCTTCCCTTCCCTTCCCTTCCCTTCCCTTCCCTTCCCTTCCCTTCCCTTCCCTTCCCTTCCCTTCCCTCCCCTCCCCTCCCCTCCCCTCCCCTCCCCTCCCCTCCCCTCCCCTCCCCTCCCCTCCCCTCCCCTCCCCTCCCCTCCCCTTCCCTTCCCTTCCCTTCCCTTCCCTTCCCTTCCCTTCCCTTCCCTTCCCTTCCCTTCCCTTCCCTTCCCTTCCCTCCCCTCCCCTCCCCTCCCCTCCCCTCCCCTCCCCTCCCCTCCCCTCCCCTCCCCTTCCCTTCCCTTCCCTTCCCTTCCCTTCCCTTCCCTTCCCTTCCCTTCCCTTCCCTTCCCTTCCCTTCCCTTCCCTTCCCTTCCCTTCCCTTCCCTTCCCTTCCCTTCCCTTCCCTTCCCCTCCCCTCCCCTCCCCTCCCCTCCCCTCCCCCTGACAATGGTCTCTAGATGTCCGCTATCATGACTGTAATGACTACAGTTTCTGAAGAGGATTATAACACAAAAATATTCTATGATCATGCTGTTTATAAGAGTGTCTCATTATTGTATGTTTGCACATCACCTTAATTACTGAAAATTATTTGAATTCAGCCAGCAAATGTTCATTTATAAAGGGGAAGGGTATTAGTCTACCATTTTTCCCTGAGCTTGATTTAGAACAGAGCAGGGAAAATATTTACTTCATTGAATATTAAATGCCAAAAAGAATTCATTTATTGGCTTTCATCCAAAGATGGTAACTTAAACTCCTAACTGTGATTTTTTTCCTTATTTTACCATTCAGCCTGCTTCAACCTCAATTCATGAGGAGGCAATATTTCCATAAAAGGACACCATAGTTGAATATTTATTGCTTCATTCTCATTAATAGCTTTTTTAAATAGTGGAATGACTATTAATTTTATTCTATTGGTTTGTTATTGGTTTTCAGTTTGTCAATGAATTCCTACCTCAGCAGCTACCTGTGTTCCAAAAGTCCACTCCTGGGACATGTTCTGCACTTTCTCCAAAGGCAGCTGGAATAATCAGCCCAATGGATACAAAGAGAGGTCTGAGAGAAGAAATGGAAAATGAAAACAAAAACAAAAATACCAAAAAAGTTCATAAAGTTTAATCCAGTCTTCAGTTTCAAGACTGTTCATCTTGTTTTACAAATACAGAGCATAATCCAGTATCAGTTGTCGTACAGGGCTGCATCACAGTAGTCCGAGGTTTCCCCAGAGAATGAGCACCGGCAGATGTGTTAGCAGAACAAACTGGTACATGTGGCACGTTCATGGATGTGCTAATGAAAGAGCTCTAGGGGGAAACTTCAAGGAGACTAACAGAGTCAGGTAAGTTAAAATGTATTTTAGTAGACCTATTCGATATATTCAGTCTAAGTAGCAAGAACACTAGGTAATAACAACTTTGACTATAATGAACAAAGAAAGAAGAGATGGTGCTTTGACATTAAAGAGGGCAACAAAGCCATCCATGAGTATGATATGGTATCAAGATCAGATATTCAGAACACATTGAGCGGGAAATAGAAGCGCATCATCCTAAGGGGAAAAAGTGAGCATAAAAAGTCAAGTTAGATAAACCCACTCATTTTCTGTACTTTTAACTCTATGAATCAGTGCAGAATTTCTCAGCATATGGAACTGCATCAGCAAAGGTGATCAGTTAGGGAAATAATGATTGCTTTATGTCATTCAAGGGCTCTACATATTTGCTCCTAGTAAGGTTATTTTGGTAGAAAAGAAGTAAACAATAAAATGATAAAACCAGCAAAAAACTAAGAGCAAGGGTGCTATTCTTAATAGCAGCCTACATTTAGTGCTTACCTCTCTGACTGTGTTCAAATGCTAAATAACGATTCCGCTAAAAACCTATATGAAAAGAACAGAAAGTGACTGAAAGAAGCTATCCAGAAAGAGATGTTGCATTCACAGGCTGAACTCCTTAGTGTTTTGAAATCACAACATTAACTAAGACATTTCGGATTCCACAAATACATTTTTTATTTTTTACTACAAGTGTAGCATCTTGCAGTTTGTCACTGTTTTATATATATGCTTATTTCATCATACTTCATATATCCATTAATATATTAAAATGTTTATTTTAATACCTGTATGGGGAAAGCTCCCTTCATTTAATTTAATATAGAGATTTGGGGTCCAATTATACTGTGGGAAACTACATGTAGAAAAGGCTCCCTTTAAATGAAATGGGTGACATCTTTCACCAGTGCAAGGGCATTTCCAGCTTCCAATGGCCAAATGGAGAGTTTATTCACCCTAGGAAAGTGAGGGTGAAATAGCAGAAATATATTCTTTTTTCTGATGCTTCCTATCAAACATCATCACTGGGCCTCTTTTAAGACTAGCAACCTCCTGGAGTGTTTCCAAGGGAGCAAGAGGCTGTGTAGTGGAAGAGCAGACTTCCTTGGGCAGATTCATCCAGTTCCATACTAATAGTCCTGCGAAGGACCTATCATCTGCAGACCAGTAGACATTATGGCTTGCTATCACATCAAAAGAAGCTTGCTCCCTAACAGATTTACTCAGGAGGAGTGGGGAAGAAGGTGGCTTTCCCTTATAGTACTCCTGTCCATGCTGTGTACACAATATCCAAAACACAACACTATACAAGCTACTAGAAAAAAATTAACTCAAACCCAGCCAAAACCAGGACACCAGGCTACAATAGCTGAGGGAGCACCCAGACATCAGATAATGGTTCAGCTGGGATTTTTCCAACATTTTTTCCCCTGTTCTAGGAGGATCGCTGATACTGTACAGTATCTAAAACTGCCTGGCATGAGATATGGTGGTATTTGAGAAATAGTAAAGGACAGTATAAATAGGCACTGTGTCTGACTTTCTTTTCTTCACAACAATGTAATTCAAGATGACCTGCACTGAAATTCAGAAACACATCACTATAAAACTGGTGTAAGAGCACTGCCAGACTCTCTGACATGATCCTCAGAAACAAACTGCCCAATGTAGCCACTGTGACTATTCCTCTTCACTGTCTGTGCAGAGACGAGGAGCCTGACCGTGCCTGGTAGTGAGGCAAATCGCATCACCCACTGCTCTCTTGTACTAACAGTGCTGACTGACGTGCGGCAGCACGTTACACAGTCATACAGTCAAGTTGCTGCTGTCCCCAGCCATCCTGGCTGACAGGCATTGCCACCTCTGAGTAAGGACACCTGATCCCCTCCTGAACCTCCATGACTTTCAGCTCAGGATGCTGAAGGCATGTTACCTTAGAAGAGAGGGCTGAAGCCTGCAGAGGTTCAGGGTGAGGCAAACAGAATCACAGAATCACAGAATCATCTAGGTTGGAAAGGACCTTGAAGATTATCTAGTTCAACCATTAACCTAACACTGACAGTTTCCAACTACACCATATCCCTAAGCGCTATGTCGACCCTACTCTTAAACACCTCCAGGGATGGGGACTCCACCACCTCCCTGGGCAGCCCATTCCAACGCCTAACAACCCGTCTGGAAAGAAATGCTTCCTAATATCCAGTCTAAACCTTCCCTGGTGCAACTTGAGGCCATTACCTCTTGTCCTATCACTTATTACTTGGTTAAAGAGACTCATCCCCAGCTCTCTGCAACCTCCTTTCAGGTAGTTGTAGAGGGTGATGAGGTCTCCCCTCAGCCTCCTCTTCTCCAGACTAAACAACCCCAGTTCCCTCAGCCGCTCCTCGTACGACATGTGCTCCAGACCCTTCACCAGCTTCGTTGCCCTTCTCTGGACACACTCGAGTAATTCAATGTCCTTTTTGTAGTGAGGGGCCCAAAACTGAACACAGTAATCGAGGTGCGGCCTCACCAGTGCCGAGTACAGGGGTAAGGTCACTTCCCTGTCCCTGCTGGCCACGCTATTTCTGATACAAGCCAGGATACCATTGGCCTTCTTGGCCACCTGGGCACACTGCTGGCTCATGTTCAGCCGGCTGTCAATCAACACCCCCAGGTCCCTCTCTGACTGGCAGCTCTCCAGCCACTCCTCCCCAAGCCTGTAGCGCTGCTGGGGGTTGTTGTGGCCCAAGTGCAGCACCCGGTATTTGGCCTTATTGAAACTCATACAGTTGGCCTGAGCCCATCGCTCCAGCCTGTCCAGATCTCTCTGCAGAGCCTCCCTACCCTCGAGCAGATTGGTTGGGAGCACAACCAGGTTCAGTCACTCAGGTTTTATTCATAACTGTCAGAGCCCTGAAATATTATCACAGAAGCAGTGACTGCACCTACAAGAGGCACTGTATTAACCAAATTCACTATCTTTGATTTTTGGTATCAATGCTGCATATTTAATATTCTCCTAGTGCACTTGTTTTGAGGGTATTTTTAGCTGAATTATATTTTTAAAGACAAATTTCACGGAACTGTTTGGACAGAATGACACAAAATAAACTATCCCCATTTCCCCACCAACTGTGGCTTTCACTGAGGAGAAATGACTTGGATTGTCCTTATAAAAACTGGTTCTCGTTTGACTTCAAGGTGTCATCCCCTGCCCAGCATAGGGGAAGAGCTGTTTGTCACAAGATTAAGTATTTTTCTGTAAGTTAAACTATGCATTTTGGGGCATCACAGCCTATCTTAACCATAAGAAGGTATGAAAGGAAACCCAGCAATGGTGTCACGATCCCGTCTCAGCTACAGTCATATACAATAGAGACACCTCTCTTTGAAAAGAAAAACAGTCGTACCAGCATAGTTTTTCTCCACAGTTCTGTTCACATTGGATGCAAAATGTCATTTGTGAACCTCTCCCTATTACTGAAAGTGGCTCACTAGTTTCACCTGAATTTTCCCTCTTGGTTGTTTCCTCTTATGCTGAGAGAAGACTTCCTAAAGTGAGTAAGAGTTTCTAAAAATGTTGAGAACCTACAGCATGGGATTAAAATGACATTACTGAAGCAAGTTACACTGTTGCTGCTAGGCTTGCCTTCCAATAGTCAAACCAGAAATGGGAGACATTGATTGAAGTGCAGTATACAAGGTGTGCCATCACAGTTTAGGGAGCGAGCTTCAGCCAGGCAGATGTTAGGACAATGAAAAGATGCTGGCCCCCGCATAGAAGACAGACCTACACAGCCTGTAAAGAAGGGTATGTTTCTGAGCCCACTGCATACTTAAACACTCAGGAATATGGTAATGCTGCAGTAGTTTACCCTGCAGAAACACGTCACAGAAATGCTTCCAAGAAGCAGCAGCAGGAACAGGCTGGAGGGAACGGCCACCTGGGGGGTTTCAGTCACCCAAACTCACAGGCTTTCAGTCACCCAGACTGGTCCAAACTGTGTGAGAACCAGGTACTCTCCATCCAGGTGTGAATGCAGAGAGAAAGCAGAGACTTGGATAAACCCAAGTAGAATTTTATACGTTCATTTTGCGATACACATTTAGATGGATGGGTGTCATTTCCAATACAGAAAACATGAGGCTCAAACAGTAGTGTGAGTAGAAAATGAAGTGTACATAGCAAATAATAAAGATAATTACTCATAGCTCCTCTGCAAACATACTCAGAGAACAGGAATACAATATGGCTTCCCCAGATATTTTAGCCTGACAGTGAAGCTAGTTTTTTGGGTGACTGTGCAAGGGAAAAATTCAGAGAGGCTTCAATATTGTGGCAAATCTGTCTCATGATGTATTAATTAGAATAAGATTGATGAAAACTATGTATGCAACGTGAAGGATAAACACAGGTCTTCTAAAAATACTCATTTTTCTAGGGTATTTTTGACTTAGCACCTATTTTTGTACTAAGACATGCCAATATTTTCACTTTAAATTTTGGCCTGCTGTAATAGCAAATACTTAGCCTATATTGCAATATTTAGTTGCAAAGGTAAACATTGTTTACTCGCATTTTTAGTTGCTTTAAGTGGTAACACCATAATACAAAACTATTACTAAGACATGTATCTTAAATATTTTTTATTTCACTGTCACATTTCACAGCTTAGTGAAAGATAGGAGCTAAAATAGCTGCACAGTCATCCCTAGTGCTGAACCGTGTGTATTCTATAAATATGTCTTGTCTCTGTCAAAGGTGGTTTTTTTCTTCATTAAAAAAGGTAAAATTCATGCTGCAGAATAATCATAAGATTTTGTGCTACTTACTTCACAGTTAAGCTGTATTTTATCTTACTTGAAAACTAAAATGTGTCTAGACTTCGTGTCCATTTCCAGTGATTAATGTAAAGCAAAGGGAAGAAAATCTGTTTGTCTGTGGTATTGGTGAACTCTGTTTTCCTTAAGTCAGTCTAGAATCTAAAATAATTTTCTAGTGCATGTGGTGTTTAGCTAATATTATAGACTTGTCCCTATTGCATGCCTCATAAGTAGCACTGGATAAAACCTCTTTGGTCAATACGGAAAACACTTCACACATCAGCTATTGACCATCCAGTGCAACCAGGCAGAAGAGCATTTTCTGCCATTGATCAAAAATAATTCCTGGCATTTACAAGGCATCTTCAATCTGAGAGCCTTAAATTGCTCTGCAATGATAATAAATTCTCAGAGTACCCCTCTGAATTAGGTGACATAGTACTTGATTTACAAATGAGCAAAGTAAAACATTGAGGAGTAAGATAATTGTTCAAGGTCAGATAGCGAATTTTTGGCAGAGTCCAGTAAAACACCTAATCTTACAGCCTTTTAGATTTGTGGAAAATAAGTGTAAACTTTGTTGCTGAAGCAGATTGTTAGGTTTCTAGCTGCTGTTCACTTACTCTGCACAGATGCTAACCTGCCTGAAATGACAATGTAAGACAGCAAAGAACCATGTTCCCAAGCAATCATGTTACAGATTAGGAGAAGATGGAATGCTTGAAGTGTGGAAAACTTTTTAAACTTCTGAATCACCACTAGCTTTTGAATTAAGAGCTGTAATGCAGAGACATCTTAGCACGTTCCTGTATTCTAGTTCTGCTGTTATTCAGTGGTAAAAGGGACACTCGGTTCTGAAGAAGGATGTAATAGGCGGCACATGAACCGTATACACAGGCAAGACTCCAAGTTTCATGGCAAAAATTCTCTGTACAGGTGTCTCTGACAACAGAATTGGTTTCAAAATGTGTAGACCTGTGAAGAACAGGGTATAAATACCTACACAGATGTCAGGGTATGCAATTACAATCCAGTTCAGAGCCACGGGATGAAGCATACCTTCTTTAGACCTGAAAGGAAAAATAATCTGCATAGTAAAAATACTATAAAGATTGTTGGTTATTTTATCACCCTTACTCTTATTATGAGTGGAGAACTGTCGTGATTGATAGGATTTCTATTTCTGGGGTTTGCAGGGGGTTGAAAACCCTCTCCTCCAGGCAAATCAGATTGCAGATTATATCTAAGCCCTGGTACATTTAATAATATACACAGTTAAAAAAAGATCCCCTCCTGTATATTCTGTGTCTTGCTCTGCTCTTTTCGCACTTCAGTACCTTATGGTTTCAAGTCTGTGCTTTTAGACCTGTTTCACACCCCCGGTTTCTAAATCCTATGTCATTCTTCTTCCTGACAATTTTAAATTTAAATATAGTCATACAGAAAACAGATATTTATGGTTTAACATTTTAATAATGCTGTAGTCAGATTTTATTAGTGCTTCTCTGTTACATTTTGTATGAGATAGGAAAGAGTAATGAAGAGTATATCATTGTGGGGTTTTAGGCTTATGAGCTTAATGTATTATGATACACAAAATGTATTACCTAAAGGTTCCTTTCTCACAAAGGCAGATGTGAACACCATAGATAGGACAATACAAAGCAGCAGTCAAACCAGTGATAACATTCTGTAATTGCAAAACCTTTTTTTTTAGAAAATCTAAGTTATTAAAAAGAAATTTGAATTAAAGAGCTTTAGGATTCCTAATCTTGACTGTATGCGTATTACACAGCTTGTAAGAACAGAAATTACAAACTAAACAGAACCAAACCTATTTCCCGCACCATGTAATTTGACCCCCGAATCTGCAGCAGATAGCTTGGCCATCTGGATAGCGTGACAGGATGTAAGAAATCACCAGTTCAGTGGGGTACAAATGGTTGGAAGGAATCCCTTCCAGATGTCCTCAGAACCACTGCGGGGTTTCAAACATTCTTGCAGCTGCGAGAGAAAGCCTTTTAAAAACTCTCTTATTTTCTTCCCATGTTCACTTTGCTCCTTAGTAGGCATGAGGGTAACTTCCAAAGAAAACTGGACAGACAGTCTGGAACCAAATCAACATTAAATGTACAGGGGAGCTCCCCTTTTGCTCTCATTCCAAATGATAACGGACTTAAAGCTGAAGTATCTCCCAAAACCTAAATTACACTAAATACTCATTTCAGGAGCACTGATTATCTCCAAAAAGTAACATGCTGCTCCAGACAACAAAGTTACTAGCAAAAAGCTTGTTTTCTCTTCGGCCGGCGGCTGCCTGCCTCAGAGCAGCGGTCCCGGGAAGCCCGCCGGTCCCTGCCTGAAGGGGCCGGGGCCCTGTAAGGCCGGGCTATCCGGCTGGCGCGGGCACTGGCCGGCTGCGGGCAGGCGAGTGGGCAACCGGGCAGAGCAGCACACAGCTCTCCTCTGGAGATCCGGCGAAACAGCCCTAGGCCTCCCGGCGGCCGCCCCGCCCCGCCGTGCCGTGCCAGCTACCTGCCAGCGGCGGCCCTCTGCTTTGACATCCCCCCGCAGACTCATCCTCAGGCCGCCGCCGGGGCTCCAAGGCCCGTTAGCATCCGCTGCGCCGCCGCCCGGCGCTCCCAGCGGAGGCGTCTCCCCGGCACCGCCCTTCCCCAAGCCGTCGGGGAGCGACCGGGCTCCGGCAGCGAGCGGCGGAGGCGCCGGGGGGAGCGGCGGCCGCGGGCGCTCCCGGCGCTCCCCGCGCCCCCTCAGCGGGGCCCGCGCCCGCCCCCCGGCTGCGCGCCCTCCACCGCCGGGGGCGCCAGGGGCGCGGCGCGCGCGCGCGCGGGGCGGGAGGAGCGGCGGGGGGCGCGCATTACCCGGCATGCAGCGGGCGGCGGGCTCGTACCAAGATGGCGGCGCCTCTGGAGGAGTACGAGAAAGAAGCGGGTTGCGTCCCCATCCTGCACCCGGAGGTGAGGGCACCCCGCTGGGCGGCGGCGGCGCGGGGACTCGGGGCGCGGTCGGGACGCGGTGCCCGCCGCGGGAGGTGGGGTGAGGGGCGAGGTGCGCCGCCGCCTCCCGCTGCCGGCCTGGGTGTGCGCGGCGGCGGCGGGCCGGGGTGGGCAGGGCCGGGCCGGGCTGGGCTAGGCAGGGCTGGGCTGGGCCGGGCCGGGCCGTGGCGTGGAGGCGGTCGGGTGGGAGGAGGATGCTGGTGCCGGTGCCGGTGGTGGGGAGGAGGGCAGGGTCTGCCGCGGGCCCTCCTGTGGCGTCCTCCCCGGCGGCGGCGGTCCCGCCCGGCACTGGGCTGGGGGGTGAGGTGGGCGGTGGGGCCCCGCCTGCCCCCCGGCCCGCCGCGACCCAGCCGCTCCTCCGCGGGCAGAGCCGCGCCGGGGTGGTGCCGCGGCACCGGCGTCACTGAGCAGCAGCAGCGCTCGGTGCCCCGCCGGGCTCGGCGCCCGCCCCCGCCCCCCCAGGGCGGGCTGCGGCCCGGCAGCCCGGCGGGAAGCGGTTCGGAGGAGGAATAAATGTTTTCTTGTATGCTGTGTTGGCACCGGCCTGCGGGTCGGGCCTGGTCCGGTCCAGCCCAGCCCAGTGCTCCCTGGGCGGCGTGGGGTTTATTTTGAAAGCAAACGGTCTGTCTTTTCCAATGTGTTGCCCAGGCGGTGGGAGGAATGTTTACAGGTAACATGTAGAGGTCGTTTCGTGTCATACTTTTACTCTTCTTTTGTGCCACCCACTTTTGTCAACAGTATGCATGCATGTTAGAGGGCTAGTGTGTTTTCAAATGTATTTTATACCGTTTCGAAAATCTTTCACGTGTGGACTTGTCATCTGATACATTAAGGATTGTAAGAATTGATTTCTCAGCCTACGGAAAAGATTAGTGCATATGCCAGGCTCCAGTTTTTGCAAAACAGATGGCACTCTTTTTCCTTAAACAACATCTTAAAGACACTTTCAGTCTTCTTGATGACTTGAAGAGGCTCTATAGGCCTCTATATGTGATTGTGTATCCTACCCACTCTTCTCTGCTTCTCCAGACTGTGCTCACTTGTGACTTTAAAATAGACCCGTCTTTTCTGAAGGTTAAATAGCAAAACAATGCATCCCAATAAGTGTCCCAATTTTTCTTGTTGTTTTGTTTTTCTTTTTTGAGTGGTGTGTCAAGACTGATGCTACATGTTTCTTCAGACTAACTGGAGAATTACCCTCATTTGCAGTGTCTGATGTTTTTCAGAAGCGACAGAAATTTTCAGTAACGATCCAGACTGTTGGACGTTGATGTTCTTTGAAAGAAAATATTCTTAACTTGTGGAAACTTTAGATGGGCAGTCTAAAACTATGAAATGGAATAAAAAGCTTCTACAGGCTGTTACAAAACCATTGTGTTCTTCAGATTGAACATTATTATTTCGTAAATTAACTTTGAGTAATTACTATATGGTGAACAAAAATGTCTCAATTTAAATTGGTGATTTTCACTAGTTAAGCAAGCTGGTAGAACTTTATACTGTTCCTCTGGTGTATAAAGTTGAATGTGTAGAGAAGATGGGGAAGGAAGTGAATATATATCGTGTGCTGTAGCACCAACCCGAATATTTTAATGTGCAATAAATATCACTTGTCTAACTAGTCTTAAGGGTTTTTTTAATTTGATTTTTTTGGAAATGCTGAGTGTCTGACTATGTCTTATTCTCACAGGGTAGTATTTACGTGGATTTCAGTGGGTGTTCCCTTAGTCCTTAAAATCCCTTTGTGGAGACAAGCTTTAAAAGAGAAGGATGTTTTTAATGTTGCTGGTGAGACTGGCTGTTAAAAGAGCATTTCTGGAGTTGCTGTTAAAAGCTTGAGGATTCTGTACCGTAGCAGAGTTGTATTGTCACAGACCTGCCCACTGAACAATGTAGTACACTTGTGTTCAGTCATTTTTGAAGGTCAGGGGCCTTAATACTCAGCGATTTCTACTTTTTAAGAAAATAGCATCATATCCTTATGTAAGTAGTGACATTGGAGCATATAATTAGTTTTTACATTTGTATATGTATAAAACTGATGCTTTTTATATGACAGTCAAAATCTTTCCTGATTTCTTATGTTCCATACTACTATTATCTGTGTAATGCTTCACTATGTCATTTCTTCCCTATGAGGGTGGTGAGACACTGGAACAGGTTGTCCAGAGAGGTTGTGGCTGCCCCCTCCCTGGCAGTGTTCAAGGCCAGGTTGGACGGGGCTTTGAGCAACCTGGTCTAGTGGAAGGTGTCCCTGTCCATGGCAGGGGGGTTGCAACTAGATGATCTTTAAGGTCCCTTCCAACCGAAACCATTCTATGATTCTATGCATCTTTTCCAGCTGTTTTTTTCTGTGCGCTTTTTCTTTTTTTTAATAAAATGATGCTTTCACTTCTTACTGTCTTTGTTTTGGCTAATTTGGATTACTTTAAAAGTTTTTTTGAGGGGCTTTTTTGGAAGGGATGTGGGGTTTTTTTATATGGGCTCTATGGCTTTGTGTTTTGCCGTGAGATATTATGAACACAGTATTAATGTTGGAGAAAGGGTGGTCTTGGCAATAGTGAAAAATTAATTAAATACGGAGTGCTGGAAGATCTGTTTATTCATTTGTTAAAGGCTCAGCTTAAAGCGATTTGAGTAATTTTGGTAAGAAGAGGTAGAAGCATAGCTGAAAATGTGAATGCTCTAGGAAATTGATGATGAGACTGCTTTTGGTGGGTTTTGTGGGGTGTCTTGTTGACTGAGTTCATGGGCCTCCCTTCCTTCCACATGAAAGCAAGCTGAACTTATATAATAGACTCCTGTTTTAAAGGATATTGATTCTTTCTTCTTACCACAAGTTCAGCTCAGTATGACAGTGTAGATCCCAGTGTTTTCTACTAGCATTGTTGTAAGATTATTAGTGGAGCAGCAAAGCATATAAATATCATTTTAGTGGTGAAGAACAACAAGTGACATCAGTTGCTCATGTAATACTTAGAATGATCTTATAATGTGTGATAAATTGATGGAGAACTGCTGGCTAACTGGTCTATCTTGGAAATAGTTGCTAGAGAGAATTATTCTTGAATGTCATTATTCCTGAAAGTCTTAGAAGAGTTACTCTACTAGACTTGAGATTTGTTTCCATGAATTATTTGGAAGTAATAACAAAATTGGCATTAATAAAACTTGCAGATGAACAAGATGAATAGGTACTAAGTGGGAAGGACCCAGCAACTGTATAAAATGATCCAGAATTCATGTTAAGTTATGCTAGTAAAACAAAGTGCACTTTAGTGGAGCCATATTCGAAGTAATGTATTGAAGATAAGGAACAGAGGCATGGGATTGTATCTGCAAATTTATTGATTGCTAGAATATAAATATGAACAAGCAGTTCAGCAGAAGCTCCCAGTATAATGCTTTAATTAAAAAACAAGTAATATATTCCTTGATTTATTTTTTTTTAAAGGTGGTGTCCTGATTAGGAACAAGGAGATGACTTTTGGCTGAGCATGTGGTAATACTAATGATGAAGTTTTGTCTTTAAAAGTCATTGTTAAACAATGAAGAGTGTGGAAGAGAGTTAAGAATTATTTTAATAATGCCTTACAGTGAAAGGCTTGAAAAAAACCTGTTCACATTTATCAGGAACAGTGAAAAGCACCTTCTTGCCCCATGTAAACACTTTCTTACTGAGATGCAGTGCTTTATTCCGTTTATATTTAACAAGATCCAGTGGCTGGAAAGTGAAGTTGAATGGGATCAAGTTGAAAGGCACAAGTGGTAAATGGTGAGGGTGAGTAATCATTGTAACAAAGAAAGGAAGGTGGTGGTGGATCATCCAGCTCCTGATGTTTTCGTCTTGAGTATGGATGTCTTTCTAGAGACCAAATGCAAGCTTTTGAATTCTGCACATGGATAACTGGGTGGTGTTTCAAATCCACAAAGAGAGAGGAGTGTAGACTCTGTTGGGGTGAGTGATTCTGTGAGTGGTGTACCACCTCTTTCATATAAATGAATTCTTCAGCAGGATTGTGAAGTGCACGAATGACCAGAGAGAGGAAGTCCTGTGGGTGTAGATCTCAGTGTGGACATGGCATTGGCTGCCCTACGGCGCGATATAGTAGCTCCCGTATAAGAGATGCAGATCCCCCTAGGGTGGCACAGTAATGCCGGACTGAGTAGTCTCTTTGACTTTGTTTCCTTCTACCAGTGTTCAGGTTTCTGGTGACAGTACAATGGCAAGCTCTGCTTCCATTTATACAGTGTAGCCCTAGTATGGGAATGCTACTCATACTGTTTGTACTTGTTATCCTTTGGCTGAATGATTTTAATAGGCATCCTGGCTTTAAATTCCTTGGATCTTCTAAACAAGACCAACTTCCTGACTGTTCTGTGGCAGGTGATGGTGGGCTTGGATGTTTTATTTTGAAATCCAAGAATTGGGGGATGTTTAGGAAACGATCTTGTTTGTATTGCTCCTTTTTGTTTGGAAAATATTCTTGGTGTGTGGCCTAATATGGCCTGAACTGCCAAAGGTGTTTCAGCTGTTCAGGGCTGCATCTCTTCCTAAATGGTAAGAACTGTTACTGGGGAGGACTATCTATTTCGTTACTGCTATGTAGTGCATTCACCAGTGTCGTTAGGTTGTGTGGGATATGTTTGAGAGAAATGGAAGTTATTGGTTATTACAGATCTCTTTTGGCTTTAGAAGGATTCTGGCTGTGAAAGTTGGGGGGGTTTTTGGCTTACTCTGAAGTCAGAAAAATCTTCCTGCAAATTTTGAAGAAAATTTTAAGAGTTACGGACTCTGGCAGGATTTATCCCAGCTGGAAGCCTTCATTTTTATCTTTAGCTTCTCTCCCTGTGGTTCAATTTGTAACTACCTGGGAAGTTAGAAGCATAATATTTCCATGTATTCCTTGGTGGCAGTGTGAAGAAAATACGTAAACTTACTGTAGATAGCTTTGGCTCCAATATCTTCTGTTAAAACTATCAGCAAAAGGCCTGATTTTGCAGCCTGATTACAAACCCTGTGGGATTATGTTGATACTGTTGGGGTTGTATTGTGGTGCAGATTGTTCTTAATTGTCTCGAGTACAGGATTTACTCTGTAGTTTAGTCAGGATCACTCCGGGGACTAAGCTTACATTTCTGAGCTCATTCAGAGATCAGTTATTGTTTATTGCATTACTTAAAAAGGAGGATGGAACAATGAAGTCTCAGACAAATTAGCCTGCTTAATATTGAAGGTTGAGTCTTGCCTTGCGTATCATGGTTAGCTTCGTAGTTTGAGGCCAGAGGAGACTGCAGATCTAATCCAACCTTCTAAGGCAGGCAGTGAGGGTTTTCTAATGAACTAATTCTTTTTATGGGTAAAAGTAAAGTAAGCAAGAAAATAAACAAAATCCTACAGTAACAGATAATATTGTATAGCTGGGAAAGTTGCCCCCAGATTTAATTAGCCTGTTTATGACTTAAACCTGTTTGTAGTCTGAATTTAATTTGTTTCTGTTCATTACATCTTGAGATCTATCTATCCAAATACAGGTCTGTCTGTATTTATCTAATATGCTGATGATTATCAGATCCCTACACTGTTGTTAGGGTCTGCAGTCTTACTGACCCTTTTGAGTCTCTCATTGAGACACATTCTTCATTCTTTCAGTGTTTTCATGGCATTGCTCCGAGTGCAATAGCTGCTGTAGTAGTGACCTTGAGAACTGTTCTAGTATTCTCACCAGGGCCAGCTGCGGTAGTAAAGCAACTTCCACATTCTTACTTGGCATTCCCCATATGTATAGACCATTGTACTGGTCTTGTTGGGAACTGCATCACACTGGAAGCTTTTGCCCAGATGATTGCCTACCTCGAAGTCTTTTCAGTGCTTTCTGGATAGTTTCTAGGATGGGTCTTCAGTTTAGATATGGCTTTGCCTTTATTGGTATTGAAAACACCTTAATCTGTCCTGTCTCAATCTTCCCCAAGTAATATGAGCTATATTGTATCAGAAACAGTATTATTTATCCCCATTTCTCCCCTCAGTATATAACATACCTCCTAACTGTTGTTTACTCTTAGGCTGCAGACAACCATGAAATAGGGTGGGGTCAAAAAACAAGCTCTGTTTAGTGTCCTCTCAATAGTATTTTCATATTGACACTCCCCTGAGGTTTTAAAAATGTGAGCTACTGAAAAGAGCAAGAGAGGGTTTTTTTGGCCAACATAGTCCTTAACTACGACAGTATGTAGAATAGCCACAGAATGAATCTTAAGAATAAAGCTTGTTCAGCTCTAGTTTTTAATATATGTACGATAGACCACGGTAACTTTCTTATATTCTAATTTCCTAATCAAAATATCAGATGCTACTGAATCAAACACTTGGGCTATTAACAGTGTTTGACCGTTACTACTGCTTTATCAACTGAAAGTGCTGGGTTTATGCTTCTGTGAAGCCATGGTACTTAGCATTACTAGTCTTTGCTTTTTTGTTAATTCTATATCAAACCTTGAAAAGCCAGCAATAACTTCAAATGGTAATTATCTATAACCCATGTTATCTTTTATCTAGATCACTGGAGTTTCTTCAGGCTTAATGAAAAACAGTATTTACATCTTTTGGACTATATGGTTGACCTAAACAACCTGTACTTTAAAGAAGTTTAATTATATTTGTTGTTATAT
Source organism: Strix aluco (assembly GCF_031877795.1). Lineage (NCBI taxonomy): Eukaryota > Metazoa > Chordata > Aves > Strigiformes > Strigidae > Strix > Strix aluco. The sequence goes on along the minus strand of NC_133935.1, from coordinate 45,820,756 downwards.
TCAAAAGCATTTTATCATGGCAACAAGATATTTAAATTTTCTGGCTTTTTCCTCAGCTGTTTTTGTTCTGCATTTATTGAACATTTTCAGATTTTGTGGTTTTGTGTTCTTATTGACAGTTCTATCATGCTTATGTTGTAATCTTGATAACTTTTGTCCCCTTCTTTTGTTGTTAAGATGCTGCCTGCCCTTTCAGGGATAGGGATGTCTTGTGTCCTTTTGCTTGCCTTTCAGTTTTCTGTATTTTTCTGATCTGTCACGCTCATTGTCAATGCTCCTCTTGCCATTTTTACAAGATTTTTTTTTGCAGTTGTTCTCACTTCCCTTGTAAACTATGCAGTTTTTCACCACTCTAGGCTTCTTCTCAGTGGTAACATTGTTCTCAGGCATCTAGTAAAACACTTAAAATAGATTTCAACTATTTACAGTTGTTCTTCTACATATTTTCTTCTGATTTGGGCAATAATTGATTTTTAACCTTCTGAAACAGGCCTTCTTGAAGCATCAGTGATAAATGTCTGGTTTGACCTGAATTTCTGTTGACTCAGTTTGCTGTTACTTGTTAGGCACAGACTTTATTTCTCTTGTATTTCACAAAATTTTAGTCTTTCAACATTTGTTTTTCTGTGTTTACCTGTTTGCTCAGGAAAGTCATGAGACATTATAAATGTGGAAGAGTTACATTTTTAACTTTGCAGAATCCAATTTATGGAATTAAAGAGGAAAGTGTTTGTTTGCTTGAAAACTGGGTAGTATTGCTGTTGATGCTAACATGTTTAGATGGGAGCAGCCGCAGTAATTGATATTTCAGCATTCACACTGTCCTCTGATGCTTTTCAAAGACAGCATGAGACAAAGATTTGACTTGCATAGCATCTTTATAGTTGAGAGAAACACTGGGGTCTGATACAAATGAGACTGTAGAACAAAGTTGAAAGCTTTTTCTGAAGTCAGAGGAAGTCTGGCCGAATTGAACCTTCAAGCCTGTCATGCCCAGTACATGGTGTAACATTAGACTACAATTTGTCTTGTGCAGTTTTGAAATCTAGTAATTTCTTTCTATGCTTGTAGGATGCCCTGAGGTCTTTAGAAGTGTTTCCTTGATTGTCTCTGTGAGGGGAGATATTCCCGCTATCCTCCATTTTTGGTATGCTGTGGTCAGAGCTTGTAAAGCTGCTGAAGATCAGGGGGAGATGAAGATGACTCAAGAAGGAGGGAGCACAGTAGCAGGAGAAGGGAGGACATCAGAGTGTGCTTTAAAAACACTTGTATTGCTGTCTTTGAAGGATGTGGTTTTGCGACTGGGTTTAAGCTGGTCTAAAGCCATGGTGGAACCCAGACACAATCCCTTACCCTTCCTGGGGTTAGCTCTTGGCAACTGTGTGGCCAGTAGGTGAATTGCAATGCTTCTTGCTTTGCAAGGCTGTGACCTGATCTAACTGGAAACCATTACTGCAATGTTGTGAGAACTGGTAAGAGGTAATGGAGAATGTGCAGCCAGGCCTGTGAGTGTGACCACACCTTCTGATGGCAGGACAGTTGTAGCTTGACTTAAGCTGATTGTAAAACCTACCTTTCAGCTACACGCATCTGCAAGTAGTGCTTGTCTGGTCCCAGGGGGAACCAATTCAGGGAAATAAACCAGAAAATTCATAATCTACAAAAAAATTGTGAATAACTTTCTGCCAGTCCACTAAACCTACTCATTGTAGGATCAAGTCCACTACAGTACTGACAGAAGAAGGTAGAGGGTGAGCAGGTGTTACCAGTTTGGAAGGTTGCTTTGGACAGAGTGGGACTGTTCTTAACTGTTAGACCATATATTTACTAAGCTGTCTCTCATATGCTGCACAAAACTATCAGCATGACTAGAAACACCTTTCATGCACTTACTGCTTGTGGTAGGTGAACCAGCCTGTGTTCATCATAAGTGGGAATGAGAGTTTGCTTAGTTGGCTATTGATTTGAAGCTCCCTTTGCTGGTTCAAGGTTGTGGTGGGAATGGTGAATTGAAGTTTTCCATGAGGACTGAGCGCAACTTGTACTAACTTTTTTTCTGTATGCGCCAAGGAGAAAAGAGGGTCCATAGCTGGACTGCTCATTCTGTCATGTGCACTTGCCAGTGCTTTAATTCTTGATTTAAGTTTTTCACTGTTCCTTAGAGATGAGTTAGCTATAAATTTGCTAAGCAGCTTAATTTACATTTGAGTGTGGCTTTGGCAAATACTTGCTGAATAAAGCAGAACCTTCAGTATACTTTTTTGAATATGTGAGGTTACCAGGTTTGAAAATTGAATGAAGAACTTTGATCTTTGAAAAAGAACTTTCAGACTGTCCTTTTCTGGGAATTTCAGAGTGGGTTTGTTTTTTTTTTTTCCCCTCTCTCCAAGTAGTTGAGGATCAGGATTGAGCTAGATATATACTTGGGCACATTTTTGAAATTTAGCACTTTAAGAGTGAAATGCATAATTGGTTTTAAATTACTGTCATGATGACTGACTATTAATGCTAGTTTTCAGGGATTTTTTTTTTATGTTGAGAGGTCTGCAAGCTCATACTCTCTGAGACGTAGACCTGTTTAAATCACTTAGAAAAAAATACACTTTTATTTCCAAAATCCTGAGATTTTGGCTGAGAACACAGTGCAAAACTCCTTGAAAACAAAGCCAAAAAAGATGTATATGCATGTTAATGTAAGTTGCTGACTAAACCAAAACTTTAAAGTAAGCTTTAAACCATAGTATTTTAAGCTTTAAATTTTTTAACCTTTACAGATGCTAGTAAATGCAGCTGTTTTAAATAGCACTTGCTGGTGACACTACATGTGCAAATACAAGACCTTCTGAAAAGCCTACTTGTGAATCTGTTGCTTCCTAAAATATAACACTGTTCAAGAGCATCTGTAAGTAAATGATTAGGAAGCAGTCTATTGGTTGGGGATACTTGCTTTGAAGAAGCAAAACTTACTTGTTACCAGTTGTGCCTTAAATCGCATGATCTTTGACCTCTGCATAGAGTGGCTGGATTAAGGGCTCTAGTTGAGCATCCCTAACTCGTTATGTAAAAAATTAAATCTGTGTTGGAGAGTATGCAGGATTATTCTCTCTGTGTAGTGGCTGACTGACTGTTGCTTGTGAGTGGAACTCTGTATCAGCAAAAGGACTACTTTAGCATATTTGAGTCTTTTTTCAATCTATTTCACTGCTTTTTAAAGAAAGCATTTTCAATTTAAACTGTAACTTGCTTTCAAAAACCCCAGGTTATTAGGCACAGATTTTTTTTTTCGTTGTGTATGTATTCTACAGTTGGCTTCTCCAGGGTTTTTCATGAATGCATCTTTTCCATTGCTGTGTCAAGAAACCGTGCAGAAACTTAGGAGGGAAACCAATTGAACTTCACAGGATGTTGCCAAATGTGAAAAGTAATGGAAAACGGTGACAGAATTGTCATTGAATGGAAGGGGGGGGGCGGGTTTTGTCATGTTATACTCATTCTGCGTAATTTAGTGCTGTAATAGGGAGCAGGGAGAACCCCAGCATAAATTGTAAGGGTCCAAGTAAGGTGACTCTGATACTATATGAATGTGTTAATGATGTGTTAATATTTTTTTAAAAAAAGTGGTATTGCATGCTTTTTTTTTTTTTCATGGAGAATGTAATCTGGTTTAGGTGGAAGTTTCCTAGCATGTGTTAGCTAAACTGAAGGTGTATTATACATCATCTCAGCTCAGACAATCTAACAGCTGATAGCTGCTGAAGTCTCTGGCTCCTCAAACTGATGAATCTATACAGCCCTGCAGAACTCTTATTTACTGTCTAGGACTTCATGTGGATATGAGAAGGATCAGACTGCTTCCACCTGATGACAGTCAACAGTTAGTCAGATTACCTGTTACTGGCTTCCCCCTAATTTTTGCTGCTGTTTCTAGAGAAGAAAAAACTACTCTTATGCCTCTAAAGAATTAAATGTGATTGTCTCTAAAATTAAGCCATGATCACTGTAGCCTCTGCGACTTTCTGTATTGCAGATTTAGGTGAAGGGGTAGGGGCATAAACTTTAGAAGAGGAACTTCCATTAAAAATGTTAGAATAAGTACCAGCAGTATCTTTTTTAAGATTGTGATGAATTGATTTGCTTGTACTTATTTTGTGAGCATTCTTCTATTAATGCTGGTGCATGAGTGGATAGTATTTATATGTACATAAACTAATGTGGGTGTTTAATATGTAAATTACTATAAATAAGTGTGTCTGTATAGATTCTTGCACTTCTTAAAAGTAGGAGGAAAGCTGGGTAAGCTTGCTAGAAAGCACTATATGCTAACAAATGAAGAACAGAGAAATTGAACACACCATTATGGGTAAAGGAATTCCTTAATATTAACCTCCAGTAGTCCCCGTTAAACATAACACATATACATGAGGATTATTTTATTAGCTTCCCTGAAATAGTGGCAGTCACTTCCAATTTTATCGTGATTCTTTTAACTGCTGCCAGATATGGAAATAGCGTAGTCATCAACTAAAAAAAGGATATGATTTCTTCTATTTTCATTAAGAAACAAAGGAAATAGTATGCAATATTTTTTGGAAGGTAGTGCTTTTATTTCTACATCTTTATTTTAGAACTTGTTAGTATTTTTTTCTTTAAGTGTCAATTATTTTGGTCACCAGCCAGAATTTGAGTGTCTGACTTTGATCATGGTATTGCTTCCTTGCAGCAATATTGCATAATGTTAAAGGAAAAGCAGTCCTAGCCATCTGTTAATGCCTACCAGAGCCATGTGTAGCAGCTGTAAGCAGCAGTATTTTCCTCCCTCCCTTATGTCCAAGCAGGCGTATTGACCTATTCATATCCTCCTGCTATATATAATTGTGAATTATGAAATTGCTATCTCAGAATAATTCAGTCTTGGTCATCTTATTCTTTCATGTGTAACTTCTGAGGTTTTTTTCTACAAATACTGTTCTCAGAATTCTCCTTAAGCTTATTTCATTTTGGCTTTTTATTGGAAAAAATTGAATACTGAGAGAAAATGAGCATAAATTTAGTTGCACATTTGTTTGAGAAGAATTGATTGGGAATGCTGGTATTGTTAGTGCTCATTCTTGGGACCTGTGCTTACTTTTTTGCCATCTGCCCTGCACTTTTTCCTTTTTCCCTTGGAGTTATTTTTCATTTTTTGCTTTACCTTCTGTTTCTCCATCTTATTGGTCCTGTTTTCCAGAGGAGGTTCCCTTTTCTCCTCTACTGTGTTTCTTTTTTCCAAAACACCTTTTTTCCTTTAGCCTTATTCTCACTCTTTTGAGTTTTTTCCTACCCTGCATCTGTGCAAGCAATCTGCACAAGCAATCTGCACATTTTGTGACTAATGAGTAATGACAAACTAGTCACAGATGCATATGAGTGATTAGGGCACTGTCAAAGGATAGTCACTGAAGTGGGAAGCTCGTCTAGTAGGAGTGACCTGTGGTAGTAATTGGGGAACCAAATTTGATTTTTGTAAATAAGTAAAATCTGTCTCTCTTGCAACCTTCTAAGCCAACCAACTCTACCAGTTTCTAGAATTAGCATCATTTTCTTCATCCTGTCAGCCTGACTTCCTTGAATATTTAAAAGCTGGAGTATGTTTTTCCGTGATTACTTAGTCAAATTAACAATTGGAAGCTGCCAAAATGTTCTTGCTACCTTGTCTTTACTTGCTTTCCCTCCACTGGTGGCTCTGGAGGCTGTCTTTTCACGTGAGAAACAGATTCAACTGGCTGTCCTAGTAAAAGAATCAGGTTTTTCTTTCTTGTTTAATTTTTTTTTTCCCCTCTAATGAATTGAGTGGGCTCAGTCACTGTGACCACAGTTCCAAGTACCAAAGCTAGCTTGAGTTAGGCAGCAGGAGCACAGAGCCAAGAGCAGTGGGGGAGAATGGGCAGAGAAATGACCTTTCTCTTTTAGGAATGGTAAACTGCTAATTTGGCTCAAGTCACACTTGGAAGTGGCTCCTTGAAAAATGATGAAGCAAGCAGAGATTTAGTGTTTGCAACCTGCTTATTGTAAATCAGTGAAATCGGGCCTCTGCTCTACTACCTTCTAGTTAGTTTTCCTGACTTTCAGCTGGGGAGGAGCCATTGTCAGTAGAGATCAAAATATCAAAAAATAAATGCCTTTGGATTTCAGTTAGTTTTTAATCTTTGAATTAGCTGTTAGTAGTTTTTAACAGTAGATCATAATTGTAAAATTAAGTCTTCCTGGAATAAATATTTTCATCATAAAGGAAAAATATTTTAATACTAAGGAGTACCGTTGTATATGTTCTAGGCTCAAAGTGTTACTTCATTATCGATGTCATATATTTAAAAAAATCATACTAGTTTAAATAATTTTAACTTTTCTTAAAATTTGTATGAGGGTGTATGAATTTAGAGGAGATTCATTCTTTCCTGTTTTAGGTGAGAACTTAAAAGCCAAATGGTGACAGTAAAACTGACAATTCACAAAGTTCTGTAAAAGGCAGGATGTAAACATGATATAAATCATTATTTTTATCTCTTTTTTTAATGCTTATTCCTGTTCTTTTAATAATGGTGGGCAAGTGATCTAGATCAATATAGGATTTTTAAGCAGAACTGCCTGTTCTGTCCAACAGGTTGGAGGAAGTAATCTGTGTTTTGTGTGTTTTAATCTTCTGTTAAAATCTGAAAATAGATGCTGTCTGAAGGTCATACTTATGATTTCTTTCTCGCCTAGCTGCTGATGCAGAATGACCAACATAGGGAAAATTCACCGCTGATGTATAAGACCACCGTAGTCAGTCCTACCAGGACTGAACAGGATGTGCGATGCCTAGGCATGGGCAGCTTTGTTCAGGTAGCCTGCTGCTGATTTAGAGCCATGCCTACACCTATTATGGCAGTATTTGATGGCTGTGGCTGTGCTGAAGCCATTATATTGGGTAGCAATGCATATAGAGAGAAATTGTGTTTAAAATCCACAGTCTTTTAAATTGCGATGCTAAACATGAAAAAATTTAAACCTTGCCAGAAAAGCTGGTAGAAAGGTTAAGTGTTTGCTAGTTCTTTAGCTTTGGTATGGTTCTAAGCCATGTCTTTTACAAAGTTTATAATGGGTGAATATATGCAAATGTGTTTGTGTATCTGGTGGGGTTTTTGGTAGCAGGGGAGGGGGCTACAGAGGTGGCTCCTGTGAGAAGCTTCTTAAAGCTCCCCCAGCTCCAAGTCAGACCTGTCTCTGGCCAAGGCTGGGACAATTAGCAATGGTGGCTGTGCCTCTGTGGTAAGGTATTTAAAAAGGGGAACCTGGAGAGGAGGAATGGGAGTTGTGAGGAAGAGTTGTGAAGGAGCTACCTTTGCAAACATCAAGGTCAGTGGAAGAAAAGGGGCTGGGGGGGGGGGGGCGAGGTGAGCCAGGACAGAGACCCCCCTGCAGCCCATGGGGGGAGGGCAGGCTGTCCCTCTGCAGCCCATGGAGGTCCATGGTAGAGCAGATGCTGACCTGCAGCCCATGGAGGACCCCATGCCAGAGCAGGTGGCTGTGCCTGCTGTTGAAGTTTGTTGCTAGGAGAACTGCAGCCCATGGGAGGGACCCAGGCTGGAGCATCTTGGGAAGAGCTGCAGCCTGTGGGAAGCATTCATGTTGGAGAAAGTTCCTGGAAGACTGTCTCCTGTGGGAGGGCCCTCATGCTGGAGCAGGAGAAGAGTGTGAGGAGTCCTCCCTCTGAGGAGGAAGGAGCGGTGGAACTGACCATAACCTCATCCCCTGCCCCCTCCCCTGCACTGCTGGGCGAGACGAGGTAGAGATATTGGGAGCAAAGCTGAGCCTGGGAAGAAGGGAGGAGGGGAAGGTGTTTTTAAGATGTGTTAATGCTTTTCACTGTCCTACTCTGTTCTGATAGCTAAATTGGTGGTGGTATTCAAATTAATCTGATGCTGATTTTTTTCGATGTCTGTCTTTTGCCTGTGACCATAATGGGTGAGTCATCCCCTCAGTCCTTATCTTGATTTCCAAACCTTTTGCTTTATTTTCTCCTTCCCATTCCTGAAGGGGAAGGGGTGAGTGAGCAGCTGTGTGGTGCTCAGTTGCCCTCTGGGCTCAAACCACAACACATGTATAGGCTTATGAGGAGTTTCGGTGTCTCTACAAGTTCTATTAAGTGACTGAGTTGAAATCCTTGCTTATGTTGCTTTGCTTTTTCACTTTTAAATGTTGGGTTGTCTTAGGGCCTGACTGACTCCTTGTTGCAAACGTAATGGTTTAAGTATACTGTTGCAGTCCTTGAGAGGGAGGAATTACCCAAGTGGCTTTTGAAGATCTTGTCTGCTTTCAGGTTGTGTTTGCAACAATGTAGTATAGTCAACTGAAACAATCACCATGCTCCGTTTTTCTCATTCATACTTTCCAAATAACTACAGAGACACATGGTGGAATTTGACCACTGGCTGGATAGATACGAAGAAGAACTTATGTTTATTCTCTTATCATTTGAGCAACAGATGCTTCAGAAAACATTTGTCCATATTTTATATTAGAAATTGCAGAACTTTTTTTTCTTTAAAAAGGACATAATTGGAACTTCATTGTGAGTTTTAAGAGGTTTTTAGGTTTCAGTGCTGTGCATTGAATAACTAAGAAGAGCTTTGCACTTCAGTTTGAAGTGACTGTAATGATAGGACTAAATACATGTCAGGCATAAGGTTGTACTAGTTTGAAGTAATTTGAAATCCGCTTGTTTCTGGTTTTTTTCCATTGGTGTATATATATTCTTTGTAAAAGCAGAGTTAGCTAGCAGTTGAGTTCTGTTGACTAAGTACTGGTATTTCACAAGCCATGACATCTGGGAAGCTTAATCATGTTGAATACAACATGTTTAGTTTCCTGCAAAGTCGATGTTTAGTCTAACTAGTAGGCTTCATAAGCAGAGACGTAAATAACCAAATTGTTCTCTAAAATGCCTAAGGCTGATAGGGACTACAAAATCAGAAGCTGAAGGTTCAAGGAAAGTGTTTGTTAGCTGTGTTCGGTAGACTCTGAGACAACACCGTGAGTGGAAATCTGGTTTGGATTCACTTGTAGGTCTTAGCATGAAGCAGGAGACCATTATATCAGTTGATTTCCTGTTTACTGGTAACTTGCCCAGCTAAAATGCTGTAGACCCATATTAGATTCTCTTAATGTTAGTCTTCCGTTATTTCTTTCTAAATCATTATTTCTAGAATAACTAGGAGAAATTACTTTTCTGCATTTATAATATTGTGCCCTAACCCTGCATGGGATTTTCAGAACCCTGAATAAAAATTTTAGGAATGAAGAGGCTCTCTCTTGTTCCTAGCTGCTGCCTTACCTCTCTTATATTTTTCCTTGTCAGCTGAGCATAGTGTGTAACAGCATTGTTTGCAGTGACTTGGTCCAAATCACCTATCACTGGGTGAAGCAAATGTTACTGTGTCCTGGTTTCGGCCAGGATAGAGTTAACTTTCACAGAATCATTCAGGTTGGAAAAGACCCCTGGGATCATCGAGTCCAACCATCAGCCCTACTCTGCAAAGTTCTCCCCTACACCATATCCCCCAACATCTCATCTAAATGACCCTTAAACACATCCAGGGATGGTGACTCCACCACCTCCCTGGGCAGCCTATTCCACTGTCTGACCACTCTTTCTGTGAAAATTTTTTTCCTAATGTCCAGTCTGAACCTCCCCTGTTGCAGTTTAAAGCCATTCCCCCTTGTTCTGTCACTAATCACCTGTGAGAAGAGACCAGCGCCAACCTCTCTACAGTGTCCTTTCAGGTAGTTGTAGAGAGTGATGAGGTCTCCCCTCAGCCTTCTCTTCCTCAAACTGAACAGTCCCAGCTCCTTCATCCCTCCTCATAGGATTTATTCTCCAGGCCCTTCACCAGCTTCATTGCCCTCCTCTGCACTCGCTCCAGCACCTCGATATGTCTCTTGTATTGAGGTGCCCAAAACTGGACACAATACTCAAGGTGTGGCCTCACCAGTGCAGAGTACAGGGGCACTATCACCTCCCTACTTCTGGTCACACTATTTCTAATACAAGCCAGGATGCCCTTGGCTTTCTTGGCCACCTGGGCACACTGCCCAGGGCTGAGAGGGAGCACAGCTAGAGGGCCGGGTCCAGATTGATCATTGGGACATTCCATATCATGTGATGTCATGCTCAGTATATAGGCGGACGTGTGCGCTCTCACGTGTGCTGTTTTTGGTTTCCGGGTCGGCATGGTGTGTACCTGTTGCCATGCTCAGTAAGCCACTGCTGCATTTTACCCGTGTTGGACTTACTATTGTTACTGTTGTTTTGTTACTATTAGTAAATTTTTTTTATTCGACCTACAGATTTCTTCTTTTGTCCCTCCCCTATTTCACCGGGGAGGGGGGAGGTGAACGGCTGGCCATGTGGCGATTGGCTGCCAGCTGAGTTCAAACCACAACCTACTGTGATTCACAAAATACACATTCTCTTTTATATTGATTCCTGGCAGCTTGTTGGCTTGGGAACTCAAAAGTTACTCTGCAGATCAGTTGTGAGCTAGGCACTTGCAATGCCAGGTGAGAGTTACATCCTGCAGAATGGCACTGATCGTAGCCAGCATGCTACTGCGGCCAACATGCAACTGTCAAGTTACATAGATAAAAAAGTGGTAAATTTTGACTCTTAAGCTTTGGAATCTGTGTCCAGGCTGCAGAGATCTGACTGTATTGGGTGAGGATTCAGATTTGGTATGCTTTCTTGGAATTTGTCTTAAGCGGTTTAATTCCAAAATGAGCTGTATTTGCATCTTCTTTTCAGGCAAATCTGAAGTCATCCTTTTTCCACAGGCTGTGGTTAGAAGACTCTGTTATATGATATTGGAGGCTTTGATGTTCATATACCTTTCAGGATTTTAGGGATTGTTTCAACTGTTTTTAAATATAAAATACAAACTCAATTCTTTGAGTAAATTGGGAAACATAGGGTTCACTTTATATTTGTTGTGAGTCTTTATATTAAAGTATTGTAACTGTTGATATATGTACTGGGGGAAAAGAGGGAGAGAACTGTTTCTTGCTTGTTCATTTTGTGTCAGGTAGTCGTATTTGCCATCACCTCAAATCTAACTTTTTAATCACTTTGGCTATTTTGCATTAATACAACAAAAACTAAAAGTTTCAGCATAAAAAGAGTAGTTCAGAGATGCTCTCAGTACAAAAGGAGATTTAAAATTACATTTTTAAAAAAAGTTAAGGGTACTGTCATTACCTTCAAGTCCTTAGTAAAAGTAGTAGATAAGCTGTAGGGGAAGCTTAGGAATATCATCTGTCACTTTTTTTGAATTTACATGGTTAATAGTTAATACTTAAGATTTTGCTATATTCCCATAAACCTTTTTGTGAAAGCATTATTATCAGAAGGCTGTGGTTTCATGGTCACTTTAGACTGACATAAATTTACACTGCTTGTAAATGAATGGCTCTCTTGACTGGCTAGTACAGGCTCAAGGGAACAGAAGCCTGGTTTGTGTGCTTGAAGTGGTCAGGAAAATGCAGTTTAAGAGAAATAGTGTTCCCTGGTAAATTAACATCTGTCTGAAAAATAACCCAAGTTTCTCAGTTAGCTTTTAATAGTGGTTAAATAACCAGAAGAGAGACTTCTTCCCTTCCAGTAGCTGTGGAAGGCTAAGAAATACTCTGAACTACTATCTGCTCATCAAGATGCTCTAGGACAGAGAACTTCTTTTGTTCTGGACTCTGCTACTTGACTTACCCTTTAGATTTTCAGGGTCTGAGCATTACAATTTGATATGTAAAATCCTGCTGCAATTGTGTGGTGAACAGAGATGGTATAAATCCTGCTTTTTTTCTAATATGATGGAAGAGGGAAAATCACATGGGAAAAAATAATGAATTTAGCCTTCTCTTATGTTTGGTGGTTTTTGGGGTTTTTTTTTTTAAAATGTTCTCTGGTATCTTTCCAGCATTTTTACTCCATATGACACACTGGCTTTTTTAGCTGGGGAAAAAAAGGTTTGGTTAAACTGCTGGCTTCTTCAAATACAAAGTGAAGTTATGTTTCTGGATAGTAAGAGAATTGGTTGTATGTGTGATTTGGATGACAGCAGATGCCCTGCTACAATTTTAAGATGCTCTCTCCTGTAGAGATGGCAACAGAGCAGCAACCTTCCTGCTGGGCTGGCAATGCTTAATTGTTTTATCTAGTTAGTTTTTCAGGCTTAGTAAGAAAAATTGAATGCCACAAAATAACATTGTGGTCAAGAAAATATGTACTCTGATCATTTAGGTACTGTGTGAAATTGAAAACTTTATTTTTCAGAAGAAATGTCTGTGCATAAGAATAAATCTATTTTGAAAATGAAGACTTGCTGCGCTAGTTCTCAGTGTGTTACTATGTTCTGGTTTTAAAGCTCTAAACACTTGATTTTCTTGAAAGATTTTTTGGTGTATAAAATGCCATAAATGTTCTAACTATAAATTACTATATTAATTTAGTACAGTTTAGTAATACAAAATATACTTAATGCATTAGAATCTCTTTTAATTTGATTTTTTTTTCCTGTGTGAAACAGGTACATTGTATGTAACAAATACTAACATGATCAACTGAAGTTCTTCGGTTTTGAGATTAATACTGAGAGTTTTGGGATTTGCAACTATACTACTTTATTCGTAGTTTACTCTGAGGTTATAACTGGTATAAGTTTTGAGACTTCTGCTTAAGTGGCCCTTCAGTGTGTTGAAATCTGGAAAAAGATATTTAAAATGTGGTTTTCAGACTTAAGTCTTTTTTTACCTCTCTAAAAGGGATAGATAATGCATGTAATAATTTTAGGGTAGAAATATCTTTAAAATAATAAGCAAAATTTGTAATAACTGATTTGATTACCAGCATCCAGTTAATCTATTGTGTTTATACAGCTGAGTAAACTCCAGGCTGAGAAAACCAAGGGCGGTTTACTTGTCTGCGTGCAAGCTCAGTACCTAACCTCCCATTGCAGTCGATAGAGAGCTGCCTAATGTTGTCATGGGAAGCTAGAAAACACCTAGCCACAACTGGACACAGTAAGAAGTTACTCTGGTTGTGACCAGCAGCTCCTTTGCAGAAATTATTGCACAACTGAGAGAATGTGAGAAATGGGGAGCCCTGCTCATCTTGGCAATAGGAAGACTCCCTAGTCCTAATATGTGTCTTAGTCACTTAAGCTAGCAGGGCAACGTGTGCCTCTTTGGAGAGAAGGTGGTGGGAATTTGTGACTGCAAATCCTTGTTAAGGTTAGGTGTATTATATCATTATTGCCTTGACTCAGGGTATCTTTATTTCAAAAAAATAAAAATCTGTCTAGTATAATAATGAAAAAGATGATCACTCATTTTAATAACTAAGTGGAAGTTGGAATCTTAATTAAACACCTTTCATAAGGTGTTTAAAAGTGCTTCCATGTATAGATTAAAGAAACAAAATTTCTGCTCATGAAACTGTGTTGGGGAAAACTGAGTAAAAGTAAATAATATATTTCTAAAAATGCACTTCAGTTGATTATTAAACTTTCAGGGAGCTTGCTTCTTTTGCTACACTGTTGCAGTTCTCATGCATTTTTTTATGTAGCTATGCTGAATTGCACAGTTGATAAACAGAGGCAATCAGTGATGGTATTTGTAACAAATGGAAAATTGTCTACAAGATGTATAAAATTCATCGTTCAATTTCAGCTTGCTGAGCTGACTGTCACATGCATGTAGTTTGTAAAGAAAAATGGTATGTTGCTGCCCTAGTGATCTGTCAATACAGTGTTTTAATATAAATTCCACCAAGGGAAGCATTGAGGGTTGAAGTGTTGCACTTCATCGAAAGAATTAGGTTTGTAGGGAGCTGTATCTGGTGGAGAACATGTCATGGTAATACCATTTATTTGAGACCCATAGGTTAAACATACACAGATCACTTCTGAAGCTGCGACTGAAGTTGAAGAATCAATAAAGTATCAGTAGGTTCTTGTCCTTGGTATTAATGATGCCCAATTATTTATTTTCTAGAAGGTATTTGCTATGCTATTTGAAGTATAAGGTTTGTTTGTAGCAGCAGAGTGAGACACTCTCAGTTTATGGCCTATAGCTTTTTTTTAGTTATGCTATGTTGCATTTATAAAAACAAACAAAAGAATCCGTCCAAAACAAACAAAAAAATTGCTGTTACTTTTTGTTAACATTCTGTGAAAACACCCCAGCATAGGATTTGGCAGAACTCTATTACAAGTGGTGTTTTCTGGAGGGTGTTTGAAATCTATACTAGGGAATATGGCAGCCCGCTTTGCAAAATGTAGATATGTGGCCAGTCAGCTTACCACCCTCAGATTTAGGTAGCTTTATAGTACACTGAACTTGGGTACTGGTTTTAGTTTTACTTATAGATTTTTTTTTTTTTTTTTTTTCTCTGAGAAACTTGAGTAATGCTGACTTTGGTGTTCTAATGGCAAGTGTGTCTTTTTTAGGAAATAAAGCCCCAAAGCCATTACAACCATGGATATAGTGAATCTCTTGGACGGAAAAGCCACATGGATGATTACAGCACTTGGGACATTGTCAAAGCCACACAGTAAGTTTATTTTTGAGTGTTAGCTTTGTTTGTGTCTGTATTAGTTAAAAAATAGTAAAATAGATTTTTTTTTTTTTACTTGTATAAAGTGGAAGGTGAACTGTATTTGTAGATACAGTAGTGGAAGATTTCAGAAATTAACTCTACCAAATTACTGTTACGACAAATTTATGAGCATTGTATGAAAATATGTGGGAGGAATTATGGTAAGGTGTCAGTACAGGTGGTTGCTGGACATGCTGTTGGAAGAGAACATACAGTCAGTTTTCTTCCTGGTGGTACTGATGTTTATTTTCTGTAGGTGATGATTAAGAGGTAAGTGGGCAACACTGATACGCAGACACGAGGGTTTACTTTATAGGTTAGAAGGAATGTGTATCTAACTTCTTTCATTGTCTGATTCTGCAGTTTCAGTGCTGCTATGAAATTAAGTTTATTGCCAAAAAAGGATTGTAGGAGTAAACTGTGTGCAAATTTAATAATTGAATTCTTAATGCAGATGAATTATACAAATTTGTCTTCTACACAGTCCTGTAGTACATACTAACTCACAAGACTTTCTGAAGAATTGTCATGACACTACTTTTCAGCTTGCTATCATTTACCATTCAGAAACCACCACTGCTGTCACTTTTCTTCAGTGAGCTAAGAAAGTTTTGTAAGATTTTTGTTTTACTTGTCTTGTTAATTTGAATGCTTAAACTATTATGTATCTTGCTGAGCTATTTTTCTTTTTAAAAGAAAATTTTTCTTTCCTTTTTTTCCTAAAAGGCATCTCTTCCAACTGAAAGCAGCTTTGCAGCTCTGCATGTGACACAGGCCCCACTTTAGGTTTAGGAAGTATGTGCTTTCCTTCACTTTTGTTTTGAGTTGTGAGGAGTTTAACTTCCTGAAATAGATGTTGGCTGACTCTGCATTTGTTGCTCTAAATACTTAAATAGTATGTTGTGGTTTAAGCCCAGAGGGTAGCTGAGCCTGATGCAGCTGCTTGCTCACCCCTTCTCCCTCAGGACTGGCAAAGAGAAAATAAAGCAAAAGACTCGGGAATTGAGATAAGGGCAGGGATGAATGATTCACCCATTACAGTCACAGGCAAAAGACAGACTCATTAGGGGGAGGGGGAAAAAAGAACATCAGTTTAATTCAGACACTAACAACACCACCACTTAACAGACAGAATAGGACAGTGAGAAGCATTACCATATCTTAAAACATCTTCCCCCATCCCTCCCTTCTTCCTGGGCTCAGCTTTGCTCCCAATTTCTCTACCTCCTCCCCTCCTGCAGGGGGGCAGGGAATGGGGGGTGCAGGTAGTCCTGTTGCTTCTTCCTTCTTGGGACACACTCACGCACACACACATGACTCCTCACATTCTTCTCCTGTTCCAGCATAGTTCTCCTCTCACAGGAGACAGTCTTCCACAAACTTTGTCATGAGTTCTTCCTATGGGCCACAACAGTTTGTGTGCTGCTCCAGTGTGGGTCACTCCCATGTGTTGTAGTCCTCCTAGCGCTGAACTACAACAGCAGGGGCTTCTTCCCCTGGGGTCCCAGCCTTCTTCAGGCACAGCTACCTGCTCCAGCGTGGGGTCCTCCATGGGCTGTAGGGGGCAGGGGGGGTGGCCCTGCCTTCTCACCACAAGCTCCAGGGTGTTGTACACTGGCGCACAACCCTCCCTTCCTCTTCCTTTCTTCCACTGACCTTGGGGTTTGCATAGGTGTCCTCCTTGCAACTCCTCACAACCCCTCTTCCTCTTGGGTTCCCCTTAAATACATTATCAGAGGCACAGCCACTGTTGCTGATTGTCCTGGCCTTGGCCAGAGGCGGGTCTGACTTGGAGCTGGGGGAGATTTAAATCTTTTAAGACATGAAACTACAGAAAGTAGCTAATTTTCACAGGTAGAGAAGTATATGATAGGTTATGACTAGGAGAACAGAATCTGAGACACATTAATCCTTGCATCGTGATTTTCTGTTCTGTTGAGAGTAAATAGGTACCTTCTGCTTGTAGTGAACTTAAGCAAATTTCAACTATGCTGAAAGTATGTTAAATAACCATTATGAACGTGGCTATTAAACATTAATGATATTAACAAGTGCTTTTGTGACTTCTGGAAGATTGATTCCTTGTGCTCAAGTGTTATGATTTCATTATCACAAGATTAACTTTTCTGTTAGTTTTATTCACTGAGATCATTCAACATGAAGTCGTGTGCGTTGTGAAATAGTGCAGCACGATATATGAAATGCTGAATCATGCTTCGGGAAAATTGTTGGATACATTTGAGAACATGCTTTTTTCCTCACCATTTCTCATAATTCATAGGGTAACTGATAAGAAAAAAGATAGGATACATATGGAATAACTCAAATTCATGAGAGTTGGCCAAAGTGACAATTACTCCTGGCTTTTTGCAGCTATTCACAGGAGAGAATGGGCACGCTGTGACACAGGTACCCATTCTTTCTGCCTGGTCATTTGTGCCCATGGAGTTTGCTCATATTGCTGAAAGTGAAATATATCAGAAGTTCACATGGAAGGGTAGGATTTTTTTAACCACAGTAGTAATATAGCCACAACTGTCTAGACAACTTGAGGCTTTGGAACATACACAAGAGCTGAATTTTTCTTGTCTCAGGTCACTGTTAATGGTTCATTAAGCAGCTCTTGAGTTACCCCTTTGCTCTTGAAAACAAAATTGTCTTACTGTTTAACACGAAAAACCATGAGAACTATGAAAGGCTTTGTTAGTATTTAACCACCATCATTCATGGGAATGAGACTTCAAAGATAAAAATGATCATTTTTCTACTAATTGCATTTCCAGTTAAAACAGCTTTGATTGGCATTAAAATTATAGCAAGATGAGGGAGTGAGCTCCTGACTTACCTACTGTTTGTTGGCATGGTGATGTGCTCACTGATGAGAGATTCCTTCCTAGTATTGTGGCCAAATTTTATGTTAATCATGCAGCAAAGCTGGCAGTGTCTTATTTCCAAGAGTCAATGCGCTTGCAGACAAAAGATTAAAAAATGGATTACATATTTAAAATGCAAAAGGCTTCTAGGGTACTATTTTTGAAAGTATTAAATTCAGAATATCTTTATTACAAATTACAAATAAAATTACAAAGCAATTATAAATAAAACGTTACAGGTTAGTTACCAGAATGGCTTAGAGACTGTGATAATGAAATGAGCTTGCACAATGGTGTTTTTGCCCCAGAAGAACTAGTCTTTCAGAACAAGGCAAGCTCAATAGTATGCTTTAATTATATTCTGTACTGATGTTTACAGCATCACCCTCTAGAATTCACCCAGATGCTGAAAATTTGGTAATACATCAATCTTCTGTGAAGATTTGAATCTTTTCTTCCATTCTTCTTTCTTGAAGGGCATAGAGCCCTTTGTAACAATGTTATAAGCATGATTATACTGAGTCCCTGAAGTAGCTGACTTTCTCATTTTGTAATCTAACAGTGGGTTGTGAACCCTTGGAGAAGGTAAGGTGAAGTCAGCTGCAGCAAACTGATGGAAGATGACTGTAGTTAGTATGTGAGAGAAGAATGCTGCGTTTCTAGGACAGAGCTCAAGAAACCATGACTGCCTCAGTGTTTTATTTAATTGTACAGAGACTGCTATTTCCTGGAAGAAGAGCAAACTGTTGTAAATTCCTAACCTTTTTTGCCAGGCAGATTTTGTCTGTCTAGATTCTTAGGTCCTCTTGTGCCAATGTATTAAATCAGAGTGTTACTAAATTATATCTTGTGTGTTATGTCTTTTGTAATTGGTTATGATTGAGATCAAGATACCAAAATAAATTGCTAGGAACAGACAAACTGATGGTGACTTAAATAAAAAATTACTATGTACCTTGTTCTCAGTTTAATTTTTGGAAAGTGTTTTGTTTTCTTGGGAAGGCTCTTTTGATGTATTGCAGAATTTCATGATTTTGTTTTGTGGCCAAGCGATAGGAAGTACATGTGACTTGCAGTTTGCCTTCCAGTGTGGAGGAAGGGAAGTCTATGATGCTAAGCCTGGACAAGGAATCCCTTCTTACTGCTCCTTGTTGTGTCTGAAGCCATGCAGTAGTCTTTGCCCAAGGCCTCACAGCAGTAGATGGGTGAATTCTAGAGGGTGGTATTTGTAAACATTGGTGGAGCAAAATTAGAGCATCCTATCAGGGCTTCTGCAGGGGGTTTGGCAGCAGCATTCTGCCTCAACAGGCTGCAGAGTTGATTTATATGCTTGCCACAGCTCTCCTTTGTTTTCGTATCTCTTGAGCAAAGTTCTTCAGAAAGCAGCGTCCCATTTTCTGAGATTTGCTTGAAATAAAATAAAAAACCCACCACCCCACCCCCACCAAACTGCGAAGAACAAACACTCACCTGCCCCCCGCCCCCCAAAGACTGTGGCAGGTCTGCCTGGTTATACCTAGGTCTTACAAAAACTTGACTAGGTATCAGAGGTTACTTTCAAGAAGGTTCATTTTGGGTTGACAGGACAGTTATCTGAATAATTTGTATGGCTTATGATAGTTGAACACTAGTGATGTTGTGGTTTAACCCTAGTAGGCAGCTGGCTGCTGGCACACTCTCCTCTGGTGGGATGGAGAAATGAATCGGAAGGGTAAATGTGAGAACTCATGAGTTGAGATAAGGACAGTTTAATAGGGAAAACAAAAGCTGTGCCTGCAAGCAAAGCAAACCAAGGAATTAATTCCCCACTTCCCATCAGTAGGCAGGTGATCAGCCATCTTCAGGGCAGCAGGGCTCCATCATACCTAACAGTAACTTGGAAAGGCAGATGCTGTAACTCCAAAGGTCCCCCTTCCTCCTCCTTCCTCCAGCTTTTATTGCTGAGCACAGTGTCATGTGAAATGAGATACTCCTTTGGGCTGTCCTGGCTGTGTCCCCTCCCAACTTGTGCACCCCCAGCCTAGTGGCTGGCAGGGCAGCATGAGAAACAGAAAAGGCTTTGACTCTAAGCACTGCTTGGCAATAGCTAAAACATCCGTGTGTTATCAACACCATTTTAGTCACAAATCCAAAACACAGCACCATAGGAGCTACTATGGAGAAAATTAACTTTATCCCAGCCAAAACCAGTACATGTAAGAAAAATCCCAAAAGGTGTACGTGATTGCCTCTTACACTTTATACAAGTTAGCATTATTGTGTTCTTTGTATCTTTCCAATAACCTGGAATACTCTAATATAATTCCTTCTTGTTGTGTAGTACTACTTATACTAACCTAATAGCAGGGCTGTAGGTTAATAGTTTCTTAAATTATGGCTTCAGTTAATTGTTTAAATGAAGACAGCAGGCTTGTCTACAGCAGTAAGGGTTGTCAGAACAGCTGGCTGGAGTAGAACAGCTTGTCAACAAAAGGGTGTTTTACTATTCTATATGTATTGCTTTCCAGGTTACTTCCAGATGTTGTAGTATGCAGGTGTGATACTCTACTGCAGTAAGATCAGAATTTGCTGTCTTGCTTTCAGAAGTCCTTCTTTTCCCCCGTTTCTCCTACTGTCTCTTCTCACTCTTTGTTCTTGGCTGATCTGCCTTTAGTAGTCCTAACCTGTTTCAGTGGCCCCTTCAGCTAAGGGGAGGAAAGTCAGGAGCGTTAAGCCATTTGAACAAGCACTCATCAGGCCACGCTGCTGATCTAGACTGGGACTTGGGAGATAGTGTGCCTCAAGATTGGCCAGACTTAGAACCTTATCACTTTTCCTGGCAGTTTTATGTGTCTGAACATGTGTATCTTGTTTAGCTGCTTGCATATTTTTAAGTCTTCCTAAAGCAAACCTCTTCTCTCGCCCCCACCTCCAACTGATTAAAAACAAACCTTTGTTGTCAAAATTTTTCATGACTGCTGCTTTTTGACTCGGTCTGAGGGACCAAATTTTACAGGCTTGTTGCCAATCAGTACGTACTGCGTGCAATACTCTGATCTTTTGTAATGTTTGGAAAGATTATAGGTATGACAGCAACTTCTGGCATTTTTCATAATTTCTAGTGCGACTTCTCTAAGAAATTGAAAACAATGTGATCCTAAGTAGGCTGTTATGTCTAGTATTTATTTTTTAATACTGTTCAACTAATTTATGTGCTTGAAACCTGTGATAGGCTTGGAAAGCATTCCTGAGGTTTGTTGACTTGAGTCATTTGAGACTTGACTTATGGGAGTGCTGTCCAGATTGAGGATCCATTCAAATACACAAAAGAAAAAGTAAGAATTGTAACTACCCTGGAAAAAAGGTCTTTGTATCAGTTAAGCAAGCTGATCAAGTGGAGTAAAAGGGCCTTAAGTTGTCTAAGGCTGTCTCTTCTGCAGAAAGTAGAACATAGAAGCAACATAAGGAAAACTTACTTGAATTCCAGCTTTGAGAGGCTATTAAAATTCTGCTCTAGCCAAAGTCAGATGTCACAAGGCATTGATCTTGATTTCAGGGTGTGCCCACACATCATTCTCTTCCTTGAAACTTGAGAAATCCCTGTGGGTTGTACAGACATTGAAATGTAATCTTTACTTGCCTTTCTGCATTCTTTTTATTGCCATTGAAAATAGGTGGTAAAACAGTGTAAGCATCAAGACAAACATTTAATGTTGGAGTTAGTGCTACATTAGATGCCTAAGTGGTGTTTATGCTTCCTGATTTGTTTCAACTTCCAAAATGTAGGCAGAATTTTTTTCAAATGAAGGTAACTCACATTTAATAGTCATCTTTAATGAAAGAATTCATTTCATATTGAAGTATAGAATTTTGAAGTGGTATAAAAAAGAAAACGGTACTAACTTACATCAGGAAGATTGCTGTTTGTTATCTGAGAAGAAAAATGGGAAGTGTTTGAGCCCTGTTAGCGTTTGTAATTGACCCGATGATCCTGTCATCTGCTGAATTCTAGGAAGATACTGTCAAATCAGGTGGCTAAGCATTTCTGGTCTTCAAGAGATGGAAGGGAAGGAGAACAGAGGAGGAAGAAACAAATCTAGTGGAATCCCTGGGAAGAAAAAAATCTTTATTTATATTTGGTATACTACTGATTGATATTTCACCTCAGTCTGGTGTATAGTTTGCTGTGGAAATAAGTTTTCTGTAAAATCTTGAATTGATTAATATAATTTCTGCCAGTGGAAGCTTCTTGTTGCAAGAAATATGTAATCATATAGAAACAGAAAGTAAAGTTTCTTCTTCATTTCTCTTCTGTTTAAGCTTTTGTATTGTGACCATATGTATGGTGTTTGCTGAATGCATTTTTATCTAAGGTAAAAGTTTTGAAAAATCTCATTTTCTTCTTCAAGGTATGGAATATACGAACGATGTAGGGAGCTGGTGGAAGCAGGTTATGATGTACGACAGCCAGACAAAGAAAACGTAACGCTTCTCCACTGGGCTGCAATCAACAACAGGATAGATCTGGTGAAGTATGTATTATACTTCAATTTAAACATAAACTAATTATGTCCTTAAAAATGTTGATTTTTTTTTTTTTTTAAGGTGTTAAATAACGTTAAGTCTATTAAAATCTCAATTTTTGGTCTTGAACTTTGGGGGAAGGGGGAGAAGTTAGAAGACCTAATTTGCATTTTGGTAGCAATGTTTTCATGACACAGTTAACAAATAAAACCTGTTCTATGTCCAGAAGTCAAGCTCAGGCTCTTAGATGAGATAAACCTGTGGAACGGCTATTCAGCTGTATGTGCAGTTTCTTTATACTCTGGTATACTTGTTGAAATACCAAAGTTCTTTTTTGAGGAGGGGAAGTTTGATGCTAGATTGTAGTGAATGTTTTTGACTAAGCAAGATTAATATGATGCAAGGGGCAATTTCTACTTCATGATTTCAAGAAGTTCTAACTTCAATAATTTCTTTGCCTTTTAAAAATACAACTGTTAGAAAAGGTAACATTTCAGCACCTCTCCTTGCAAGTAATAACAAAATGTTTAATGGTGGGAGCTGTGGGATTTAGGGTATTGTTTTGCTTTTCAGTTTATAAAATCTGCAGCATAATATTTGAGACTATGTTTTTAAACCTATTGTTATCGTTCAGAACAAGGAGAGCTTAAATCCTGAAGGAGTAATTTTTAGTACTTGCTGTTTTACACATCATGAGTGTGTATATAATTTTTTTTCTCTACCAGTAAGAAAACAATGAATTAATTACATGCAATTAAATCTAAATACACAAAATATTATTGAATCAGCAGTTTTCTAGAATATTTGACATAAACTGCACATCTTTAATCAGTCCACTTGTCAAAACAGTTCTTATTAACAAATGTGAGTACTTACACATAAAAACAAATGCAAAACATCTTTATTTAAGCACTTTCTCCCTGTGTATGTCCATCACTAGCACCTTCATCAGACCAGATCTTGCGTTTCTAGATTTCAACTTCATGTTTTGTTTCTCATCTTGTTTTTAAAGGACTTCCTGTGTCCTCATGCAGTTCTCTTCAAAGAAGGTTAAATAGACAAACATAGGTAAATAGATAAAGATTTAGATCTGATGAGAAGGATATTGGGGTCCTGTTGGACAGGAAGCTGACTATGAAGCAGGAATGCAGCCTTGTGGCAGAAAAGGCCAACGGTATACTGGGCCTCATTAAGAAAATCCTCGTCATGTTGAGGGAGATGATCATTCTTCTCTGCGCAACTGCTGAAGCTGGACATTGGTGTGAAGTTGTAGGTTCCCCTTTGCAAGAAAGATAAGGGCTTACTTGGGGTGAGTGCAGTGCAGGGTCACAAAGATGATTAAGGGACTGGAATATCAGACATGACGACAGGCTGCAAGAGCTTGGACTTCTTAGCCTTCTCTTTTCTAGGCTTACCTTGTCAATAAGATCCTCATATACAAGATCCTCAAGGAGGATCTTATCAATGTCCATAAGTACCTGAGATACCTGGTAGTATATAATACCTGGAATCTTATCAGTGTATATAAATACCTGATGGGAGGGAGTAAATGAGGCAGAGCCAGACTTCTCTCAGTAGTGCCCAGAGGCAAGACAAGAGGCGGAGGGCACAAATTACATGACATTCCATCTGAACATCAGGAAACACTTATTTTACTGTGTGGGTGACTGAGCACTGACACAGGTTGCCCAGAGAGTTTGTGAACTCTTCATCCTTGGAGATACTTAAAACCCAACTGGGTGTGGTCCTGGACAACATGATCTAGATGCTTTGATAAGGGATGGTTAGACTAAATGATCTCCAAAGGTCCCTTCCAAACTAAACGATTCTGTGAAATAATTCAGTGTTTTGAAAGAATTTTTTTTATTTTATACACAATAGATAGCACAACAGATTTTATGTCTTTATTGTGAGTAGAAGCTTATCATGGAAACCATAATTCTGCATTTGGTATCTTCCTTTCATTATAAGATATGTAACCATTGGGCTTTTTGGAATGCTGAAAGAGAGCCTCTTGCAAAAGTGATGCTGGTTTACCTAAATCTTTTTTGTGAGTACATTTTAGACCGTATTGTTTTCTTCCTTTTCATTCCATTTTCCTTCTGGGAGGACCCCTTGTCCTGGATCTTTATGACTGGCATCTTACAACTTAATGTGAAATAACTGAAATGCATAAAGTTTCTCAGATAGCTTTTTTTTTCTGTAAGAAGAGTGTAGTATTTAAAAGCAGTTGTTATATTTTGAGCTCACTTTATTTATCCATCTTGAATGCAGAATGAATTACATGCGATGAATTGTTTGTCTTACTTGAACTGTTGGAAGACATATTTGTATTACAGATACTCCATCTCATTTGATGTGTCTTTATAAGGTCTGAAAAGTGAATGACATCGAGACAACTATCATAATTTAAAAACATCAGTATGTCACGAAGCATTTGAAAAAACAGGCCTATATTGTGGATAATGTTTCTGTATTATGTATAGTTTCTGTATTAGCTTTGCAGTGCAGTGAATCTACCTGTGTGATACTCAATTATGACTTAATGCTTTAGTTCACTAGCATTTCATGTATTGTACAGCTTTTTCTTAAAAAAAAAAAAAAACCAAACCAAAATAAACCAAAAAAAACCACCTGCCCACAAAAAGTTGTTTGGGGACTTTGTTATTCACAGAGTAAAGTCAGACCAAATTTTAAATTCCCCATTAGTCCTCTTTTGACGTTAAATTTGTGAAAGTACTACTTTAGTATGTGAGTAATTCATGGTGTATCTTACTTTTTTTTTCCCTCCAAGTGTGTTGTGAGCAACTTCCTGCTACAGCAATTAGATTGGACATAGAGGTGGTTCAAAGACAAAATGTCAGATCCAGATAGATAGTCTGTGCTTAAATCTCTATCTGAATTTCCAGTTAGGTCTTTACTATATGTTAGGAAGATCTTTCCACCTACATGTGAGTGCTAGAAGCTTGTTCTGAGAATTAATTCAACATAACCTTAACTGTACCAGCCATATCTCTTTCATGTTATTTTAGTATGAGCCCTGATAG
Source organism: Strix aluco (assembly GCF_031877795.1). NCBI lineage: Eukaryota > Metazoa > Chordata > Aves > Strigiformes > Strigidae > Strix > Strix aluco. Next base: position 45,795,671 of record NC_133935.1, on the reverse strand, counting down.
TCGAATGTTCTTAAATTTAACGTGTCTAATTCTTCCTTTCTCCTCAACAGTATGTCAAAGCTCTTGTCCCTTCTTGATGCATCACTACCACTGTGACATACTGCGTTGCATTTTCTTCCTGCTGTTTACTACAGTGCTTGTGACTACTAATGTGTTTAACTGTATCTAAAATTCATTCCTCCTGATGCACTTCTTACGGTCTAAGTTTCTCTGTCTTTAGGGGACTTTAGTTTATATTACTCAGTGTATTGTGTGCTCTCTCACTCTTTTGTGAGACACTGGTTTATTCTGTTTCCTTAGAGTGAAATTATCCTGTGTTTTTATTTCTGTTTGATCTTATCACATCTTTTCCCATGTCTCCACTATTTATGCCCAATGTGTGCAGTGGATAATTTCATTAAATATGTTGGCTAGTAAGCTTGGTATCACAGAGATAGAGTCTAAGTGTAAGTGGTCTGCTCTCGTGATACCAGATCTCAGTGTCTTGCTTACTGGGTATTGACTATATAAGGTCTTCCCAGTGAAGTAGCTTATCAGCTCATCTGTGGAGCCTGCAGGCTTAGAATTAGATTTCTCTTATTTTTAGTGTTTCTTCATCCTGTCTGCCGTGAGACTTGAGATTCAGCATAGATAATGGTGAAACCCATTGATACTTTATAAGGAAAACTGCAGAAACTTTTATTTTTTCTATAGGATCAGGAATCTAAGTGTCAGACATCTACAGTGTAATTCTCTTTTCATCACGACACTGTTCTATTGGTCTCTCTTCAACTCAGTTTTGTAAAAATGCAAAAATTGGCCTTATCTTTACAGTTACCTACTGCCTGCGTTTCACTGTTCCCTGTGTCAAACTTTCTCCAGACAAGGATTTCTCTTCTACTTTTCCTCCTCTAGCAACAGTGACTGCATGCAATTTGATTCTGCAAACACTGCATGCAAACTGCACCAGTTTTCAAATGCCTGGCAAAGACTTAGAGATCCTAATGTGGAGATCAGTGGAGTACTTTCTTCTTAAGACAACTTCTTATCAGATCTGCTTGCTTGGAATGTAAGTAGATTGCTCAAATAGGACTTGCACACCTGGTATCTTCTAGTGTAGAAGCTTAGATGACTCACTGAGAGTAGAATTGCCCAGTTTCTCCTTTCTCCAGGGATGTTCTTGCCAAGCACAAAATTCCTTCTGCAAGATCTACCTGGACAAGGATATTAAGTTCTCAGTCTGATTTTGCAGAAAAATCTCGCCGTTTAGGTGTACTGAAACTGAAGCGCAGTGATAAATCTCAGCTTAGTCTAAGAACACCCTTAAGGAAACAAAAAACGTTTCAATGTGCCATCTGGCAGGAGATTGCCGCCTTATCTTTTCCCAGTTGTCAAACTGCAAGTTCTTTTCTAAATAAAATGTACTAACCAGTAAGCAGTGCTGCTGCTCAGTAGAATCTGAACATATTCTGTGTTTCTGCAGGGACCAGTGTTTGAATGAAGACAATCTGTTTAATGTTCACCTCCCCACGAGTGGCTGTCACATCACCGAGATGGATCCAAGCTTTGACTGTGAATTTCTGTGCTGTCTTTTATGTAGACGAGATTTCCTTGGGAATGTCTTCCCAAGGGGGACTAAATAGCTTCTCAGTGTCTTTTTCAAATTTGTTCTTTGGTAGCTGGTATTCGCCTCGCAACAACAAAATTATGTTGTCCCTTTACCTTCTATACACCTTGTCTTTTCACCTACATGGAACCAAGACTTTCACAAAATCTGTGGATGTTCTCATTGAGAAATCCAAAAGCTGAACTTCATTCAGCAGAGAGATGTTGCAGTTTTGTTCCTTTGGTGTCAGAGACCAGCAGAGTGGACTGTCCTGCACTGACCAGAGCAGATCTTGTTTGTCATACAAACTTTGGCAAGTCTGCTGAAGTCTACTTCATTGTGTCTGATGGCTCTAAATCAACTGTATAAAAGAACTTTTCCTTTATGTGTTTTTAGTGTGGACATGTATAACTAATGCATTTTTCAGTTTCTGTTCTTAAAAGTAACTTTTGGGCTGTTTTTGAAGTTTTCCTCTGAATCAATAAACACTAAAAAAAAAAAGGTAGTTACTTAGGGTAATGCTTTTCACATTGTTCTGTTTGTTGCCCTTCTTCTTGCCTTGAAACACTTAGAGGAAATTAAGGTGACAGAAACTCAATGCTGAGGATTTGAAGGACAGTTTGTGTGGGCAGGAGAGCAGCGTTTGTATATACCTGACAGGTATTTTGAAAGTGAAAAGTCTGCAGGCACAGGTACTTGAAATATGCAAGCACTTAGGAATCTATATCTAGATAGTACTTTTTAAAGGTCTGTTAGTAATAACTTTTTTTTTTCCATTGGCTTATAGCGTAGTAAATGAAGAACTACAAGCCTCTTCTGGGAAGGCTGGTTTTCACAAAGGAAAAGTAATATTCCCAGTTTAGTGTCCCATATAAAACAGCAAGGAAAACAGTTTACAGAAACAGTACAAATGACAGTGAATATGAATGGCTGCAGTTAAATATGGGTAACTTGTTTTGTTCTTACAGGTAGCTCGTCTTTTTGTGAATGTTCTAGAGGGAAAAATATTCTCTACCTCATCATTTAGAAGCATTTTTTAAATACTCAGATGTTTTTGTCCTTTGATTAATAACAATTCACAAGTATGTAAAAATATTAGTACTTGGCTAAAAGCGTAACTTAAGCTTGAAGCTCTTGAAACAGTGACTTCAGCAGAGCCATTTCAGTGATGATAACATACTGCAAGTTGAATTGTATGTAATTTTTCCTTTCAGCCAAAATTCTCTAAATATGCTAATCTTCTAGCAGCATATTATTTTACCAATAATTCAGAATTCTTTTTAATGCAGCAACCCCTAAATATTTTAGAAGAATCCTTTTTATTAAATACTTCTGTGGTAGCACAGTTCATACTATTATATATAGCAATTATTCTATTTTACCTTAAAAACCAAACTAGGAAATAGCATCATGTTCTAAGCACAGTAGGAAGCATCCCTACTCTCCCAACCCACATCAAAAAGGCAAAAAATTGAATGTATATGCATAACCTCTAAAAAGGAAGGTTATATGAAGGCAAGAGAAGGTTCTGATCTTCTGGTCTGTAACTACCTGTTTTGCATAACATCAAACATGATTACTGTGTGTCCTTTATATTTAACCAAGGCAAGCAATAATGTTTACTGTTTCTGTTATTCCAGATACTATATATCAAAAGGTGCTATCGTTGATCAGCTTGGAGGAGATTTAAATTCTACCCCACTTCACTGGGCAACAAGGTAGGGAAAAATCTTCTGGAATTTTCCCGTGTTTTTGCTTAACTGGGAATCTGTTACAAATTGATTTATGAAATTTCTGTATTTTATGGGAATACGGTACAAGAATTAATTCAGTTACTGATAACTGGGTACACTGTGGATGTGGTATGTTTGAGCTACAGGAGCTTTCAGCATATAGTTCAGTTTTTGTCTTACCTCTTTTTGATGTAGAAGGTGATTGCTATGACAGAAAAAAAGAGTAAAGTAAAATTAGAGTCTACGGTCACCTTGGTTTACTCTTACTTTGGAGATCTTATTTTTGTCAATCTTCTGAAGTTCAGCAATACTTGTGCAGATGGGGCTTGGGATGATTTTGTGTGACCTTGTCTTTGCAGTGTTCTATTGTGTGTGTGGACTTTAAGATGCACTTAAAATCAGTTTTTTGATGTAGAAGATGGCCCAAGAATGATGAATGGCTGGGAAAATTGAAGACGGCCTTTGAGCAGTAGCTGCTCCTTCAGACAACCTCCTAGAAATAGGCAGGAAAGGAATACTGTCCATATTAATATTTTTAACTGCAGACTGAAGAAGGAGACTAAGAAAATTAGCTTTTAGAACAATTAATGTATCGAAATAATTTGTTTACTAAAGATGAGGACTTGCTTGTTAGCCTCTCTTAAAGATTTTAGCTTGTATATTTCTTACAGGTCACACTCTTAAGTTCTGTGTTAATAGACCAAAAGCTTGCTTAGATTTCCTTGTGTTCATAGCTGGAATCTGTTGTTCTGTGAAGCATTGTCCAAAGCTGCTTCTGACAGATTGAAAAGGTCATTTTGCTCATGTCAGAAACTGTGTACTGACAGTTAGGCACTGTGTCTACAAGAAGGATATGCCTATGCTCATTAGGCCAAAAAGATGCTTAAGCTTCCTTTTGTGGAGGAAGTGTAGGCTTTCAGTTTTCCTTTTTTTCTTCTATTTTTATTTCACTACTGTTTTTAATAGTAGGAAGACAAACCATACGCCCCACAGAAAATGAGAGTATATAGCCAGTTTGACATCTCTTAAAATAGCAGGTTTCATATGTGTATTGGAAGAAGTCACAATAGACTAGATTTCTAACCTAATAACTTGGGATTTTTTGTTGACTGGCTTTTTGCTATACAGCACACTTAAGCGAATTGCATTTGATGAATGCATTGGCTGCACAGATTTTGCTCATATCAGTGAGTTTGCTTACTCAGTTGCAGAATCAGGTCATGACATTGTTTTCATTTTGTTTTCAAAGTATGAGTCAAAGTGTGTAAGCTCCGGTGGTAACTGCTAAACACGTTTGTTGTATGCAAATATTCAAATTTTAATAGTTCTTTTGCATATAGTTATTCAGTTGTTTGTTTTTTGTGTTTTGTTACATTTAGACAGGGTCACTTATCCATGGTTGTACAGCTGATGAAATATGGGGCAGATCCGTCGCTAATTGATGGAGAAGGATGTAGCTGTATTCATTTGGCTGCTCAGTTTGGACATACTTCGATTGTTGCTTACCTGATAGCAAAGGGACAGGTAAATTTTAAGTAATATCATATTTAAATAGATTCTACTCAAAATTAGAGTAGGAAAACAATTGAAACCTATACCTTTTATTCAGGAAATGCAAAATATCTGCCAGACTAAACTTAAAAATAATTCAGTGTCTTTTATTGTGGACTACAGTATTGATGTGCCATCTGCTAGCTTAATTTCTTCTAACAGTGGTCTGAGTACTTTGGATTTAGTTCATACCTGTCTAGTGTGGTATATGGAAATTCTAGCAGTTACTCCTTTACCATTCTTTATTTCTAATGAATTTAATCTTTAAATGTTAACAGTGACAATGATAGCAAATATTTTGGAATTCTTCACAGAATCGTCAGGTTGTACACGGGTAAAGAATCTAATGACAAAGAGTTGTCATAGGTCATCTCTTTTTTTACACCTCAGTCCACAATGTTTGTTTATTGCTGTTACTAACTGCATGCATGTGTAAATAAAAAAACCCAACCAAAACAATCCAGAAATCTTCTTGCTAGCCACTTACATTACTGTTAGATCTGTAAAGTGTGTATATAGCATGTGTTCATTACTTTTGTTGTTGTCTCTTCATTCTGTGTGCTCAAAAACACGTTCACCTTTTTGCTACTCACCCTGGATGATAATTTGTAGATTTACTCACCCACAGATAGGTGCCTGAAACACAAATTTGATTTACTTTGTAAACCGTATAAAAAAGTCAAAGTCGTCCTCTTGTTTTACAGTCTTGCTAATGCTGTTCACGCTTCTGTATTCTGCTCATTCTTTCAAATTGAAACTGAGATATGATCCAATGAGTCAGGTAGAATATGACTATGAAATCAGAGGATTTGGTCTGTGTAAAACACTAAACTTGCTGCAGAATATTATTTGTGCTTATATAAGTAAAAAAATATAAACTATTGCTCCATGTAGTATTCAGTTTGTGCCTGAGAACTGTTTGGTAAAACAGTATTTAGCATCTGATAGAGAGTAAGCTAGGCACAAGAAGAGGCTGATCATATATAATCGCTATTTTGTGAGAGATAATGATTGGAGAGAAATGCTTTTTCATCAGGAACAACTTTTATATTTTGTTCACAAATTATGTGTAATTTTATGTGGATTTTGTTACCAGAAAAATCTTGCAGATGTTATACAAGTGTGAACTTGTTTAAAGCATAGCATTAATGAAGTATAAATGGCCTTTAAAATGTCCTACTGTGATAACGAAATCTCACTGTAAATGGTTTTTGTCCTCATGTTTATGTACAGACTTGTCGTGTTTATTTGAGCATACAGTATTTCAGTCCAGAAGGAGTCTTTACATGTGTACATACATAAACTCACAAAACTTGATTTAGAATTTAAAACCTATTATCGTGGAAAGAGCTCTGCTTATTAGCAGCTTTGAAAAGGATGATTATTCTTAAATCCTCCAAATGTTATCAAGTATGATTTTGGTATCCTTTTCATGCTGTAAGTTTGAATTAATTTTAACAGCAACTTTTGTAAGCACTTCAGAAAGTTCGACTTTAAAATTATGTATTGATTTGTATGTTTAAAACATAGTATGTTTAAAATATAGTAATATTGATATCATTGTAATAAAAATCTCTAAACTCATAGTTCTCTAGCTATACTACATACAACTACAAAAAACACATGGTTTCTGTAGAAGCTATGGGAAATACATGATTCTGCTTTTTATTCTCCATTAATAAGTATATATGAGGTCATTAATACCTTTTTTTTCCCACGTCCTTTGTGATGTCATGATTTGGGTTTGGAAAGTTGAACTGCTTTTGCTTATGTGGGCTTGCCCTATATACTACTTGCAATTTTTTTTTGCTTTTTGTCTTTACAGAGACCAGGTTCTCTTGTATCCAAAGAGTAGGCTTACCCTTGTCCTGAACCAAATTGTAGTACCTGTGTGGTAAATGACAACTAAATAAATGTCAAAATAAAGCTCAGTGTAGGCTGTGTGCTTTGTTAGTTCTGATCCTGGTGCCTTTATGGACCTTCATGATAAGAGGAGAGCCAGCTTTCATAATTGTGTAGAGGGAGAGCCAGCTTTCATAATTGTGTAGAGACCTGTAGATTAAGAAGTTGCTCCTAATTGCTTCTTGTCTCTCTTTGAGACAGAGCTGGAACCCAACTTCAGTGTTGCTGCTTCACTCTCTTCTTGGGTTGCAGCAGCCAATGGTAAAATTTCCAGCCTGAGGCTCAAGTCCAGTCCTCTAGCTTCTGAAATGTAGTGTAGGGGAAGAACCCTTGGTCAGATGCCCTCTGGCCTTGGTCGGGAGTGAATCCACTTTCATGCCAGCAAGCACTACTCAGCGAAGAGGCAGCAGTGGCTAATAGCTGTTGCTTTTTATTTAGTCATGTCTCTTACTGAATTTTGACAGACTAATACCTGGCTGTATCATAATTTGCTCATGTTGTTTGTGTCAGTAGGTTGCCAGTAGTTTGTGCCAGTAGGGTCAAAATCAAGCCTGGGGCAAGTACATGATATAATCGGATACCAAGTAACAGAATCTGTAGCACAGTTCAAGTTTAGGTAAGATCATTATTTTTAAAAAAAGGCAAGAAAAGAGCTGAAGAACTTTCAAATGTTCAAAATTGATGCTCGTACTAATTGATTGCTTGACACCGTGCTTATGCTCCTTAAAATGCCAAAGGCATGTTAGAGCCTAGCATATGCAAATATGTCACCCCAAAATAAGTTAAGATATAGATATGGTATGTCAGATGGTTGAATAATGTGGTTTCATCCTGTGTCATGTGTGAGATAACTAACGTCAATCACAGATAATGAATGGATGGCTATAAAGTTGCTAGTAGGATAAAATCATGTTGTAAGAAATATTCTGGAGCTAAAATTATAGTTTAACTGTTTCATACGCATAGTTTAACACTTATTCATCAAGTATGTATTTTCTTTATTCTGAGTTGCAATTTTAGATGATAACTACTTTCCCGAGCTACAAAGAGCCTTCTTCTGAGCTATGGCCTAGGAGTAGTTGGCATCTAGGTTGGGAGATTCCAGCAGCCTTGGTTACTTTGGTGCTGCAGTCCTTGAGCTGTGCTTCTAAGCACTGTTACCTCTGTTGGCACTGAGGATTGTTCTCTCCACCGGGCTCAGGCTAGTGTAAAACACTGAACCAAGTGTTTATTTCCTAGACCCAACCTACAGCACATTACTCACAGAATTGTAAGTCCAGTCATGTTTCTCCCTCATGATTGTCAAAACTGACTCTGTGTTTGATGGACTAGAGTACTCAGAACAGAGCTTGTGTTGTTTGAAAGAACGAGGTAGGTTCTGTTCTGTGTGTTACCTTGCTTGATGAGCTGCCTGTCAGTTTGTGCTTGCTTCATTCCACAAGAGTCCTACAAAGTCTCTGCTTCTAGTGAATAACTAGCACGTCTTTCCTAAATTAGGAAATGTTTTCAGCCTTACATCTTCCTTCCTGATAAATCTTCTTTACTATAAGCTTTTAAATATGTTATCTCTTTAGAAACCTGTTTCCTTTTCCTGGGGCAACAGTCCATGTGAAAGAGATCTTTTCCTTATGGACAACAGGCTTCTGAACAAGGGTGTGATGGGTCTTTCTACGAAGGTCTGTGTTCTGTGAAATAACCAGTTCTAAAGAGGATCAAATTCCTGGTCCCTTGCTGCACAGTTTCATGCATTTCTAAGTGGAATCTCTTGATGCTTTTTGTGCTTTTCAAAAAGCTGTATTGTATCACAGAACTGGTTTGACCATTGCTTGTTAAATGTTCTGATAAGCCTAAATGCTGCTCTGATCTCTAGCTGCTATTCAGAATCCTACCTCATCAGCTATGTTGCTTTCAGAAAGTAGTGTTAAGCAGCTGTAATGCTACAGCTCCTTTCCGTGCAGGAAGCTCTTTCTCCCCTATATTTTTGCCTCTCCAAAAGCTTTTTGTGGAATCTTGTATTAGTGTCCTAGGATTAAGTCTGGGTATCTTTGCATATGCAAAGCTGTTCTCTTTCAGAACCAGAGTTGTTCTATTTCAGAAACAAGTGAAAAATTTGCCAGTTGTGGTTCACAGAGTTCATGCTTGAAGTACATACAGAGGGCAGCAGTATGTGCAATTTATGATCGTTGTGTCACTTATTGTTGAAAGCTTTGGTTCTTGTACTGAGTCCTAACAGCACAAGGTACACCTCTCCATGAACATTATCAGATTGACCTGTCACTGAGAGTTAAACAAGAAATTAATGCGAAAATGCCTGTTGGCACACACCAGAACAGAAGACCAGTCTTCTGATACGGACCTGCTGCTGAATGTTTCCATTTTTGCCTCAGCCCTTTGGTAAAAAGCAGCAACAGAGCTTCCTTTCTGAAATGTCCCACTTGTTGTGTGGTTGTGGTAGTAATCTGGCAAAATAATGAAAAATTTTGATGAGAAGTTTGTTAGAGCATGTGTCTGTGTTGTGGTTTAACCCCAGCTGGCAACTAAGCACCACCCAGCTGCTCACTCACTCCCCCACAGTGGGATGGGGGAGAGAATTGGAAGGGTAAAAGTGAGAAAGCTCGTGGGTTGATATAAAGACAGTTTGAGAGGTAAAGCAAACGCCATGCACAGAAGCACAGCAAAACAAGGAATTCATTCACCACTTCCCACTGCAGGCAGGTGTTCAGCTGTCTCCAGGAAAGCTGGGCTTCGTCACATGTAACAGTAATTTGGAAAGGCAAATGCCACCACTCCAGATGTCCCCTCTTCCTCCTCCTTCCCCCAGCTTTATATGCTGAGCATGATGCCATATATGGTCTGGAATATCCCTTTGGGCAGTTGGGGTCAGCTCTCCTGTCTGTGTCCCCTCCCAGCTTCTCATGCACCCCCAACCTGCTTGCTGGTCGGTTGGGGTGAGAAGCAGAAAAGGCTTTGACACTGTAAGCACCCGTTCAGCCATAACTAAAACATCTCTGCATTATCAACACTGTTTCCAACACAAATCCAAAATATAGTCTCATACTAGCTACTATGGAAAAATTAACTCTATCCCAGCCAAAACCAGCACGGTCTGCTATCCGCAACTACGTTGTCTTCGTTAGGTCTATACAACAGTATGCAAGTCAGTCTTAGTTGCTTTGCCACTTGTTAAAGTTCCTTTGAAAAGGGGTCTGCCTCAGTGCATGTTGTAGCTTAATATGAGTATTAGCTGTAGCCTGCCTAGGTGATGTATGTGCAGGGAATAGTCTGGAGCTCATGGCTTTTTTTTTTTCTTTTTAGTTGAGTGTCACCTAGTGTGCAAAGTATGGTTTTGATTTGTCAAGTGGAATCACTGAAGGAATCATTTTACTTACATCCAGGGAATCAGGTCCCTGTTGTCAAGAAGAATTGCTTCTCTGTATGAAATCTAAAGACGAAATAGCGATTGTTCATGTTACAGTAATTTGTACAATCTTCACAATATGTTGTTCACACAATGTGACCTGTGAGTCAAAGTCATGTTTCTCAAGGATGAATGAACTTGAGGTTAGGCTGCGGTTCTAATTTCCTTCACAACAGGACGTTAAAGGGAGTGCCAGCAGTTAGGTGGTCCTAGTAGGCTCAAAAGGATCTAATCTATACAAGTACTGTGGGTAAACATTGATCCCATTCTCAATGCATGTATGTCTTCTGAAAAAACAATACAGTAAAGTAATGGTTCTCTTTCCTCTCCATCAACTGTTTTTTAAATGTCTTCTTTTTTTTTTTTAATTAAGCAACAGAGTAAAAACTCAGAAATGTAAAATTGTCTGCAGGCTAGGGATGTTTTAAAAGTAATTATTTGGAAGAACTAAAGTAAATTGGATTTTCTGGAAAACTTCTGCCTGGGTCAGGCTAGCAGCACCATGAGCAGGGATCTCACAGTGCCTGGCATTTGGCAGACTACTGGAGTGGAGAAGATTCTGGGGGTGGTAGAAAGCTACATCATCCACTTTCTGGGTTTCTATCAGTAGTTTCTGTAGCAAAAGACTTTACTGAAACACTTTGAACCTAATTTTCCTAGTAAGGGCTGAGGGGGGCAGCATAGAAAACATTGACATAGCTCTGTTGTCTCTAAGAAGTGTTCAGGTCTTACATTAAGTTAGCTTGGGGTAATTTTGTTAGCGGTGGCCCGTGGAACTTGCCCAGATGTGCTTGTAAGTCTAATCTGTCTCAGTGTATTTAGGAATTACCAACTTCCATGCTAGTGAGGCAGAGATCTGTAACAGGGGAAAATGCTGTAGGCATTAGATCCTTTCTGATGGATCTAAGATAATTGTCTGGATGGTGCTATTTTGTCATTCTGTGGCTATGTTCTGTTAAACGTAATGTGGGGTTTTTTTATTTTTAGCCATCGGTTTAATCACCACTTGATTATTGATAAGTTTTATTTCTGGGTAGGTTGTTTTTTTTAATGGCTTTTGTTTAAACTTAAAAATTTTCTGGCAACCAGTAACTTAATATGCAGATACGTAAATACCTTTGGAACTGAGTGAACTAAGGAAAATTGCTTTGCAAGTGGAAAAATAGATGCAGCTAACATTCAGTAGGATGTAGGATTCAGGCCATGGTATTTATGTTAATTTATCAAGTACTTTATTAAATATTGGTGCATTATTTTAGTTTTCTCCTGCTTTTGAGTGCAATAGTACACCATCTCTATGTATCTTTTATGTTGAAGATTAATAGTAAGAGAGAAATGACTAATGTTAGGCAGCATGACTGTTCCTTAGTTTCCAAAATAGATGGGAATGGTTATATATTTGCAATGGCAGTGTTCTGTTTTCATTTTTTAAATACTATTTTATTATGTACTAAAAGCTTGCCAGTTTTTTCTCCAATTCAGTTAGTTAGTTTTAAAATACTGCTTGTCACTGCAAACCCTGTATCTACTGGATCTTGAACATGCTTACTCATCTCACCAACTTTTTTCTTTACCTTTTTTAGGATGTAGATATGATGGATCAAAATGGAATGACACCTTTAATGTGGGCAGCTTACAGAACACATAGGTAACATCTCCCTGCAGTTTAGACTTTCTCTTGATGTTAACTAAGTGACATATAGTAGTGACTAGTTTTGATTTTTCGGAAAGTTTATTTTGTTTAACTAGTCAATGTTCTTCCCACAATTGGCACTTTATCTTCATTTATGATTGTTGTGAGTTAACCCCAGTAGGCAGCTCAGCCCCATGCAGCCACTTGCTTACTCCTGCCCAGCAGGATGGGGGGGGGGAATCAGAAGAGTACAAGTGAGAAAACTCGTGGGTTGAAATAAAGACAGTTTGATAGGTAAAGCAAAAGCCGCATGCACAAGCAAAGCAAAATAAGGAATTCATTCACTACTTACCATTGTCAGGCAGATGTTTAGTCATTTCCAGGACAGCAGTGCTCTGTCACATGTAATGGTTACTTGGGAAGGCAGACACCATAACTCCAAATGTCCTCCCTTCCTCCTTCTTTCCCCCAGCTTTTATTGCTGAGCATGATATCATATGGTCTGGAATTTCCTTTTGGGCAGTTGGGGTCAGCTGTCCCAGTTGTGTCCTCTCCCAGCTTCTTGTGCACCCCCAGCCTGTTCTCTGGCAGAGCAGTGTGAGAAACAGAAAAGGCCTTGATGCTGTGTGAGCACTGCTCAGCAATAGCTAGAACATGAGTGTGTTATCAACACCATTTCAGTCACAAGTCCAAAACACAGCGCCATAGGAACTACTATGAAGATGATTAACTTGATCACAGCCAAAACTAGTACAATGTCCTATTCAAGAGAGAGGATATTATGCAGAAGTACTCACTAATATGAACTTTCAGTTACAAAGTAAAAATGATTGGAAAAAGTTGATGTAAAATAACACTTCTCCAAAGAGCACATTTGTCTGAATTAGATTCCTGCTCAGAAGGAATCTAATTCAGTCCTCCATCGATTGTTGAGAGGAACATAAGCTAGTTTTTACAAATACCTATCATTACCAACATTATCATCCTTTTTTATTTTCATCTTTTGGAATGTGAGGTGGAGATATGTTTTGAACTTCGGTTGTTATCTGCCAATTATATAATCATGTGCATGCTTTTACAAATCCGTTAATACTCTTAGGTTTTGGTAAACATAAAACCAGAATTGTATAACAAATGTGTTTCATGACATCCCAGAACAAGCTGTCTTACTGAGCTCATTTAAAAGTAACAGAATTGTGGTTGCTGTTTGGTGGGAAGGGAATTTGAGCCATTCCTAATTATCAGCAAAAAGCATCACTTTGCTATTACACAGTGTACCTGATCAACATTCTTTATAGAAATTGAACTCATTAACAATAAGTTGGTATGTATTTCAGTTCATCTTCTGTAGATCTAACAAGAATTTTCTTTTCTAGTGTGGATCCAACCCGATTACTACTTACGTTTAATGTTTCTGTTAATCTTGGAGACAAATATCACAAAAACACAGCACTGCACTGGGCTGTGCTAGCAGGAAATACTACAGTTATTAGTCTTCTGTTAGAAGCTGGAGCTAACGTTGATGCTCAAAATATAAAGGTAAACACTTGGTCTGTTTTTATTGGAAGTGATTTGAGGCAGAAATAACAGAGCCTATGATAAATCTCAAGGATAGATTACTGTTGTGGGTATGGTGGGATCATGAAGATGAAGCAACAGCCATGCAACTAATGTTTAATTTGGGAATCTGTTTTTCCTAACAGTGATGCATAACTTCTAAATCTGCACCTTCAGAAGTACTCACGTAAATGATTTACCAATGGTTATGTGTAAATATATGGGAGTGGGGTGCACAACTAGACTGTGTGAAGACCCATGCATTTGGATGCAAAATTGGAAATCTGACTGAATGTCTTCTAGTGAAGTTCTAGGGTGACTGTTGGAGTGAGATGCAAGACATCTCTGTCCTCTTTCAGAGAGATGACACATGCCCTAGTATATCTCCCAGTGGCAGTAAAGAAATTGGAGGCCTAAAAATACCAGTAGGAGTAAAATAAGAAAATGGGCTCTTTTTGCATCAGAATTTTTAAGTTGCCCAATTACTCTACCAGAACCTCTTAATGACAAAGCTAGATTCAGCACTAACAGAGCCCCTACCTAGCACATGTTAGACCAGCCAAACAGCTGTTAGAATTTATGCCATAGACTTGGAAGTCTGTAAGAGCTTCTCCAGCAGTGGAAGGTGTGTCTATTGAGCGTAGTTTTGTCCATTGTCTCCAGACTATTCTGTATATCAAATTAGATGCACTTCACCACCCAACCTATTTTTCCTGTGGTGTCAGAGAAGAATTCACTTTTAGAAAAAGAATTCTCTACTCAATTTCTCTTCTAATGTTTGTATTTTCCATTTAATGAGTGTTACAAATGGAGTGGTTACACTGGAAAATACAGCTGTAAATCTATATTTATAAAGTGTTAAATACTTTAAATTTATTTGACCTTTCACCATTTTCCCTACTGATTTAAGATGGCCTATTTTCCTTGGCTACAAGTAATAGAAATATGCTAAAAAATACATATATACACATCTGTTTTCTTGAACAGCATGGAACAGTCTTTTTAAGGGTGCAGTCAAATTTTTTTAGTAGCTTTCTAGGTCCTACATCCACTTTAGAATATCAGAAATACTGATGATGATGAATGAAAACTCATTAGAAAAAATCACATGGCTTTTCAAGTGTTTAAAACAAATCAGCTAGCCTCTTGCATGTACTGATGTGAATATATAATTATTCCTGGTCTGTAAGGTCAGTCATGTGGATGAATTATACTTCTAGTCTCAGTTCTTGTAAACTGTTGAAAACCTTTTTTTCTATGCCACTAATGGTAAAAATTAAGGTATTTTTGTGGAAAAAAAATCAGTGTGTCATACCTTGCTTCCCTTGGCAGACTGATCAGTGTGATTAGAGTTTTAAAGTCATCACCTTACCTACATTTCTGGAGTCTTAGTAAATCTGTAATAAAAATTCATATGTTTGGCCAAATGAAAAAGTATCTGCTAGCCTGAAGCAGTTCGTGGTCTCTCCTTCTTTATTGACAGACAGCAGCAGTCAGTAGAAAAATAGGTTTTTGAACCTACTGGATCATGCTATCTTTCCAGTCATACCGGAATACATGTGCTTGGTTTCATTAACCACTGCCTGTGTTCTGCGGTGGAGTCTAGGTTTCTTGCATGCCTTCCCAGATTTCTAGGATCTTCAGAGGATCAAAATCATTCTAGCAGTGGCAGTTTTGCCATCCTGCCAGTGGCTGTGTAACAGATGCTGATTGGGGTGATAGTAAACATATAGGAAACATAAGGATTTGGTTGATTTTTATCGGTACATAGAAACCTGGTTTTGTGCTTCTGCTTTGACTGTTCAGCAAAAAAGTTTTCTTTGAGCCAAAAACTGGTTGTTAAGTGTCTGGCTCATGTTTCCCCAGAAATGAAAGGAATTGTGAAAGGCTCCTTTCTGATGCAGTCACTTCCAGATTTCTGCAGCACTGTCTAGTGAGTCCTTTTCTCAGATAGCCCATGGAGTTGACCAAGAATGGTGGTAAGACAGCTAAGGTTAAAGAAGTACATTGGCTGAAAGCTGTTTATTTTTTTCAAATTATGAAGTGGCTGAAATGCTAGGTGTGAGCTTTGACCTTGTTGTTACCAGCTCTAGGCAGTCTGTGTTAGAAAGGCGCATGCTGCTGGCCACCTGGGTTTGGAAGAAATTAGAACCTGTCATCTCAGTAAGATGCTTTCTTTACTTTGCATGACAGTTTGAGAAGCATACGAATAATAGCACTCTTATTCTAGAATGAAGCTTGATACAACCAGTGAGTTTGTCCTGTTTGTGTTATTTATCCTCTTATTATTCTGTACAAGAAAATAATACTTTTGGTAGTAAGATACTTTCCTTTTTGAGAACTGGATTGCAGTTAGAGTTGGAACGTGGTTTTCAGTAGTCAGATTGGGTTTTTTGTTTGGTTGATTTTTTCAAAGGAAATTATCTTGCCACACCAGTAGACAGATTGGGCAGATGAGGACAGGATTTCACAGTGACTCAGCTTGTCACTGGGGGTTGTGGGGAAACCTGTAAATTTTACTTAAGTGTAAGCAGAAGCTCCATTTTTACTAGAGAGTGATAGAGACCTAAAGGAGCTTTTATGGTTTAAGGAAGATTTTATTTTTTAAATTTTTTTTTTTTAAATCTGTTAATGATTCATTGAATGGACTTCAGATGTAGTTTCTTTGTTACGCAGTATATTTGTGAGCTTGTCTGTGGAAGTCTACATGTAATGTTCCCTATGGTAATGACTCTTCAGATTATTTTTTCTATCTAAACACTTTAAATATATACTATTGAAGCCTTATTGCTTTCTGGCAAACTAAATGTTACTAGATTAAATTCCCCGATTTTTTTTTTTTTTCTTTCTAAACAAGTCAGCTATCCACCACCCCTGTGAATACAAGGAAAGTATTAAAATGGCCAGATTATGAGAAGCATAGTCAAAGACTTCTTTAAAGCTCCCTCAATCTTTTTATCTAGGCAGTTCCTAGGTGTCTCATGGCCCTCTAGTGGAAGGGATGCTCAGCTGGACCCCAAGACAACTTCAGGATTTACTTGGGAGATGAACTCCCAGAGGGGATTGCTTGTCCACAGGTAATCTTTACAGTCTGGATATATAAGGTGATAATAAAACAACAGCATCTCTGGAGTTTTCCAGATACTGGCAATTCAAGGTGCTATTAGATTTGTGACGAAGCAGGCACCATAGTTTGATCTCAGGCATTTCTGCTGAGGATGGAGTTAACTTAATCTGTTTCTTAAGCATCTGGCTAAACAACTTTGAAGCCAAGTTAAGTCAAAAGGTTATTAATTTTTAACTGTTTTTGTTAGTTAAACTTTTCACACAGAAGGAGTGCAAGATCCTGTTAAGTAGCAAAAAACTTCACCTCATAATCTGTAGTCTGTGCTATTTGCTCTCCTTTAGAGATTTGGAGCGAGATTTCAAAGGCAAAAATGACAGTTAAATAATACTCAGTTCCCATTGTCTTTCTATGGGATATAGGTAGCTAACTGTAGCTTTTAATCTTTGAAATCTCTTCTGTCTATAGTAATTATTGCCCTTTCTGGGTAATTTCAGTTTCTGGTACCTGTCTCACTTTTTTTTTAGGAGGGGGCCGAGCGATGGAGGATTCAGCCATTTTTCAAGCCTCCATGAATGGTTTGTTTAGGAGGGGAGTTAACTCCAGTAGAAGAGAGGAGGAGTCAAATGCAAAACTGAAGCTGGAGGTACCTGCAATTGGTTGTCTCTTGCCTCCTCTATAATTTTAGACCAGTCGATAACTTTCATTTAGCTCTCTTCCTAAATGTTTAAAAAGCAATAAAATCAAATCAGTTTGATAGGCACCTTTGGCCCCTGTATCTCTCTCTGTGTCTCTCTTTTGCTTTGTCTGTCAGTCCTCTCTGGAAGTAGGGAAAGAGAAAGCATGGGCCGTTGCTGGCTTAGCACCCAAAGTACACGAAGCACAAGCTAAGCATAAAAGCTCAGAGTTTTGGAATAAGTTGGACATGATCAATCAGTTTATTCTTCTTCATTTTCTTCCTAGGACTTTAGTAACTGAGGTGAATATAAGAACATTAAGCTTGTGGAAAAAAATCCTTATAGAAAAATTCCATGATATTAGTAACTTCACTCTGCCAGAAAGGCAGAGAATTAACTGAGAAGTCAGGCTGTAGACTGGGAGAGTTTCCATGATCCAGTGGGTCACGAGTTCTTACTCTTTGCTTGATTTCTGCTGCCTGTCAATAGCTGAGGGGGAAGCAGAGTCTTTCATTTACAGGCTAGTGGACTGTGTGTAGAACAGTGAAACATAAATGTGTTATGCCAATGGCAACAATTATTGCTATGTCAGGACATACATATTATCAGGATCACACATTTAATATTCTACTTGTCTACGCATGTATAGTCATAAGAGAATGAAAAAGACCAAAAGGAATGAATGATGTGTGGTGTCAAGTAAGCTCCAGGGCAAAAAGTATGCCAGAATGTAGCTTAAACTGATTTAAAATGTATTATTTTTACCTGCCAATCTGCTGTTTCAAAACTGCTCTGAATGCACTTTATTTTTAAATTGGATGTTTCCCACTTTTCTACTCCTGGCAGGGAGAATCACCACTTGATCTAGCAAAACAGAGGAAAAACGTTTGGATGATCAATCACCTACAGGAAGCAAGACAGGCAAAGGGATATGACAGTCCATCCTTTCTGAGAAAATTAAAAGCTGATAAGGTAAGTAGTAGTATAACACTTACATAAAATCAATATTACTGCTTCTGTTGGTTTGGGGGCATGTATGTTTGTTTAAGGTAAGCAGTTCAGTACTGTGGTTTCCCCACATTTCAGTTTTAGGAAACACCTTTTTGCTATGGCAAAAGTAATTGCAATAGAAAAAAAAATACTCAAGGCAGGAGGAAAGAAAACCCTAAGCCTCCACACAATTACCTTTAGTTTTTGTGCTAACTAAATGTTAGGAAGGTACCAATGGTCTGGTATTGTTGGTGATGGCCAGGACTTTAACAAAGCTGGCTTTCAAATATCTGAGGAAAGAAACATTTTAGATGTCCTGAACTCTGATCTCCTCTCTAATTATGTAGTGTTTTGTGTTGAATGAAAGCAGTATAATGTAATATGTGAATCTGTAATGTGGAGGCCTTTTTATTCTCAGCTTGTTATTAAATACTGCAGATAGGAGGAGGCAAGAAATGAGGGTATAATGGGTAACATAGTGCTCTAGCATGAAGAACTGTCTACCTGCCTACAGTTTGATAACATACAGAGTTAATATTTTCTTACCAGGCAGAGTGTTGTGCTGGATATTAAGTATTGCTATCACTGATTTGTTACAACTTCTTGATTTAAAAATACATTGCATCTTGATGATTAAAGCACTGGCCACAGACTCTGCTTTAACCCTGTGATAATAAAATAATGCAGTGATTATTGACTTTAAGTGATTTGGGCATTGCATTGTGTGTACATGTGCATTGTGACTGTGCTTTGAATGTCTGGAAGGAGTTCAGTGCCTTCATCAGGATTTGTACCCACGTAGTATAAGATAAAAAAGGTCCCGTCTTTTCTCATAGACGCTTCAGTATGACTTTATTACTTACATAACTGCAGT
The DNA here is from genome assembly GCF_031877795.1 of Strix aluco. NCBI lineage: Eukaryota > Metazoa > Chordata > Aves > Strigiformes > Strigidae > Strix > Strix aluco. Next base: position 45,776,687 of record NC_133935.1, on the reverse strand, counting down.
CTTCAAAGTTCACTGAGATTACCATGTGCTGTGTAGTAGTTTATACACTTTGACAGATTCTTAAAAAGAGCTGCTTTTGCCTTTATTCTGGATTAACAGCAAAATCTCTAGAAGACAGTTCTTCTAAAATATATAAAATCGCTGATTTGTTATAAAATTTTAGGAAGATTTTTTTTCTTGCACATTCATTGGAGATATGTAAATATAGGAAATGAGAAAAATTTATGAAGATTCCTCCCCCTACGTCAAGTTTCCTGAAAATTTAAGTTTTTGTGACTGTCCTATTTATTATAGAATATTATTATACAATCTGTTCCTGAAAATAGAGTTACTTACTGATATTTGTTTCTATATAGGAATTCCGTCAGAAGGTGATGCTGGGAACTCCTTTCCTAGTTATTTGGCTGGTTGGGTTTATAGCAGACCTAGACATTGATTCTTGGCTCATTAAAGGGCTGATGTATGGTGGCGTTTGGGCTATGGTGCAGTTTCTTTCAAAGTAAGTGTTTTACCAGGATGCTGTCTGTTCAGTGTGCACACAAGAAGTGTTTTGCTGGCATCTTTATTGGATAAATAAATTTCTATTTTTCTGTGTGTGTTTTTGACATGCAACATTAATTTTTTGTTGGAATTTTTTTTAATTACTATTTCTGGGAAAGATCTTGTGCAACTTTAGCTCTGTTGTCTTGCAAATAGCCGTGGAATTACCTTCTGTGAATACCTCTGAGCTAATAGAAGCTAACAGCAGAACAGAAATTCAGTCATTATCCAGAGGAGGGTGCTGAATGTCTGTCTACAAAGTTATCAGCGTGAATTTTTGAAGAAGGCAGTCAAGGGGAAAGTTACTAGAAAGGAATAGAAAAAAGATATCTGCAAGTCTGCTATTAAAACCTATTCTTTTAGACTTTAAATACCCAAAAGCACCTGAAGAGATTTATGGAGAGGAATGAAATCAGAGTCAGATTTTGTAGCTTCTGTTGTGGAAAGGGATGACTGAAGAAAAAGGTTGCTTTCTAATAATATTTTTAATTTGTTACCTGATCATAGAGAATTGTAGTTGTATTTGTGATTACTTTAAATATCAGTAAACGCACCTAGGTATACACGTGCACACATAGACAAACAGGCATGCTCCAACGGATTTTCAAGATCTGTAGACTACATCTATCCTTTGCTTTGCCTTGTCATGTGTGGCATGTATAGAAGAACTTATTATATCTTCACACTTACGAGCTTTCTGCTTTTCTGGCATTGAATGTCATGTTTATTAGAACCACTTGCTTCTCCTTCCTTTTTGTTTAAAGAGGAAAAGAAGATATATCTGTTCCTTAAACCAAGTTCATGAATCTTAGTGAACTTAATACACTGGGAGGGGGGATGAGGGGCATCAGGCTGTTGTCTCTCCAGGGTCTTGGAGATGATCTTCTTGTTGTCTCTGAGGCTGTGCAATTTGCTGACCTCCTCCCACAAATAATTTATTTGGCAATGCAGATCCTTAAGCACACCTCCTGCAGGAAGCAAGGACAAGATTTCTTCAAGGTTTTTAAGATCTATGTTATGTCAAGTTTTATATTTTTGACCTCCCTGATACATATTCAGGATTAACATTCTTACTTTCTCTTATGCTTTGCTTAATGTTTAGTATAAATACTTTTTGAAGTGTTTTTCACAAAGTCCAGGTTTGAATGAAACTTTTGATGTTATTCTAGTAGTATTTCCTTTCTGTTGAATTTTAGCTGATCTGTTTAGCTGTGTTTTCCTCCATCCTCCTTTCACACATAAAAAAAATGCACAGAAATTGCTGAAAGATTACTGCTGAGTATTGTGTGTCCAAATGTATATTCACTTATTACTCACCATGTTAGCTCATCTTCCTTGTAGTGTTTTCTCACAAGACCTAAGAAATTTCCATTAGAGAAGACACAGTTACTGCAAGGGAGTGAAGGAGTGAGATGGAAACTTCTCCATGCACACGTTTGTCTGTAGCAGCCCTGAGGGCACCAACAGGGCAAAAAGAAAAATGCATCGATGTAAGAATGTTTAAGTAGATGATGGAAGAAGTTTCATTTCAAGGAGTTTAGCAGTTTAGAGTGTGACTCTTAATATGTTTAGCAATTTTTTCTTGAATATGGAGTAACCTAGTCACTAACCTAGTTTGTCTCAATTCAACTTCTCTCAGAATAGTCTTTAAAATGCAAGAGTATAAGAAGGTGAAAATAGTTCTGATGGCTTAATTATTATTTTTTTAATTAAAGTAGCAGCATTCTATCTTAAATTTAGAAAATCTAGTGAGATGGGAAATTAATTAATCTGTTTTTTTTCCCGACTTTCTATTGGCAACTGTAACAGAAGCAAAAGATTCAAGAATCTGAAATATTTCAAGTATGCAGGCTGATAACACCAAGGTCTCTTAAGCTTTTTTTCTTACTGAAGTAATTTTAACATGTAATTTTCATTTTATGGGTTTCCAAAATATCTTTAGCATTGTAATCTCTTAAGTAAATGTAGTTTGCAACCACTGTCCATGACTAGGAATCTCACAGGTTTCTGACTGCTTTCACGGTGAGTTTTAGTATGGGTATTTACTCATTCTACCTTTCTTGACCAGTACTTGACATTCACTTCAGAGGTAAATATATAAATTTTAATTAACTAACTTTCAGTCCTGACCCTTTATCTAGACAAGGTTGAAAACGGGAATTTCTCATGAATTTTGAAGGTAAAAGTGAGGAAAAAGTTTTTATGGCATATTTGCAAAATCACATATAGTACATATTTTAATGGGAAGCGTTTTTCGTAAGCAGTGGTTCCAGATTTACATTTTATAAGTCAAAACTTATCATGTAACATTGCTCCTACTTTACAGGTCTTTCTTTGATCACTCCATGCACAGTGCACTGCCTCTTGGAATATACTTGGCAACGAAATTCTGGATGTACGTGACATGGTTCTTTTGGTTTTGGAATGATATCCTTTTTTGTGTACAGTAATAAGTAATATTTTTTCATGTTAGTAGTATGAGGTAATACCTAGATATATCCTACGTATAAGAGTAAGTAAACCAATGAAAAATTTAAAATGGCTATCTCTATTAAACATTGCTTTCTATATTGATGGTAATTATCACTTTAAAAATGTGCATTCTGTTGCTTTGCTTCAGTAATTTAAAGATTTTCCTCAAAATTGACTTACAGTAGTCTGCAAAATTTCCTGTGCTTGATGAGTTTCTTAAGTGGGGGAAATGTAAGCAACTGTGTAAAATATGCTGTGGCTGTGAGGTGACAAGGTGTAACCGACTGCATTTTTAGACACTGCTTTCTTGAAAAGCAGTAGGTAATTTTATCATATACATCAATCCTGGTGGAATTAGCTTTATAGTTAGTTTTTCCTACAGATTTTGTAAATTCCACTTCATACAAACTTTAGATACATTTGTTAACTGTATTTTCAGTCTTTGAATATGTATGTATTAACAACACTAGATTATAGAGATTCATCATGTGCCCATCTTCTTATGTTTTTGACTGTCTGCCTAGATAAGAATTTTTCATGCTCACAGGGGTAGAAGTTGATTCAGAGTTCACTGAAGAATGTCAGTTATCCACATTAAGGAAAGAGATTGAAATTTTTCATCTACTTTCTTGGGTATTGTAATTACAATAACCAAGAAAACAAAGTAGAGATTTAATGTTTTATTAAATATTTAACGTAGCTCTTATAGTTGTAAATAGTTGAAGTGAACTTAATATTTACGACGGCTGTTGGCTTGACTTTTCTAGAAACTGGCTTTCTTTTCATCCTCAAAGGAATTACCGTGAAATAGGATAGTAGTAGTGCAACCCTTTCGTCATCTTGTTAATATGTTCTCCAACCTTAGCTAAATGAACCTCACATTTTTGGGTTGAGAATAGAGAAGAGACCCTGCTTTCATGCTGACAGTGTTTTGCAGAGGTGCTGCTATGAATAATAGCAGTCCCATGTGACTGGAGATGACTCCTATTCCACGTTTAAAAAAATCAAAAAATGAAAATCTAGCAGCTGTTAAGTAAAAAAAAAATTTTTTAAAAAATCTATCAATATTAGCACGAGTATATCTTGAAGTAGTTATTTAGAAATGCTGATCCTACTAACAGTCTCTCTGCCTGGCCTGATTTTCTGTGTTTTTACTTAAATTTACTAGTAACTGCAGAATGAGGAAAGCAAGTACACTTGAATGAATATGTAAACCATTTTAAAAAGCGGTAGTTAAAAATGGAGGTATAATTTTCCAGTTTTTATGGAATGGAGTAGAACAGTTTAAATATGTCATGCCTCTAGACGGGCATTGTTTTTCTGTTCTTTTTGTTAAGAAAACCTGACTTTTGGCAAATAGTATAGTACAAGTTTCTGAGGGAGTTATTATAACTACACCACCTCAGTTCTGAATCTCAGCTCTCCATACCTTATAGGTTTTATTTAGAAACTCATGTTTGCTAATGCTTTGGGTTGCAAATTTTGAGCTACTGTAAAATGTTTTCTTGTGCTAACATAACATAAGCTTAAACCAATCTAAGAACGTGTGCAAGTTTAAATCAAAGTTCTTGACCATATTAACATGGCTACAGAGCCAACACAACTTCATGATGGCCTCTATCATGATGTAGAAAGGTGTCCCTTAAGGCTGGCAAATTGTGAGATTTTTATCCTACTAAAGTTTGTATTTTCTTCATATTAGTACCAACTTGCTTAGATTTTTATTTTTGTTAGCCATTCTGATTAACATAACTTGAACTTTGTGGTTTGTTTGTCACAGAATAATGTTAATTGTCCACTAGGAGTAGTAACTATAGACAATTAATTACCCTAATAAAGTCTGACTTCAGAATGTCAGTAAAATACTGTATTGCTTCTGTAATTTAGGGTGGGTGCCTCAAAACCTTTGCAACAATCTTTTTGCACACAGAAGTACTAGTCTAAAAACTTCAGTTACTAATTACTTTCATTAGAGCTGACACTATTCTTTGACAAGCAGTTTTAGAGACTTAGTGCTTGAGGCCATCTTCCTTTAATTGGTGATTTTTAATTGGAAGTCTTTGTAATAAGATTCCAAATCCATTCTTCTTCTTCTGGAAAATTGCCCTGGAGCTTTATTGGAAGAAAAAGAAATTGCATGCCTGCTCTATTTTTATAGCATGAGGCACAGCATTATGGTTGGAGAAAGGATTCTTGTATTTTTAGAGCTTTTTATGATTACTTACAACAGACCAGAGTACTAGTTTATACTCTAATGTTCAAGCGATAAAACCTGTCATGGTAGTTTTCACAAATTCTGACCATCTTTTGCTCAAGAAGAAAGTTTCTAACCTTAAACAACTATAATGAATTGTTTTACTGGAGCTTTATTTATGATATAAAGGTTTAAATTGCTGCAAGTGTTACTTTAATATTTAGGTGCTTGGTAAGAATTTTCTTGTAGATATGCTGAAGGTGTCTGGAAGATCATCTGATCTTCTGGATGTAAGCCTAGTGAGACAGAAAAGGGCAGTCAGAACAATGTATCATAAAGAACAAACTGAAAGATTAGCAGTGCGTTTTCTTGAATTTCAGGGTGGTCATATGATATAAATCTCAGGCTTAATGATCTGTCTTCTAAAAGACGCATCACAATCCTGAAAGCAAATTGAAACAGTTTAGATGAATTCAGTGTACTGAATTTTTGTAAATGTTTCCATTTTATTGGATTTTTCTCAGCAGCTTCTGAGTCTGGTATATTTGTTAAAATAGAAATCCTATTCTTGCTGGGAATGAGGAAATTAAGTTCTGTATTTATGGATCTATGAGTCTATGCTTCCTTGAACTGTTTTGCTACTTCCCTTTAACTGTATTTTGCCCATACCAAAGGACACTTATGTCTTGCTCTGTTTAGTGTATTCTAATCTTCTACTGTTTGCAGAGTAGGGGTAAATGCCCTCAAAAATCCTACACACTAAATCACTGTATTTTAATTTAGTTTTATTTTTAAAGGAAAAAAACGAAGTATTTTAAAGTATACTTTTAATAAAGTGAGACTAGAATTTCACATTTCATTCTTTTTCATTAGCATTTATAGGTAGAACGTTCTCTTGTGTCCTGTAAAAGTTCAGGGCACATGTACCAAGTTCATATCTCAGTTGTTCACACAGCCTTTTTAGTACCAGCTGAACAAATAGTGCCTGTTTTGTCAGAAGGTTCTTACACTGCTCTGTTATTCTAAGATGTCAGGTTTTCTATAACTCAAAATATTCACAGTATTTTTTTTTGGTTCTACCACTTCCATTTGGTGCAAACGGGAGTGTGCAGTTTTCATCAATTAAGGTTTTTTGGTATAGCATACTACTTGCAATGCTAAGATAATAACATGATATAATCCAATTTATAATTTTAGAAATAATTTATCATTGACTAATACTATATTGATTATCTTATTTCAAATATACTTCAGGTATTGATGGGTTTTAGGTGAAAGAAAACAAACGCTGAATACTTTTTCAATTAGGGATCATTTTAAATATTGGGTGTAAGAGAATTCATTATGATTTTCATGCTTTCACAAAGCGGTTACAATAGCATATTGTTTTAAAAACTGTAACAGACCAGTTGGTGCAGTTAAGCAGTTAAAAACAAAAAAACCCATTCATATTACCAAAATTAGCTTCAGGAAGACATCAAAAAGCCTTGCATGGAGAAAGAAAGAAGCCAGCAGCCGTGTTTCTAGAGGAACAAAAGACTCAAACAATCCAAACCCCAGGCCCAGCTATTCAGAACTTCTGTTCTCATATCTAAATACTTTTTCTAAGTTAAAAAACTAAGTAAATTTTATAAAACAAAATTGGGGGAGATGGAAATGAATTGATTTTTTTTTTTTTTGCAAGCTAGAATTGTTTTTTGAAATTTTTTGTTAGCTAGAAGATGGAGGTAGAGAGCTTTTGCAGAGCTTCAGTTGATTAAAAATGGATTTTGTCTTATAAGTGCCTAGTCAAATGAGGCTTCTTGTGTAGCTACCTCCTGTTATCTATCTGGCCTCCTGAATCCCGATGTATAGCTCTTAAAATTTGGCAAGTTCATTAGCATTTATTGATCTCTGGCAGTTTATACTGGCTGCAGATTTTTCTCTTCAGGAGAAAAGGATTTTATTACTGGACTTGTAGTTAGTGGAAGGAAGCATCTTGGTATGTAATGTGCATTTTGGCTTAGTTTCAGACTCTTGTATGACGTGTAGCTGTCAAAGTAGGAAGCTGCATGTGTTTGGGTCCTTTTACATAGTCTGTAGTTCAGGATGAAAAATAAATTAGCTCATCACATGTTTACCTCGCTCATGAGTTGTGGGGTGCTTGTTGGTTTTTAATTTTAATGAGATGGTCTTCTTGGTTTTAAGTGGTTTCCTGGAATAATATTCATCCTGTTGTTCTAATAATTAAAGGATATTGATTAGGACTAAAAGTAGAAAGTGTTTTCTGGATGTTTCTGCTTTGTCTCTCACAAGGAAAACTGGGGAAACCTCATAAAAGACAGCAAATTGGTGACCAGGCAAAAGGTGAATGCCTGCTATTATCATGTATTTTGCAACCCTTAATAATAAGGTAATGTATTTTTCCTTGCATAATTGTAAATGAGGATGTTAGGACAAAACTAGGCACTCTGGCGAAACAATTCCCTACCCTGTAGCTAATGCAAACCTACAAGGGTTTCTTGCATATGGAGAGTTTTGAGAGATGTCTGTGATAAAAGTTGCTAAGATCTCTCTGGAAACAAATGTCAGAGGGGAGTTCAACATAATTTTAGATACATCTAGTGTGGACATCCAAATCTGAGCTAGTTGCTTAAGCTTTCTTTGTAGCCAGTGGAGAAAAATAGCCACTTGTAGGGCACTGCTTCTCTGACTTAATTTAAATATCTTGATCCTGAAGATAGATTGGATGTGACTTTTTCCTTCCAGCTGTGTATAAAGACATACTGAGTGATTTAAGGTAGTGAGATGAATCCCACAGTTGGAGTTGTTTATCTACATCGGATGCCAGAAATATCCTGGAGAAGACCAACTCTAACTTTCCTTTCTCCTTCAAAGTCTGGTGGGTTTTTGAAGATGCTAATGAAAAATACTGCTGACTGTGTCTTTCTCCGTTTATGTAGTTACTGCTCATCTGTACTTAATTTTACTTTCTCGTGTAGTCTCCCAACATCTTCCGTCCTCAGCACAGAAGCATCTTATCTGCCACCGTTTACACTGTCAGCATTGCACTCATCTCACACCACCGTGATAAAAGGAAAGGCAAAACTTAGACTCTGTGGGAAGTTGTGGGAAGTCTCCTACACTCTCTCTGTATTTTATGGAGTAAAATGGGGGAAGGGTAAGTTCAGAAAAATTCTGCATACTGAATTTCTCCTAGTGTGGGTTGGATCCATGGACAGCTTCTTTATCACACAGGTTGTCCAAATTTCAGTCAGTAAAAAGCAATTCCAAACTTTTAAGGTTATAAAAACCCTTCTAATGGATAGAAAATAAATTGTCTTTCCCCCTATCATGAGTCTACACATGATGTATAGTAAATAGGAATGGGTAGTATTTTTTTCAGTTGTACCTTTATTGTTTGTAACAGATGTCTGATTAAGGTACTTTTAATGAAAAAACAGTTTTCACTGTTGTAGCAAAACCCCGGTGATACTTTTAGTGTCCTAAAGAAAATGTCATCTCTCTCTAACTATACAAATAAGTTGAACCAGCTTATTCCTGGCAGCAGGCAATTTTAGAAGAAAAATAGGAAGAAATTAGATTGTATAAATACTAAAGTCAGAACTTTTAATCTGTATTGTATCAAACTGAACTGAGAGTGTTTAGGTTATAGTGTAGCTGGTGTTTTTTCCCCTGTTACAAATTTGCTGGAAACAGCTTATTAGAGGAAAGATTAATTAGCCTTTAGTGAATTAATACTAGCATCCTACTATATAAGGTACGTGATTAAAATTTTAACTTGCCAATTTTTTTTTATTAGAAATTCACAGCCAATTCCTCCCCCCAGTAGAAGGAATACAAAAGTTATTCGTGATATGCTTCACATGAACAATGAGACTTTGTTAGCATTTCAGAAGTCAAAAAGGGGCCTTACTTGTATTTATTAATTTCAGGGTTCTTTCACATCACAAGAGCTGTGTAGAAGGATTTGAGATACTTACTGTTATTTTGTAGAAATTTTGTGTCTATTAATATTTGCTTGTATCTGTACTATGTAGATTTGATTATCAATGGTTTATGTATTTTTTTTCTTAATACTGCTTAATGCCTTCAATAAACGTTTTTTCCAAGAGTAGTCAAACACAATAGAATATACTTGTAAGGATAGTCCAACACAATAGCATATACTTGTACATATATAGCACAATATGTTTGAACATCTACTCTGACTTCAAAATCCGATTTTTTCAATGCATGCAAAAAATTGTTGTTGTCTTTGAAGTGTTATATACCAGTTCGGTACAGTTTGCCACATAGTGCTTTATTTTAAGTCTTATATTCAGGGTTTTGTAAGACAAACACACAATATATTAAACTTTAATTACAGTAGAAGTTCTAATGACTACTGAAGTAGAGAGAAATATTCATCAAGTTACTCAGAATATAATGTAATTTGGGTGTGCAATGATTTGTGCCTAAAGTGTACTTTTTGCCTGGATAATGCTGTAGAAGCTTCTGCCACCTAAGCTTTGTCAAATATGACATCTCCTTGCAGTTATGACTGACAGGTATCTTTAGTCAGGTTTTTCAGGTCTTTTGTAGGTTTATCAGAGTAAATAATTTTCCACCTTTTGCGAACGACGCATGTCTGAAGGATTTCGTTTTTCAACATCATTGCTAAATGAAGAAATGTCAAGTGCTGTAAGACTGGGCATGTTATATGGCAACTCATTCAACACAGGAAATATATTTTAAAACTAATGGGTTTTTTCTGTCTTTATATGGTATTGATTTTATAAACACTTCCAGAGAATACCAAATCCTGTGTTTTTGTAAGTATTGCATGTATTATTAGTATGTTAAAAATAACTTTCACTGATGTAAAATATGGGTATCACCTTATAATGGGGACAGGTTTCAGACAGTACTTTTCTTGGAGATAATTGGTGTTGAGATGTGATGGCCATGCAACAGTGGTCGTTACAGCACAATTCCTTCTATGGCTAGAAACAGTCCTTTCTGTCATCTAACGGGAATTTCGAGTCACTGAAGACATAGGCGGTCAAATGCCTATCTTATAAATAGAGCTCTGAAATGTTTATTGTGAGAACAGGAAATACTTTCAAGAAGATAAGTTTCATGGAATTTAATTTATTTAAAAGGGAAAATAATCACAAAAACTGAACTATCATTATTCATTCTTTAGAAGGGTAAGTGCTTTAGAAATTCCTCATGGAGAACAGCATTTGAAAAAGTAAGTTTTCAAGTTTGAGCAATAGAAAATACTGAATATCAAGCTGGTTCTTACAGCAGCGCTGAATTTTGTTAATTCAGAAGACAGTGACTCAAAGACATCCATAAAAATTGAATTTATTTAAATTCTATTTCAGAATTACCAGTGGGTATTTTCAAGAGGAAATTTGTTTTAAAACTTCAGATTCCTTGACTTCAAACACATCTCAATTTTTTCTTTATACATCTTCCATTCCTTGCTAATAGCGTTGCACTTTTCTACAATTTTGGAAAATCCTGGAAATCTGATCCAGGAATCATCAAAGCCACGGAAGAACAAAAGAAAAAGGTAAAGCCATGATTTATATCAAACTTCTTCAGCAGCCTGCCACCAGTTGGTCAGAGTAGTTTGTTGTTCAGTAAATGAAATTTCAGTAAGTTGTTGAATAACAAAAGATCTAAAATGTTGAAAAGTCTTCCACGCTTCTTTTCTCAGATTTGGAATATATGTTCAAGTCTTACTGGTGTGAAGGTGCATTTTGGTCGTTTTGAGTAACAATATAAAATTGCAACTTAAATTTTCAAGATAAAAAGTTTAACAAGCAGTTGGGTGAAAATGAAAATGTGAAGCTTCAGAATTTTGCCTTACTGAAATAAATAACCCATTATGGGAAAAGTGTTAGTTAATTTGATTTTATAAAAACTTTCCAGACTTTTAAGCACCTCTAATTTTCCTTACATTTGTGTCTGAAAGTATTAAGCTGATGAACATTTTGCAACTAAAACAGCCAAAACCCCTGGAAATCTGGGCTGGTGTTTTGTTTTGGTATAAGTATTAGAAAAAATATGGATGATTACTGGTATCTCTCTAAGATGTTATTACACTATTATTAGCATTTCTGATTTCTTTTAAGTGCATTGTTCTTAGGAGCCAAACTGAGCATTGAATATGCCAAAATTATACAAGCAGCAGAAGTATTTTTTTTGTTTCACTTTGGTTAAGTTTCCGAGAACCTCACATCCCACCAAAAGTGAGTTTTGAGCTTCTACTTCATGGTCACTTGTGAAAACACCCATGCTGATCGACATCAGACCACTTGGAATTACAGCCTTATGTAGGAATGAAAACATAATAGCCTTTAAAAGGATGGTTGCGATACCTGAAATTATTTTTGTATTCTCTAGTGGGTTATAACTGAGTTGTTAGTTGATGTGCAGATTTACTCTGCAAACTCCCTTTCTGTTACTGCAAATTTGCCAAAGTAAATTCCAGACTAAATTCTCTTCCTTCAACTGGACTAAATTAAATAGAATAGTCAGCAGCTGCACTTTGGTTTGGATTCAGCAAATTGCACAAATATGCAATTAATTTGATCTAGTTGCTTAAGTAGTTAAGTGTGGTTACAAAAGCCTTGCTGAACTGGATAGGAATTGTAAAATGCAACTTCTTCAGGCAGATGCCTATGGGTATGAATGTTTTGGATTTCTTAGGTTGCAGCTAAGCAAATTGTAAAATGGTCTATTACCGGGATATAAGCCACTGTAGGGTGTGTGTCTTACCTTCGTGCAGTGTAGTGCTTTCTCACATTTTCATAATTTGTCTCCAGATGTTTAATGTTGAGTTAGCCTTTGGGATAAGCAAAAAAAAAATTCTTTTAATTCCACATGACCAAGTTAAGTATCTTTTTGAAAATGTGTAGTAAGCAACAATTTCAGATGTTTATTCTTCTGATATGTCATGTCCTTTCTTTTGTGTTACAAAATAACCCAAGTCACTCTTAAAATAAGTGAATAAATAATAAATAAAGTTTTTCAATAGTTCAAAAGCATAGAAAATAGACCCAAGGTTTACAAAGCACAACAATGTGGCTCTAACTTGAGTGCTTCTGGTCTCTGTTATAAGCTTTGATGAGAGTTATATTTAGAAGTGATTTATCTGCTCTTGTTCAGTTCCGTTCTCCGGAGCTTTGGGATCTTGCTTGTGGACAATACTGAGCTCCAGTGTTGAGCATCACACCTTGTATTTCCTTTGTGCACCCTTTCGTTAGTCTGTGGTGTAGTGTATACTCCCACTGAAATCAGAGCAACTATGAAATTGTCCAAGGTATCAAAAGCCACACCGGCAGCATTGAGATGATGGTAGATATGTCTCATTGATCTTTTTTTCTTTCTGTTCATCTGGTTTATTTACAAAAGTTACTCTTGTGAGGGAGGCCCTTTAATTTCAAGTCCTGTAGTGGTGGGAAATGTTAGAGCAGTGAGGGATGGCAGAGGGGGAGGAGAAAGGGACGTAGAGTACTGAAGTTGGTAAGCTGCAAGAGGAACGTAGAAGGGCTTGTGAATAGCAGTGGTTGGTTGGATAGGGGATCTGAAGGGTGGCAGTGGTGGAGGCAAGATTACTGGGCCAATAACAAATGAACTACAACAAGCGAGGAGAAAAAATAGTCCAACTTTAAGAGCTTAGAAGTGTGAGAAAAAAAGATTGTTCTTCATTTACCTGAGTTCAGCAGGGAAAGCATTAAGACACTGGTTTACCCCTGAAGTGCAGACTGTAGCTTTTACTGGTTACTTTGAGGAAAAGTTTCCATAATTTTTTCTGAACCAGTTATTAAGTGTAGTATTCGGGAGGAAAACTTCTGTGACTTCAGTCAAGATACCCACCTTAGTGGTCATCATCTAGTTAAGGAAGTTATATTGCTATGATGAGAAAATAGTTGTAAGGACTATTTCATTGCTTTTGCAGTTAGAAACCACCTTGATGCATACGATATACATGATTTGAAAGGGAGTAGTAGGTTAATCTATTTGCCATTAGGCTATTTACTACTCTGAGCAAATTCCTTCTGGTTCAAGGAAGGCTATTCTGGCAAAAGATGTTTTCAGGATATTTTCCATATGTTGCAAATGTTATTTAAGTCCCGCATGGCATAATTTCAGCTGCTGAATTTTAAAAATTGTTGGAAACAATTTAATGGAATAATAGGTTCTTTCTATTGCAACAATGAAGTGGATATTGAAGGAGTGTACAAAATAAAAAAACCTATCATTTAGTGTGAAGGTATAGGTATGCTTTAACTGATACCTACTTCTGTGTATTACTTTGACCCATAAGTATAAAATTATCTGTAAGAGGAGGTTTGGTTTGCATGATTTCTTTTCTTTCTTGAAGCTTCAACATCTGAGGAAAGAGGTTAATATAGATTTAAAGGTTTTGATGAGATACTTCTGGAAAGAAGTCTAGTTTTTGGACTGGCTGATCCTGCTAGCTAGTTTTATGTGTGTTCCTGTTTGGAAATCTAGCTGCATTAATTTTAATATGTTTAACAACAGGTTAGTCAAACTGGTGCTAATCACTGTGTGGATATATCAAAATTAATATAAGCTTGCTTTTTCTCTAATTAAACCTAGATAGAGTAGGAATAAGTATAAGCTAGAATTAACTTAGAAGCAAATGTGCATATTGGTTTAATAAAGTAGGTCTAAAATCGGTTTCACCTGAATTTTAAGTTGTTCCTGTGTGTAGAAAGTACTTGAAATGAATAGAGTTCACAACCCTGGGTCTGAAAAGCAGCTATTATATGGTTGTAAGCATTTGCTTATATGCTAAATTACAATTTTTGTTTTCCTTTTCTGTTTTTCTGCAGACAATAGTAGAACTTGCAGAGACAGGAAGTCTGGACCTCAGTATATTCTGCAGTACCTGCTTGGTAGTGTATTTTTTTAATCAATTGCAGCACTGATTTCCACACCCCCCGCCCTTTTTTTTTTTTTTTTTTTAATGCTAGGCCAAAATTAGATCTTCCTATACTGATCAGGTTTTTGGCCTTAATGCAATTTCAAGGGCAGGATTTATTTGTAATCTTTAATTTAAGCAGTGTTTTCAATAAATAATGTATCTGTACAAAAAAAACCCCTGCAACAGTAAGAGGAAAAAAAATTATCACTGTGGAAATAACTTGCCAGTGTCAAAATCCAAGTATCCCATATGTCTACCAAGATGGTGATATACCTAACAGGTTATGAAATCACAGGTCACATTTCACCACCTCTGTAACTCACAGTAAAATTATGTGGTGGTTCTAGGAATTTTTTTTTTCTTTTTTTTCTTCAAAAATCAAGTGTATTTGTCAATTTGGCAGTAATCAGGAGAAGGGTAAAAAATAAATATTAATTCTGGTAAAGCTTGCCAAATTGCGAGCAAATACTTTTCTTGGAGTAGTTAATACTTAGTTTCAGCACAGAAAATTTAAAAGAAAACAACTGCTTAAGGGGGGAAAAAAAGTAACCGTAGTAAATGTAATGCATTTCTTTTTTAGAAAGTTACCTATAAATATAAAATTATCAATGTCATCAGTGTTACACTGTAATGTTCTGACCTATATAGAACATGAATGATGTTAATATTCCTAAAGCTGTGTCTGGAAAAATAAATACAGATGTGACACCTTAAAAACTGTGTGTGTGTATATATGTATATATCTCATAACACTTTAATATCAGTTCTTTTTCTACTGCCATTTTATATTTCTTTTGAAACATAACCTTTTAAAAAAAATTGTTGGGAATAACTTAGCATTTTAAATTCCACCAAGTTCTACTTGTTGAGTTATATTCCTGTCTTTAGAAATCAAGCTGTAAGAGTTTATGTTAAAACTCAGTTATGAATGATGCTGACAGAATTGTGGAACTCAAACTCATTCTGTATTTTCATTGTTAAAAAGCTGAAATGAAGCTGGTTGCTATACAAAGCTTAATAGCTAGGAGAACTTTGTATGGGAAGAAAAAAGTCCTTGTATAACAAATAGTGTGAAAATAATTTCAGTGCGGTTGTATAGATGCTTGTGTTAAATAGTGTATAGATTAAGCTTAATAGCTAAGACTGCTTTAAAAATTAGTATCAAGTTTGAAGTTCTCCAAGGGGTTAACAACAACAAAATCAATTCATGTTTAAATTGAGGGGGGGTTTCTATTTAAAATATGTCAGGGTTTTTTTGCTTTTCTAAACGAATGTTAATAACCGTTACAGATACGGAAACCAGTGAGGTCCAAACACTGTGGTGTATGCAATCGATGTATAGCGAAGTTCGATCACCACTGCCCATGGGTGGGTAACTGTGTAGGTGAGTCATTTGCTAAAATACAATGTTGTCTTAACAGGTAAAGAAGGGAAAAGCTTCTGAAATTGACTCTGGGTGTTGGACAGAGTTTTGGCTATTCTGATTTCATGGTGAAAGTGACTTGGCTTCTGCCAAAGACTGAGAAGAACTGTTGAGGACTTTTGGTAGAAGGAAAACCATTTTCAACATTGAGCTTAACTTTCTTTTTCTGCATGTGATTCTCTGCATTATTCTCATTTGTATTGTCTATTATATACCCATCCTCAAAATTGTTCTGTGTCTAATTCAGTTTCCTATGCATATATTTTTATTAACATAAACCCTAGTAGTTAAAAGATGCAAAGCTTAACTGTTTTTTAATATCTGCAGAAAAGGCATGTACCAATGCCACAGCTGACTATTATCCATTACATAAGATACAAATTTCCATCTTTACCAATAATTTTCAGTAATTTAATGGGAAAGTATATGTATTCAAAAGTGTCATGATTATAGCAGTTAGATACAGAATGACTTCCTATTGAGGTATTCTCTTCTTTTTGACCCCCCAGGTAGTCATTTATTCTCCCCAGTAATGATGAAAGGAAAGATATAGAACAGGGATAAAGTCTCTAAATGCTACTATTCCCTGTCATACCTTTTGAGAAACTTATTTGATAACCATTATTATTCAGGGAGCACTGAAGATTTCAGAGGTAGGAAATGAGTCCAGCTTGCTTCACTGGTTTATTTTTTTAGGACACAAGCAGAGGCAACTTTAATCTTGGGGAGGCATTAGGGCCTGGATTCATTGACAGCTGGCAGCCAATAAATGCTTCATTGTAGTCCTTCCAAATACATATAATAATGGATAGTCACAGTAGTTTGGTCTTACGATCAAGAGTAAAATAGTCAATGCTAGAATTTGAATTGTAATAGAACATCACTAAAGGGATAAGATAGGCTTACATCACTCCCTTCTATTTTATATTTCCTACTGATTTCCTACCTGAGCTACTTTTCATTTATATTTTAGATGTTTTACAGTGAAGAACTAAGACATCTTTGATTAAAACAGGAAGGAGGGCATGGGCTCAGGTTTTGGAGGGTGTTTAGTGACTGTTTTACAAGAGTGCTGAGGAGTACTTGTTAATGGGACAGAAAAATCCAGTATTTTAATCAGTAACTAGAAAAGCATAAAACAGACGGGGGAGGAAAGACCTTTGTGTGTAATAAAAGAGTATGTGAGTAACGGTATTAGGTGGAGGAAATGGTTTTTAAAAATCAATGATGATGGAAAAGCAGAATCCTCTTACTAATGGTCTTGTACAGATTGGGATAACTGGACATAAAAGTAAACATTAGGATCTTGAAAGTATGCTGGGAAAAAAGCATTAGAAATCACACTATGGGAACAGCCCTGAACTGGAGGGAGTGATGGTCTAAATGACCTTATATGGTTTCTCTGTCGCAGACTGGTACATGGTGACTCCAAGCATAGGATTACAAACCAGAATCCATTCTTAAAACAGCATTCATGGTATGTTTGCCAAAAAGGGAAACATGAATCGCGCTTTTCTGGAAAGGTGGAATTTGGAAATGTTTTGTGTAGACTTCCTTCAAGTGTGTTAGAAGGATAAGGATTTTACTAAAGATAGGACTGAGAAATATTATAAGAGTGTGTACAGACACTAAAATAAATCCTTTGGGGTTAAAATTTGGCACACGAAGAGATTGAGAGAGAATATTTTTACCTTTCTGAAGAGGTTGACCAAGAAGTGCAGACTATTCGAAAAATAAATAAATTGGCAATTGAGGAAAATTATTTTCATCATACCTGCAAAATTTTAGTTAAAATTACAGTGAGCAAGTCTCTATCTTTTTAATGGAGTATCAGAACAGCATTATGTTTTTTTCAGTTGGTTCTTTGAAAACGAAAAATAACAGATTTTATTAAACTTGTAGTTACATTTCAAACACAAACTGCAGACTTGCCACAGAAATTTTGTTTTCAAGTAATGGCATGAAAGGAGCTAGAGCCAAATTTTAAACCATTAAGTCACATGGGTTATGCTGTCGTTGTACTGAATTATTGTTCTGATAGCAGTGACTCAGAAGGTCACTTGTGTAATATGAGAAATTATTTGATGGTTTAGAATAATGATCACTGTTCTTCCCAGTAAAGGTGGTTCTTCAAGGAGCTAAAAGTAGGAAAAAGTAAGACATGAACAAACTATCTAAATCATGTAATATAACTCCATCCATAAAAAATCAGTTATCTTTATTGTATGTTACTACTTATGTATAATATAATAAAAGCAATTAGAAACAATTCTTACAGCAGTGTTTTAACTGTGGAGGATAACTGACTGTGTTCCTGCCAGTCCAGGGTGAAACTGTAGGGAATAGTGCTGTGTTTTGCCCAATCTTATTTAAGATACAGAAGAAAGGCAGTTTCTCCACTTTCTTCTTTCAGTCTTTTTTTTAACTGACCAAGATTGTACTTGTGTCTCTTAAAGTTTTACATGCTACACATGTATGTTCTTACCAAATACAGACGGATTTCCTGTTAAGCAGAATTTGGTTTAGTATTATTGAGGGTGCTGCTGAAGGAAGCATCTCATCAGATGCCTCTCAGATGGACCTCTACGTCACAGTTTAACTTCTGTTTTTTAAAAAAAATGTCTTTTATGAAACTTAACAGTTCTGAAATTTAGAATGCAAATGAAAGTGGTACCTTAGGAACATTCTCAACACTGTTTCTCATATGCTTTTAGTTGATCGAAGGTAATGTTACAATATATTTTGTCTGAAGAGGAAATGTCTTGTGTTTAGTCTAGCTTGTGTTGTATGTGTATTTTTCCTCATCTCTTATTTATATAGTCTTTCAGTTCACTTGCTAAAAGCACTTGATTATTTTCTGCCTCCAGAGGATGCTCTTGTTTTAGCAGGCAAAACATTTGACATAATGAAGAAGTAAATGCTATGCTGGTGGTAGATGATGACAGCCAAATCTTTTGTAGCCCATTATCATCTCTGTCGGTTTAGTTTACAGCCTAGAGCTGTTGGAAGGTTGCAACAGTGGACATATTTTACAAACAGAAGGAAGGCTGAGTACTTCAGAATTATGATGTACTCGCATAAGAGACATCTTTTTAGATGTAATATTTAGATTAATGTTAAAAATAGATTAGTCTTTTAGTAACTGAATTTTCTTGCATTTAAATTCTGTCTTAAGCAGAATGGTTTTTATCTCATTCATTGTTCTAGCCAGATTGTCAGGCCTCATCTGTTCAGTTACATGTATTTGTTTTACAAGTTCTATTAGATATTTAATTTTTAGCTAGCTCCATCAAGAAGGTTTAAACCTAAGTTGTGAGTTAGCTTATTATCAAGGGAGGTTGTATATTCATATTTCTATTTCTTTTAAGAAAGTGAACTCTGCAGTCTGATGATTTTTTAATGGAATTTAATAAATATTTATTGATGTGTAATTCCTGTCTGTTCAGGGCTCTGCAACAGCTGTCACCAATGTTCTAGATACTGTCTATCAGGAATTTTATTACCTTGTGAAAGAGGTTGCAAATGAAGTTAATTTGTGTGAATTGCAGCTGTAATGTGACAGTTATTGAAGAAAATAAAACATTGCTGCTTTGTCTGAGAAGTAAAAAAAAAAAAACCCCACAACTGAGTAAACCAGCTGATTTCACTGTCTTGAAGTTACATTGGCTTAATACGGGAGAGTAATGTTTCTGTATACAATAATAAGCAGAACTTCTAAGCAAGCAATTAAACTTCCTGGTGTAGTGTTGTCTGTCTTCTGAAAGTGTAGTAATTTGATCCCTGTTGTGCAACTTTAGGAGCAGGGAACCATCGCTACTTTATGGGATACCTGTTCTTCCTGCTTTTTATGATCTGCTGGATGATTTATGGATGTATCTCTTGTGAGTAAATGTGTGTTTTTGGTTTTTTTTAAATGTCTTATAAATACTTTGTTTATCTCCTGGTATGGATTTGTACAGATTTCTGTGTTATCAGAGTTTGAGATATTTTTATTCTGAAATTGAACTGCATATTAGTAATTGACTATATTGGGTATTTTAAGTTAGATGATGATGTTTTTTTTGTCCTAGATTTTTTTTCTTCATCACAGCCAAGTATGTGCATATGTCATGTATTCAAGGAGTTGGGAAAGGAAGAGAGAGCAAGTAAAACTATTTTGCCACATTGTCATTTTCTTATTTAATTTAATACATTCTAACATGGGCATTATGTTGATGTACAGTAAGCATATCTTGAATCTTCTGTATGGTTTTTGACACTTTGTTTTTTCTCCAGACTGGGGTTTCCACTGTGAGACAAGTTATGCAAAGGATGGATTTTGGACCTATGTTACACAGATTGCTACCTGTTCTCCGTGGATGTTTTGGATGTTTCTAAACAGTGTTTTTCACTTCATGTGGGTGGCTGTGTTACTCATGTGTCAGATGTATCAGGTATGGAAGAGCACTACATTTGTAATGCTAAGTCTTGGGAGTAACATAAGAATATCAAATAGTTCTGTCATTTAAATTTTAATGTTCATTACGCAAGACCAAGTGTTTAGTCTCTCAGCCGCACTGGAGGAGGCAGGCATCTGTTGTCTGTGGATATTAGGCATCATTCACTCGTGCTTTTTTTTTTTTTTCAAGAAGTTAAAATACCTACCTCTTGCTTTCCATTCTCAGAATGACAAAAAGGCAAAACAGACCAGAGAAAGGCAATAAAGACTAATAGAGGATGAGATCTGTCAGTCAGACTTGGAATAATAATGCAATGTGTCATTAGCAGAAAGAGGGTGCTAACTTCAAAGGGGATGCAAGAATCTGTTACACTGCTTCAGTGTGATTTCAGATCACATTACTGTACATCTGACCAAACCCAAGTTTTTCTTTATCTTTTTTAAGGAAAGACAAGTGATATGAAAGCCTTTAAGTATGACTTGAAAGTCTTTCGGTATGACTTGTCATTAACAAACCAATTCAATCTTTCCAGAGATCCTGGAAATAAAAATAATCTTCTAAGGCTTAGGTAAAACTTTTGAGGAAATTTTAGTCCTCCTTTCTCTACAATATTCGTCATTTACAACTTGTATAAATTTCAAAATCTTATATTTGTGAGCAAGAGCCATTCAGTCTTTGAGGTCTTTCCTGCCAAAGACAAGTGAGCAAAGGTAACTACATGTATTTCAGGTGGCTTTCAAAGCAGTCTAACCCACTAGACTTCTAGCAGAATAAGCATGTAACTTTCTGGAGAGCCTTCTGTCATACTTACATCAAGATCTATTGAGGATTCCTGTTAATACAATCTGTGTACAGATGAATCTTTGACTTATGCTGCTTGGAAAATACATCTCAATATTTTGTACTATTAGTGAAATTAAGCAAAATAATTGTCATTTGACTTCTTTAATAATCGTGGAAAAATGAAAACCGAACACACAGTCATATTACTAAATTTCTTAGGAGTTTTATGCATAGAAAACTCATTATTGTTCTTGCAAATCTCTTTGGAGTTTGCCATAGTGATGAAATTGATAAAGACATTCTCTAAATTGCTTCTCTTGATTTGCAACTGCACAGCCTCTACTCTTGCTGCCTTTTCTTTTTTCTCCTTCATAAAGTTTGGACTTGTCCTTCTTATTGAACTGACCAGAGTAATTGTCCAAACACTGCCTACTATCTTAGAAAAATAATTTCAAACCTTTACTTCCTACTTCAAAAGTTGGCTGT